>NC_044561.1:65100136-66300136 GCF_007565055.1 Rhinopithecus roxellana | reverse complement strand
AATAAGCACATAGTGAAGAATGGGGTATCTATCTCTTTAAGCATTTATACTTTTAGTTATAAACAATCCAACTGCACTCTTTAAGTTATCTTAATATGTACAAATAAGTTATTATTGAATATAGTCACCCTGTTGTGCTATCAAATAGTAGGTCTTATTCATTCTCTCTAACTAATTTGTGTACCCATTAACCATCCCCACCACCTCTCTGCCCTCTCCTTCCATTTTGAGCCTCTGGTAACCATCTTTCTACTCTCTATGTCTATGAGTTCAATTGTTTGGATTGTTAGATCCCACAAATAAGTGAGAACACATGATGTTTTTCTTTCTGTGCCTGGTTTATTTCACTTGACATGGTGATCTCCAGTTCTATTGATGTTGTTGCAAATGAATGGATCACATTCTTTTTTATGATTGAATAGTACTCCATTGTGTATATGTACCACATTTTCCATATACATTTATCTGTTTATAGACACTCTTTTCATGCTGCTGATAAAGACATACCAGAGACTGGGTAATTTATAAAGAAAAAGAGGTTTAGTGGACTCAGAGTTCCATGTAGCTGGGGAGGCCTCACAATTATGGTGGAAGGTGAAAGGCACGTCTTACATGGCAACAGACATGAGAGAAATGAGAGTCAAGCAAAAGGAGAAACCCATTAAAAAAATCATCTGACCTCATGAGACTTATTCACTACCTTAAGAACAGTATACGGGGGAAAGCGCCCCCATGATTCAATTATCTCCCACCGGGTCTCTCCCAAAACAGGTGGGAATTATGAGAGTTACAGTTCAAGATGAGATCTGGGAGGGGAAACAGCCAAACCATATCAGACACATAGGCTGATTTAAAATCTTAGTTATTATAAACAGTGCTGCAACAAACATGGGAGTGCAGACATCTCTTTGATATACTGATTTCCTTTCTTTTGGGTATATACCCAGAAGTTTGGGATTGTCTATTCAGATTGTTTGCCCATTTTTGATTGGATTATTTGATTTTTTTCTATAGCATTGTTTGAGATCCTGAAGTATTCTGATTATTAATCCTTTGTCAGATGGGTAGTTTGCAAATATTTTCTTCCATTCTGTGGGTTGTCTCATCACTGTCTTGGTTGTATCCTTTGCTGTGCCGAAGCTTTTTAACTTATGTGATCCCTTTGTCAAATTATTTTTTTGTTGCCAGTGCTTGTGGTGTATTACTCAAAAAATTTTTATCCAGACCAATGTCCTGGAGATAATCCCTAATATTTTCTTGTAGTAGTTTCATAGGTTTAGGTTGGAGATTTAAGTCTTTAATCCATTTTGATTTGATTTTTGTATATGGTGAGAGATTCCAGCACCATCTGTTGAAGACTATCTTTTCCCCAGTGTATGTTCTTGGCAGCTTTGTCGAAAATGAGTTAACTGTAGGTGTGTAGATTTCTTTATGGGTTCTCCATTCTGTTCCTTTGGTCTATGTGTTCATTTTTATGATAGTACATACCCTTTTACTTACTATAGCTCTGTAGTATAATTTGAAGTCAGGTAATGTGATTCTTCCAGTTTTGTTCTTTTTTCTTAGGAAAGCTTTGGCTATTTTGGGTCTTTTGTGGTTCCAAATGCACTTTAGGATTCTAATCTTTATTTGTAAAGAATGTCATTGGTATTTTGATAGGGATTGCATTGAATCTAGTTACTATAAATATTTTAACAGTATTATTAATAATTATTCCAATCAATGAACATGGAATCTTTTTCCATCTTTTTTTTTTTTTTTTTTTTTTTTTTTTTTTTTTTTTTTTTTTTCATTTCTTTCATCAGGGTTTTATAGTTTTCATCATGGAGATCTTTCACTTATTTGGTTATTTCCTAGGTATTTATTTTTATGTATGGCTATTGTAAATACGACTATTTTTACTTCAGTTTCACACTGTTCAATGTTGGCATATAGAAATACCACTGAATTTTGTATGGTGATTTTTTTATCCTGCAACTTCACTGAATATGTTTATATGTACTTACAGTTTTCTTGTGGAAAACTAATAAAAACTCTTCATCCACCTGCTTTTCAGCGTTTCATTTTTTTTTTCTACATATCTTTTTGTTCTGACTATGTCTTGAAAAGTTGTAGTTGTAATTGTTTTTGTTTGGTTCATTTTGTAGGCTTTTTACTTGGGAAAAAGAGTAGTTTACACACTACAGTTACAATGTTATATGATTCTGTGTTTTTCTCTGTATTTACCATTACCAGTGAGTTTTGCACCTTTTGGTGATTATATGTATTGCTCATTAATGTCATTTTCTTTCTGTTTCAATTACTCTTTTTAGTGTTTCTTGTAGGAAAGTCCTGGTATTAATGAAATTCTTCAGCTTTTATTTGTCCCATAAAGTCTTTTTTTAAAGTATTATATTTTATTTTAATATTAAAATGATTCTCCATTCTCTAAGTGACATTTGTAGGTAATGTGATAAACCTGAAAATATGGCTTTTTAAAATATTTTGGGCCGGGCGCGGTGGCTCAAGCCTGTAATCCCAGCACTCTGGGAGGCCGAGACGGGCGGATCACAAGGTCAGGAGATCGAGACCATCCTGGCTAACCCGGTGAAACCCCGTCTCTACTAAAAAAAAAAAAATATAAAAAACTAGCCGGGCGAGGTGGCGGGCGCTTGTAGTCCCAGCTACTCGGGAGGCTGAGGCAGGAGAATGGCGTAAACCTGGGAGACGGAGCTTGCAGTGAGCTGAGATCCGGCCACTGCACTCCAGCCTGGGCGACAGAGCGAGACTCCGTCTCAAAAAAAAAAAAAAAAAAAAAAAAAAAAAAATATTTTGATAGGTTATTAGGATACAGGTGGTGTTTGGTTACATGAGTAAGTTCTTTAGTGGTGATTTGTGAGGTTTTGGTGCACCCATCATCCAAGCAGTAAACACTGCACCCTATTTGTAGTCTTTTATCCCTCTCTCCTCTCCCACTCTTCCCCCAAGGTCACCAAAGTCCACTTCATCATTCTTATCCCTTTGTGTCTTGATAGTTTAGCTTCCACATATCAGTAAGAACATATGATGTTTGGTTTTCCAGTCCTGAGTTACTTCACTTGGAATAATAGTCTCCAGTTTTATCCAGGTTGCTGCGGATGCCATTAATTCATTCATTTTTATGGCTGAGTAGCATTCCATTGTATATATACCACAGTTTCTTTATTCACTCATTGATTGATGGACATTTGGGTTGGTGCCACAATTTTGCAGTTCAGAATTGTGCTGCTATAAACATGCTTGTGAAAGCATCTTTTTCATATAATGACTTATTTTCCTCTGAGTACATATCCAGTGGTGGGATTGCTGGCTCAAATGGCAATTTTACTTTTAGCTCTTTAAGGAATCTTCACACTGTTTTCTATAGTGGCTGGACTAGTTTACATTTCCACCAGCAGTGTAGAAGTGTTCCCTGATCACTGCATCCACGCCAACATCTACAGTTTTTCGATTTTTCGATTATGGCCATTCTTGCAGGTGTAAGGTGGTATCACATCGTGGTTTTGATTTGCATTTCCCTGACCATCAGTGATGTCGAGCATTTCTTCATATGTTTGTTGACCATTTGTACGCCTTCTTTTGAGAATTGTCTATTCATGTCCTTAGCCCACTTTTTGATGGGATTTTTTTTTTCTTGCTGATTTCTTTGAGTTTGTCGTAGAGTCTGGGTTTTAGTCTTTTGTCAGATGTATAGATTGTGAAGTTTTCTCCCACTCTGTGGGTTGTCTGTTTACTCTGCTGACTGTACCTTTTGCTGTGCAAAAGCTCTTTAGTTTAATTAGATACCAACTCTTTATCTTTGTTTTTATGGCATTTGCTTTTGGGTTTTTGGTCATGAAATCCTTGCCTAAGACAATACCTAGAAGAGTTTTTCAATGTTGTCTTCTATAATTTTTATGGTTTCATGTCTTAGATTTAAGTCATTAATCCATCTTGAGTTGATTTTTATATAAGGTGAGAGACGAGGATTCAGTTTCATTCAACTACATGTGGCTAGCCAATTATTCCAGCATCATTCCTTGAAAAGGGTATCCTTTTCCCATTTTATATTTATATTGCTCTGCCAAAAATCAGTTGGCTGTAAGTATTTGGGTTTATTTCTAAGTTCTCTATTTTGTTCCATTGTTCTACGTGCCTATTTTTATAGCAGTGCCATGATGTTTTGGTGACTGTGGACTTATAGATTAGTTTGGAATTAGGTAATATGATATCTCCAGATTTGTTCTTTTTGCTTAGTCTTGCTTTGGCTATGTGGGCTCTTTTTTAGTTCTATATGAATTTTAGGATGGTTTTTCCTAGTTCTGTGAGGGATGATGGTGGTATTTTGAAGGGAATTGCGCTGAATTTATAGATTGCTTTTGGCAGTATGGTCATTTTCACACTCTTGATTCTATCCATCCATGAGCATGAGATGTGTTCCATTTGTTTGTGTCATCTATGATTTCTGTGTACTTACTATTACCAGTGAGTTTTGTACCTTCTGATGACTATACATTGCTCATTAATATCCTCTTCTTTCTGACTGAGTTATTCCCTTTACCATTTCTTATAGAAAAGGTCTGGTATTGATGAAATCCTTCAGCTTTTATTTGTCCCACAGGGTCTTTTTAAAAATTTTATTATGTTTCATTTCAATATTAAAATGATTCTCCATTCTCTAAGTGGCATTTGTAGGCAATATGATAAACCTTCATGTTGAAGGATATTTTCAGCATATAATACTATTCTAATACTACTCTAGGGTAAAGGTTGTTTTTTTTGTTTGTTTTGTTTTGTGTGTGTGTGTGTGTGTTTCCCCTCAGCACTTCCAATATATCATGCCAGTCTCTTCTGGACTTCCAGGTTTCCACTAAAGAGTTGGCTGCCAGAAGCATTGAAGCGCCATTGTATCTTATTTGTTTTCTTTCTCTTGCTGCTTTTATAATTATTTCTGTATCTTTGACCTCTTGTAGTCTGATTATTAAATGCCTTCAGGGAATCCTCTTTAAGTCTGCCTGGTGTTTTACAGTCATCCTGTACTTTGATACTGGTATCTTTCTCTAGATTTGGCAAGTTCTCCATTATTAGGCCTTTGAATACACTTTCTACTCCTATTATCTTTCTCTGCCTCCCCCTTTACTGCCAACAACTCTTAGATTTGCCTCTTTGTGGCTATTTTCTAGATCTTGTAGGCATGCTTTATGTTTTATATTCTTTTTCTTTTGTCCCCTGATACAGTTAGACTTTGTGTTCCCACCCAAATCTCATCTTGAATTGTAATCCCCATAATCCCCACGTGTCTAGGGAGAAACTGGGTGGGAGGTGAATAGATCATGGTGAGTGTGTTCTCATGAGATCTGATGGTTTTTATAAGGGGGATTTTCCCCTTTGCTACTCACTCATTTCTCTCTTGTTGCCTTGTGAAGAAGAATGTGTTTACTTCCCCTTCTGCCATGATTGTAAGTTTCCTGAGGCCTCCCCAGCTATGTGGAACTGTGAGTCAATTAAACTTCTTTTATTAATAAATTACTCAGTCTCAGATATTTCTTTATAGCAGTGTGAAAATGGACTAAAACATCTCTGACTGTGTATTTTCGAATAGTCTGTTTTCCAGTTCACTAATTCTTTCTTCTGCTTGATGAATACTTTTGTTAAAGTACTCTGGTGTCATTCTTTAGTATGCTAATTGCAATCTTCAGCTCCGGAATTTTTGCTTTTTAAAAAATTATTTCAATCTTTTTGCTAAATTTATCTGATAGAATTTTGAATTCCTTCTCTGTGGTATCTTGAATTTTTTTGAGTTCCTTCAACACAACTATTTTGAATTATGTGTTTGAAAGCCCACATATTTCTGTTTCTTCAGAATTGATTCCTTGTGGCTTATTTAGTTCCTTTGGTGAGGTCATGTTTTCCTGGATGCTTTTGATGCCACTAGATGTTCTTTGGTTTCTGAGCATTGAAGAGTTGGCTATTTATTGTAGTCTTCACTGTCTGGCTTATTTGTAGCAATCCATCTCAGGAAGGCCTTCCAGATATTTGAAAGTACTTGAGTGCTGTGATCTAAGCTGTATCTGATTTAGGCAGTACTCCAAGCCCAGTAATGCTGTGGTTCTTGTAGACTCATAGAGGTACTGCCTTGAAGGTCTTAGGCAAGATTTGAGATAATTTTCTGTATTATCAGGCAGAGGCTTTTGTTCTCTTCCCTTACTTTCTCCCAAACATACAGAGTTTCTGTCTCTGTTCTGAGTCACCTAAAGCTGAGGGTAGAGTGACACACACACCTCTGTGGCCACCACCACTAGGACTGTGTTCAATGAGACTTGAAGCCTTCAAAGTTCTAGGTCTCACCCAAGGCCTGCTCTGACCACTCTCTGGCTTCCAACTATGTTCACTCAAGCCCTGGGTCTCCACATTCTTCAGGTGGTAATGCCAGCCAGAATTGTGTCCTTCTCTTCAGAGCAACAAGGTCCCACAGGCCCTGGGCAGATCCAGAAGTGCTGTTCAGGAGTCAGGGATTTGACTCAAAATCCATAGAAGTCTACCCAGTGCTATATGGTATTGTGGCTGAGCTGGTGCTCAAACCACAAGATGCAATTCTTTCCATTCTTCCTTCTCCTTCCCAATGGCAGAGAAGCCTCACCTCATAGCCATTACTACTTGAGGCCACAAGAAGTACTGCCAGACTACCTGTGATGTTCCCTTAAGAGCCAAGATGTCTTCCATCAGCTTGTGGTGAATGCCACCTGGCCTGGGACTCACCCTTCAGGGCAGTGGGTGCCCTGCTGGGGCTCAGAGCAGGTCTAGAAATGCCATCTAAGAGTCAAGTCCTGAAATCAGGGACCCCACGAGCCTGATTGGTAGCTCTACCCACTGTGGCCATGCTGGGACCTAAGATGAAAGAAAAAACATCCTTCACTTTCCCTCTGCTTTTCTCAAGCAGAAGGAGTTTTGCCCCAAAGCCACCACAGCTGGTGATGTACTGTGATGGCTCTGGAGACTTCACCTGAAGTCCACAAGTCTCAGAGGCTTTCCCAAGACCCTCAAAGTAGCACCTGGGTATCACTGCTGGTTATTCAGGGCCCAGGGGCTCTTCAGTCAGCAGGTGATAAATGCTGCCAGGACTGGGTCCTCTCCACCAGTGCAGCAGGTTCTCTTCTGGCTAAGGATGTGTCTAGAAATGTTGTCTGGGAGCTACGACCTAGCATGGGGGTCTCACAACTGACTGACGCTCTATCCTGCTGTGGCTGAGATGGTATCCTGGATGCAAGACAAAGTCTTTCCCAGTCTTTTCTCTCCTCTTCTCAAGAAGAAGACAGGGTCTCCTTTGGAGTTACAAGCTGCACACCCTGGCGTCAGAAGAGGGGATGCCAGCACTCCCTTGGCTGCCCTAGCTGGTGTCTCAGCCTGTCACATGCCCCCTAATGCACTGTTTCTGGCCCTTGTTTAGCATTAGGACTCTCCTAAGAATTGCAGTCCTATGGCCTAGACTGCTTTTCAAGTTTATTTGGAGACACAAAGTGTTGTACCCCTTGGTGGGGAGGTTTGCAGGCACTCAAGTTCAGACATTTAAAAATATTGTAAATTAATTGCTAACATTTCACAATTAAGATAATTCACATAAAGTTGGGATTGCACAGGTTCCTCTCCAACCCATCTAATCCAGGGTAGCCTATTTCTAAAAGATGTACTTGACTCTTGTTGACATTTCAGCTTGAGACTCCAGGATTACTTGAGACCCCTGAATTGCTATGGTAATTCGATTGTTGTGGCATTGTTAGGGATTGAAGATTGCCCTGTGGTTAGTGCTGGTTTGAATGCTTCCTCTGTGGGCAGTTGTCAACTAAGTTTGGTCTGATTTTCCTTTCTGCTTTAACAGAAGAGCACAGGGTTTACTGTTGCAGGATTGCTGTGTTGCCCCTCTGCCAGCACCGAGAGATGCTCTCAGCACCATGCCACCACTGACAGGGAGTGGAGACAGGGTGGCATGGGCAATTCTGGACTGTCTTTTCTGTCTCTTCTGTGTCTTTTTTAGTGATACAAGGTTAAAACCAGGTACTATGAGTGCTCACGTGGTTTTTGGTTCTCTGAGTGTGTATTTTCTGTGTAGATAGTTGTTAGCTTGGTGTCCTTGCTGGGGAAATCATCAGTGAAATTCTCTATTCTACCATCTTGCTCCATCCCCGGACATATAATTTTATACTATGAAGGAATTATTCTGGACATTGTAACTCAAACTTTTATGGAATTAATGTATGCTTTTTCACGTAAGATCATTCAAGAGAAAAGTATCTCAGAGTTTTGACATAGAGTAAAACCAAATCTGTATCGTGAGACAGCAAATTCCTTACTTATGAAATTTCATGGCCGGGCGCGGTGGCTCACGCCTGTAATCCCAGCACTTTGGGAGGCTGAGGCGGGCGGATCACAAGGTCAGGAGATCGAGACCATCCTGGCTAACACGGTGAAACCCCATCTCTACTAAAAATACAAAAAATTAGCCGGGCGCGGTGGCGGGCACCTGTGGTCCCAGCTACTCGGGAGGCTGAGGCAGGAGAATGGCGTGGGCCCGGGAGGCGGAGCCTGTAGTGAGCCGAGATCGCGCCACTGCACTCCAGCCTGGGCGACAGAGCAAGACTCCGTCTCAAAAAAAAAAAAAAAGAAAAGAAAAAAGAAATTTCATGTCTCCTTCAACTCCTGGAATTAATTATTCTATTGAGCTTTAATTTGCATAAAATAAAATAAATGGATTTAAAGTGTCAAGTGTAATGGGTTGTAAGGGATGTCTAAAACCAAGTAATCTGCTCACTTTTATTAAGATATATAATGTTTAACCCCCAAAATTCTATTTAGCCTTTCCCAGACAAGGAAAAGTTACATTAATATGGCAATGTCATTGATATAGGACACTTTAGAGCTCAGCATAGTATTAAAATGCCATCCTTATCCTATGACAAAGAAGGTAAAGAATCAGACTCTGCATGTGCTCATGTTTCTTATACTTCTTCAAAAGTGATGAAAATTATAATTATAACTATTTTACAGCTGATTCAAAATAAATGAATTAAAAATTTTACTTTAGGTTTAATTTTGATAATTTTATAAATATTTAAAAGCACATAATTCTACATTTTGAAATGTTTGATATGGTAAAGAATGATGGCAGTAACCTAATAACAAGGAAATTTAGGATTGCTTTGCATATTTGAAAGATCATATCAATTGTTTGGCTGGTTTTCAATTGAAAGAAAAATATTTTTAATAATTTGCCTAAATAGAAAGTCACCACTAATCTTGCTAAAATGTAATATGAATTATTAGTTATTTGTTTCAATATTTTCTCTCCTAATTTGATGATTGTCCTCTAGATTGCTACTAATAGTTTTTCCATCAATATCAATTTCCTCTCTTTTTCCTCTTCATAGTAAAGGACCTGTATTTCATTTGTTTGCTTATTTTGTTTGGTTTTGGTCTGGATGTATGATTCTGTAGAAAGCTAAAATCTTACTCCACATCATCTCTTGTATTAGATGGTAAATGTGGTAACGTGACTGTGACGTGGCCAGTGGTACACATGGGGAAGAACTGTGCTTTACTTTCAGGTATTTTCCTGATAAGGAATGGTGCCCCCTTCCCTGTTCTCCACCTTACTACACTAGAAATGGAAATGAGATACATTTGATCAGGTAGATGAAAGAAACATGCCAGAGATGACAGGTCTAAAGCATAGTGGGAGTGTGTAGCCCCGGATAACTTGTGAAGGTAACGTTCATAAAAGCTTTAGCCTTTCTCTTTCTAGATGGTTATATGAGAAAAAAATAAAGTAGGTTGCTGAAGCCAGTCTATTGTGAAGTTTCTGTTTGGATTAACTAAAACCAAGTCAGAATTCATACTGTGATTTTATCAATCCAAAATTTTCTCAATAAGTAATTTGTTTCTGAAATGAAATATATATAGTCAAAATATTTTCTACTTTTATTATATTTATTATTTACAGCCCTCAGTAAATTTAATACATCAAAGGATTAATATTTATTAAATTTATCATCTATTTTTAGTTTTAGCAGAACTCATTTCTTGAAAGGTTATTTTATTTACCATACCATATTGTAACAGTTCACAGACTCAAATGTAAAAACACATTCTTAATATGTTTAGTGTCTTCCAATAACAATAAACATTGCGTCTAATTGTTATCATTACAGACATCAATAGTAGGTATGTCTTCAGTGATCAATATATGTAGTGAGTAAATATTTTTGAAAACACTTTTTTACAGCTACAGTTAACTATCTCACCAATATACAAAACAACTTGAAAATACCCATTTTAAATTTTGGGAGAAATGCCTGTTTAAAATTCTGTCCTCGTATCTAATAACTTCCTTGTTTAACTTGTTTAAAAATAAAACAAATGACCAGGTGGGAAGGAACTAAGATTGAACATATCTTTTCTACAGTAACCAATTATGTGTTATAGAGTAAACAGTGGAATTAATTCTGGTAGTTTAGCAATGTGACTATTAATAAAATAAAAATGTGATTCTTTCTCATATGTATATTTCACTCATACTTGAGAAGTGACGTTGGTCATTTGAATATATTTTATGAACTGCTATGAGCTGAGAAACAGAGCATGAATTGTGTAGTTGAAGAATTTTTTCTTATCAATTTAGTTCTAATTATGCAATTAACAAGTTCTTAAATATGTAATCACGTCAAAATGTTTTCAATCTTCACATTTAATTAATATCCAGAGTTCTGAGGTTTCAATCTTTTTTATGGGTTGAAGAACTCTATTCGTTATAGCTATGGTGGTTTCTAGTGATATATTATTTTTTCCTACTGGCAGAATATTTGTCTATGAATATTAATTTTTCACATTTAATACTATTATCTCAAACACAATGAAAAAATGAAAAGTAATGACTATGGAAAATCAGGTCTCAATTGATTTTACTTTGTTTCTAGGAGTGTATCACATCTGCTGCCTTAGTTAACTGAACACAATGATTACTACAATGGTAACAGAAAATAAAAGTAAGGTAAGATAAGAAATATTAGAATTTACCACTATTGTCCACAGATAAAATGTCAATATAGTTTTTTTTATTGGCTTTTACCAATGATTTTGAAATCAAGCATCTCACAAAATAGAATGAGTGCTCTGATGAACTGAGCAAAAGGGGTTGGTTTTAGGGCAATAAAGGGCTGAAGAAAGCCTAAATGAGAAAACAAGAAGCTGAGTAGTCTTTTCAAAGTTACTTTTTTATAGTGTTAAAGCAGATGGGACTTCCTTATCATGGCAGCTCAAGTAAGTTGGGCTTCTTCTGATTGGTTGCTGTGAATCTTCTGTTTTTCACAAAATTAGTCCAGTTTGATTACATGTCATTGAGCTCAAGGGACCCCATTCTGGTTTAGTCTGCTCTGTTGGGGCCTAATGCAGGAGCTCAGTCTACGACAATGATCTCTGACAAATTTTTATTTAATATTATTATTTGTATTAAAAATAAAAGAAATATGTTTAATTTAATAAAATAATTCTATTTTGTTCTGTGAATTATTATATTTTTCTATTAATAATTTTATTTTTCTTCCAGGATATTATCTTCTGTTTCCATTAGCCAATGAAATAATAATAATAAAGAAGAAAGGGTGAAAACATCCTTATTTAGAAGATGAATATTCAAATTTTGATAGATCAAGGTTTGCAACTCATATTTTACAAATATTTGAAACTTTAAAGGTTAGAATAAGAGCCAATTCAGGAAAGTTTAAAAAAAAAACCTCACCATTATTAATATCATAATTCTAATAATTAAAACTGATCAGCAATTGGAAGGTTGGGGAAATATAATTAAAAATAAAATCTCCTCCCAAACCAGAAAACCTGTCCACAAAAGTAGAAGGGCAGTAAAGATTTTTTATTATTCAGTAAGCAATAAACAAGAGTATTATGGGGATCACAGGCAATCTGCTAAGAGGTCATAGAGTTAGGAAGAAATCTCACCATTTTGCAGAGCCAAGCAGATACAACCTTTTGCATACATGCTCTCAAGATAAACATCTAGTTCTCAAATAGAGGACTTGAAAGTGCTGTTTTTCATACATAATTCATCATAAACTCACTGCTATTTGGGGTGACCATCTGAGTTAGCCAACTGGTTTTCTTTAAAGGAAAAAAACCTCATATTTTTATGTTTTATAAAATAAGTTTTTCATGTTTTTATACTTTCTTTTTTTCTTTTTGAGATGGAGTCTCGCTCTGTCACCCAGGCTGGAGTACAGTGGTGCAATCTTGACTCGCTGCAACCTCTGCCTCCCAGGTTCAAGCGATTCTTCTGCCTCAGCCACCCACAAGTATCTGGGAATACAGGCATGTGCCACCACATCTGGCTAATTTTTGTATTTTTGGTAGAGACAAGATTTCACCATGTTGGCCAGGCTGGTCTAGAACTCCTGACCTCAAGTGATCTGCCAGCCTCATCCTCCCAAAGTACTGGTGTTACAGGAGTGAGCCACCACTCACTCCTGAGTTCGTTTTGCAAATTGGAGCAAGCCACTTCTACACAAATTAGATTCCTATCATGCCATAGAAACTGGAAAATAGGTGAGCTGGTCTTCCTTGATGAGTACATCAATGAAATTGTCCCATGTAATTAAGAAAACATGTCTGAGTCATAAAGCTAGCAAGAAGGTTATTTAGCTCTGTTTCCTGAATTTACATACATTTCCAAGAAACAGAGACAGAAACTAAACATTTTGTAAAATAAATACTCTAAGAAAAGGGAATGGGACAAATCTCTTCCATTTATTTTCAACTAAGGAGGAGTTATTTGTTTGACATTCCCTTTTTTTCTTAAACTTTATATATTTGTAAGGTTTCTCTTTTTAACTTTCATTTTAAGTTCAGGGGTACATGTGCATGTTTGTTACACAGGTAAACTTGTGTCATAGGGGTTTTTTGCACAGATTATTTCATCACTCAGGCATTAAACCTAGTATCCATTAGTTATTTTTCCTGATCCTCTCCCTCCTCCCACCCTCCACCTTAGGCTAGGATCAGTGTGTGTTGTCCCCCTTTATGCAGCCACGAGTTCTCAACATTTAGCTCCCACTTATAAGTGAGAGCATGTGGTCTTTAGTTTCTGTTCTTGTGTTAGTTTGCTAAGATTATATTTTCTCTTATAGGAGAAGGATAAGGGATTCCCATTAACTTAATGAAAGTTTAAAATTCAATTAATCATTGTAGTTTTAATAGTATTATAATGTTAGGATTAGGCATGTAAAATAAGGTACAATGAGTATCTCCCAATGTTGAGATTCATGAACTATGTTTTGTTCCTGAGATTCTATCTCTTAGTCTTCATATGTGCATACTTCTGCCCCTGAGTATCTCTATCTTTCTGTCTCTTTTTCTCTTGAACATATGCTTTCCCCCTTATTCTCTTTCTCCCTTTCTAAAATTTAACATTCATACCTGCTGAATGATTTTTAATAAGTCAGATCTATCTATCTATCTATCTATCTATCTATCTATCTATCTATCTATACAAATGTATTCCCCTCCAACATGAACTGATCTCAATCCTTCACTTGTATAGACATTTGAAAATAGTGCTTAGCAAAGTTTCAATGGACATTTTGAATAATTAAAATTCTAGTGCATTCAGAAAGCTCAGAGGTTTAATGAAACCCTAAATTTCAAAGGATGTGAGGAAACACCTGTATGTCCAGGCAGAGGTGTGCTGCAGGGGTGGAGCCCTCATGAAGAATTTCTGCAAGGGCAGTGTGGAAGGGAAGTGTGGGGTTGGAGCCCCCACAAAAAGTCTCCACTGGGGCACTGCCTAGTGGAGCTGTGAGAAGAGGGCCATTGTCCTTCAGACCACAGAATCTTAGATCCACTGACAGTTTGCACTGTGCTCCTGGAAAAGTGGCACATTCAGCGCCAGCCCATGAAAGCATTCAGGAGGGGAGCTATACTTTGTAAAACCACAGTGGCAGAGCTGCGGTAGGCCATGGGATTCGACTTGTTGCATCAGTGTGCCCTGGATGGGAGACGTGGATCAAAGAATTTTCAGAACTGGCCTATTCAATTTCGGACTTGCATGAGGCCTGTAGCTCCTTTGTTTTGGCCAATTTCTCCCATTTGGAACAGGTATGTTTTCCTCATGCCTGTACTCCCATTGCATCTAGGAAGTAACTAACTTGCTTTTGATTTTATAGGCTTATAGGCAGAAGGAAGTTGCCTTGTCTCAGATGAGATTTTGGACTTGGACTTTTTATGTTGGAATGAATTAAGACTTTAGGGGATTGTTGGGAAGACATGAATGTGTTTCGAAATGTGACAACATGAGATTTGGAAGGAGCTAGGGACAGAATGATAGGTTTGGCTGTGTCCTCACCCAAATTTCATCTTGAATTGTAATCCCCATTTGTCACAGTAGGGACCTGGTGGGTGGTAATTAAATTGTGGGGGTGGTTACCCCCATGATACTGTTCTTACTTGAAATCCTGTTATGCAACGATAAACACATTAAAATGTTGGTGAACTTATTTAAGATATAAAAATATCTGTAGCTGTAAAACGACATGGATATATAATTTTATACATTTAATAAATATTAGTATATGTATTCTAATCTAAACATTTGTTATGAGTTTGTGCATATAATAATGAATATATAACTTCATATAGTTAATAATATATAGTTATGGGGTTGATAATTATTTTAGACATTCATATATTTATTATAAATGGAGATATATAAAAACATACATTCCCATAAACACATATATATGGCTATAGAATGTGAAAAGATATATAAATGTATACATTTCTAACAAAATGTGAACATTTTGCATACAGCTTTAATACTGTTCAATATTGTACTTTTTAATTTGACTATTAGTGGTTTTGCATAAAAAATGATTAATTCCTCCCGTCTTTGAAAAAATTGTTAATAAATACTGATTAGCTACAATATATATAGATTTACTCGTGCATAAATAAAATTTATTTTGGCTTTTGTTTTTTATGCAAGATTACAGTGATGGGTTTTTATTTATTTATGGCAACACAAGCTGTATTAACATTAAGAAACTGAGAATTATCAGAAAATACAATAATTAGGTTATAGTAAAGATGTTTTATTAGTTTATTTCCTTAAATTTCCACATATTACCCTATAGGCATGGATTCCTAAAAATGCTATATAGTTCAATTTTGAAACAGAAATTATAATTCACATTTATAATTATATATATATATTTGTTTACTCTCAGATTATCCTATCTTTAGAAAGACAAATGAAAGTACTCTGAAAATCTCAATGGCATTTAATACAGTCTCAACCACCCTAGTTTTAAAATATCATAATTTCCAATATGTCATTAAAACATATTGATAATGCTCTCAAAAGTAGAGGAAAAGTGTGACTCATAATCATCAATTCATTGCTAAATTTTACAATATTTGGAATCCTTTCAAGAATACTTTACATTTTTAAAAAATTATACTGATTCCTATTATTTCTGTTATATTTTTACAGTGGGTACATGCAAACTTTTATTTGCAGACTCAAAGATATAGATTTAAGAGTTTTCTAATTCTTCAAAGCATTTAAAGTAGAGTATGTTGGTTAATCATAGGGACTCTGACAGCACATTACGTGGGTTCATCCCAACAGTTCTGATGATGACAAGTGTGATCTTTATAGTAAGTCACTCTCTTCTTCTGAATTGCTGATAATTAATTATTTATAGGGTTGTTGTGAAGATTAAATAAGATAGCCTATGTAAAGTGTTAACACAATGATCCTTAGCGATAGTAGCAGAAGAAGAATGAGGAGAAGGAGGAAATGGAGAAAAAAATACCAGGCTTTCAGTTCATCTGTATAATGAACTTTCACTTAAGTGTCTCAGATTATTTGGAAAATTTACATAGTCTCACCTATGTTCCATATTCAGAAAAACTGTATGCAAATTATCCATTAAAATGGTCTCACCTTTGCTCTTCCAGAATTGCCAAGTGCTGCCAAGAACTGCCAGCACTATGTTGAATACAATTTACAAGAATAGGGATCTTTATTTTCTTTCTGATGTTAGAGGAAAACTATTAGTTTTTCACTGTTAAATAGGATATTAAATGTGGGCTTGTTTAGGCAAGAAAAAAGAAATAAAAGACATGCAAAATCTGAAAGAAAGAAAAAAAACTTACAACTAATAAACATATTTAATAACATTACAGGAAACAAAATCCATATACAACATTTAAAAAGTTGCATTTGTAGTTTTACATACTAACAACATGCAATCTGAAAAGGAAATTAAAATTCTCATTTATAATACAATTAATCCCATTAAAAAATATAAATAAACTTACCCAAGGAGGTAAAAGACTTTTTCCTTACACTGAAAGCTACAATACATTAAGGAGAGAAATTAGAAAAAAAAAATGGAAAGAAATCTCATGTTTATGTATTGAAATCTTAATATTGTTAAAACATTCATATTACACAATAAATTGGAATTCTATTCCCATCAAAATCCCAATGGCATTTCTTTCAGAAATAGAAAAATAGTGCTAAAATTTATATAGAACAACAAAAGACCCAGGATATACAAAGTCATCTTGAGAAGAAAGAACAAAACTGGGGGCATCACACTGCTACACTTCAAAACATATTACAAAGCTATAGCAATCAAAACAGGATGGTACTGGGATAAAGACAGACATATAGACAATGAAACAGAATTGAGAGCTCAGCTGGGCACACATAGCTCATGCCTGTAATCCTATCACTGTAATTCCTGTAATCTGGCAAAAGCTGGCAGATAACCTGAGACCAGGGGTTCCAGATGGGCCTGGGAAAAATGGTAAAACTCCATCTCTACTAAAAATACAAAAATTGGCCGGGCACGGTGGCTCAAGCCTGTAATCCCAGCACTATGGGAGGCCAAGACGGGTCAGGAGATCGAGACCATCCTGGCTAACACGGTGAAACCCTGTCTCTACTAAAAAAATACAAAAAAAAAAAAACACAAAAAACTAGCTGGGCGAGGTGGCGGGTGCCTGTAGTCCCAGCTACACGGGAGGCTGAGGCAGGAGAATGGCATAAACCTGGGAGGTGGAGCTTGCAGTGATCTGAGATCCGGCCACTGCACTCCAGCCCGGGCGACAGAGCAAGACTCCGTCTCAAAAAAAAAAAAAAAAAAAAAAAAAATACAAAAATTAGCCCTGTGTGATGGCACATGCTTGTAGTCACAGTTGCTCAAGAGGGTGAGGCCTCAGGATCACCTGAATCCAGAAGGCAGAGGTTACAGTGAACCATGACTCTGCCACTGCACACCAGCCTGGGTGACAGAGCAAGACTCTGTTTCAAATATGTGTGTGTGTGTGTGTGTGTGTGTGTGTGTGTGTGTGTGTGTGTGTATAAACTTGAGAGTTCAGAAATAAATGTAGGTGTTTATGGTCAACTGATCTTCTACAAGGTCACCATGCATATACAATAGGGAGAGGATAGACTTTTCAAGAAATGATGCTGGGAAATCCAGAAATCCACATGCAAAAGTATGAAATTGGAACCCCACATCTTACACTACACACAAAAATCAACTCAAAATGGATTAAAGACTTGAGCATAAGACCTGGAATTGTAAAGCTCCTAGAAGAAAACAGGAGAAAATTCCTTAATATTGCCTTTGGCTATGAGTTATTGAATATGTCACCAAAACCACAGGCAACTAAAATAAAAACCGGCAAGTGGGAACTGCACCAAGGTAAAAAGCCTCTGCACAACAAAGGAAACGAGTAATAGGATAATAAGGCAATTTCTGGAATGGGAGAAAATATTTGCAAAGCATATATCTGACAAGGGGTGAATATCCAAAATATGCAGGGAGCTTACTCAACTAAATAAAAAATAAAGTGAAAATGGACAAAGAACTTAGACACTTCTCCAGAGAAGACACACAAATGACTATCAGATATAAAATAAGGTGCTCAACACACTAACCATAAGGGAACTAAAAATCAAAACCACAGTGAGTTATCAGCTCACACCTACTAATACGGTTACTATATATAAAAAATATAAATATTGGTGACAGTATTGAAAACTGCCACCTTTGAACACGGTTGATGGGAATGTACAATGATGCAATCACTCTGAAAAACAGTATGCAGGCTGGGCCCGGTGGCTGCATGTAATCCCAGCGCTTTGGGAGGCTGAGGCGGGCAGATCACTAGGTCAGGAGATCGAGACCATCCTGGCCAACATGGTGAAATGCCATCTCTACTAAAAATACAAAAATTACTTGGGCTTCGTGGTGCGCGCCTGTAGTCCCAGCTACTCAGGAGGTTGAGGAAGGAGAATCGCTTGAATCCGGGAGGCAGAGGCTGTAGCGAGCTGAGATCATGCCACTGCACTCCAGCCTAGCGACAGAGAGAGACTGTTTTGTTTTATAAAAAAGTTTTAGAATCATTTCATAATTATCAAAAAAATGAAATGTGGTTAACTTACCTAGCATAAACTAAAATAAAAACATGGTAATTTGAAAATAAACTGAATATAAATTTTCTCTTCACCCTTATAGAAGTTACAGTCAAAATATAATAGGCAACATCAAAATATCCCATGTTCCCCATAAATATATATATCTTACTAGGTGCCCACAAAAAATTACAAAATAAAAATTAAAAAATAAAATATATATGTGTGTGTATATATATGTATATGTGTATGTGTATATACACATACATGTATATATGTATGTGTGTGTGACTGTGTGTGTGTGTGTATATATATCAGGCAGTGTTTCTTAGAAACCACCTTAGATTCCAATGAGAGACTGGCATTGCATTTTTTAATGCTTTCTAAAAAATTATAAATTTATTTTTTAAATTTAAAAATACAAATTGAGTGTATTTATGGTATATGATGTGATGCTTTGATATATATTGTAAAGTCATAAATTAAGCTAATTAACATCCATTAATGAATAAAATATAAAATAACCATGAATATCATGAATATGTCTCAGTACTCCCACTTACCTACTGGATTGAGCCTAGTCTAAACTTTGGTACTTATTTATCTCTGAACTCCTTTCTGCCTTCTCAGCACCGTCCTGTCCTCTAAACATCGGAGTGCCTGAAAATAATCCTTGACCTTCCTAACTGGCATTATATAGTTTCCTATGAGCCCTCAGTCTTCTTTCATGGCTTTAAATATTCTCTGGAGGTTGATGATTTCAGACTGAGTTTAACAATATTACTCTGACTGCATTCACTAGCAATAGCATGCAGAAGATGCATTCAAGGGATCAGTTATCTGGCGACTGTAATAATACAGGTGAGATTAGATGATTGCCTGGAGCAGGGTGATAATGCCAGCGGGAAAATGTGGTAAGATTCTTGAAATGTTTGGTGGTAGTGACCGCAAGTCTCACTGATGTATTAGATCTTGGTTTTAAAGGAAAACAAGAAATTAAGAATGACAATTGGGATGTTTACCTGATCAACTGAATAATGAATGGCATCAATTATTAAGAGGAAAAAAATCAGGGAATGACAAGTGGGATGGAATAATTGGGTATATCACAAATTCTGTATTGAATTGTTTTGTAAAAGTGTGAGAGAGCTTAGCAGAGGCCTGAAGAGATGAGTCTACTTTTGGTTAAATTGTAGAATGTAAGGGAAGAGAATTGTGAGTTGATTTGGATTACATTTTTTAGTAGTTCCATTGTGAATGGAATAAAAATAGGACAATAGTTACAGGGTAATGTAGGCTCAACGAGTGTTTTGCTATATATTGTGTTTATTTAAGCCTGTCCATCAGGTTTCTTATTTGCAAATGCTGGAAATCACCCTAGACAACTTAAGCATTTTAGTGTATAAATAAGAACTACATATGAAAAATGCATATGTATTATGACAAGCAATTTCATCATAGATATGCCACTAAGTACTTATAAAAAAACTTTCTTAGCATTATTCTTTCATCTCTAAAATAAGGAGTTTCTACTAAAGGTCTAATCTTTCCACTGCAAAATTTTGCAATTCTAAGAGCATCTGAGGCCAAATTTGACTGCAATTTGTTATGAATGAATATATATGACCGTTCTGTTTTTTCATTAGAGGTTAAATCAGAGGCTATACAAGGGGCTATACTATTTTATACTACACTTTATTATTTCTTTGGGAAATCAAGGTTTTAAAAACACATTTACTTAACATTGACAATGCATTGAATATGTGAGGTAGAACAAGTCACTTAGTATTTTGTGCCTAATGTTTCTAATATTAAAGATGGACATAATCATGTAGACAAAATGCTTGTAATCATAAGCACTCCATGAATCTACCTTTCTGAGATATTACAATTTGAAATATTAATATAATTTGAAGTTTAGCTTTGTTATTCACATATGCTGATCGTATTAGCATTTAAAAAATGTGAGACAGTATTATTTCTTCACACCACGTGGACTTGGTAATCCACTACAAAGGCAAATTTCTACTGTCTAATCCAGGTAAGTGACTATTTTGTTTACCATTATAAAGGTCATTGGCTGGCTCACCTTTATATTGTCATACCGTATTCTGATCTGGAGTGGGACTCCTAATCCCACAAAATATTTAGTGATGGAGAAAGATATATTCTAAAAATAATCAGAAATAGAGATATTTATGAAAGATAAATGTTCTCTTATCATCATGGAGGGTTTATGAAGTAGAGAATCATAAACCGAAAAAAATGGTCAAGATAAACAGAAAAATGCAGGCAGTTTTACAATAGACATAAAGCTGTTCAGCAAATACTAAATGCTTTCTCTTACTTCAGGAAACCCATACCAGCACGAAACTCTCAGTTGAACCAGGCTGAGCACAAACTCGTACCAGTACACATCATTAGTTAAATATTAACATTACATTCTTGACGTCTCACATATTCAAAAAGATGAAAACTGAAAATGAAAAACAAAGTGAGTAGGTCCAGATTGGGCAAAAGTCATTTAATGTTTAAAATGCATTAGGCAGTTACCAAATAGTTACATTATTCTGCATTTCCTCAAACTTTGCTGTACATCATAGTGTTAAGCAAATGTTTCTGATAATATTGGTACTCAATGATTAATCGCCTTCTATAGTTAAATTTCCATCTACAAAACCAGTATTATTGACTGAGTGGTACACCATGCTTCTATCCTCCCTTAATTATTATTCTGTTTGAGAGGTTAAGCTTATAAACCCATAAAAATATTACCCATTTACCTAGTAAATATTGTTCAGGTTGCTTACCTGGTATTTCTTAAGTAATAAACAGCTCCAAGAGGAGTCATTAGGAAAATCCAGTCCCTGCTAAGCATGAGCAGAAATCACACATAAACCAGCAAAAGCATCCTGTGTGCATGGGAAAAGTCAAGTCCAAATGGAAAGGAGCCATGTGTAAGGATGTGTGAGCATTCAACAAAAGCTAAGGCATCACAGATATGTCCATTTTCTGTCCAAGGAAACGTTTTCCTCTGAAAATGAAGAATATTGATATGTACAGCTCTGCATATGAAAGATACCTTAATCAAAGTGTTTCAAATTCAGTTAAAAAGGGGCTTAAATCTTCTCTCTTACAGACACACTTAATGCATGCAATGAATGTCATTACAAATAAGAGTAAAGGTGTTAAATAGTACACATGGGTTAGATTTTAGGATTATATTCTGGCATTACATTACATAGTTATCCTAAACCAAAATTTCTGATATCACTAGCATACAAATGTCTGTTCCATGTTTTTTTTTTTTTTTTTTTTTTGATATCCCAGTCTTATTCATTGTTCTCTGAGTCAATTCCATCGCACCTGTTCAGGGCATCTCATCTCAGTGTGGAATGTCTATAGTAATCTTAGAGCCTGTCTCTTTGATCAGAATTTCTGTTCTCCAAATCATATAAAATGCTGCCTCTTTAAAAATTTGACAAATTGTTTACTAGTAATACAAAATAATATGGTTTAAACTTTTATATTATACATCTTTTTACATTGCAAAACTTATTTTAGAGTAATTCTGTCTCTGCAAACACCAAATTCAGATGCTCTACTATTAAAATTAAAACAACTGATAGTTATCTGTATTCCAAATATATGGTGTTATTTCCCACACTATGATAAAGTGGCATAACAGGCCATTGTTCTTGTACTCTAATTATTATCTATATGAGGAGTAACACTGATTATTCTAAAAACAAAACCACCCTCTTTGTAAATTGTTTTTCAGCGTTTCATGGCATATGTTCAGAAATCCAATGCAATAGTTATGTGAGAGTTAAATTTACAGCTCTCATTTTGAACGTTTCAACATAACCACATTGCTTAAATGAAATGCCTGTGAGGATTTAATTGATATTTTAAAGCAAAAACCACACTAGGATATTGGTTTGAATATTTTCTAAACTAAAAATCATTACATCTAATCTCCATGACATAGAACTTTGGGGTCATGACTGTCTGTAAGTATTATTGGAACAGATGGACATAGAGCGTTTTTCTGAGAAAGGCAAGACCAAATTTTAAATTTTTCTGAGAGGACTTAACCCCTTCCATCTGCCTCACTGAATATTAAAGCATGCATGCCTGCCATTAACAAGTATTATGAAATATTTGCACTCAAATTTCTTGCAGAGTAGAAATTTTGTTGGTCACTTAATAGAACCTTATTTTGTCATGTAAAACAACCAAACACTCCTTAATAATCCAAATATCAGTTTATCAAATACCTGATATAATAATAGAACTTTTATGAAGGATTTATCAAAGAACATATGACCCATTCATTTATCTGAATATTCAAAATTTTATTTTGGATTACATATGAGAAGCATTAAAAGTAGGCATATCAACTACATCAAGAGCTTGTCTTCCTTTATTGATAGTGTTTTAATATTTTGACAATTATCAGCAGAAAGCATATGCATGGACTGAATGTTTGTGTTCACCCAAACTTCATATGCTGCAATCTTAAGCTCCAATGTGATGGTATGAAGAGATGGGCCTGTGAGAGGTAATCAGGCTATGACAATGGAACCCTCACAAATGGGATTAGTTCCCCTGTGAAAGGTACTATCTGCATGCACTCTGATACATTTTTTTTTTTTTTTTTTTCTTTTTTGAGTTGAAGTCTCACTCTGTCACCAGGCTGGAGTGCAGTGGCGCGACCTTGGCTCACTGAAACCACCTCCTGGGTTCAAGCAATTCTGCTGCCTCAGCCACCCCAGTAGCTGGGATTACAGGTGTGCTCACGCGCAGCTGATTTTTTTCTGCTTTATGAGAACATAAAATATTTTTCATATCACGTTCAAAACAGATTATTAAAAAACACTCCTAATTTTTAGGTAACTATCTTGCTCTCTTTCAGTCATGTGAGAATACAAGAAAAAGTTGGCAGTGTGCACCAGAACCCAGCCATGCAGGCTACCTGAACTGACTTCCAGCCTCCAGAACCATAAGAAATAATTTTCTGTTGTTTATAAGCCACCTATCTATAGTGCTTTCTTGTAGCAGCCCAAATGACTGACACAGAATACTATATATTTTTTTTTAACTTTGAAGCATTTTTTCTTGCCACTTACAAAGACAACTTAAAGGATACTTTTTCAGTATTTCCATAAGCTTGTTTTAAAGAGAGCATGTGGCAGAATTTATTTATTTTTTTCCCCAGTTCTCAGTATCAGGAAATAAGCTTTTCTTAAAAATGTTGTTTTGTTTCTTCATGCTTTCTGTCTTCCTTCTACATGCCATGAATTGTTAACTGATGATGTGTACATTTTTGGTTTAGCTGCTAAATCTCTACATCTCCAGCAGTAGAGGCATAAGGTATACGAATCTTCCCTTGGCATTATAATTTTTGTATCATTCTTTGTAATAATCCCTGACTCTCTGGGTTTATTTTTATTATTATTTTACAGAAGGCAAATTTTCTAATTACTGCAAAATCTCTTGGAGATAAGGCAGAACCTTGACAAATGACAGACCTGGTGAACCTATATAAACAACTTCCAACTAGGCAGGATACTGCCCCAACAAGGATGAACTGAGTAATGGCCAGATGGTGCCACTATCTCCTCACTCCGGCAAGATTGTTGAGTGTTGCTGATAGCGGCAGCTGTACTAACTCAGGAAAAGTAATGCCCAGCTCCATACCATAATTTCTACACTATCCCTCACAGACTACTGGTGAATGTCATTAAACATAAAGGTTCTCTCTGTTCTGCGAGAAAACATCAAGACTAAATCAGCTTCACCACTTGCCACTATTTTTTTTGGTCAGTGTTTAACAGGTACGTTTCTCAGAGCGTCAGTCTTACAAGCTATTCTTTTTTCTAGTAACTTTTTATTCCTTTTCCCAGATGGAGTTTCCTCTTCATTTCCCCATCTCTTCTAACACTCTGCTGCTATGGACACTGCATGCTCTGCTCTAATTTCAATAGTGTATAATGCTCTCTCAAAATTCTTTTGTCCAAAAGTTACTTCTACGTCTATCTTTTAACTAAACACACTGTTTCCTCTTCAATCCATTCAAATAGAGGCTTTTTTAATTTTTCGCATTTCATATGCCTTGTGTTGGGAAGTAGAATCACTCTGTTCCTTATTTCCAAACTATTTATCCTTCATTCTCTTGTAAAACTCACTGTTCTTTGATGATTGTGCCATTTGATATACTGCTTTCTACTATATAATCATCTTATTTTATGGATATTATTTCATTCATCTAAGATCTTAAGATCTAATCTACAGAATCCCACCCAACCCACCAGGATGCCTTCATATTCTTGAGAAAAAACACTATCCCCTATACATAACTTTCTTCTATTTCATTTTTGTCTTCCAATATATGGTCAATGCTGGATCATTGGGAACTAAAATTTTGAAGTTACTATCTTAAATATCCTAATCTCTAACCATATCCTTCTATTATCATGGGCTGTATTTGTCTTCATATTCAATTGAGACCATTATTCATGGACCATTATTCAGTTGTTCTTTTCAGTTCTTTTAAATCCCTTGCTCTTCCATAATTTGTTAACATCTGCACACGATTTTTCCTGTCAACCCTCATTTAGAAAACGTTCGCTGGCATTTTCTTCTGCTTTACCAGAACATAATATATTTTTACTATCAGAGTCAAAGGAAATTATTAACAACACTTCTAAGTTTCAAATGTAATAATAAAGTAGAATTTAAAGAGTTTTAACCTTCAGTATAACATCTCATTAAATCTCTAAAGACCAAGTAGAAAACCTGTATATATATTAATTCCTAGCACAAGGCTGTCAAAACAGGCCTTACTTGCTTTTCTAGAACTGTGGAATTTTATAATGGAAAGATAGATCATTTAGTAAACAACCCTTATTTTAGAGATGGAAAATCGTTTTTAATTACGTAACTGTATAGTGGAAGATTTATGATTACAAACAAACTATGCAATTATTTTGTTCTCTTTATTTTCACTCCGTTATTAAGTTAAAACTGCATTAGCCAGCTTGGAAGTCAGTTATCATTTGAGCAGCCTACAAAGTGTTTAAGGACATCGCATTTGAAATCAGACTTCCCTGAGATTAAACTGCAGGTCATCTTACAAGAATGAGATTTTGCACAATTTGCTTTACATTGCCAAGTCTTTTTTTTTTTTTTTTTTTTTTTTTCCCAGAGTCTTGCTCTGTTGCCCAGGCTGGAGTGCAATGGTGAGATCTCAGCCCACTGCAACCTCCGCCTCCTGGGTTCAAGTGATTGCCCTGCCTCACCCCCCCTGAGTAGCTGGGATTACAGGCATGTGCCATCATACCTGGCTAATTTTTGTATTTTTAGTAGAGACGGGGTTTCACCATGTTGGTCAGGCTGGTCTTGAACTCCTGACCTCATGATCCGCCCGCCTCAGACTCCCAAAGCGCTGGGATTACAGACATGAACCACCACACCCGGCCTACATTGTCAAGTCTTATCATGCTTGTAATATATTGTCTAACTCATGTACTAATTGTGAATATCAAATGTAAGAATATATACAACAAGTTGCCTATTGCATTTCCAATGGTAGTACCAAAAAATGGCAACTATTTCTGCAATTATTACCATTAAATATTCCACTGTGTTTAACCAATTATTCACCAAATACTCTTATCCAGCAGCTTTATTACTTTCTATCATATACTATTTATATTACCAGTTTTCCATCAATTTGTAATGTGTGGATTTGTTGATTTGTAAAATCTACTAAATACCAATCACTCAGCCAACTGATAGGAATTCAAACATGAAAAGAAAATCTATGAATGTGGAATAATTTGGGCAAAGGGTTATCATTTTGATATCTGTATCATTTAGCACTCTCCTTAGCATTTATGATATTTACCTTTTGGACCATACTTACTCCTGTCTTCTAGGGATGTAGACGACACCTATAATATTTAAGAGACCGTCTCCTCTATGCAAATGTCTTTGCTTTTTCTAATCAACACAGATTCCTTTATTACCTGAATTTTTAATTAACTAAAAAATCAGTTATGAATTGCTACATAACAAAATTTCCCAAACTCAGTGGCTTAAATCAAGACACATTAGTTATTTTAATTTCTGAGGGTCAGGAATGTAGGCATGAATTAGCTTGCTATTCTGCTTCAGGATCTCTGATATATCTGCAATCAAGGTGTCAGTCAGGACTCGGGGTTCGTCTAAGATCTTGGGAAGAATCGGCTTCCAACCTCACATGGTTGTTGGTGAGACTCAGTCCCTTATAATATTCTGGTGTGAGAGACTCATTTTTTGTTGTCTATCAACCAGTGGTCCCCTCATTCCCCAGCTGGCTGTTGGACAGAAGTGCTCAATTCCTTACCACACAGGCCTCTCTTTCATGGTCATTTGCTCCCTGCAAACATTAGAAACAAAAAGGCAAAAAACTGAGGTATGAGCAAGAAGGAAGTTGCAATGACATATAATGTGCTAATGGAAGTAACAATGACATCACCTTTGCCATATTCTATGGATTAGATTACATCACAGCTCCTATCTGTACTCAAAGGGAGGAGATTATATGATAATACAAATGTCACGACTTGGGGATAAAGGGGGATAGGTGGAGGGAGCATTTTAGGAAAGTCAACCACACATACTGGTGTTCATTTATTTATTCTTTCATAAAAATACTGTGGGTTGAACAAACTTGAATGTAAGTAATTGGAGGTCATTGTGTGTCTCATGACTTAAAAAATAATTCATTTAAAGTTTGATGACTAATATGTGCTATTTTAGTTTGGCTGTATTTAGATTTAGCTTACTTAGGGGGAAAAAACCTGGTAGAATACATTGTAGATGGCCTACAGTGTTGTAATAATATGCTGATTTTATAACATTAATAAATAATTAGCCTAGGTCAGTTTAGTGGAAACTTTAGGGCTATTTGGGGATAAATTTAGCAGACCAAGCATCCTACTTAAAAAGAATATATTACATGTCATTTACCACAACTCCAACTCACTTTATGTGACTTGGGAGTCTTCTTTATTGCTATGACAGTTAATCATTTTATTTATTTCAGATTTGGGGCATCGGCTATGCCACTGGGTTCTGTTGATTTCAGTATGAACATTTCAGCCTGCATGAAGTAAGAACATTGATAGAATGTGAGAGATCGTCATCCTGCTTAATATTACTTGTGGTAGCTCTGGACAGACTGCTATTTGACCTTCTTAAATGAGCAGCTTGCTTAAAACACCCACAACCGATGTACATACATGATCACTTGGCTGTCAACACTCATAACCATCTGTTATGATGGCAACATGCCTGCGCTCAAATGATATTCCAGTTTAGGCTGCAGGTGCCAACTGAGTAGACTGGCAGTCTGAATTCTGAAAAGGCTTTCTCTTGTGCAAAAAGGAAGCGATGCCACGTTAACACCCACATGACTTCTTACCACAACACCACCTGCTCATTATTTTTTAGGCCAAAAATACCCATGAAAAAGCCAATAGTGTGTGGTTGATGAAAAAACACTAGGCACCAATGGGATCTTTCAAAGGATAACCTGCTGTTCTGTTTTCTAAAAGTGATCCTATTATTGAAAAAGCACAAATATTTGAGTGTGAAATAGTGTAGCACCCAGAAATCCTTTTAAGGAAAATGATTCTAAGACTATATGGCATTCAGCATAACAATAACTTACTATTTAATATTTTAGTATCTTTGTTATTATCCTTGTTGGTGGGAAATAGCTGGCTGCTCATCTATATAAATATCAGAAGAATTATGTAAATTTCCTTGCTTATATGCAATGCTCTTAGATATTTTGTGCGAATTCACATCTACATGCATTTATTTGCAGCAGAATTCCAAAAGTGAAAAAAAGAGTAAGACAGAAGCTACTCTATTACACTTCTGTGATTTCAGCATTCGTTTGCTTTCCGAAGAAGAGTACATATCTAAAACTCTCCCCAACATTCTATTCAATTCCATCTTCCTCCTACACCACATATGAAGCAAATAATAAATAGCTGCTATTAGTATCCGAAATGTGTTAAGTACCAGGTTTTAGCAAAGCTGAAGGAACAAACATTACCCTTTGCAGCTATTTTATATGTTCTCTGCAAAAATGATCCGATTTACCTTTGCCTGCAGCTTATGACCTTGTCTTACATTTCATGTAATAAATTATCTTTCATCAAATAAAAATTAGTGTGCCCCTACTAAATACAAAAATGTGCCTAATCCTCTAATTTGTTTCTCCTCCTGCACAAGATAAAACTCTCCACTTGTGTTCATCCCACCTTTTCAGGAGCTGCTGTTCGCGAATCACTTCCTCCTGCTCTCGCCAATTCAGTCCTGTTTCCTCAGTCTCCCAGCTTGTTGGCATGTAATAATATTTCTCTTCATAAAGGAATGC
Organism: Rhinopithecus roxellana; assembly: GCF_007565055.1. Lineage (NCBI taxonomy): Eukaryota > Metazoa > Chordata > Mammalia > Primates > Cercopithecidae > Rhinopithecus > Rhinopithecus roxellana. Next base: position 66,271,211 of record NC_044561.1, on the reverse strand, counting down.
AAGCTGTCGTAACACTATATCCAGTTTCTGCCGTCAACATATAATCTTCCTAAAAGTCTTGTGTTCCATAATGTCTCCACTTTGTCACCTTATTCCTCTGAATCAATTCCAATCTTACTATGGCATTTAAACAGAATTATCATTTAACCTATCTTAAATAAAACTGTACTTATTAACATTTTCTGGCCTTCTGACTTATTTATTTATTTATTTATTTATTTATTTATTTATTTACTTTTGAGACCAAGTCTCACTCTGTTGCCCAAGCTGGAGTGCAGTGGTGTGATCTTGGCTCACTGCAACCTCCACCCGCCCAGGTTCAAGTGATTCTCCTGCCTCAGCCTCCCGAGTAGCTGGGACTACAGGCATGCGCCACCACGCCCGGCTAAACTCCTACTTTAAAAAAGTACTTCTTCTTTGCATTCTCCTTCCCTTCTTCTTTATTTTCCTCTCGCACTAAAACTATAGGCTTTATCCCCTACCTCTGTCCCTCCTTTTCAGACACCTGTGCTGGCCCCTTTTACTCTAGCTATCTTGTAAATTGTTGAAATTCCTCAGAAATCGGGACTGGGTATTCTTTTTCGCTGAAGAAATCTTAGAACATTTCCATGGATCCTAATTACCTGATTTATATATATATTTTCCATAATGTCCTCCAAGTTCCAGATAAGTGTATTTATTTGTGATTGTCATTTTCATGTGGATGCCTATGTTTCTGGGAGATCTATGCCCTTCTCCAGGTTCTGGTGAAGAAGGTTTGGGGTCAGCCACTACCTGGAATGTATTTGTCTTCATTCTTCACCTTGCTAAATCTTACGCATTTTAAGGTCCCAGCTTTCTATACCCCCATTCAAAAAACATAATTTGATTATTTGCTTCTATTCCAATATTCTTTGTATTTCCCCCAAAGGATATATTACTTTAGATGTCCTAAGACATTTTTGCCTTTCAATGTACCCAAGCCCAGCACATGCCATGGTACAGAGTAGAGATTTTCTCTCTCTCTCCCTCCCTCTCTCTCTCTCTGTCTCTGAGACAGAGTATACACTCTTTTGATCAAGTTTATATATTTTTACTCCAAACTCAGTTCTGATGACCAGATGAGAAAAAATAGGAGAAAAATATTTTTCCATGTAAGAAAAAGTATACCAGTGAAGCAAAATGCATCGTGCTTCTTATCTAATTATTGCTACGTAAAAGCTCAAAATTTTATCATTACTATTTCAGAACTGTTTACTTGATACCTTAGTAGTAAAAAGTAATTTTGTATGTTCGCATCTTGCACATTGTCGCATTCAGACTTTTCTTTTATATGTATTATCTTCAGTGTTAACATATTTTAAAATGTTTCATTGCCACTCATAGTCTGATTTTAAGACAGAAGTACATTTTAAGCATCAATTTCAACTTACGCAAAATTGCCTTCTTACAAAATTGGCTGTTATTCTGATAACTGAAAGAGCTAAGTGGAAGAGACATATAATTACTTACTCTAAAATTGTAGAATTTGGCAAGAAGTGAGAATTATTTGATTCATCTATAAAACATGTAAACAAAAGACGGTTAACCTCTGCCTGATTTAAAATAGGTGAGTTTTTCATAAAACTAAATGACTATTCTCACTCACTGAAGTCAATTTTCACCTGAATTATGAGTAACTCTATAGTCCAAGTTGGTAGAATAAAATTATTTATGATTAATATTTGAAATCTCAACTTCTATTTGAAAGGTAAGTTCAGGAGATAAAGACATTTTCTTAAAAATATAAAATAGAGAATAAAAATCTTTGCTGTATTTCTTAAGCACTTAGTACAGCATTGGAAGAAATCATTACTGTGATGTTTTCATTAAATTGTGTTTTTTGTTACTTTTGATGCATTCAGAGTATTAAAGATGACAAAGTTCTGGCCAAGAAGTTAGAAAACTTAGCTATTGAAATTGACTTTTATTCTAACCAGTCACAGTTTCAGCCAACCTACTTAAAAACCTGGTATCTTAACTTCATCATCTGTAAAATGAAACTGATGATGAAACTAATGATTACTGACACAGTTGACAGCTGAAGTTCCATATTAGATGAAAACCTAAACTCACAGATCCAATAAGCTAAACAAATGCTAAGACAGAAAAACACTAAATTATACTGACAGAAAATATGTCAGTGGTTGCCTAGAAGGTGAGGTGGGTGAGAGATGACCACAGACTGAGCAGGAGGAAATTTTTGAGTCTCTAAAAACATTCTAAAACTTTATATGGGTAATATTCATACAAGTGAATATATGTGTCAAAACATTGTATTGATAGCTTAAAATACATATGTTGTTATATATCTATTATACCCTAATAAAGTTAATTTAAAAGATGTACACACACCTTTGTGTGTGTGTGTGTGTGTGTGAACTAGTGGTATAACACAATACCAAGAATTTCATGAATATGCCTTCTTCATAGCTACAATTTTATTATTTAGGTTATTTAAGATGTTTCTCTGTCTCTCATATTTTAAATGTGTACATACTCCAAAAAAATTACCACATATATGGTCATTGTCTTAGAAATCCAAATTGTCAGTTGTTCAGTTTTCACATGCTAAACAGGTTAGCAGGTATTAAGTGAGTTTATTGCCCCAAACGTAATTTTTTCTTTGTTGGTTTATACTTTTCTTGAAGTTAACTAATTCTGTGATACCTTACTATTTATAATCAAATTGAAATTAATTATTTACCAGAAGCCTACAAAATATGGAGTAATAAAGAAAGTAAAAGTGGACCTTAATAAAAGAATAATACATTAATTAGAACACCCTTTCAGAAATATTGTATGCTAAATATGGCTTTATGAGATTGAGACAAATAAAATTGCCCTAAGACTTGATTTCCTCAAAACCTATATGCTTAAAAGCAAAATCATAAGTTTTATTAAACTTGGTGTGTTCCCTGTAGTCAATTTTCAATCAACATGTTTGTGATTGATTTTCCAACATAATGGAGTCAAGATCTTAGCTATCATTAGAAAATTATAACAAGATAGATAAGATGTGAAATCAGACTTTTGAAAAAAAATTAAACTGGGAATTTAATAATCTATCTTCAAAAATGTAACAAGCAAATAATTGGGTACATGTAAAAAAAATTTTTAAAAATACAACAAAAATCTGGCAAGTTATTTCATATAACTTATTGTTATTAAATTGTATAATTAATGATTAAAATGTGTGAGAAATATTTTTATTAAATTTTCAAGAAAATTTTAACATAGATGGCTCTTGCTTGGGATTCCATCCACTCTTGGCATTTAATCTGGGGTTGTTTGACTAGTGGTTTACATGCATTACTGTTTCTAGTTCAAAGTATAAACAGGATATTCCCTCATGTTCTCCTGCAGATCATATATTGTGTGAATCTATGATTTTCCTTCTGTATTACACTGTACTACAATGACAGGTTTATCAAAGTGCCCAGGTACAACAGTGACTTTTTCCATAAAAATACAGGAATATAGATTAACTTATCAAGGTCATATGGCAAGTTTGTGACAGAACCAGGATTAAAACTCCCAGAGTTCCTGACCAGTTACAGCAATTTCACGGTAGCATTCTTGTAAAGCTATAACCTGGATCTGTGTAATTTATATTTGAGTTCACATGCCTAGAATCAGTGTGACCTACGTCTACTTTAAATCTTAAATGAAAAGAGTATCTTTTAAATTAAAAAAAAGATTAGATGTGATGCTTTTAACTGAATAAAACCCGCTAAAACATTGAATTGTGAAATAAAACTGATTTCAAAATTCAAATATACCCTTTATAATATGCCATGTAAAAATGTGGATATTAGTCTAAATATATGATAACGTGACATAAGAACAACTATACTTATTTTAGATCAATAGGTAGTTGCACATGGTTTAGGTTGCACAAATATAAAAACTAAAGAGAATGTGTATTTATCAGCTATTAAAACATATATATTGCATATAGGCAGTAGCAATTTAGCCCAATAATGGAATGATTTATATCAGAAACATATGCTGTATTTCATAGGCAACAGAGACTTCCAATATGAAAGTGGGTTAATTGGATTTTGCCAGCAGTAATAAGAATGAATGAGTAATGATGATTTTTTAGGACTATAGAGAAAACAGAACATTATTATATTACAATTATCCAGCTAGGAAGAGTGAGGATGAAGAATTTGCAATAGATGCACTAAAGAGCTTGGACTTAGGTGCAACATATCAGACACAGAATAAGATATTATTTTGACCAAGAAAATGAGAACGTGGAAAGAAAGAAATGCCTAGACAATGATATAAGATTTGTGGCTTGTATACTCTGGAACATGGTGGCATCATGAGCCAAGTCATCTTATTGGAGAATGTAGAATATTGGAAAAAGGAGGGACAAATTTATTTAAAGGACAATGTGATGTGTTTAGTTTTCAACATGTTGAATCATAGTTTAGCAGGATATTTACGTTGATTTTTGGCAGATAATTTGAGATACGAATTTAGCTGTTTACAATAAATGTTGGAGATGAAACAAGAGTCATTACTAGATGATGATTTTTAAAGAAATTGTGTAGCCAAAGTGATGTAACTAAGGAGTATAATAACATGGAGTTAGACAAGGCTAGGAATGAATTAGGCTTTTCTGAAGAATTTCTGTCACTAATCTGGAACCTGAAAGGGTTATAGATAGATGTTGATGCTCTGGTGAACTGCAGAAAAACCAGTTTATGCCTGAGTTCATGCAACTCAAATAATGTTGAGGCCACTGTATTTGGTCAGCCATAGAGAAGACCCCAAGACTTTCCAACTTTTAAACACCAGAAACAAATCAGTCTTCTCTATCAGTTAAAAAATGAGACAAGAGAGGATGAAGGAGGGGGCAGGACAGAGAGAGAGAGAGAGAGAGAGAGAGAGAGAGAGAGAGAGAGAGAAAATAATGAGAGAAGAATGTAAGAATTTAAGATGATTAAGAAAGTCCTGTATCTTAATTGTGCTGGTGGTCACATAAATTAACATATGAATCACAACTGCATAAATCAATACATGGAATACAATTGCAAACACACACACACACACACACATAGATTAAGTTTAAAAAGGTAAAACCTGTATAAGATTTGTAATCTTGTTAAATGTAATATACCAATGTCAGTTTTCTGGTTTGATATTGTGCTACAGCTATATAAGGTCTCACCACTTTGGGGCTTACTTTATGAAGGTTACATAAAATTCTTTATACGGTTTTTGAAACTTTTAGTGAATCCATAATTTTTTTCAAATGAAATTTATTTGAAATGGAAGAGATGAGTTTCCACATTGAGAGAGTTCACTGTGCACTCAATTCCATGGAAACCCCAGACAAAGATAAATCATTCTAAAATTTGAGATTATCAGGATAAGGAGCTAATTCTTAAAGGTATCTGAATAAAAAATAGCAGAGTAAAAAGAATAAATTATAGGAAAGTATTAGACTTCTCAGCATCAAAACCAAAGCCAAATGACCAATATTGCAATATGTTTAACAATTAAGGACAATTCATTCCAACTTCTCTTTTGTACCCAGCAAACTATCACATAGGTGTTCAAGTAGAGTAAAACTACTTGGAAAAATGTAGAGTCTCAAAATTGTCCTTTTTACTATCCTTTCTCAAGAAATAAATGAACAACGTTCTTTACTAATTAAGTCACTAAACAACCACAAAAACACAGGGTTCTAGAAAAAAGTAAATCCTATTTAGGATATAGGAGAGGGAAAATTCCTACTATGACGAAAAGTCAAATAACAACAACTGTGCAATTATTCCTAGAGTCACAAGTCCAGGTTGAAACAAGAAGACAGAAACCTCTAGAAAAAAGAAAAGAAAACGAAAAAGTCTCAAAAGGACAGAAAAATTATATAATGGGCTCTTTGGTAGGTTCGATTGTTGAAAAACTCAGTTTGAGAGGGATTTTACTAATTTGTTGGAGGTTATGTTGGAGGTTTTATAGAACAATTACATGGTCTTGAAAAAAGCCAAACAAATATGAAAAGTGAAAAGAGTGGAACTAATGTTTGGAAAAATTGAAAAGGTTGCAGGGAAACAAAAGTGACTAACAATATTATTTATTTTTTTGTGACTAATAATACGTATTTATCACTCAATAATATTTCCATGGTCATAAGAGGTTTCAAACTGTAATGTAGTTTTACCACACATAAAATAAATATATTAAAATTATCTGGGGAGGAATAATTGAGAGAGAGTGGGAGTAGAAGAGAGTTAAATTGTCATCATCACTCATAGAAAATCAGTAGATAATAAGTGTAAATAAAAAGTCAAAAATAGATGGAGCCTCCTATCCAGAAAATAATAATAAACATTAAAAGAAATCACTAAACATGTTGAAAATGGATTGAGAGTAGTAAATAGCTAAAGAAATTATGAGCAGTAGATAGCATTTTTGTCATTTTTTAATTTTGAGTTTTTCAGTACCATTTTATTTTATATTATGTGCATTTAATATTTTCATAAAGATATTTTTAAAGAACCCAGCATTTTAACTAACAGAGGCTCTCCTATAGTTTGAATGTGTCTCCCAAAAACTATGTGTTGAAAACTTAATCCTTAAGAGTGCTGGGTGGTTGGGCCTAGTGAAAGATGACTAGGACATGAAGCCTTTGCCTTTATATTGAGATTAAGCCAAATAATATATAGAGATTGTTATTATCATTTGGTGTGGATTGCTTATAAAAGGCTGAATTGCAACTTGGACTTTTTTTTTTTTTCCGGAGACAAGAGTCTCACTCTGTCACCCAGGCTGGAGTGCAGTGGAGTGATCTTGACTCACTGCAACCTCTACCTCCCGGGTCCAAGTGATTCTTGTGCCTCAGCCTCACCCAAGTAGCTGGGATTAGAGATGTATACCACTACACCCAGCTAATTTTTGTAGTTGTAGTAGAGATGGCATTTCCCCCAGGCTGGTCTTGAAATCCTGACCTCAAGTCATTTGCCTGCCTTGGCCTCCCAAGTGCTGGGATTACGGACATGAGCCACTACACCTGGCCCTGAATTTGGACTTTTATCCCTCTTTCTCTATTGTTCTTTCATCCTCCCACCTTCTACCATGGGATGACACAATAAGAAGGCCCTCACCAGATGTCAGTCCTGGGATCTTGGACTTCCCAGCCTTCAGGATCATGAGCCAATAAGTTTCTGTTCATTACAAATTACCTGTAATGTGGTATTCTGTTATAGCAGCACACACACACACACACACACACACAAAAAAAACCAGGTTGCATTTAATTTCCAACATCCTAAAAGCTCTTGAAATAAAGAGATAACCTAACCAGCTATAATAAGTGCCAGAAATAAAGTAAAATAAAGACAATTGGCTACAAAACAAATGAAGAAAAAAATAGAGGTAAAATTCTGAGAGTAAGCTAGATTTAAGAAAAATTTATTTTTAAGAGTAGAAATACTTAAATAAGAGAAGGGTGTATGATGCAGTACAATAGGGAAACAAAATAGTTCTTTGAACAATTATTCTAGAAACTAAACTTTATGAGACAGAGTCTCACTCTGTAACCCAGGCTGGAGTGCAGTAGAACGATCTCAGCTCACTGCAACCTCTGCCTCTTGGGTTCAAGTGACTCTCATGCCTCAGCCTCCCAAGCGGCTGGGATTACAAACATGCACCATCACACTCTGGTAATTTTTGTATTTTTAGTAGAGATAGGATTTCGCCACGCTAGCCAGGCCGGTCTCGAACTCCTGGCCTCATACAAATCCTCCCACCTCAGCTTCTTAAAGTGCTGGGATTACAGATGTGAGCCACCATGCCCTGCCTAAACTACATTTTAAAGTAAATAGATGCAATCAATATATTTATAGAAAAGAGGATCATCATTAACAAGAAAAAAAATATTTCTGATTATTAATTTCATGAATTAGGCCAAAGGGGAAAAAAAGGCAGGGGAGTTTTGGTGAGGACTGATGTTTAGTGTTGGTGAGGAGTTATACTTTGTAATGCCTGCTGAAGAATAGAAGATAATTTCCATTGCAGGACACAGAACCTGGTATATTTATATGCAGACTTCAGAAAACGAAATGAGTTTATTTTAGAATAGATATTTCTTTTGGTGCCAGCAATTATTTATTCATCCTATCTTGGACCAGGTCCTTTTGTAGGCACGTGGAATAAAGTATTGGCAGCAATAAAGGGCAGGGGGTATAGGGCAGATAGCAACCTGAAACCTTAATAAGATTAGACCTTTTTTTTTTTCTTAATTTCTTATGCTTCCACGCTCCTTCTTATGTCATTTATTTCCAGTACAAACCTCTAATGTGAAAGTTTAAGGCTCCATGATAAGGCATAGTAACAGACAACTCTCTTGAAGGACAGGTTTTGTGTCACTGCTGTTATGTGTTATTGCTCAATGCAGCACTGATTCAGTGTGGTAGAGGTTTGAACTTAATCTGTAGATGAGTGAAGTAGGGTGGTTCATACACACACAGAGAAGAGAAATTTATGGCAGTCCATTTGATTTATGATAAGCCAATATATTGGTTATTTTGATTCTTTATTAGATGCTACTTTGAGGCTGATCATAATCTCACAATTAAGTGAATGAAAATCTGCACCTCAAGTGAAGTTTAGAAAATTGTTTGAGCAGATACTGATAAGAGACTGACTCTAAGTTCCAATCCAGTTAAAAACATAAAAGTGACAATAATTTAAAAAGTCTTCCAATGAGAAATATTTGAGCAGAGAAACTGTAAGGAGAATTTTAAAAACCCCTAAACATAAAGAGTAATGTTCTTGACCATACACTACTTCCTAAAGTAGAAAGTGCCAGTGATTGAGAAAGTAAGACAATATTGAGCTAGTAAACTAAATTAAAGAACAGGCTCTTGTTCTTACACTAATACATTTTTTTGTTTGACCTGGAAAAATTTTCTTACAACCATGGTATTCCTATATGAAATTAATACGATCAAATTCTAATGCCTAAAAGATTATGGCATGTATTGGCAAGTAGAAGACAGATTCTGTGAACTGTATAATAATAATGTGGCATGCTTTATAGTATTTCATTTTTAAAAAAATTAATTTTACTCACAATTGGTTATAACTATTATGATACACAGTATTTCTAAATAAAAATGTCTTACACTGGAGCATATGATGTTAAGTAAAGATGTGGGTAAGAGATCGTCAAAGGAAAAGCTTTAGAAACCACATATTAATAAACGTATGCATATATTGAATAAACTCCTCCAACTGCTAAGGCTTTTTAAATATTCTGTTTAATCCAACAAGAAGGTGAAAGCTCTAGCCTCCAGGAACTTAAGATGTACTACTTGATATATATTAAAGTTTATCATTAAAAAAATTACATTGAAAGAAGATAAAATCAAAATTATGAGAAAACATAACAAAGTAAATGTATTAACACTGGTAAAATATACTATATTTTAAGGAAGAATTACATGTTAAACAGAGGGACTGATTTAGCCAAAAGTTTGGACAGGCCTGGCACGATGGTTCATGCCTATAATTCCAACACTTTGGGAGGCTGAGGCAGGCGCATCACCTGAGCTCAGGAGTTCCAGATCAGCCTGACCAATATGGTGAAACCCTGTCTCTACTAAAAATACAAATATTAGCCAGGCATGGAGGCCTGTGCCTGTTGTCCCACCTACTCGGGAGGCTGAGACAGGAGAATGGCGGGAACCTGGGAGGCGGAGCTTGCCTATCGCGCCACTGCACTCCAGCCTGAGGACAGAGCGGGACTCCGCCTCAAAAAAAAAAAAAAAAAAAAAAAAAGTAATTCCAGCAGATTTTACAAGAAAAGTGTAATTTAAAGGTTAATTATCTGTCTTTTTAGCCACAAGAATATGAAAGAAAAAATTTCCTGAGTGCCTTAAAACAAAAATTTCTGGAAAGGGCAGAGTAGAGAAGGGAGGATATTGCAACACAAAGTGTAGTGTGGGAACAAAAGAGAAGGCCTTTGAGGATAGAAGCATGTGAGGCTATTTGGAACTGTGGTTTAAATTATTGAAATGTATAAATCTTAAGTCGATTCAAGTTTTTTGGTTGCAAGTACTTTATAATTTTCAAAAGATACAAACATTATGTTTCTTACTTGCCCAGTGTCTGATTGAAGGAAACATGTTTTTGGATCCCCGGAAGGACTGAAAAGACACGACCTATGATTTTAGCAAGGGTTTTCTCTAGTGGAGGAACAAGTGGCCTTTGTTCTTACTTTTTAAGATTTATAATTTTCAAGTTTTCAACTTATTTTACCGGTAGAGTTTTTAAAGTTTATTTTAAACATATAAATATATTTGGAAATTCAGACTCTCTTGGGATTCTTACAATGATACATAATGACACATTTGCAATACTCATGATGATACTAAGGAGGTTTCTGATTCAGATAAAATACATGCATCCCTAAGATCTCATGGCCAGGCAGTAGGAGGGATAGAACTCCCACCAGATTCTACCAAAATCTCTGGTTTAACATTTTAAATCTGGTTTTATTATTCTGAACTGTCTATGTAAAAGGAAAAGTATACATTTATGTATTAAAATTTCAGGTGGACACAACATCTGAATTTCACAAAGTAACATGAATGTGGAATCCGTAAATAATATACAACTTTAAAAAACTATCAGTTTATGAAGATGTAATTTTGCTATAACAGAAAATCACTAACCACATCCTTGAAATATATGTACATATGTGTGCATGTGTGTCTGTGTATTGCATCTTGTTATATATACATATGTATATAATTTGTGGCTGAGTGGCTAAGATCTATTTAATAATAACATTACAAAGATTTACAACAGTGGTAGCAACACAACCAACCAATATTTATGGCTATTTATTAGGTAACCAGGTCTCTTCCAACAGCTTTGAATAATATATGCCAATTGTTTCTCATATTAAACCATTATATATCTATTATTTAGATTAAGAAAATGAAGTTTATAGAAGTTCAACAACTTCTCCAAGGTCACAGAGCTATTGGGTGTCAAAGTCAAGATTCCAATCTTCTTGTTATCTCAGAATTTGCAATTTTAATCAGTTAGGTTTAATTTGTGTTTGTCCGACAAAGTTGTAATAGTAAAAGCAATTACATAATTAAAAATGTGAAAAGCCTGCAATTTTATTCACACTCTTTATGTCTACGTCTATGTCTACATCTATACCTGTATCAACTATATTTCCATGTCTATCTATATTGATTATCTATCACTATGTATATGTATAGGTAGTGATAGATGACGAAGCTTTATTTTTTCGAATGTAATAAAATAGCCTTTACCACTTAGTGCAGTGATATTTGTAGAATATATAAAATTTAAAGAAAAAAGTAATATTATGCTATGCTGGAAGTTCTTGGAAAAATAAGATGTGAAAAAAATGAATATATTTCTAGAAGTGCAATAATTCTTAATTTTTTTAAACCACACATCAAAGTAGGCATCTATTTCAGGACGTAATTAACATTAATCCAACTTTTAGACAAACTGTTTGACAAATTTTACTTTAATTGATGTTTTGACAGTGAAGTTTTATTGGAAAGTGCTGGCAAGCTCATATCCAAACAACCTTCACTATAAAGAAGAGGTTCTGGAAATATGATGAGAATTTATTACAGTCTTCAGCATTTACTCAAAGAGATATACTGAACAATGAAACAAAAAGAAATAAGACCATTTATCACCTTCTCACCAAAGGACCTAAGCTCTTATGTCCATTAATACTGTTACATTCTGCCACCAGTCAATGAGAGAGTGTCCCTGAAAAATTCTTGCAAAAGTGTTAAGTTATAAATATGTCTATAGCAAAGGCATTGCCTGGATTCTGGATGAACTTGATCCAATACCACTTTACTTTTTAATGAAAAAAATTAAACATTATCATGATTGCTATCTAGCCATTGAACTGTTTTATCTCTGTGAGCTGAAGAATCAATAATGCATGTTTTATATCATATCATATAAATGTGTATGCATATAAAGAAGTGGAGCCTCTTGAATCTTCTAGGCTCTGAAATAATAATTACATCACAGTCTTCACATCAGATTGGAAGAAGAGGTTAAGGTATGTGTCGGGTATGTCTTGGTGGGAAGTACCTTTTCCACCAGGTGTATGCATGTACAATGAGAATTAATTACCTTCTGGTATAATTGTTTGCATGACCAAATACTATCTGACACTGCCTTTTTAATTCTGTTGACAGGCACAACAACTAGCCAAAATAAACAAACATCTGGAAAAGTTCCTACAAAATTCCTTAAAATTCTCAGTCCATTGATTCTGAATCCCAAGGCATGGCAGAGAACATTTCATAAAATTGTTTGGGTTTTCTACAGTGAGATTTCCAACAGCCCTATGGGAATGGAGGCAGTGTCCAGTCCATTCTCTTGATTAACTCAGCTAATTCTATATTATAAGGTTTGTCACTTGCAAAACCCTCTGTGATATATCAATACCTGTATTAAATTTCTCTCTTTTGGGCTACAAGCAATGAAACCCAACTCAAAATATGCAACCAACATTGGGGCACCTAGATATATAAAGCAAATATTATTAAGCTAAAGAGGGAGATAAGCTTCAGTACAATAATAGCTGGAGACTTCCATCCTCAACTTTTAGCACTGAACACATCTTCCAGACAAAAAATCAGGAAACATCAGACTTAATCTACACAATAGACCAAATGGATATAACAGATATGTACAGATCACTTAATCCAACAACTACAGAAAACATATTCTTTTCCTCAGCACGTGATAATTCTGAAGGATAGACCATATATTTATTCTGTCTCAAAACAAGTCATTCTGATTGGTATGAGATGGTATCTCATTGCGGTTTTGATTTGCATTTCTCTATTGATCAGTGATATTGAGCTTTTTTTCATATGGTTATTGGCCACATGTATATCTTCTTTTGAAAAGTGTCTGTTCATGACCTTTGCCTGCTTTTTAAGGGGTTGTTTGCATTTTTTTTTTTTTTTTGTAAATTTCTTTAAGTGCCTTAAAGATGCTGAATATTACACCTTTGTCAGATGCATAGTTTGCAAATTTTTTCTCCCATCGTGTAAGTTATCTGTTTACTCTGTTGACAGTTTCTTTTGCTGTGCAGAGGCTCTTTAGTTTAATTAGATCCCATTCATCAGTTTTTGCTTTTGTTGCAATGACTTTTGGTGTCTTCATCATGAAATCTTTGGCATTCCTATGCCAAGAATGGTAATTCCTAGGTTGTTTTTCAGGGTTTATATAGTTTTTGGTTTTACATTTAAGTCTTTAATCCAGCTCTCTATTCTGTTCCATTTCAATGAAATGGAACAACTCGTAGGGTTGTTGGAAACCTCACTGTATAATACCCAAACAATTTTCAATGAAATGGAGCAGAATAGAGAACACAGAAATAAGGTTGCACACCTATAACAACCTGAAAAAACTGACAAAAAGAAACAATGGGAATAGGACTTGCTATTTAATAAATGATGTGAGATAACTGGCTAGTCACATGCAGAAGATTGAAACTGGATCCCTTCCTTACACCATATACAAAACTCAACTCAAGATGTATTAAAGACTGAAATTTAAAAAACTATACAAACCCTGGAAGACAATCCAGGCAATACCATTATTGGCATAGGAATGGACAAAGATTTCATGATGCAGACACCAAACGCCATCTCAACTAAAGCAAAAACTGACAGATGGGATCTAATTAAACTAAAGAGCTTCTGCACAGCAAAAGAGACTATCAACAGAGTAAACAGACAACCTACACAATGGAGAAAAAATTTGCAAACTATGCATCTGACAAAGACCTAATATTCAGCATCTATAAGGAACTGAAACAAATTTACAAGGAAAAAGCAAACAACCCTTTAAAAAATAGGCAAAGGGCATGAACAGACACTTTTTAAAAGAAGACGTACATGCGATCAATAATCATATAAGAAAAGCTCAACATTACTGATCAACAGAGAAATGCAAATCAAAACCACAATGAGATACCATCTCACACTGGTCAGAATGACTATTAATAAAATGTCAAAAAATAGCAGGCACTGGCAAGACTGAGAGAAAAGGAAATGCTTTTGGTTTTACCAAAAGCATTTTTTTTTTTTTTTGTAATGAATAAGGTAAAGCAAAGATAGCTAATATCAACTGTCGTGGGAATCTAAGTTCGTTCAACCACTGTGGAAAACAGTGTGGCAATTCCTCAGAGACCTAAAAACAGAACTACCATTCAACCCAGAAATCACATTACTGGGTATATGCCTGAGGGAATATACATTATTCTATCATAAAAACACATGTACAGTATGTTCACAGCAGCACTAGTCACAACAGCAAAGACAAGGACGCAACCTAAATGCTCATTCAACAGTAGACTGTATGAACAAAATGTGGAACATATACACCGTGGAATACTATGCAGTCATAAAAAAGAATGAGAACATTTCTTTTGCAGGAGCATGAATGGAGCTGGAGGCCATTTTCCTGCAAACTAATGCAGGAACAGAAGAGCAAGCATGTCATGTTCTCTCTTGTAAGTGGGAGCTAAAAGATGAGAACACATGAACACATAGAGGGAACAAGATACTGGGACCTGCCAGAGGGTGAAAGGTGGGAGGAGGAAGAGGATCAGAAAAAATAACAATTGGCTTCTAGGTTTAGTACGTAAGTGATGAAATAATCTGTACAACAAACCCCTGTCACATGAGTTTACTTATATAACAAATCTGTACACGTACCCCTGAACTTAAAATAATAGTGAAAAAAAGAAAAAGAAAACAATTTCAAAGTACAGAAAATGCTCACAAAGGAAATAACAAATTTTAATCAATAAATTGTTGATTAAAGATATTTAAGCATGATTTAAATGTCATTTCCATTGTGTAGTGAGCATAAAACAACACTTTTCAAAAAACATCTGTATGAAAATTCTATTACATTAAATTGTTATTAAATTAAAGAAGCATTTGTATAACTTTTTGTGTTCAGTGCAATTGTATTGAAATGTAAACACTGAAAAGAATCACTGAATTTCACATTACTCCATTGGCTCTTGATTAAAAATTTAGTTATGATGACTTATTTTCAAATCTTCAATTCTGTAGTCCTGCTGTTAGGTATCCTTTTGAAATGTTTGAACTAAATGTATAAACTTGCATGCCCAGAAAGAAGTAACTCAAAATTAGATTAGGCTAAATAGAAAATGTAGAAAGTAAGATTCTCTCTTTATTCTTCATTCTTTCCAAAAGTATGCATTTTATAAAAAAAAATTCTCTGCAGAAAAGATGTTATACGAGACTTTGTTGATATTAGCTATCTTTGCTTTACCTTATTCTTTCATTTACTCTTTCATTAGTCAGACTTCTAGTATGTAAACTATGCAAACAACACATTACTAAAACTTCATTAGACACAGATTCTCATTCACTACCTGTTGCTTTGTCATAAGAGACTAAAAATGATAGTTAGTAAAAATACAAGAGTTCTCAAAATTTGGGAATTTTTTCAAACTCAAAACACAAACTCTATGAATTGATGTAAGACAAAATGCTTTGCACACAGTCAATTCTGGGTCAGGGTATGGTTCAGTGTTTATTGAAAAAAAAAGTTGTGACATATTAAATTACCCTAGCAATATTCCCCTACTCCAAAGAACAATATCTCGAAGACTTTTAAATTAAAGACATCTTGGCTGTCAGGTTCAGCCTTTCTCTCCTAATTATATGAAGAAATCTTTGAATGGGCAACCTGCTTTTCTGCTCCTTAAACATGAAAGGTCTTTCTGAGAGATACATGAAGCAGGCAGTTAAGCAGGCAGGTACAGAAAATTCCTTAGTAGTGAGATAAAATTACAACACTCATAAATCAAATTTTTCCTAATCAAATTTAATGGAAGTGCCGGCATTGGGAATGTTTTCTTTATAAATCAATGTAGGGACTTGAAAAAAAAGGATAGATTCACACCTAATTTTCAAGTTTTTTTACTTAATTAGTTTTAACATCAAAGCCGTTAAACACAGGTATATTCTAATGTTCTTCAGGAAAGAAAATTAGGAGGAATGTATAAACTTAATATCATATTTTCCTTTCCCTGATACCTGCTTCTCTTCCTTAAATATCATAGAAAGAACAACTGGGAGAAATTCAATGATTGTCTTCAGGGACACTGGAGTATGCTACTAATTAACTTAACCTCAAGGTCCTGAGGTCCTGCGGTACCCACTTTTCCAAAGGAGGGCGTTAAAGGTCATACAAGATTTTATAGTACAAACTCCACACAAGTAGAAGATTATTTCTTTTAGAATTATTTTACAACTAATATAGAGTGACCAATATTAACCTATCTATACAGATTTATGGGAGTCTAACTATTGAATTCACCAAGAGCTCTTAATCAAATTGAAAAGAAAACATTAACCTTATAAATTGTGATGTAGGTTTTAGAAGATAGAAAATTTCATTTTCTGTTTTAAATTGAACTTATCTGCAAAAGCACCAAGTTTGTGGATGGAGTCAACACTGAGAGAGAAGAACCAAGAAAGGCACCCAGTTCTGTTCCTCTCTGCTAGATTTACATCTGATCTTTTTTTTTTTTTTTTTTTTTTTTTTTTTTTTTTTTTTTTTTTTTGTGGCGTGCAGGATGGCAAAGGAGTCATACATTCTCATTTTTCTAAAGTCATTTGCTGAGATTTTAAAGAAGAACAGGTTAGGATTTTTTTTTTTTTTTTTTCAGTTGCAGATAACAGAACACTGGGCTTGAAATTGCTTACAAAATAAAAGCAATTTATTGACCCACACAACTGAGGTAAGTGAATTCCAATTCTAGATGGAAAAATAAAGTATGAATGGGCACAGTTTTAATAGTAAAGACTAAATTAAATTGCATGTTAAGGAGAAAATATGTATGTTAATTTTTATAAATTTTAGGTGGAAAAATCCTCTGTATATGACACAAAAGAACCAACATTTGTTATTTATGTATTTCATGCAAATAAATTAATACTATTACAGATTAAACACACATACACATCATGAGTAACATCCAAATGTGCATATGTATATAAATGTAGTCTATGTACACATAAATAACACACACATATATACAAACACATATGCAAACAAGTCAAAAATCTGTATTAAACATATAACTTTTATATGTTGTAAAACAGACAATGGAAAAAGTACTCACAGTGTATATAGCCAAAAGAAACCCAAAAGGCTGATTATCTTATAAAGAAAATGTATTTATAAGGAACTAACCTTCAATTAAATAAATGGAATATTTTATTTTTTTAAATGGCAGATTATCTAATAACATTTGACAATATCTGCCACTCTAATGGTAATGATAAGAGTATATTAACATATATCATGTATAGCATTCCTTTCATATTAAACATTAAGTTGACATACATTTTAATTAAAAACTGTGGTTTTTAATTGATCTACAGACTTAAAACTAGCAATAATAATTAATGCATTATCTGTTAAAAAATTAAAAGGATAATTTTATATGTTTATATTAAGATAAGTCATAATTTTTTTAGGTCACACCCGTTTGAAAAATATCTTTCAAATCATATAGTTGAAACCTAGGACCTTTGGTTATCTTTTTAACACATCAATGCAAAAATATCAGGGAATTTTTTTCCATGGTTATATTAAAAAAGTAAATTTCTTAGAGTCAGAAAAATTATATTTAACCTTATTCTTTCCTTATTGTGTTTTTTTCAATAAAGATATATTATCTTTTCAAGCTTTAAAACATGCAACTATTTGTAATCAAAATATATACAGTAATTATAAGTTATACAAAATGTATTTTTAATGGCAAAGTTAGCAAATATATACAGTTCTTTATCTTCTTAGCGATTGTGCACTAAAATTGGAGATAAAATATCATTAAATATGCTACCTAATTATTCTAATATATGACAGCATTATTATCTAAAATAAATTATTTCACATGTAGCAGATGTTTCTAGTGGCCGGTGGCACATTCTGCCTTGGCTCACCTTTGATTTCAGCTGCAGGTTTGTGGACGACACTGAGCATGCTCACTTGCACCCCATCCAGAAACCTGCTGCATTATATATTTCTGCTTTTCCACTTCAGGCCTTTCTTCAAAGTCACAGCAACAACACACATGCAACCTAGGATTGTGGGCTAGATAATGTCCTGTGAACAATCCTCAACCAATATGTGACAGCGCTGGGAAATAAATGTCCCAGTCTCTTTTCCTTCCCCTATTTTCTTAAGAGACATTTCACAGTTTCTTAAAGGGACCCCAGCATAACTAAGAGCCAATGCCACAGAATCACCTAAATAACACACCATTTTCTGGGTTTTCATACTTCTCTGTCTCACTCCCTTCCTTGATTTTTATTTCCTGTGATAGCCTTCCAAATACATAAACTTGATTCAAGACCTTATCAATGTTTCTGCTTTTGGCTAAATTCAACCTAAGGTACTTAGCAGTAGAAATAAACTCAAATAACAAATTCTTGTTCACTCCTCAGACTATGCCAACTGCAACTCCATTGCTGTTGATATGTGGGTTACTGATAACACTTCATATGTTGCAGGATCACAACTACTAAGAATATCAACTTCAGCGGATTAGGATTAACTTCAAATAGAGGAGAAACCTTTGGGTTAAGCAGTAACTCTTAATTCTGTGATCTCCAGAATTCCATATCAACATTAAAATTGTGACATTGCTGGCCTTGCAAAAAAAATGACTGGTTCACCTCAGGCAATTATCACCTGAGAGTTCACTGAAAATCTTCATGCTGGCAATTTAAAAAGTCTTTATCTTCTAAGACAATAGGACGAATAGTGTTAGAAATTAGGCCCAGGACTAATCATAACAATAGCAAAAGTGAGCAGAGACTAAATATTTTTGAGATGTCTTCTATTTTAGAGTCAGGGCACTGATAGGGAAGAGATGAATCCTACTATTCAGTACAGGACATCTGCATGAGTATATTGGATAATCTTACGGCCCTCAATTCTGAAATTTCTGTTTGAGCAGAAATAACCCTCTTCTTGCAAGCAGAAGTAGTCTTTCCTGTCCTGGAGACAGTACAAACACCTCACTAAGGCCAATATCCCTTGGTGATGTTTTTTTTTTTTAATGTCTTATGCAGCTTATCTTCACTGCATCCAGACTAATCACTGTGGCCAGGCCTCAGTATAAACTGCAGACAGAAGTCTGTACCCCTGCTTCCAGAGAAAATTGCATATTCCCTGAAAGAGTTGCTAGATCAAGATAACTAAGAAGGATGGAAAACATGTGAGGATATATTCTAAGTATGCTGAACCAGAATCAACAGATTATATGGCTATATAAGAACAAGTTAATTGACATGAAGTCATGAGAGCACTTCCCTAGTCTCGAGATTTAATATTCTATCAATAATACATGTAGTGTTCTGGGATGTCAAGACTCTTACAATTTGACCACAAATTTTTGAATTTTCAATTGGTGACCATTTCCCAGTTCTCATATGTTTAACTAACATAGATATATTAAGCAACTAACATAAACCACGTGTAGTTCCCTGATGTGAGAGAGTATTGTCATGAAAAGAAATTACAATAAATTTCATATTCTGAGGTCAATTTCAACAATGACTGAAAGCTTGAAGGCATGATGATCTCCATCATATTCTCTTTCAAAAATCAGGTAGATCAAGCTGAATGACACGGAATACACTAAACTTAACCAATTAGTTAACTTTAAATCTCAGCATACTTGCCAGTTAAGGGATTTTTTCCTAGCACTGATCAACACAGCATCTGGCACTCAGTATGCAGCAATTGGTCTGACAAGTGTATTATTTTCAGTCCTCTTCAGTAGAAAGATCAAAAACAATGAAAGAACAACTGGACACTTTATTCTTTTCTCTAAGGCTATGTTAATTTTCCTTCTGTCGGTTACTATACAGTCTAAAGGAAACATGATCATCTAGACCAAGAATTGGCAAGCTGCAGTTCATGGGTCAAATCTGGCCTGTATTTTCATGCCTGTGGGCTAAGAATGATTTTTTAGATTTCAAAAGATCATAAAAATAAAACAAAACAAAAATATGGTAGAAATATTTATTTCTTGCAAAACTTAAATATTTACTGTCTTGTCCATTACAGACAAAATCTGCCAACTTCCAATGTAGACTCTAGTAGAATATCTCTCTTACCTAATGATGTAATAAAGAAACACATGTAATTTTCTCTCTATTAGCCAGTATTCTAAAATTTTTAAACCTATTAACTCATTGAACCCTCACAACAATCTATTATGATGAATTTTATTATCCTTTTTACAGATAATGTATTTTAAAAGAATTATTAGCCTTATTATATGACTTACCAGGGTCATAAGTGTTAGAGCTAGGGTTCAAACCTAGGCATGTGCTCTTTCATTTATCCTCCTTATATTATTGAAAGCACTTATTAGAGCCCCATAAGCTAAGAAGAAATTAAATCTTTCCTAAACAATCACTAAGAAAATGTTTTATCACTAGACCAACTTGCCGAAGAGATGCTTAAGGGGGTTCTAAACATGAAAATGAAAAGACAGTATTTGCTAACACACACACACACAATACATAAGGACATAGCGCAAAGACTCTGTAAAGGAACTACACAATTGAGACTACAAAGCAACCAGGTAACAACAATATGAAAGGAAAAAAGAAAATATACATATCAATCTTAACCTTGAATGTAACAAGTCTAAATGCTCCACTTAAAAGACATACAATAGCACATTGTGTGTGTGTGTATATATGTATAATATATATTATATATATTATATTGTAATTATATATTATATATTATATCTAATATATTACATATTTAATATATATTAGATATATTTTATATATATATAAAAGACCCAAACTTAAGCTGCCTTCAAGAGGTCCATCACAAATGTAATGACACCCATTGGCTCAAAGTAAAGAGAGGGGGGAAAAGTATCACGAAAGTAGAAAACTAAAAAGAGCACGTGTTGCTATTCTTCTGTCAGATAAAACAGACTTTAAACCAACAACAGTAAAAAGGGACACATAGAGGAATTACGTAATGATAAAAGGTTCAATTCAACAAGAAGACTGAACTATCCTAAACATATACACATCCAACATTGGAGTGCTCAAATTCATATAACGATTACTTCCAGACATATGAAAGGACTTAGAAACCCACGTAATAATAGTAGAGGATTTCAACGCCCCATTGAGAGCATTAGAAAAATCAACAAGGCAGAAAACAGTCTAATAAATTCTGGACTTAAATTAGACGTGTGACCAATTGGACCTAACAGACATCTACTCTATCCAGCAACCACAGTGTATACATTCTTCTTATCTGCAAATGAAATATACTCTAAGAGCGAACACATGCTCCATCATAAAGCAAGTCTCAATAAATTCAAAAAAATTGAAATCATACCAGGCATACTCACAGGTAACAGTAGAATAAAAGCAGAAATCAATACCAAGAAGATCTCTCAAAACGACAAAATTACATAGGAACTAATCAGGTTACTCTTGAATGACTTTTGGGTAAACCACAAAATTAAGGCAGAAATGTAAAAAAAAAAAAAAAAAAATTGCAACAAATGAAAATAGAGACCAAACATATCAAAACTTCTGCAATATGGCCAAAACAGTGAAAGTTTATTGTGGTACATTTCTACATCAAGAAGATAAAAAGATCTCAAATTAACATTCTAACATCAAATCTAAAGAAACAAGTAAAACAAGAATGAGCTAATCCTAAACCTAGCATAATAAAAGAAAATACAAAAATAAAAGTAGAATGAAATGAAATTGAGACTCTCCTCCAAAAATATAAAGGACAACAGAATGAAAAATTGCTGTTTGAAGATATAAACAAGATCGATAGACCACTAGCTTTATTAACAAAAGAAAAAAATAGCCAAATAAACACATTCAGAAATGACAATGAAGGCATTGCTATCAAGCCCACAGAAATATAAAAGATCCTTAGAGACTATTATGAACACCTCTTCTGTGCACAAACTAGAAAATCTGGAGGAAATAGACAATTCCTGAAAACACACAACCTTGTAAGTTTGAACTTGGAAGCATTTGAAACCCAACACAGACCAGTAACAAATTCTGAAACTGAATCAGTAATAAAATCTTACCACGTACAAAAAGCTTTGGACCACATAGACTTACAGCCAAATTGTACAACGATGTACAAATAAGAGCTGTACCAATCCTAGCAAAACTATTTCAAAATATAGAGGAGAAAAGATTGCTTCCTAACTTATTCTACAAAACTAGTATTATCCTGATACTAAAATCTAGCAAAGACACAAAAAGAAACTACAGTCTGGTATTTCTGATGAACCTAGACACAAAAATCTCCAGTAAAATACTAACAAACTGAATCCAGCAACATACCAAAAAGCTAATTCACTATAATTAACTAGGCTTTGTTCCTAGAATGCAAGGTTGGTACAATATGAACAATTCAACAAATGTGATTCACGGCAGAAATGGAATTAAAAAGAAAAACCATATGATCATCTCATTAGATGCAGAAAGGCATTTGACAAAACCCAACATCTATTCACTATTAAAAAAAAAAAGTCAACGCACTAGGTATCTTATTATTAAAAATAACAAGAGCCATCTGTGACAAACCCACAACCAACACACTGAATAGGCAAAAGCTGGAAATATTCCCCCTAAGAACTGGAACAAGACAAGGATGTCCACTCTCACCACTCCTATTCAACATAGTACTGGAAGTCCCAGACAGAGCAATCAGGCAAGAGAAAGAAAGAAATAGTATCCAAATAGGAAACTAGGAAGTCAAATTATCTCTCTTTGGTGATGCTATGATTCTTTCCCTAGCAAATCTTAAAGGCTCTGAGACATGATAACAAATTTAGTAAAGTGTCAAGATACAGAATCAACATACAAAAATTAGTAGCTTTCTGTACACCAATAACACTCAAGCTGAGAGGCAAATCAGGAATGCAATCCTGTTTACAGTAGTCACACACACACACATACAAATACATAGAAATACATCTAATCAAGGGGATTAAAGACCTCTGTAAGGTGAACTACATAATATTGCTGAAAGAAATCAGAGATGACACCAACTAATAGAGAAACATTCTATGCTCATGGATTGAAAGAATCAATATTGTTAAAATGGCCACACTGCCCAAAATAATCTATAGATTCAATGCTATTCTTATGAATGACAAATGTCATTGCTCACAGAATTAGGAAAAGTATTACAAAATTCATGTGAAATCAAAAAAGAGTCCAAACTGCAAAAGCGATACTACCACAAAGAGCCCTGAATCACACAGATTTACAGCCAAAACAAAAAGAACAAGGCTAGAGTCATAACATTACCTGACTTCAAACTATTCTACAGAGTAACAATAACAAAAACAGTATGGTACTGGTAAAAAATACAGACACATACTCCAGTGGAAAAGAACAGAAAACCCAGAAATAAAGCCCCACACCAACAGCCAACTGATCTTTGACAAAATCAACAAAATAAGCCATGGGGAAACTCCCTATTCAATAGAGAGTTCTGTGAAAACTTGCTAGTTAGATGCAGAAGAATGAAACTGGACCCCTGCATCTCAGTATATACAAAAACTAACTCAGTAAGGATGTAAAACTTAAATGTAAGATCTCAAACTATAAAAGCTCTAGGACAAAACCTAGGAAATACTAATCTGGACATCAGCCTAGGCAAATATTTATGACTAAATCCTCAAAAGCAATTGCATCCAAAGTAAAAATTGACAAGTGGGATCTAATTAAAATAAAGAGCTTCTGTACAGCAAAAGAAACTATCAACACCATAAACAGGTGACCTATAGAATGGGAGAAAAATATTTGTAAATCATGCATTTGACAAAGGACTAATATACAGAGTCTATAAGGAATTTAAACAAATCAATAAGAAAAAGAAACAACCCCATGAAAAAGTGGGCAAAAGTTATGAACAGACACTTTTCAAAAGAAGACACATAAGCAGCAAAAAAAGGTCTAGAAGGATTCTATGATTTCATAATCCACAGAAAATTACTTGATATAAGTAAAACGCTTTACATTCATAAGAAACATTTGTGAATTCTGCCATTAACTAACAAAAGGGGTAGGGTTTCAGAAACCATAGCTGTATCTGACAGCAAAGGGTTTATTTAGATTGAATCTTCTTCATTAATTATGACTTGTTTTTCTTCCTTAATTTTCCCAGGGTATTACCCACAATGCAATTGCGTCTGTTTTCAATGATAATATCTTTTCTTTTAGGGAATTGTTTTTCTTAAGTGTAATAAATTTACTTTTACCAGAAAAAACAAAAATGCTCAACATCACTAATCATCAGAGAATTGCAAATTAAACCACAATGTGGTACCATCTTATAGCAGTCAGAATGGCTATATTAAAACATCAAAAAATAACAGATGTTGTCAATCCTGAAGATAACAGAGAACACTTTTGCACAGTTGGTGGCAATGTATATTCATTAAGCTGCTTTCGAAAGAAATTTGGAGATTTCTCAGAGAACTAAAACTAGAACTACCATTCAACTGAGCAATCTCATGACTGTGTATACACCCAAATGAAAATAAATCATTCTACAAAAACACAACTGCACTTGTATGTTTATCACAGCACTATTCACAATAGCAAAGACATGGAACCAACCTAGGTGCTCATGAGTGATGGATTTGATAAAGAAAATATGATACATATACACCATGGAATACTACACAGCCATAAAGAAGAACAAAATCACTTCCTTTGCAGCAATGTCGATGCAGCTGGATGGGTTGGAGGTCATTGCCCTATGTGAATGAATGCCGAAACAGAAAACCAAATATTGCATATTCTTACTTATAAGTGGGAGGTAAATTCTGAGCACACCAATAAAGATAAAGATGGGAACAATTAACACTGGACTCTTCTAAACAAGCGATGCAGGGATCAGGGAAAGGGTTGAAAAATATCCTATTAGGTACCATGTTTGCTGTCTGAATGACTCGATCAATAGAAGCCCAAATGTCAGTACCACACAATATACCCATGTAATAAACCTGCACATGTGCCCCTTGAATCCAAAACAAAGATAAACATTTAAAAAGTAAGAAATCTGGAACCGCAAAGGCTGATACATCAGCAAAATCATATGTACATCATCACTATTTATGTTAACAAAGGAAAATCTGGAAAAAATTTAACTATAAATAACTAGAGGGTGACTGGTTAAATAAATTATACTAAATTCATTAGGTAATATATACTATGATGTTATTAAACATATTTATAAAGATATGTTATAACATGGAAAATATTTTTAAAATTTGGATTAGAAAGAGAACAATACAAATAAATTTTAATATTAAACATTTATTATTTGCTTAGCATACTTATGTTGAGGTGGAATGGATGAAACAACGATAGAGCCTACAATTTGAGAGAAAATAGAATATGAAAACAAATTTAAAATAATTCAAAGAAATAAATGCAAACATAAAATTTTCAAGTAAAGCAGCCTCATAGTAAATTTCTTGTCATATAAATATTTCTGATATGAAAACACCCATTAAAATGTATAAAACATGGGAATAAGTGAGGGAAAACAATTCTTATTACCTACCCAGCAACGACATAATCTGGGATCTTGTTTGGTGGGATGATTTAAACAAAAATTCACTTAATCTCTGTAGCTACATCTCTTTTACTTATTGTTTAATAGACTAAGAATAAATGCAATGTGTAAATCATAATTACGTGTATGTTAATACATTGCCATCTTAATGGAAAAAATCATTCTGTAAGCATGAATGTGAACCTCTTGGGTTTGCAGGCATAATTTGTATGGCAAGTTAATAATTAGTTTAAATATTTAATATCATTGCTAACTAGAAATCCTTGTCTTCTAAGTGGGAAAACATTCTCTAGGGCATTTTATTTCTCTAATCTGCCACGATTTTTTAAACCATACATGCTCTTCTGTTCGGAAGATATAATATGTCAAAAACCCAATTCAAACAACTGAGAATGAGATTTTAGAATGACATCTTTGTCATTCTAAGTTGTTTTCAATGGGGTTTTTGACATATTATGGTTTGCTATGCTTTTTTTTATAACAAATTGTGTTTATGTGTGTTGATTCTTTTTGCAGAAAGTTTTAATGTGTAATTCCTGCCATTTATATTGAGTTTAATTTTGCAAGTGACTTTAGAAGTTTTTTTCTTTTGGAAATACACCCATAATAAGCCTAACATAAATAAATACCAACATGTAAACTGACTTCTAATTTTGAAGAAAACGAAAGGGACTGCAAGTGAAATATATTTGGAAGAATGGTAGATAAAGCAAGTGATTACAAAACTGCCTAATTAGGATGTGTCTAATAAGTATGCAAGTCAGGTAGTGCTGAAACTCAGCAACTACTTGGTCGTTTGATTCACGACAGTGACATGTTTGAGAGCTAGAATATCTCTAGTTTTGCAGTGCTGCCATGAAAGCAAATCAGTTCCTCGCCACCCTCAGTTCCTTAATTCCCTCTTGCAAAGGTTTTTGTACATGTACTGGTTTTTATCACTCATATATGGCAAATAATTATTGATATATTACCTCCGATCTATTGTTTTATCTTCTCTAATTAAGTGACGGTAACTCCCAACTTTCCAAGATGCTTTAAGATACAATGTAGTGCATTATATTATTTTTATTATCATTTACCTTTGAAAATGTTCTTTGGAGTCAGATGCCTCTAATATATTCAATAATCACTTAAGCTCTTTGAAGAGTTTATTCTAAGACACACTGAAGGGAGAGGAATAGCAGAGCATGGTTATACATGAGGGAATATGTTTCATGAGCCATTGAGGAGAATTCTGAAGAATCTTGCCAACTCCGAAGCATTATTTTTCTCGAAGGCAAGAGTCTTCACAACAAACAAACACAAAATGCCTTGGGGATAATTAAGATTTAACACGTGAGTACCCAGCCCTATCAAACTTCCTCTGCTCAAGTGTGTCATTGAAATTAGCAGAATCATCAAACTTCAAACCTGAGGGCCATTTAAGAGGCAGAGATTTAAACAGAGTATTTACATGAGGGAGCACCAGTGGGCATTGATGTGCTAAACCACTGAAACATACTCATTATTCCAGGCTGGAAGGTAAGACTTAGAGGTAAGTCTAGGTTGATGAGATAAAAGTAACTGAGAAAATATAAGTTTAGTGCTCATTTCGACTACGCTTATTTTATTTCATTTTATCCACAACTTAAGTGCCTGTTTATTCAACTGGAAGTTCTCTTTACGTGTGTTGATATTAGCGCTCTCTCTCTTATGTCTGCATTTACACCAGCACAAATAAACAAGTGTCTATCACTCAATAAACAGTAGCAGCATTTTTAAATTATTATTTTTATTTTATATTGTTTCTGTAAACAGCTTTAAAATTTCTTCATAATGAAACACAAAATGAACAAAAGCATGAATTTGATTGCCTATAATTTTCCTGCAGACTTTTTAGTTGCATCAACTTGTGAACATTTCATTAACAGCAGTCAAATAAATCAGAATTATAGATGTATAGTTTTCTGACATTGTAGAAAAAAGAACTAGGTATCAAGAACACAGCAACTTAATAAGCATAGTGTGAATATTATAAGGTAAATTTTTGGTGGCTATTTTACATTATATTAAAAATGTGTTCTGTGTGATCATCACACAATGTTATATCTCAGTCTAGAGAAAATAATCTGGTTTTAGTCTTCTAATTTTTTCCCTCATAGCTTGGTCTTCCACTTTTCGTTATTGCAATTTTTAAGCTTGGCTGTTTAGAATCTGTTTTCCTTCCTTTCTGATATGTTGAAGCCTATTCCCTGACCTACAAACCTTACTAAATTGCACATATCTTTTAATCACAGACCTAACAATTTTGCTGACACACTATATTCTCAGGGGCATAAATTACCATTAGATGGTTTAAAGGAATAGCTTTCACCAGCAGTGTTTGCTTTCACATTTTTTTCAAATGCAAATTATAGATGGTTGATAAGTGTCACAGCAAAAACCCACATCATCAGCATGCGTTTTTAATGCTCTCTTTCAAAAGAACCAGAGGAAAAAGTGAGGAAGAAGAAAAAAAAGAAAAGCTAGTTCTACTTCTTTGTTGCCGCTTATGTTCAAATAAGCAATTTGTGTTGTTTTAGATCATTGACACCCCTCCAGTATAAGACATGATAGGGGCATCATCCCAATTCTAGTATTTAATTCCACTTTGGGAGTTTAGAGGACTTTAAAATAGTTTCTTATAGATTAATAGTAGGCAATTTCAGCCACCTCAATACAAATCGAGTCTCTCAAGTTTTGAAGTGCCGAAGTGCGGGAGGTGAAGGGGCAGTGGCATCTCTAAAGTGGGCGACAAGGCACAGCAAGATTGAATTTCTGATGTGGTTAATTAGTGTACAGTGGAGGACAACCTTCTTTCTTGTCATGGCTTTATATCTACCTCTGTAGCATGCGTACGAAGTCTAAGTACTGCGGTTTTTAGGCCATTTAAAGATGATTAAGCGCTTTATAAATTATTCCTTCCTCTTCTGGCTTTTCATTGCTCTCTTGGTTGTGTTTTTATTTATTTATTTTTCTTAATCATTGTTGCATCCATTAGCAGTTGCGGAGTAAAATTTTAAAAGGAAATGGCTAATTAGCTAGATTTCCCCCAGACAGGAGTTCTCCTAAGAGTTTCGGAGGAGAACGGACTCAAACTATTGGCTGCAATGAACTAAGTAGGCTTTACTTCTATGGGTGCCAGTGCTATTGAACACTACCACAATACATGCTAACTCTGAAAGTTTACAGAACTGGAATTAAATATTTATGTGCTGACTATATTGCATTAGGGGCATTAATTCTAATCTCTTAAATATTTAAGTCACTGAAGTGTTTAGCATGAGGACACTTAATTATGCTTTGTATTGCACTTTAGTGATACGAGATTTTCTTTGAAAAAGTGAGAAACATTGGAGAAAATACTGTGTGAGTAAGTACATGGAGTATTTTGCATAGACAGATATGATGTCCATCTCTTCTTTCTACATATTACAACGTTTGAATTATAAACTTAGGAGCACTACCAGCACATACAACATTTAAAATTTTTTTAATGTATTACTCATATGCACTAGAAAGTACACTCTACAGACATATCCCATTGCTCACTTACTCAGACTCTTGTCCATGTACATGAACACACATGCGTACACACCATTTGGGTGGAGTACCTGTTTGGCATTTTTGAACAGTTCCAGTGTGTTTCTCCACATGTCAAAGGACATATATCCAGAAAATCAGTTTGGTGCCTTTACTGGGACTCTTTATTGCACAGTATTTGGATCATATCAGAAAGAAAATTGCTCTGCTATTATCTAGTTTTGACTTTAAATCCTTTTCTGTGGGATATGAAAAAACCCTCAGTCCTCTCACATTGAAATTAGGATAACAACAGCATCAGCACAATTTGAATTAAATGCCCTCATTTATAGAAGTATTCGTTGCAGAGCATGGTATGGAATGACTTACAAATAAATA
Organism: Rhinopithecus roxellana; assembly: GCF_007565055.1. Taxonomy (NCBI): domain Eukaryota; kingdom Metazoa; phylum Chordata; class Mammalia; order Primates; family Cercopithecidae; genus Rhinopithecus; species Rhinopithecus roxellana. The sequence goes on along the minus strand of NC_044561.1, from coordinate 66,241,529 downwards.
CCTGTTTCCATTCCTGATTTAAGGCTAGTTATAAATAATATATTTTATCAATTAAGGGCATGAAAAGAAATGTGTTTGTGAATATATTGCTGAATATTTGAATATTATTTTATGTAAAGTACTAACGCAAGATTAACATGCAGAAAATTTGTGTTCTACCTCTACCTGCCTCTTGGGACATTACTACATCAACCCTGCCCCAGCCATAAGTGAGATCTTGTTTAGTGAACGAACTAATCAAATCTTATCCCTTCTGATAATTGATTGTACAATGGTTTACCATTGCTCTTAGAATAAAAGCTAATGCCCTAATGATTATGGGACCTTGTATGACCAGTCCCTGTCTAACTGGCCAGCTTCGATGTGCACCAAACTCATTCCTGATTACTGCTGTTTGCCTTCAATAGACTTTTCTATTCTTTGAATACAGCATGTTTTTTGCTTTCATATTCAACTTTCCTTAATGAGTATTTCCCATTGTTGCCTGGTTACTGTTTAATCATTGCATACATTTTGCTGCTGTAAAAAAACTATCACAAAGTGGCCTATAAAAATACAAAGTCATTGTCTTATAGTTCTGTAGATCAAGAACCTTACATAGCGCTCACTGAGCTAAAACCAAGCCATCGGCAGGTTGCATTCATTCTTGGGGGCCCTAAGGAAGAATCTGTTTCCTTACCTTCTCCAGCTTCTAGAAGTCCCTCACATTTCTAGCCTCATGGTCCCCTTACTCCATCTTCAAAGCCAGCAGCAGCAGGTTAATTCCCTCTCATGCTTTAGAACTCGCCTCATTCTTCTTCCACCTTAAGTCTCTGACCCAATTGAGAAAGGTGCTCAGCTTTTAAGGATCTGTATGAGGATACTAAGCCCACCAGAGAATTTTAGTTCTAATCCAGGAGAATCTTCCCATCTCAAGATAAGTACTTTTAAACTCATCTGGATAATCTGTTTTGACATGTAAGGTAACATGTTCACAGTTACCAGAGATAAGGGCACGGAAATCTTTGGAGAAAGTTATTTTGCCTACCACACTCATTGGTTAAAACTGAGTATGAATAACAATTTATTATGATAACTTTCTTGCAAGGTGGGTAAGTCTCTGAATTATGAACTTTCACAGTGCTCTCTTTTTTCTCCTCTTGAATTAATGCAATTCTAATTGAAGAATTATGTGTCTCCTTTATAATGAAATATAAATTTTAATAAGGGAAGACATTCATTTTATTTATTGTGCTATATATCTAGAGACTCTCATATTATCGTATTCATTTTGGTGTTGAACAGTTTTTGTTTGTTTGTTTGTTTGTTTTTGTTGAGATGGAGTCTCACTGTTATCCAGGCTGAAGTGCAGTGGCACAATCTTGGCTCACTGCAACCTCCGCCTCCCAGGTTCAAACAATTCTCTTGCTTCAACCTCCCAAGTAGCTGGGATTACAGGTGTGCATCACCACACTAGGTACTTTTTGTATTTTTCGTAGAGAAGGGGGTTTCACCACCTTGGCCTGGCTGGTCTCGAACTCCCAACCTCAAGTGATCCACCTGCCTTGGCCTTCCATTCTGCTGGGATTATAGGTGTGAGCCACTGCACCTGGCCCAAACAAATATCTTTAAAGTGACTGAAGGCATGTTTGAGTAATGAGAAACCAAGAATTATCATATATTATAAAGTAAATTTGAGTAATTGAAAGAACATGGGCCGGACATACAAGAGGTACTCATCTTTTTAGCACTCTCATTGATCAGGGCTTACGTATGACTGAATCACTTAAAATCTGAGTCTCATATCCTAGTTTTTAAATTCCTTTTCTTTCTTTTCTTTTTTCTCTTTTTTTCATTTCTCTACTTTCTTCCTTTCCTGTTTTTCTTCGTCCTTCCTTCTTTTTTAATTGCTGAAATATCTTTTTTATAGGGCAATATTTTAAAAGGATATTTATTTGCTTGGGCATATAATTTTATATCCAACATTCTTTTTTTGCAGGGGGAGGGCATCCATTCCCTCAAGCATTTATCCTTTGAGGTACAAACAGTCCAATTATAGTCTGAAAGTTATTTAAAAATATACAATTCAGTTATTATTACTATAGTCAACCTATTGTGCTATCAAATAATAGGTCTTATACATTTTGTATAACCATTTTTTTATACTCATTAACCATCCCTTCCTTCCTTTCTTTCTTTCTGTTTCATGTTTTCTTACTTCCTTCCCTCCTTCTTTCCTTCTTTCTTTCGTTCCTAATGAGATAACTATTAATCAGAAAACCCACAATTACTTTTGCACCAACCTAATAGTTGGGTTGATAATCTCCAAGTTTCCTACTAACTATACCATTCAATATTTTTATTTTATTAATTACATTAAAAATTAAAATCTCTATCAAGTGTGCAGTAGTTGCAGAAACTTTTAAACAAATGATGAAATTGGTGTGAAATAATCGATTGTAAAATAATTTTCACTCAAGGATGCTTTTGCATGCTTTTCACACACAAGTGTTCACTGTGTGTTTTTTATCCTATCTTATTCCTGAAACAAAACAGAAAGATTCACATTACTTACTAATTCCTAGTAACTTTATTTTGATGTATATATTCAGGGAGAAGTTTCCAATGTTATCAAATAACAGTAACTTTAATAAAAATGCAGTTGGATATCCACCATTTAGTTAGCACTGTCATTATAATCTGCCAGAGAACAGAACAATGCTTCCTTATTTTACCCTTAGTATGCTGCCTGTGTATTGATTGTCATATTAAATAATAAATATTTCTGAAATAAACCTGAAAACTCAATTTATCTCAATATATATTGAGTGCCTTCTATATGATAAAACTATTTTGGTTTTAGACCTCCAAATCCAGCAGAATTGATGCTGAAAGTATAGTATCTACCAGTTGGTGAGACACAAGGCTCCGCTACTCAGAACATTTCATGGTAGAGGTTGAAGAGGCCTTGCTGTGAAGTGCATGATCTCTAGTTGCTTGGTCGTAGGGAGATTCAGGCAGGTCAATTTTGTTAAGGTAATGGGGAGAAACTAAGAAGTTCACAACTCCAGCTTTTTAGTAATTGGCATGGAAGTGGCTTAGTGTTTTTACAAGCAATACAGTTCTAACAGAGTATTTCTGACCTTCAGTTTTCTCACATTAAAAAAACCAAACATAGTGTGTATCTTGCTAAAGTAGTTCCAGAATCAAATAACATAATGAAAATTAAGCATGCAGAATACAGTTTTTTTTTTTTTTTTTTTTTTTACCATTGCTATTATCTTAATCTTTATATTTCAATCTTACATGAAAAGTCTACCTACAATGGTTTTTGTTGTAATTGGTAAATTAATTAGATTATCATGGAGCCTTAAACAACTGAAAATAATTCTGGTTTTATTTCTTGTTGTGTAATATAAAATGTCTAAGTGTTTTATCTTGTATACAATATTTTTGTTTATTTTTATAAACAAGTTTTAGCATCTTGTAATTGTGTTTACTGTAAAATGCATGTTGACTTTTAGCTAATTTTCAGTAGTAGTTGAATGATCTGTGTATGGTATTTGGGTCTAAAAAAATTGGTGAGAGTAATATATTTGCCAATTACCTCCTTTAAGGTTCAACTTTGCTAGTACTAAATAACGTAATAATGTTTCTCTAGATAATATTAATTAATAATTGCCGTGCCTTGCATGAACTCTAGTGGCTTAGTAGTGGGGTGACTTAGGTAGGTCAATTTTGTTAGGTTAGTGAGTAGTAATTAAGATGGTCACCACCTCAGCTATTGACTAATTGGTATGGTATATGTTATGGTGTATGAATATATGAAAGTTATTAAAGTACATTAAATCGTAATTATTCACTTTGATTTTTGATAGCTTATAAGTCAACATGTAATAATATTGAAAATGAAGTAGTATTTTAGCCATATAAATTATCATAACATTTTAAGGGGGAAGATCTTTAAATTGGGCAATATTTATATTTTAGGATAACATAGTAATATGAATTTCAAGGATTTAGGTGGATTACAGGATCATATTAGATTCGTATTGATATACAAAATTTAATCAATTGCAGTGTATACATTTGAGAGAACTCAGTGTGTAAAACCCTCTGATTATTACACATCTTTTCATTTAATTTAAAGGTTGATGCAAAGATAATTGTGGTTTTTGCTGTTACTTTCATTGGCAAAATTCACAATTACTTTTGCATCAACCGAATATTATATTGTGCTGATGATTTAATCTATTGTCTAGTATATATTTTCATAACTCCTTGAAACTTCACCTATGAATATTTTTTCCATTATAAATAATATTTTTGTTGATTATTAAAACTTTAGACAAGACAGAAAAATGGAATAGATAAATGCACTTCTACCACTCGATTATGGTTATTGTTAACTTTGTATATGTTAATTTCCAGTATTATAGTATAGACTATGTTAATAGTTATCTCATTGTGTGATTGTTATGAACTGAAAGTTGTGGTCCCCCTCCAATTCATATGTTGAATTCCTAACATTCAATGTGATGATTTAGAAGGTAGGAGTCTTGGGAAGTAATTAATGAGTTACTTAATGGGTTTACTTAATGGGTTAAGACCCCCCCAGAGAGCTGTCTAGCCCCCTCTTCTGCTATGTGAGAACACTCTATGAAAGGAAATGGGCCCTCATCATACATAAATCTGCCTGCACTTTGTAGAGAAATAGGTATTTGTTGTTTAAGCCACCCAGTTTGTGGTATTTTTGTTATAGCAGCCTTAATGAGCTAAGACAGTGATCAAACAGGTTATTTAACTCTGACTTTTTAAAATAATAAGCAGTTGTTTTTGTTTTAACGAACATTAATCAGGTGTAGCACTTCTTCAACATTTTTTGACTTCCTAATTGTAATTCATATTATATGGATTGTCTGCTCATGTTTTTAGTCCTTTTATTTATAGGGGTTATAGTCAAACAAGCATTGTGAATTGGTTGTGTTATTCTGATAAAGATTCCAAACTTTCATTATCGTGATTAATTGTTAAAACATAGACTCATATTAGTGTGTAGTGTGGAGCAGCTGCACTTATTTTGCCAAAGAGTATAGCTACTAGTTCTTTTACCAACACTTCATCAGTTACAATATATTTACGAAAGTCATCCTGAATTCCTTGGCAGGAAAGGAGGTCAGTGACTATTGGTGGGCTCTGCATGGTTCTGTTAATGGCTATGCCTTCTAGAAGCCCCAGTCCCATTGAGCCATCTCTCCAGTGTTGCAGCTCTCAATTAGGCTCCAACAATTATATTCCCTTTTCTTGTTCATCAGGCCCAAAGATGTGAATACTTTTCTATTTGCCAAGGCTTGAGTGTTTGTTCAGCATCCCTGGGGCTTCCCTTAACTCAGTACATTCTTGCTAATTAAAATGTGTTTTCAAACTCCATGCCTCAGTGTCCTACCGGAATTATAATGAATAAGATCTTATGGACTTTTTCTTTTCTTATTTATTAAGATGAGTTGACTTTAGCAAAATAATAATCTTTTCCAATTGTATTTGCTAGCTACATCCACACTGCTACGTCCCACCCCTCACATTTATTTCCCTTTAGGTTTTAGTAAAACTATTTTTATAAAACAGCCTTTTGCTTCCTGAAACATAATTTTATCAAGAGAACACAGAAGACACATGTCTGAGTGACAAAATATGCATGTTAAAAGAAGACAGAACCGGGATCCAGGAGTCCTGTGGTTGATTACAGATCTGTTTCAGGTTGGTTTTTGGAGCAGCAAAGTCATTCAAATTTTCTGCACTTCAATTTCCTGAACTATCAAATGAGGATACTTCTTTATTTCTGATATTGGCAAATTGTTTTCTGGATCCAAGAATAAATATTTGCTGATAGATGAGGGTCTACCCCTTCCTTGAAATCATTGTGCTATTTTTATTTGTTTACATTGCTTTTGTGTGAAGTGTCTTCTTTTGAGTAATGGATTATTGTACGAAAGTATAGAATGTTTGAAAAACCCCTGGATTGTATGACAAGGTCCTTTGAGTTCTTAGGCAATATAATTTATATGTTGAAGCCCAATATTTTGAAGTTTGCATGTTGAAGTCCAATCAGCCCATCATCAATATTTAGGAGTTTCTTTAAGTTAGCAGATATGAAATCTTCATTGTAAACATTGATTTATTATTTTTTCAAATGATGTACTTATTTTAGTCATGGCAATGTGTGGTTTCAAACACTTTTAGGTGTGCTCATTTCTTCTGTGATATAAACAGAAATAGAATCCTAAAATACTAAGTTATGATCCGTGCATCCTCATATGAACTGAAATCCCTGATTTGATACAGCTACAATATAAAACTTCATTTTTCCTCTATAAATTTCTTTTTTCTTTTTCTTTTTTTTAAGACGGAGTCTCGCTCTGTTGCCCAGGCTGGAGTGCAGTAGCCGGATCTCAGCTCACTGCAAGCTCCGCCTCCTGGGTTCACGCCATTCTCCTGCCTCAGCCTCCCGAGTAGCTGGGACTACAGGCGCCGCCACCACGCCCGGCTAGTTTTTTTTCTTTTTTCTTTTTTTTTTTTTTTTTTTTTGTATTTTTTAGTAGAGACGGGGTTTCACTGTGTTAGCCAGGATGGTCTCGATCTCCTGACCTCGTGATCCGTCCGTCCCGGCCTCCCAAAGTGTTGGGATTACAGGCTTGAGCCACCATGCCCGGCCAACCTCTATAAATTTCTGATGAAATAAACGAGTAGGTACATTAGTGAAAGAACATTAATGAAGGCCTCACTAAATAGTCTTTACAATTGAAGACCAAAGTGGTGTCCTGACTTAAATTCTTTATGACTTTACAAAAAAGATATTGATCTCACTCAACTGAAATGTGGCAAAAGTCACTAAACTACCATTAATAAACTAAACTGTAATGAGCGTTTCTGGTTTTTATTAGGTGCTAGAAATTCTACCAAGTGCTATAAAGGCATTATTTATTTTTGAAAGATTATACTCTTTTCTTAAAGCCATATATTGTATCAAATATACAGTTTTCGACTGGACTCGAAAACTGGCCCCACTAGGATAGTACATTGGAGAGTCACCATCTGCTATCTATATGTTTAATATTAAACCACTTTATAGCATTCCTCTATTAAAGTAAAAATAAAAAAACTATAAGAGTAAAAATATGACAAAGATTGGAGTTACAGTTTCAGAGTAGGTTCTCATTAACTGGCAGCAATTATTATTATCTTATTATTTCTATTAGTAGTAATAGTATTGTCATTATTCCCTTAACCATTATATGTTTTTCAATCTGGAGAGACAAAGGAATGAGAGAATTTAACAAACATACATATGCTATTATAATTTGTAGTTCTCTGAAGTTGTGGTTCCTAAGCCATCAGGCAGGCACAAAGCAGAAAATGTAGTCAAGAGGATTTGAATGAATTTATGTCTTTTTTCTCCACAATTCTTTTTATAAATGACAATTTACATCTAGCCTGCCAGTGATTAATAATCCTGTTGTTCCCGCAGAACTAGTAATGTGTTCCATTGTGGAAACCTTCTTAGGAATATTTCTTAAGCTATAGTTAATATTACATTCTAATTCTGTAGCTGAACTTTCAGAAAAATTGAATGGATTAATTAAAACTAAATAATTCATAACTCCAAATTTTGTGATTATGAGAAGCTTTCTTAGGCAAAATCCAATGTTCTAATTCCATGAATGAAAAAGAAAACAGCTACCAAGATAGTTTTAGGAACTTCAGCATAGTGATACCAAGAAAAATGCTAAACTGGATCCTTAATCAATATGATCCACCATAAACTGGCAAAACTGATATACCAGTGAATGTTATTTTTTTCTAGTCAGATAATTATTTGCTACATCGAATTTTGTCCCAACTAGAGTGGAACAAATATTAGGTAGAAAACCAAGTCTAATTACATATTTAACTAATAAATGTAACTGAATAAAGAGTTTTATTTTTTTATTTTTTATTTTTTATTTTTTGAGACGGAGTTTCGCTCTGTCGCCCAGGCTGGAGTGCAGTGGCCGGATCTCAGCTCACTGCAAGCTCCGCCTCCCGGGTTTACGCCATTCTCCTGCCTCAGCCTCCCGAGTAGCTGGGACTACAGGCGCCCGCCACCTCGCCCGGCTAGTTTTCTGTAATTTTTAGTAGAGACGGGGTTTCACCGTGTTAGCTAGGATGGTCTCGATCTCCTGACCCCGTGATCCGCCCGTCTCGGCCTCCCAAAGTGCTGGGATTACAGGCTTGAGCCACCGCGCCCGGCCTGAATAAAGAGTTTTAAAAAATCGTTACTGTTAGAATGGTAATTTGAGGTGGCTAAGTATTAACATGTGAATTTAGAGAATACATATAATATGCATGTATTTATGAAGAAAAATCTATGCTTGGAAAATAAATGGCTAGATTAATTTACAAATTTCGTATTATAATAAATTCAACAGTGGGAAGACCTAAATATATTAAGTTATTTAAACTATTTGATATTTATACTTGCTATATGAATTGCACATATTCAAATTTAAGGTAAAATAGAGTTAACTTAAAATGTATTTAAAACTTACTAGTTTATAAGCACCTATATTAGAGTGATATAAATTCTATCACAGAGCATATTGTAATTTTCCTTATATGACTACAATTTTGGCTTCTTTCCTTTCATTAGTAGCATGACAAATTTTTACATTTAAAATTTAACATTTAAAGAAGAAATATTTATTTATTCTGTAATTTTGATGAAATATATGTAACTATTCAAATGTCAATTACTAGAGGTAAATTGCATATACATAGGAAATTTAACTTTCTGTGTTGCAAGAATAAGTTTATTAATCTTGGTTTTCTAGAATAATCTGAGATACTTTAGGAAGATGAAGTGAATAAGTTGTTTCTTCTTTACCAGAAATCCAATGGTTGACTCTTAATTATGTCTCTGAGAGCTGATGACTGTGTCACATTGAATGTTCTCAAGATGATGATATCAAAAGTGTTTTCCTGCATTATGCTTCTTTTCTAGTAAAAAGTGTAGATAGCACCTAAAGTTCAGTGGAAGAGAAATTGAGTACTTCATTTCAAAAATAGTAATGAACCAATGACAATGATAATACACACTGACAGGAAACAATTCCACGAAAATTCCTCACTTCTACTCCATAAGGTGACTAGATTATTTAAAGCAATGAAAATCTAATTTGCAGAATTTCTGAAAAATCAACTTCTAAACTGTAAGAATAATTTGGTTTACAGTGTCCTAGATTACAGCATGTTCTACCAACATTTACTGAGAACATTGAACGACACATATATTTGAAAATTGTCGACGTTGTTATGTACTGTACAAATTGTGTCATTGTCAACTTGGTGTTTACTTTTCCCAAGAAAAGTTTCCTGCTGGAAGAAAGCAAAACATGGCCCCACAACCCTCTGTGTCTCACATTGGATAGTCAATATTTTTTCGCACAGGACAAACACCATAAGCAAATCAAATGATTGCCTATGACATTTCTCCCAAGAATTTACAGATGATTTTTAAATGTAATTTTTAAAAAAAGGCTTTTTCTGAAATTACTTAAAAAAGAATCGGTAGTGATTGTTAGTTCGGTATATATCACAAAAGTTTAATAGGCTTCTCATATTGAAATCAAAATACTAATATGTCATGCATATGTGTATATAAATACATATCTCAAAGACAATTTTAAAATGTGTTTACCATTATTTCTCATTTTTCAAATTCTAAATGACACAGGAAATGTGTTATGTGAAGATCAACTCAAATCCCAACACTTTGAGGTAAGCGTGTTAAAATTTTAATGACCATTTATTTTCAAATATCTTGTTATATACATAATTGGGATAATATAATAAAACTGATATTTCTTGTAATTACCTATTTCCTCCTTCCATCATTACCATTATCCATGATCATCACTCAAACAAGGGATATGTGTCCTTTAACATATTTATATGTATGTACATATATGCTTGCATATAAACATAAATATTTTTTATTGCAGAGATTATTATTGTCTTAAAAAGCAGGATACTATTGTACATATTTTCTGCATCTTGCTTTTCATACTCAGTTCTATCTTATTTAAAAATCCCTCCACATTATCAGCTATTACTTAAATTTTTCTTTTTAGAGAGTGTGTGATATAATACTTTTATTATGACATTCTCCTACTAATGAGCATTTATTTAAATTCTTGTTCTCATCCACTGTAAAATGCTTTAATAAGGATCTTTGAACATTTTTATACATCTTGTCTAGTAAGGAAGATTCAAAGGATGAAACTTGCATTTATTAATGTAAATGTATGTTGCTAGATTGCCCACATTAAATTCATGAATTATTATTTTACACCAGCAATGTAAAAAAGCACAGGTTTCCTAAATACCTGCCAGGAATGAATGATAAGTTTTCATATGTTTTGCCTTTCTGCTAGGTGTAAAGTATCATCTCACAGTCACATTACTATCCATGTTTCTAGAACCAAATATTTCAGCGTTTTTCACAGGCTCCTAAGCCATTTTCTACTCATTTTATTTGGCTATTTTTGTTTTGAAGTGCTTACCTTTTCCTTTTCAATAAAAATACTTATGAATTACAGAATAAAGTGTACATTTTTCCTGAATTAACATTTATTTATTTCATTTGGTAAGGTTTGTATTAATTTTTTATTTTGTTTTGTGCCAGGAGGCTTTATTCTTTTTTGTGCTTTTACTTGATAGCATTCTGTTTAGAAACTTGTCTCCAACCACCATGATCTGTATAGAGATATAATCTCCCAGGTATTTTGTAATATGTTTACTCTGTAGTTTGTATTTAGCTGCAAACTTTGAAAGTATCTGTATGGTCTATTTGTTTATATCAGGGTAAAGATTCAGTTAATTAAATAATCCATCCTTTTAAAAATAAATGGAATTACCAACCATATATATTCTCAGCTGATATAAACTTAAATCTCCTTTAGATCACTTACATTTTTTAATATTTTCATTTCTGTTCCTAATACCATACTAATATTATTACCGTCTTCTTTTTCCACTTCCTGGTGCCAGGGATTAATTTTCCCTTCATTTTCTTTGCATTTTCATGTTTTTTTGATCTAAAAATTAAAAATAAAACTTTTGCCAATTTTTAGAAATTTTGTTTTTCAGATTCTAACTGAAATGATGTGAACTGTATAGGTTAATACAGGGAACACTGATGTTTAATGAGATATATTTGCATATTAATTAATGATATTAAATTTATTGAGAATTTTTTTACAGCTGAGCAGCCAAACTTGCTCATAAAGTGTTATTCTTTTGATGTTTCTGTAGACTTTATTAAATTTTTTATTTTTATATACATACAGTTGATCTATACCTTCTTTTTGAACAATTTTAGTTTTATATTAAACTTGTTATATAATGATAAAACTGTATTAAAATGTTTTCATGCTTTTAATGCCTAGAAGTATTAAAAACATGAACATATTTTTAATACAGCTAAAGATCATTGCTTATATGTTCTATTAATATTAGAACACTCATTGTGGCGTTCATTTTCAGTGATACCTCTCTAATCATATTTCTAATCACATCTATGGTAATTAGTTCAAGTTTTGCTCTTTTTAAGGTTAAATGTTGATCATTTTAAATTAGCTATTTGTAAGTATTTTCCTCAAGGTATTTATATATTTCAGCCATAATTTAATGTATTATATGTTACCATTTTAGCATAGTCTTTTTCAGGCGTGAGTTTTGGATGTATTTTTACTTTATAATTTTTTCATTTTTTGTCTTTTCATTTCTAATGTTGATAAATGTCTTTTTCATTATTGCTACCCTTCTAAAAATCTCTTTTTAAAGACACCCCTTCAATAGCCTTTTATGACTTAGAAATGCTGTAATGTATGGATATCATGAATATTAAATTTTCATGGAAATACAACTTTTGCAGTCCCCTAAAAAGGTTAGTGTAAAGTGTTCTCCTTCTTTCATTTTTTAGACGGTAATAGCCAATTTAGTAATCGAATATTCGATTCAAGGGTTTTTTTTAGTGTTGCATTTTTGCAATCATCTTTGGGTTTTTGAACACATAAATATTGCTTATTCCTAATTTGATTACTCTAATGAGACACTACATCCTTTAAGCACACTTTTTTAAAAATGGAAATCATTGACTTTTTGACCAAATGCATATCCATGTTGGTTTTGTAAATGTTCTACGGATGGCCGGGTGTGGTGGCTCACGCCTTAATCCTAGCACTTTGGGAGGCTGAGGCGGGTGGATCACGAGGTCAGGAGTTCAAGATCAGCCTGGCCAATATGGTGAAACTCCGTCTCTACTAAAAATACAAAAATTAGCTGGGTGTGGTGGTGCAAGCCTGTAATCCCAGCTACACGGGAGGCTGAGGGAGGAGAATCTCTTTAACCTGGGAGGTGGAGGTTGCAGTGAACTATCAGGCCACTGCACCCCAGCCTAGGAGACAGAGCGAGAGTCCATCTAAAAATAAAAAAAAAAAAGGTACTTAGTAACAGTGTTGCTATTTTAAGAGGAAATAAAATATAACAACAGTGGAAGTGCGAAAGATAAAAATATAGATGTCATTATATAAACTTTAATACTGAAATACGACGATACGAATTACGCAAACCAGACATGAAATGCTGTCTTCTTACTTTGTAGTCATATCTAGTAGCCAGTGGAATTTAATGTCAACTTTATTCAGAGACTTAAACATCCTCCATAGTTGTTACCACTCACCCATGTCATTCAACACAAATGTCACAGAGAAGAAAACAGTAACATAACCTGTACATAAAAGGGACCTGTATATGACATGCAATTAAAATAAAATTATCCACACATATATTCTCAACCTTACTTTCTTCCATTTGCTCTCTGAGTCTTACTACTAATGTTTTTTCTGCATGTAGAGCTGAAGATATTAACATTTTTCCTATAAAAGTGACATGACTTGGATTTATACACATCTTCTTTTTCTGATCAACAGACATGTATTTGCATTTTTCTACACAAAGACTGTAGAAAATCTTAGCACCCTGAAATTACTTGAATATCTCTATTTGATATTCTTTGAGCAGACCTAGACAAATATAAGAAGCTTGTCTTCAATACCTACCTCCCACTCCTTTAGAATTTCTTTCGACTCAAATATGCCACCCTCCGGCACATACTTTTCTGACCTTCTCATAAGCCCTTGAAATCTAAACTAAAGGCACACAGAATAAAATGGATTCAGTGGAATGGAAATGGAGTAGACGGAATAGTATAGAATAATAGAATAATTCCAACTGCTTATGATTTCAGATATCTCTCTTCCCAATGAAATGAGACATTAGGCAATTTTTTAAACATGAGTTGGGACATAACGAGGTAAAGTATACATTCTATATAATTAATTAGGAATATAACATTACTGAGTATCAAATTAATGAGAAATTATGTTGTCATAATATGCAAAGTAGAAAGTTTAGTTTATGTGTATGACTGGGTTCAGTTAACAAATGTTAGCTGTAATGTGAAATATTATTCTAATCAGTATTGTTCAAACTTATAAATTATTGTTTACAATGTAATAATGCAATTTTCTGTCAATAAGCATCTTCGTGTTTTCTCTTTCTCTCTCTGTGTCTCACTCACTTTCTTTCTCCCTCTGTGCCTTCTTCCCCTCCTTCCTCTCTTCTTGACCACTCTCATTGTACTAAAAGTATGGTATTATTAGCCCCTGGTGGTGAAAACAAACACAATGACAAGTAATTATATTATATTATCACAAATGCCATGAATGCAAAAAGATTGGTGTGACAAATCCATCCTGAGAAAGTTGGTAAACCATGTTTAATCTGGGTCTGTAGGGACTGTAAGAGTCACTTGTATTTTATCAGAATGATAAGACAGAACATGAAAGTTAAACCCAGATACTTGTAATAGAATCTTGTGTTTGAGAAAATCAGAAATTCAGTACAAATAGATCATATAAAACATGAACCATGGCAGTAACAGAAAATGGAATTAGAATGAGTTCTCAGAGACATTTCAGGAATTCCCTTTGTCCTTCAGTGATTAGCAAGTCCATGATCTCCAGTAATTTAATTTTTCAGTTAAAAGTAGAAGAGTGAAGAACAAATAGAGAAGAATGGACAGAGATGATTATCTATTAAAATAATCATAGCATGAGATAAGGACAACCTGATACTAGTCAATGGCAGTGGGAATTTAGAGAATCAAGAAATACTTAATGGAGACTTTGGACTGAAGACGGTGGCTGTTGCTGCTTCATTCTATTAGATCAGTGTGTTGATGACTAATAATAAATAGATCAATTCAGAAAGTGTAACACACACAACTATTACTGGTATTTATAACTTGTAAAACAAAATATTTTACAAAAGTTAAGTGAATTTTATTTATTTTTACTGCATGTACCTCAAATAATATGTTGTTTAATTACAGCAAACATTTTGAAGCAGGCATTATTACCAGTTTGGTAAATGACCAAATAAAAGGTTCAGCAATTTTAAGTTGTTCATCTTCACACCTGACAATGAAGTTTCAAATGAGCTTATGTTTGCCACAGTGTCATTTTTTTTTTATTTAATCAAACAGTTCTAAATTGCTTAGATATCTGTATGTTTTTCCTATACATTAAGTAAGCGGCAACAGAGTGACGGTATTGAAGCAGTGAGGCAGCTGAGAGACAAGAGGGGTCATTGGTGTAAGTGCTGAAGATGTGTTAAAATTAACTTGTTTGGCTTTAAAAGTCAAAACAAAAACAGGATGATAGAAATAAATTGTACCTACCCTTACCCAAAGATTAGCCTACCTATAAGTACTCATATTTTTCTCATATATAAAACATATTATCCCCGGCCGGGCACGGTGGCTCAAGCCTGTAATCCCAGCACTTTGGGAGGCCAAGACGGGCGGATCACGAGGTCTGGAGATCGAGACCATCCTGGCTAACACGGTGAAACCCCGTCTCTACTAAAAATACAAAAACTAGCCGGGCGAGGTGGCAGGCGCCTGTAGTCCCAGCTACTGGGGAGGCTGAGGCAGGAGAATGGCGTAAACCCGGGAGGCGGAGCTTGCAGTGAGCTGAGATCCAGCCACTGCACTCCAGCCTGGATGACAGAGCGAGACTCTGCCTCAAAAAAAAAAAAAAAAAAAAAAAAAAAAAAAAAAAAAAAAAATATTATCCCCAAACCTTTGCACGCAGGAAAAAATAAGGGTTTAATTTCACTTGTCATGGGATTTAAAGGTAATACTGTGGAGCAAGAAGACCTTTTTTGTAATTGTCGCATTTTACCACAGGCAACATCTGGAATGCCAGCACTGGGAAGCTCATTCAGTCTCAAGGACAGATATGAATACAAATCAGTGACCCAGAAAAAAAAATATGTATATGTGTCAGAGGATCTTTATCATAATTTTAATTAGAGATCTAAAGAAATAAGTTTTGATTTCAGCATGGACTTACTTGTATAATTGCAGCTGGCCAAGGAACAAATATAAATGAAACCACAGAAAAATGAAAGTTAATGACTTTCTAAAAGTCAGGTATTCATGCCTTCTCATAATTCTTAAAAAATAGGAAGACCTAGAAATATAAATAGCCTGCCCTAGTCAAGTTTTAATGACATCCTAAATTACAGTTTAGGATTTCTGGTGTTCTGTTAGATGCCCCTTCACAAAGCTGAACAAATAATCTTGTGATAATGTCTTAAAATAATATTTTCACACAACAAAGCAGTGGCTTGGTCCTTTATGAAGAGAATGAAAGAAATAAGCAAAATTGGATTGGTAACCTGAAGAAAACAAATTAATTGATTTTTTTTTTTTAAAGAATGATCACCATCAAGGAAGGAAAGTTTATTTTAATTTATCTTCATCTCCATTTACTTTTTCTTGTTATAAGTTTATTTTTTCTATTAAAAAAATGGTGTCAAAGAAGTCAGCCAGGGCTTTATTGAAGTGAATGAAAGTGTATTGGCAGGAAACACTATCTTAAAGGCAATCGGCAGATGCATTTTCATAATTGCTTATATCTACTCTTTAGAGCAGAAGGGATGTAACTTTTTTCTTTTTTGTTGTTCTTTTTTAAATTATACTTTAAGTTCTGGGATACACGTGCATAATGTGCAGGTTTGTTACATAGATATACACATGCCATGGTGGTTTGCTGCACCCATCAACTTGTCACCTACATTAGGTATTTCTCCTAATGCTCTCCCTCCCCTTGCCCCCAACCCCCTGACAGGGCCCGGTGTGTGATGTTCCCCTCCCTGGGTCCATGTGTTCTCATTGTTCAACTCCCACTTATGAGTGAGAACATGTGGTGGTTGGTTTTCTCTTGGGATGGAACATTTTCAATTGCTCTATACACCACTATCTCAATTAGACAATAAGCTTTAATTAGAATACTCTTGAGCAAAAAGAGAGTTGCTTGCATGGCTTCCTAAGACAGAGGTCAAGATGAAGCAGGTGGACTAAAAACACTGCAGCATGTCAATGAGGAGCAACACTTCGGTGACCACCCTACCTATAGAAAGTAAGCAAAAGAAGATAAATGCAATGAGAGTTTGAGTGTAGCGGTTTCAATTCTGTTAATTAGGCTGCATTCATGCTTCAGCGAGGCAGCAATTATGCCACTCCATCCTTCTATAGCCCATTGTGCAAATGCTGCTGTGATGTTCCTGGTAGACGTAAAGGAGCTCCATCTGAACCAAATGTTGAGATTTCATTGCAATACTATCCACTTAATGGTGGAACTCTTAAAATTTACACTATTTGCCTTACAAAAAAAAATTAGTAAAATTATTACTAATATGTTTTGTTATTGTTGCTTTGGGAAAGGGTCTCACTCCTTCACTCAGGCTGGAGGGCAGTGATTCAATCATGTCTCACTGCCACCTCAATCTCCTGGGTTCAAGGGGTCCTCCCATCCCAGCCTCCCAAGTATCTGGAACTATAGGTGCATGTCACCAAGGCAGGGTAATTTTTGTATTTTTGTAATTTGTATTTTGTAATTTTGTATTTTTTTTAAAGATGGGTTTTTGCCCGTCCCGAATTCCTGGGTTCAAGCAATTCTCCCACTTCGACCTCCCAAAGTGCTGGGATTACAGGCATGAGCCACCACGCCTGGTCTTTAAATATTAACTTTGTAATTTTCATATGGTTTCTGCCAATGAGGCCTTATGTGCCTGGAATCACCTAGTGATCATTTTAAACTTTTTATAAAATTAGAGACACATAATTTTTACATATAGTGCCACTCCTAACTTTGATCTTGATGTTATGTTTTATATTGGTGATGGATTCATGTGTATTCATCTACAAGGAATCATAATAGTTTATATCTTACAAAAAGAAAAATAATGTTACAAGTGGGAAAAAAAGTAAAGCACAGTTAGGCATTGCTTAATGATGATGATGTCTTGAGAAATCCATCCTTACGGGATTTTGCAATTTTGTGAACATCACAGAGTATACTTACACAAGATTAGAAGGTATAGCCTACTACACACCTAGGCAATATGATATTATAGCCTATTGCCCCCAAGCTACAGACCTATACAGTATGTTATTTTACTGAATACTGTAGATAACTATAATCCTCTCTTTCTCTTTCTCTTTCTCTCTCTCTCTCTCTCTCTCTCTCTCTCTCTACATAAATATCATATATATATATGATGCGGTAAGGCCGGACATGGTGGCTCACACCTGTAATCCCAGCACTTTGGGAGGCCGAGGCAGGCGGATCATGAGGTCAGGAGATAGAGACCAGCCTGACCAACACAGTGAAACCCTGTCTCTACTAAAAATACAAAAATTAGCCAGGTGTGGTGGCACACGACTGTAATCCCAGCTACTCAGGAGACTGAGGCAGGATAATCGCTTGAACCCAGGAGGCAGAGGTTGCAGTGAGCCAAGATTGTGCCACTGCACTCCAGCCTGGGTGACAGAGTGAGACTGTGTTAAGAAAAGAAAAAAGAAAAGAAAAGAAAAGGAAAGGAAAAAGAAAAGAGAAAAGAAAAGGTACAGTAACAATACAACATAAGAGATGAAAAAATGGTACCCTGTATAGGGCACTTACCATGAATGAAGCATGCAGGACTGGAAGTTACTTTGGATGAATCAGTGAGTGAGTGGTGAGTGAATGGGAAGGCCTAAGACATTACTATATACTACTCTAAACTTCATAAATACTGTACACTTAGGCCACACTAAATTATAAAAAATTTTCTTTCATCAATAAAAGATTTTTTTTCAATAAGACATTAACCTTAGCTTACTGTAAATTTTTACTTTATAAAAATTTTAATTTATTTAGTTTTTTGATTCTTGTAATAATACTTAGCTTAAAAATTAAATACATTGTACAGCCACACAAAAATATTTTCTTTATATATTTATTCTATGGTTTTTTCTATGTTTTTCTTTACTTCTTAAAATTTTCAGTTAAAAACTAAGACACAAACACATATATCAGTCTAGGCCTATACAGGGTGAGGATCATCGATATCACTGTATTCCATTTTCTTTTTTTTTTCTGAGATGAAGTCTCACTCTTGTCGCCCAGGCTGGAGGGCAATGGCATGATATTGGCTCACTGCAACCTCTGCCTCCCAGGTTCAGGCTATTTTCCTGCTTCAGAATCCTGAGTAGCTGGGATTACAGGTGCTTGCCACCACGCCTGGCTAACTCTTTTTTTTTTTTTTTTTTTTTTTTTAGTAGATACGGGGTTTCACATTGTTGGCCAGGTTGATCTCGAACTTCTGACCTCAGGCAATCTGCCCACCTCAGCCTCCCATAGTGGTGGGATTATAGGCGTGAGTCACTGCACCCAGCCTCCACTTTCACATCTTGTCCGACTGCGAGATCTTCAGGGGCAATAACAGGCATGGAAATGTCATCCTCTGACAATAATACTTTCTTCTGAGGCACCTCCTCAAGGACATGCCTGTAGTCATTTTATGGTCAACTTTTTTTAATAAGTAGAAGGAGTATACTGTAATACAAAGAGAGAAAATATAGTAAATATTTAAATACATAAATCAGCAACATAGTCATTTATTATTATTATGTATTGTACATAATTGTATTGCTACACGTTGATACGACTGGAAGTATCCTCGGTTTTTTTTTACATCAGCATCACCACAAACATGTGAGTAATGCATTATATGAGGACAGCATGATAGTTACAATGTCACTAGGAGACAGGAATTTTTCACCTCCATTATAATTTGATGGTACCACCATCAGATACGTGTTGCCTTATTTACTAAAACGTCCTGACAGGCTCAGCCTGTATTATGTTACGTATGTTACATACATGCAACATACATAATATTCTTTTATGTCCTCTTTCAACAACTTAATGATGAACATTTGTCTTTAATGTCCATATGTATGTATTCACACACAAACAGACACATATATATCTACCTATTCGTTTTAGTACAAAAAGCTTATTATGTATGAATGAACTACATTACATTTGGTTTAGTTTTATAAAAAGCACTCTGTATCACTAAGTTATTCTAACATAGATTTAAAAAAACAGATTTGAATCATGTCATCCTAATTTTTAATTTATGTGATATCAAAGCCCATCCAAGCCTTATTTTTGATGCCTGGTTTTCCTTACTGTTGTCATCCATGAGAACGCAACCACAGTGAAAAGTATACTATCAGTCACCTCTGAATACTAGTCACTTGCTCAGTTTGACAATATTTTTACAGAATTGTCAAGGCTCCTTTGTCTCTTCCTGACCTCTAGTAAGCTAACCATTTTTTCAACTCTAAATGTCTACCATTTAACCAAAACAATAGTAGCTAACAGCGTAGGATTTATTTATTCTGCTGTTATTTGGACCAAAGATTTTAAATTCTCTGTAAAGTATACAGTTATCCCTCAAAATCTGCAGAAGATTGGTTCCAGGGCCCCTGCAGACTCCAAAATCTGTGGGCGCTCAAGTCCCTTATATAAAATAAATAGCACAGTGTTTACATATAAGCTACACACATCATCCTTTATACTTGTGGAGTCTCGCTCTGCGGCCCAGGCTGGAGTGCAGTGGCGAGATCTCCGCTCACTGCAAGCTCCGCCTCCCGGGTTGAAGCGATTCTCCCGCCTCAGCCTCCCGAGTAGTTGGGACTACAGGCGCCGCCACCACGCCCAGCTAATTTTTTGCATTTTCGGTAGAGAAGGGGTTTCACCGTGTTAGCTAGGATGGTCTCAATCTCCTGACCTCATGATCCGTCCGCCTTGGCCTCCCAAAGCGCTGGAATTACAGGCGTCAACCACCATGCCCGGCCACCTTTATACTTTAAATCATCTCCAGATTACCTGTACTACCTAATGAAATGTAAATGCCATGGAAATAGTTGTTATATTGTAGTTTTTATTTGTATTGGCTTTTATTGTTGTGTTTATTTATTTTTTCCTGAATATTTTCTAGCTGCGGTTGATGGATACAGAAAGCCTATTGTAAATCTATTTTTGCTTTCTTTTTTTTTTTTTTTTCTTACCTGCTTTAAACATACAGAATTCACCCACTTTCTTTTCTTAAGGACCCAGAATGAATAAGCAAGGTGCCCTCTTGTTTGGTGAAGGAAAACAGCCTCTTTTCTTCTGCCTATGCTCTCAGAAAACTCTTAGGCTAATGAACATTGTCAGTACATGTCTTTTCAGGCTTTACTCTGGACTATGTTTATTAAACACTTAAAAAAAACTTTACATCAGTTATTTTATTTTATTATTTTTCCTCTCCTACCATGACTCAGGAACAGGCTCTGAATATCAGATTAGGCAGGAAGGCACTGACCTTTCAGAGTGTTTCTATTTTATAATGTGATTAACATAGTCCCCAGATTCCTGACTCATGTGGTCATGTAAAAGAATTTTGCTGATACATTAGAATAAAATTGGTAATTACAGATACACCTGAAAATAGACTCCACACTTCTATAGTCTCCTGAAATGAAAATGATATAGAGTTGCATAGATAAAATGAGGAGAATAGGAAGTTGTTCACTGCTTTTCTTTTCTGGTCTTAGTCAGAGACATTTTGATATGAAGGAACAGCTATCAGCCTGAGGACTTTTGTGAAAATGAATGAACCTGTTAAAAATGTGCAATAAGCCGGGCGCGGTGGCTCAAGCCTGTAATCCCAGCACTTTGGGAGGCCGAGACAGGTGGATCACGAGGTCAGGAGATCGAGACCATCCTGGCTAACACGGTGAAACCCCGTCTCTACTAAAAAATACAAAAAACTAGCCGGGCGAGGTGGCGGCGCCTGTAGTCCCAGCTACTCCGGAGGCTGAGGCAGGAGAATGGCGGGAACCCGGGAGGCGGAGCTTGCAGTGAGCTGAGATCCGGCCACTGCACTCCAGCCTGGGCGACAGAGCGAGACTCCGTCTCAAAAAAAAAAAAAAAGTGCAATAAATTATTATTAAAGTCAGCCTGGCGCAGTAGCTCACGCCTGTAATCCCAGCACTTTGGGAGGCCGAGGCAAGTGGATCGCCTGAGGTCAGGAGTTAGAGACCAGCCTGGCCAACATGGCAAAATCCCATTTCTATTAAAATATTGTTTTTTGTTATTATGACAGGAATTTGTTTTAGAGAAAGATTACACATGTCCGTTTAGTAACATGACAATTCAAACAAAGCTAGTATATATACAATGGCTGAAGTAGGAAATGATTTGGTTTCTCTCACAGATTCTACTACATATAGATAACGTTTCAAATTCCTTAATTTTATCTTTCTTTAAATAATTTGAAGAGGTGTATAGTTGGTTGTTTTGTCTTGGACTAAAGATTAGTATTTGACTCTATGACTTGACTTAGTATTATTGTTTGTGAGGATAGTAAAAAAATTATTGGTTAAAATGCAAAACAAAATCATTATGAACAATTAAGATAGGCGTATTGTCTTGTTTTATAAGATGACCTTCTTTTACTTTTGGATTCTTTATTGACTTGAGAAGTAGTGAAACCTATAAGAGTTCTACACGAAGTTGATAACGTAACTTGGTGATAACCGATCAAGTCAGTGTCTTTTCCTCCATTTGTTAGCCTTCACTTGCTTTGTGCTCTTTCTGTTTTCATTTCTATTCTAAGTAATATGTAATCTCCTTCCTGGGTAAAAAATATAGCCAGGAGAAATTTGATAACAATTCAATTTGGATGGGATGCCACGTTTGAAGTACAAATCTCTAAACTGTCATTATAGTCTGGTTTCTTCAGAGAAACAGAAACGATTGGATAAGTAGATAAATAGATGATAGATAGACAGATAGATGATAGATATAGATAGACAGACATATAGATATAGACATATATAGAGAGTTATTATAAGGAATTGGCTCGTGAATTAACTGGAAAGTTCGTTGTCTACAGTTGGCAAGCTGGAGACTCAGGAGAGTTCGTGGTGTAGTTGCAGTCTGAATCCAAGTCTGAAGGCAGAAGACTGATGTCCCAGTCTGAAACAGTAAGGCAGAGAGAAATAATTCTTTCTTACTCAGCCTTTTATTCTATCCACGCCTTCAACAGATTAGATGAGTCCCATCCACATGGAGAAGGACAATCTACTTTCCTCAGTCTACTGATTTAAATGTTAATCTCACCCAGAAACATCCTCACAGACACATTTAGAAGTAATGTTTAACCAAATATCTGGGCAATCCATTTCCCAGTCAAGTTGACACTTTAAAATTAATCATCATAGCAGCTCTCCAGTATGAGTTTTAAAGTCACTAGTAGATTACTGTTTTCTGTACAATACAACCTGTAATTGCCTTGCCATCTTGTCAGGCCTTGTGAATTTGCCATTTTTTCAGGCACTTGAGCCCCTGTGAATTTGTCCACCTCTGATTTGATTAGGCAATCACTGTCATCTGGCAATCTGAGTAAGTAACACTGTACTATGCTCTAAACATAACACAATTTATCCCACCATACATTATCCTCCAGATATATTTATCTTGAGCATTTTTACATAACACTTATAACATTCTCACTTTTAGATAACTTAAATATTTCATGTGCTTTTACACTAAAATGTAACCTTCCTAAAGGCAGAAATATTTGTCAGTATTTTTCTACCAACATATCTTGCTTTAATAGCAGGTACTTAATAAATAGCTTTAAATGTTTCATAAGGCCAAATTTCCCTCTAGAAATTGTTGCCAAGATTATGTCCCAATCAAAACTATCACCTATTAAATATGCACTTTCTTCTCATATTTACCGGAGCCTATTCACACATATTTCCCAAATTCCTGATAGGCTCTACTTTTTATCATTCATGCACACACACACACACACACACATACACACACAGAGCCATTCTCCCTCATCCATGGTTCCTCTTTTCATGGTTACAGTTAACTGAAGTCAAATCCTCTCTAAAAGTATTACATGGAAAATTCCAGAAATAAAAAAATACACATTTTAAATTGCAGCCTTTCTGAGTAGCATGAAGAAATCCCATGCCATCTCACTATGTCCTTCCCAGGACATGAATCATTCCTTTGTCTAGCATATTATGCTGTAGACACTACCTACTCTCTAATCACTTAGTAGCCATCTTGATTACCACATCAAAAAAGAATATTTACATAGTTTGGTGCTTTTTACCATTTCAGACATTCATTGGGGTCTTGGAACATATTCCTTGCAGATAAGGGACACTAGTGTACTTAGTTATGTATCAATTATGTGCCAAACACTTTGGGATATAACATTGTCTTAGGGACAAATTCATAAAAGCATAGCGTGAGCCATCATTTGGTAAGGGAATAGTCTTAGGAAAGGAAAAATCTGAAAGGGAGTAAAGAAAACATCCTAGGTAAGAGTACTGAATTGCATGGTGTCCCTCAAAAATTCATGTCTACCCAGAACCTCAGAGTATGACCTTATGTGGAAATACGGCCTTTGCAGATGTAATTAAGATGATGTCACACTAGATTAGGGTAGGCCCTAAAATCAATACTTAGTGTACTTAATAAAAAGGGAAGAAGAGATACAGAGATATGCATAGGAGAGGTCATACGATAAGAGAAACAGATGTTGGAGTTATTCAGCTACAAACCAAGGGATACCAATGATTGCTAGAAGCCACCAGAAGCTAGGAAGCTTGGAAGGATTCTTCCCTAAAGCCTTCAAAGAAAGCATGAACCTAACGACAACTTGATTTCTAAATTTTACCCTGCAGAACTGTGACAGAACAAATCCCTGCTGCTTTCAGTCATCTGGCCTGTGGTAATTTGTTATGGAAGCTCCAGGGATTTAATATAGCACGGAATTAATCTAAGCAGAGAGATGGTTACAGCTGAAGTCAAGAATGCCAAGATTTGGCATGTAAACAGCATCCGTATTCTTTTTTATTTTTTATTTATTTTTTTTTTAGTTATTAATGCCTTTTTGTCCTACCTAAGGTTATAAGAACTTTTTCCTGTGTTTTCTTTCAGTAATATTTTAGAATTAGCTATTATATTTTACTGATGTGTAAGCTACTTTTTCAGAAAACGTTTTGTATTAAGGTTTGTAATTTATACACACAGACAGACCAACACACACATACATATTTATATATATTCCATTTGGTTAATCAGTCCTTTCAGCATGATATTTTGGAAAAACTATACTTTTCTCATTGGATTATCTTGGTATCTTTATTAAAAAACAATTGGCCAAATCAACTCTGTACAAGTGTCTATGAAGATACAGATTTGCATATTTGCTAGGCAAAAACCAAGCAATGGAGCTGCTCGGTTGATAAGGCTGTTTTAGGGTACTGTATTTTCTTCCATTGACCTATAAACCCAAGGTCTCCTTACTTATGAAGGGAAACTTGTCGCTAATTTTAGTGAACTTTCAGGGTAGTGGTAGAGATAGAAAATTATCTGCTGAGTTAATTTAAAAGCTGAGTGAGAGTATCTGACTTTATTCAATAAATATATAAAATAACATATACTTTAGAATAGTTTAAGTCCACTTATCTTCGTTAACTCTTGAAATGAATTTTGTATTAACTATTCAAGCCAGGTAGTATAGATCCTCCAACAACTTTTTCAAAAATACTTTGTTTGCTTTGGCCTTTGTATTTTCACATAAATTTTATACTTGTCCATTTCAATTAAAAAAGAAAAGTCTCCTAGGATTTTGATTGAAATTGCTTTGCATTCATAGATGAAATTTACACAATTGAAATTTTAACAACAGATTCTTCTAACCTAGAAAGCATATCTCTACTCTAATTTGTGTTCTTTTTAAATTTCCCCAGGGAAATTTGTACTTTTCAGTGTACAGATACTATATACACTGTGTAAAATTTATTTGTAGTTATTCATATTTTATGCTATTGAAATTTTATATTTAGAAAATATTTTCATTTTAATTACTAGCTCATGGATATACAATTGTTATTTGTATGGTAATCTTGTATCTTGCAAACTTAAATTTTAAATTTTACTAGATTGTTGCATCAATTACTTAGCCTTTTCTACATATACAATAATGTTTGTAAAAAATATATGTTTTATTTCTTTTCCAATCTGTATGCCTGTATGTAGGATCTCCCACATAGAAGTGAATTAAAGTGGTACTAAGTGTTCAGTCTTTCACGACTAGGAGGGTGTGGGCTGTATATAGGTTTCCCATTATCAGGCTGAGGAATTTCTCTTCTATCTCTAGTTGCTGAAAGTTTTTATCAAGGTGTTGAATTTGTTAAATTACTCTTCAGTATAAGAATTTATTATGAGAAAATGAGATTTTAATGAACAACTGAATGCATTTTCTAATAACAATTGAACCAATGAATTCTTTGAATCCAAAATTCTTTACCCAGTCAGTCTACAAATAAATATTACACAGGCTGCTGAGACAAATTTTGAATGATGAAAGCAACAATGTTGATGATTATGATGATGATGATGATATTGATTATTTAATTCTGAAATAATATAATTTAAGGAAAAGCTTCCCAACCACAACTAGGGAAGTAGACATAAAGACAACTCTAGGAATCTAAATGAGAGTGTCTAACTAGTGTGCAGCTCTTTTAGGGCATTACAAGTGAGATGAATCAGTACTAATTATGTTCTCTTTACATGCAACTCCACTGATAATACAAATTCCAGGCTGTTGGAACTGAACAGAACAAAGAGACCATTATTAATTAAATATTCAACACTGTGATCATTTGTTCCTCATCCACTCAGATATTGCAGCATACAGATTAAAAGGAAAATGTATTTTTTATTAGTGCATGAATTGGGAATAATTTTATGTTAGTTAATAGGTATATAAAAATTCTTTGCTATGTATAGTTGGAAAGCCTATAAGCCTGAGAATCGCTGTGTAAGTTGTTATACTTTTGTTAACCTTTATATATGTTTAATATAGTAAACATATATATTAAATATATATATGCTACATGTATTTAAAATTATATAAAAGCAGTTGGCAAGGACACTGCCATTTATTTAAATTGCTGTGGCCATATGACTGTACAATGGAACAGACAATCTTGTTAAGACTAAAGTGAGACTTTCTCCTAGCTATACACCAGCTTCTCAGCATACACCGCCACTAGACTTTAATTCTGTTAGAAGAGTGGCCCCTTGACTCTTTCTCACAATTCAGAGAGCCTAAAAACAGAAGTAAAAATGGCTAATAATAAGACATACATTGCCTATGCAATGCCAACCTTTACTTTCGGCATACACAATTATGAGATCATAGATTTCTCTTCCCCAATAACACCATGACTATTTCCATTCTCTGTGCAAACATATTTTCTTTTTATCTCCTCGACATCAGAATACATCAGTGTCCACATCAGGAGTCCACATGGTGGCCAAGGGACAGACACTTAGATGGATTTTTGACAAGCAGACTGAGATGTATACATATGCCCACACAAGACCCATTGTAGGAAAAAGAAAGCAAACTAAAAAAGGTTGATGGAGCATAGGACTGGGTTGTTCCACAATACCTAGTTCTGGCCTAGAACACACAAAAATACATGAAATCTAAGTTTACATCTGACCATTTCTGTCATTTTAAAAATATACCTGTGAAAGTGGAGGGAGGACAGAATCTATATTACTTAATAGATTGTTTAATACACATTTAAAATAATAGGCATGCATACAGACATACATTTTTTATTCTTGACTGAGGACATCCAAATTTAAAGGGTGGGGCTAGTGGTTTATTCCACTTCCATGTTAATGACCACATTTTTAAAAAGAACTACGTGCAATTGAAGTAGAGTAATAAAGGTTCAAGTGAACGTCATTATATATTGTTTTCCCTACTGAACTGATGTCTCTAAAAGAGGCTGGTAAGTCTTTGTTTAATGAATAAAAATATGTCGCTAGTGCATGGCCTGGGGTCACAAATTAAAAATAATATACTAAACCTAAGTGCTTGGAAATATGTCAGAAAAAATACATATGCCTTTGACAATGTGGTTGCAAAAAAGTGTAAGTAAATTAAATTATTTTAATCCACACCGACTCAGCTAATTTACCTAATACTAATGCACCAAGTCTAGGAGACTACAGTTCAGTCTCCTGGTATTATCACTTCTGTGACTTGATGGAATTAAATGCAAATGTGGTGCTTTGAAGGCTTGAATTGTTTTCTCTAACTGATAGAGACACTAAGTAGGACGCTTGCCCCCTGCTACTTCCTGCCCAGGGACCAAACAGAGAAGTCAAGTTAACACAGACTATTGTGGAATTTAAGATTCTTTCTTCTGGAAGCTGCAAGTTACTTAATGGTTACTACATTGGCTCTGCAAATTCCCTCCCATTCCTGCTGAGATGAGAGAGTACGTTTCATTTGCAGTATCTTCAACTTACTTTCCTGGTTTGAAGTACCATTAAGAATCTTGTCAAACTGTAAATTTTTGAAATTTCAGCTCCCTGCACCAACTAGCACACCAAATGCAGATGCACATCACATTTTATAAACTCACATAGATATTTTAAAAATACCTGAATTCACAGCTCAACATTTTCTTCCTTGGCATGAATTCCAGGAAGTATTTCCGACAATTCTGACAATATAAATCAAAAATCCCGCAATTGTTTCTGGAAATACATCTTGTCTTACTCACTAAGGTTGTTCTCATTCTACTCCACAGGTAATGCTGATACTGACTGGTATCTGATTACAGAGTTGGCACATAGATATGAGAGAATGAGGGGGATTTTTTTCTCACTCTGGCAAAGAAAATTGAAAGGAAGATTTTTTCTAGGGGCATTAGATCAGGGATTGGCAAACTTTTTCTGCAAAAGTAAAAATAGTATATTAGGCAAGTTCTTCTATGTTTTCTTTTGCATAATTCATTAAAAAAAAAGTACAATTCTTAGCTCAATGGCTACACAAAAAGAGGCTGTGGACCCATCTGTCCATGGACATTAGTTTACTAACTCCTGGTATTCAAACTTTCTGTAACCTTGGAGATACGTCCAAATCAATGGTGTAGGTGTCCCTCTTTCCCATTCCAAGCTACATCTTTCACTTTCAAGAATTTGTGAGATTCTAAATTCAGTCAGTGAAGCTCTTCAACACACATAGTCCATCTCCAATTTTTGTTTATCTTGTCCTTACTGCTCAAAGCAATGAGAAAATAATTCAGATCAGGCACAAAAATGTGATTCATTATATGCAATGCCTTGAGGTAAGCATTTTAATTATTTAAAACTGACACTCTTTCGACTTATTCAGTGCTACAGTTTGAATTTCTCCTTCAAAACTTGTGTGGAAACTTTATCCCCAATGGGATGGCATTAATAGGACACCTAAGAGGTGATTAGATCATAAGTGAGCAGCCCTCATCAGTGGATTGATACAGTTATTGCAGGAGTGAGTTCATTATCTCAAAAGATCAAATTAACACATAATTACAGGAATATCTGTGCTAGAGAATTCCAACATTTGCCTGTGGGCTCTAGAGTGCTACCAGATATTACTGACTTTTGCTTCTACCGACCATTCAAATTAACACCTGTAATGAATTGTGTCATTTTTACATCTATATATTTTTTCTTTGCAAGTATACCTACATGAATGTTTACTTACGGGTCAGGAACTCTGTATTAGGAAAAGATCAATGTTTGCTAACCTAGGGTTCTGCTTAGCACATAAGCACATGTATGTACTAAGCACACAATGTGTGTAATGTGTACACATTGCCTCAAAAGTTGACAAATATGGGTTTCTTTAATGCCTTTTCGGCATATAAAGCATAATGGCAATCTTTGCTTACAGTAAATTTAGGTTCCAATTTTGCCTAACCTCAGTTGTCTCAAATTGCTGTCATAAGGAAGTTGACTAAATTATTCCACTGAGAGAAGAAATTATTTGTGTGATAAGTTAATTTCCAATTTCAGATTACTCTGTTTTACAACATGCCACCTGTGTTATACTATATTTGCCTCAGTATCATTGATAGAGATACAACCAACTGCCACCCAGGTCATTGTGCACAGAGAACTTGCCTATACATGCCCATGGTGAAAAATTCTGTCCCTTAACACATGTGCAGTAAGGGAAATAAATCAGTGTGGAGTGGCTCAGACTAAGGGCCCACTTACCTGATGTAGCAGGGAAGAACCTGGCCTTCAGCCCACGTGTGGTGGCCTGCTATTCAATCTGTGAGGTGGGGACAGAAACTCCTTTTTTTGCTGAGAGCTTTCTTTCCCTCCCTCCCTCCCTCCCTCCCTTCCTTCCTTCCTTCCTTGATGGAGTTCTTTCTCTGTCACCCAGGCTGGAGTGCAATGGTGCTATCTCACCTCACTGCAACCTCCGCCTCCCAGGTTCAAGTGATTCTCCTGCCTCAGCCTCCGAGTAGCTGGGATTACAGGCACGTGCCACCACGCCCAACTAATTTTTGTATTTTTAGTAAAAACAGGATTTCACCATGTTGGCCAGGCTGGTCTCAAACTCCCGACCTCAGGTGATCTGCCCACCTTGGCTTCCCAAAGTGCTGGGATTACAGGCGTGAGCCACCGCACCCAGCCAAACTTTCTTTTAGTAAATTCTGCTCTCCTCACCTTTTCAGTGTGTCCACGTGTCTAATCTTTCCTGGTTGTGTGACAAGAAGCTGGATTTTAGCTGAACTAAGGAGTATCCTGCACTATCATGAACTATAAAATTAAGCTGCAAGTAATAAAATACTAAAATATTTCATTTCACAAATGCTCATATTGGCATAAAATGGCAGGTTCTAACTCTGGAATGCATTTCTATTCATATCATTGTGAAGATTTCTTTGTCTTAACACCTAGCATAAGTGTTGGAGTCATCATTATTTTATCTCTCCCTTTTAAAAGCTAGACTGCAGCTTACAAAAGTGACTATTCTGGTCACCTTTTGAAATCTCTCATAACATATGCTGATAGAATAGAGCCACATTTTTTTCTTCAAATAATTTATACATCAAATAGAAGAGGAGGAAATCAAGTCTCATACACACACAGACACACACACAAAACTCATTAAAGATGTGTAAGTTATTCTCTTGAGTACTGTTTATTTGTTACCTATACATTTTTTTCTTCATAGCAATGATTTCCACAAGGATTGGCCTTGTGCATACAGCATCTTACTCGCGCATTACTCATTACTGTGAGCATGGCACCAAGCCATTCATGAGAGACCTGACCAAATGACTTGAAAACTCTTCCCATTAGGCCCCACCTTGAACACTGAGGATCAAATTTCAACATGATGTTTAAGGGAACAAACTTCCCAACTACAGCATCAATCTTATACCAAACCTGGCCCTGTAGTTTCTCAGTGGATGAGCTTATTACCTTGCAATTGGGTTGCCCATGGACTTCATTTTCTGCCTTACAAACCAACAGATGTAATAAAAGCAACCCCCTTGGCAATAATAAAACTTTTTAAAGTTTTTAAAGTTAAAACTTTTTAAAGTTTTTAAAGTAAAAACTTTTTAAAGTAAAAAAAAAAAAAAAAAAAAAACAGATGTAGAGAAAAGGGAACAATTATACACTGCTCGTAGAAATGTAAAGTTCAACCACTCTGTAATGCAGTTTGGAGGTTTCTCACAGAACTTAGAACTACCATCTGACCCAGCAATCCCATTAGTTGATATGTATCCCCCAATATATAAATCATTCTTTCTACCAAAACTACACATGCACTCGTATTTTCATTGCAGCACTATTCCAAACAGTGAAGACATAGAATCAACCTAGGTGCCTATCTACGGTGGACTAGATAAAGAAAATGCGGTACATATACAGCTTGAAACTATGCAATCATATAAAAAGAGTGAAATCATGTCCTTTGCAACAATATGGATGGAGCTGGAAGCCATTATCCTAGACAAATTAACACAGGGACAGAAAACCAAATACCAGATTATCTCAGTTGTAAGTGAGGGCCAAACATTGAGTCCACATGGACTCAAGGAGGGGAATGATAGATACTGGGGATTACTTAAAAGTGGAGGGTGGGAGGAAGGTGAGGTTCAAAAAACTACCTATTGGGTACCATGCTCACTACTTGGGTGATGAAATCATTTTGTGTGATCCAGTGACATGCAATTTACTCATGTAGCAAACCTGCACATGTACACCCTGAACCTAAAATAAAAGTTGGAAAATAAATAAATAAATAAAAATTAAGAATACAGTCAAGGTTAAAAAAGTTTTAGTATCAAAAATCATAACATCTTATATTTTCTAGTGTTCTAAAATATTATTTGGTTCTCACAAACATATGAAGAGAACAGATTAGATACTACTAACGATGGGCATACATTTCTTTTGAGGGGCTTTACATGTATAAGAAGACAACATTTGTTCACAGTGAAGTTCCACCCCTCTCCCTCCCACTACCTTCTCCAGAGCTTAGAGGAACTTTGTCCCAGGAATGTTTGGGTTCATTCATTTCCCCTAAAACTAATTTACTACTGCTCTAAAATTATGTACAGCTCCCCACTTTCCTCTCTCCAGTGGAAGAAAATATTTAAGTCTCTATCATCTGCCCCTTCTTTGAGTATCGTATTTGTGGGATTCCCATGTCCATATGCATGTTAATAAATCTGTATGCCCTTTTCTTCTAATAATCTGTCTATTGACAGTCATTTTAGTGAAACTCTGATGAGAGGAGATGAAACTTTCCCTCCACCCCTACAGATGCAATACTGAATGTTGTGCAAATTGTTCGAATGTCTCACCATTGGGAGCTCTTTCAGTTTTACCCCATATCCCTTTGACATGCTCTCTTTCTTTTTATTTTGTGGGCACTTCTTTCTAGTACTATAAGGTGAACTAGCCTCATCTTATATATACCCTGTCCAAGCCTTAAAATTATAGTCCTAGTTACTTTGATCATGAATGGTATTTAGAAACCAAGTTATATTATTTGGGTGTGTTCATTGTTTTTGGGTTATCACTGTTGCTAGACTGACTCAGTAGAAGTGTTGGGGTTCAGGACACTATCTCAAAATATTCTTCTTTGCAAATGGATTATTAGTTAGTTATTTTGAGAAACTACAGACACATGGGTAGTTTGAAAAAGCTGCCCTTTTGTAAAGAACGTTGATATCTACAAAGAACTGACTATACCAGGAGGAAAACTGCTCAGAGGCAATTTTTATTACCTGAGAGACTCTTATCTGAATATAATACAACCTTATTCACCACACATTTCCTCCCCTTACCCTTTTATAATGCTTGACTCCAAAATCGCCTCGAAAAACTTCAAACCCTTCCTTATTTCTATAGCTAATGAAGCTTTATAATCCTTATTAATCTGACCACTCCTTGAATCTCATACTTTTGTGGGACTCCCATGTATAGATACATAACTAAATATAGCTTCACTCCTTTCTATCTGCCTTATGTCAACTTAATTGACAGCCTAGCTAAATAACCTAGGAGGGCAGAGGGAAGTCATTTTTTCTTTCCAGAAATAGAGATGCATGTCTATGAAATAAAACATATATACAAACATCTATAATTTTTTCTATATCCATCTGTGTGTATGTTGTATATGTAAATATAATGTGTTTGTATATACTCAAATGATATATGTGTATATAAGTACATATATTTATGTACACATTTTGAACATATGGAGTGTAGTTATAATAACCATTTTAATGTCTTTGCAAATTGTAGCATTTGTGGCCATTATGGGATTATTTCCATTGATTGAATATTCTCATTATGTCTTATGTTTTCCTGATTCTTTGCATACTAATAATCTTAGAAGACAATTTGAATTTTACCTTAATAGGTGCTGGCTATTTTTGCATATATTAAGAACTTCTGAGTTTTGTGGGAGGATTTAACTAAGTAATTTTGAAACAGTTGGATCCTTACTGGTATTGTTCTGAACATTTTTAGGCAGATTAAGTGCAGTCCTCATTGCAGGACTCATTACTCCCTAATACTTAGATAAACCTTGTTAAGCAGTCTACCCGATGTCCCATGAATTACAAGATTTTCTAGCCTGGCTGATAAGAAAGGTACAGCCTGTTTGAGCACTGGGAGCTGTTTATTCTAATGTCTTTGGATGGCCCTTTGCAAAAATATCCATAAAAAATGAGCTTAAAAATATATATATATATAAATCATGATAATACAATTGCATGGATAAATTATTTCCAGAAAACACAGAGACAGCTCCAGCATAAACAACTTGTCTGCTTCTAGTCGACCTTCTCCTTTGTCTTTAATATAGTCAACTTTAGCACTGCCTTGACACCCTGGATCCCTACTAGCTTGCATCATGTTGGCAATTCTACCCTCCGCATCCAATTCAAGGTGGAAAACACAAACTTTCAAAAGACTAATCAAACCCACTTCCATGCTCTCTAGGAGAGCAAATTAAGTTGATTATTTTCATTGCTCAAATGCAAATGCTATAGCACTAGAAATTCATGACACACAATGCTTAGGTTGCATTCAGTGTAAGAATTTTAATACACTCTTGTAGAAAAACCCACACAGTGTTTTGAAATTTACACATAATTATAGAGGATTATACGATTAAATTTTAGTGTGGAGCTATTAAGCAAAAAAAAAAAAAAAAAAAAAAAAAAAAGTATTAAGTAACTGTAGACAACTTTTTCAGTTTTAAAATGCCATTGGATATTTAAAAAATGGTTTATATTATTTCTGATATAATTTCAAACCACACACAGTGGAAGAAGCAATGAAAAAAGTATGTAGTTTAAAATGGAAACATTACTATTTCATTTACATATGTCTTTAGTACTCAAGTAAATCAAACACATCCATGTGATACAGGGCAACATTTCAAACTATACGCATCAAATTACCATACATTACAATTGCACCTTATAGAACCTTTATACTAAAAGTAGAACCCCTTTGAATAATGGAGATTTAGACATACACACAAATATGATATAACATTTATGGACGGATAAAAATATAATATCCAAAAGTTGTATTTGGAATCCTCCCAACATGAGATAAAAGAATCGTTAGTAGTTTGAATTACATTCCAATGCAGTACATGAAGAAGTCCTTACAAAGGCAGATGTATAATCATTGACATGTGAATACAGTTTCTATCTAATAGCTTGCTTGGTATGACATATACTATACTCCAGATTTATATTTGCTTTATAAAACCATAAATAAATGATATGAGTAAGTTAAATATTTTCTATAATGAAATTATTTGCCATATTACCATTCATTTTTTCTTAAAATATAAATAGCCTTGTGTATATGTGCGAGAGTCTGTGTATATATGTACGTATATACATATATGTATGTATTACTGTCAAAACACAAAATTACAAAAGGAGTTGTAGATCAAATTGGCTTTTATTCTTGATTCATGAATCAGGGCAGCCTCTATTATACAAAATAGTATGAGACTTCCCTCTGGGCAATGACAGAAGAGTAGGGTTTTTTTGGTGGGGACAGTGAAATGGAACAATAAGGAAAAAACAAACAACAAAACAAAAACCATTTAATTGGTTAACATCAGGTTATTTCAGGTTTCTTTTTTACGAGGGTTAAAGCAGAGGGACATTCCATATAAAGCTGACTCAGGTATATTGGAATCTCCTGTTTTCTGGAAAACCTGCTTTGTTTGGGAAGCTTTTTGCTTTCTTAAAGTTTCAGTTTGATTCTGTGGCATTTAGCATAAGTAATTTCATTTTGGTTCAGTCTGGTATGTTGAACACTAGGGCGGGAGCTTAGTCTAGAACAATGACTTCCCATACTTTTGTTTAACTGTGTGTATGTATGTTTATATGTACAATAATTATGCTCTATGTTTTCCAATGGAAACTCTACCACGTGAACAGTCATTTAGAATGCGTTTATGTGTAGTGTGTTTTACATTCTAAAACATCTTAACAGATGATATAACTACTTTTCATAAAAAGGTTGTTTTACATTTTATATTTAAAGGATACATGTGGGACAATTTCATTATCTAAAGTCATTCTTTCATAAAGTCAGGGAGATTCCTTAGAAATTCTTCATGATGCATTTGTAATTGTAGTTGTGAACAAGGCAATCATGTCATATACATCTGTAGGTGTATCTGTCAATAGAAAAGGTCATTATTATAATATTTATACAGTTTAAGAGATGTTCTGATTTTTTTCACATGCTCCGAGACGGTTGTACTCCCAACATCTCAGAGCATGTGAAAGAAAACAGAATCTCTCTTCAACTGTTGGAAGTACAACCATCTCAGTGCACGTGTTCTATTTTCAATTCTTTATGTGTTGTTCAAATATAATTAACTGCCTAAATGTGACAGAATAATTGTTCACCCTTACTCACTTTAGCCAAGGTGGTAAAAAGGACCTCACTTCAAAAGCTTCCTGGATGTATGAGTAATTTTATAAAATAATTATTTATCTCTTTTCTTTCGCAAGAAAATAGAATAAAATGTCTTTAGCATTCTATAGTCCAAAAGGTGATAACTACAATGTGACCTTTATAGGACTTTGTCATTTCTTGTTAAAATGGGAGAATTTTATTTTCTTTTGTTACTGATTTTCTTAAAAATAACTCAAACTTGTAAATTATCGCAATATTCAAAAAAATGTAAAAAAAAAAACCCATTTTTATAAAGATACAAGAACAACTTTGATGCTAAAGTTAAGTGAAAATGATGATACAGTTTTAAAATATATCATAAATAACCTTTTCTCATGCATAGAATAACCAAAAATGAATGAGGAGAGAGACACTACAGAATTATACAAAATCACAATACATAGGAAAAGAAAAAAATGAACAATTGTAGAATGTGAACTAAAACTTAAGAGTATATTTAAAAGTACAGCATAAACTGAAAAGCACTTTCTTCATCTAGTGTTTCATAATATTAACATTTATGTAAATCTTTCATTATGTACAGTAAAAACACTGGATTTCTAAGTGTTGATGAAGTACACTGTTGTCTTCTATTCTCAATACACCATTCTCCAGCAGGTCTGATCCTTTGCAGAAAATTAACTCTTCTGTTCTTTGCAAAATTATTTGAATATTCCTTGTATTAAATAGCAAATTGCAAAAGTACGATGAACTTAAGGCCATTGGAAACTGATCTACACAGATGACCTACACAAATACTAGATATGCCAAAGAAACCATAGAATCTGCTAATTGTTTATCTTATTCTTCTTTATATTAAAAATAAGCCTAAATCTCTTTTTCTTTCTATAATTAAAAATCACTTTGTGGGCTGGGCATAGTGGCCCACACCTGTAACCCCAGCACTTTGAGAGGCCAAGGTGGGCAGATCACTTGAAGTCAGGAGTTTGAGACACACCTGTAGTCCCAGCTACTCAGGAGACTGAGACAGGAGAATCGCTAGAACCAGGGAGGCAGAGGTTTCAGGGAGCTGAGATCATTGCACTCCATCCTGGGTGACAAGAATGAAACTCCATCTCAAAAATAAAAAAATTTAAAAATCACTTTGTGGAAAGGTTCTACAATTGATGGAAAAAAACAAAACAAAACATTTTTTTCAAAATACTTTCAATGATCATTCCCAAACAGTGCAAGGAATTGTGCTGGCACAAAGGGAATTTCTATCCTTTGAAATAAAATTTTGGTAATGCATCATTTCAACTTGTCAGTTTTATTTTTCAGTTAATTTTCTTTGTCATTGGTGACTTCTTCCACAAGACGTTTGTGAAGTCTGTTAAGCCTTACAACACTGACAAAGACCACAGTTATCTTTTTGTATTTGTTGTTTTGAGAATGAAACAAAGTGACAGAAACCGACGTGAATTAGGAAAATTTGAAGATGTTTTATTCAAAAACGGTTTTGTTCCATTGAATGTGAAGTCAGAATCTACAAAATTATGAAAATAAATGTGCTATCAAATTTCAGAAGTTTTATATCAAAGTTCATTTATTTAAACTCTAACTAGAAGCAACATCAAACAAGTATCCTATGGCACATTTTCAAGGATAACCCAATGAGGCCTCATGTCATGAATCCTACATTTTGGCTTTTTATGAATGACTGTATTGTTTTAGAGTAGGATACTGTGTTTATAAAAATAATTCCCTTTCTGAAGGAAATTACATGTACGTTTTATTTAAAAATTCAGTAGGAAACACTTGTTTTTTCAGGATGGCATGTCTTATTGTTATATTCTGTCTCAGTGGCTATAGTCAGGTTCCCTGCTGCCATTATAAATGAGGATGAAGCCAGTTCTCTGGTGGAAATAGCTCTAGGACTGACATTTCATTAGAATGCAGGGTGCTAGTGTTCTACCAGACACAAAAAAACTAAATGCTTTCCCTCCCTCACTTCTCCTCTTAAGAATCTCCAAGGGGATAGAAACAAAAATGCAACTTAGGTTAATGTAGGAAAATTCAATTAGTAATTTTAACATTTTTGCATCTGTTTTACATCATTGTTTATGGGCACCTAATGGCCTTTATACCTAATGATCACTAACATTACAATATTTGTCAAAGATCCAAATTATTGCTGGAAGTTTACATAAGCAAATCTAATTCAAAATATTTTCTTCTTAGGTATGATTCTATGATTTACTTATCCCTGACTGACACTATACGGAGTACATAGTATGAACAATGGGAGTTAATTTGCTAAGGATTTGAGAAACAAAATATTTCTCACTGATGAGGATTTAGTCTCTGTAATCATTTGACCTTACAAACTGCCTTTGTAAATTTACTCTTTTTACTTATTATTCATGTACTTCACTAAGCTTGAAAAACTTACTAATCATAGAAAATAACCCAGGCAAGTCTCAATCATTTTAAGGGGTTTATTTGCCAAGGTTAAGGATGCACCTGGAAAAAGAACACAGAACCACAGGAAACATCTTTGTTCTGTGCTTTTTTCGAAGAGTGTCTGAGGACCTCAATATTTAAAGGGAAAACAGCGTGTACTGGGGGAAAAAGGAAGAAAGGGAAAAAAAGTGTGGGTAGATAAGAAGCAAGCGGTTGTGTTCTTTTGAGTCTTTGATCAGCATTCCATGAATATACATTTTACACGTGAGGGGAGATAGAGGAACAGTCACTTATGCATTTGTCTCGCACTCAGTGAATCTGCATTTTTACATAAGATAAACATAAGGCAGATGAATCAATATAATATGCATTTGATTCAGGTGACCAGAGGGATGACTTTTTGTTCTGACCTTTTTCCCATACCTGTGAAAGTGAGCTATCAATTTACACTATCAGAGTAAAATTCAACAGAACTGTTTTAGGGTAAAGAAATTGGGGCCTACAAGGAATTTCCTGGTTGACAAATTGTGATGGAGGTGTATAGCTTTCTCGTATTTGTAGCTATCTTACATAGGAGTAAAACAGAAGGCAGGTTTGCATGATGTAATTCCAAGCTTGACTTTTGCTTTTGGCTTAGTGAGTTTGGGGCCCTGGGATTTATTCTTACATAGACACTATCTTCTTGTCTGTTACAGAGGCAAATGTTGCTTTGGTAAGTGTACTATTTCACTGCAGTAGTGCAATGAGAAGAAAGAAACTGTGTTTTCTTGTGATTTCTAGGAATTGAAAGTTTCATAATAGAAAACAAAAATTATTTTATTGGTTTGTTGTAGAAGCCACATCATGAGATTGAGTGCTTTTGCTTTCATACTTTATCCAGTAGGGCTCATCATCTTTTTTTTCCTGTTAATCAATAATTTTTGCAATGTAGTAAAATACATTTATTTATTCCTTGCTCCATTGATTCAATCAATAGTTATTGCATGCCTTTATGAGTAGGTGCTACATAAAATAATCCATCAAAAACTGTGAGCCTTAAGAACCCTATCATTAGTTACTCTTACGTTTTTGTCAATTCAGTTCTAATGATGAATAATAGAAAGCATATCTGAAAAACATAACTGATTTTCAATTGTAGATACTTGTCATTTGATAAAGTTCATCAGTTAAAGGATTTCAGCAAACTTACAGAATGTCTTGTCTATTTAAACTTCATAAGTGATTTATTAAATAAGAGAAATTTTATTAATTTCATTACTGTGTAATGAAAATAAATTGTTTTGAATAGCCTCTAACTTTGTCTGTATACGTTCAAATAAAAGTGGCCATATACACAAAATATTGAAAAAATTTCTGTAACAAGAAAACATGAGATGGACTTGCCTGATTAAACAGAATTTCCCCAGAGAGTTGAAACGAAGCTATAAAATTTGATATAGATAAGGCAATAATTTTGGAAGATTACAAGTAAATCCATAGGTTATTTGTATATCCATATTTAGTTTCATGCCATTATATTCAGTTTGACTTAGTGTCTGATTTTTACAGTTTTTACTTAATACTTAATTTCATACTCTGCATGTCCATCAAGGAAATAACACAATATCAAATTTGCTTATGTTGAATAGGTTTTGGTGAAAGGATTGCAAATACTAATCTATTGTCTTGGACAGATTAAACTCATTAAAAACACAGAGAATTAAGACTTTATTTCTTTGTTAAATATACATGAATACATGTAACACCAGATATAAAAGAGTAGTTCAATAATTTTGTCCTCTTCTCCCCATGTAATTTACAATGTAGAGGGAGCATATTTTCTATGCTGTGGCAAACTGTCACACTGCCTCCTAAGGTTAGATCAACTTCCAATATTTTGTTGTCATAAATATCTTTGAGAATTCCTTTAAAGTAAAATTTTGACTGACATCACTTACTCTGAAATATCATCTTTTCTTTTTCTTTTTTTTTTTTTTTTTTAACAATTACTTTCCTAGGCCAGGCATGGTGGCTCACGTCTATAATCCCAGCACTTCTGGAGGCCAAGGTGGGTGGATCACTTGAGGCTGGGAGTTCGAGACCAGCCTGACCAACATGGTAAAACCCTGTCTCTGGTAAAACCTGTCTCTGCTAAAATACAAAAAAAAAGAAAAAAAAAAAAAAATTAGCTGGGCATGGTGGCACACACCTACATTCCCAGCTACTCAGGAGGCTGAGACAGGAGAATTGCTTGAACCTGGGAGGCGGAGGCTGCAGTAAGCTAAGATCATGCCAATGCACTCCAGCCTGGGTGGCAAAGTGAGACTCTGTCTCAAAAAAATATATAAATAAAATAAGTAAATAACAATTACTTTTCTCATTTTGGGAAATGGGAAGGAGGAGTAGGCAAAGGAAAATTTGCCTGTCTATGTATCTTCTCTACATTCCTCTATCTAGAGTCTTTCAAACAGTCAGTGTCAACACTCCTGTGGGCACATTTCCTCTGTGTTTCTATCTATGTTATGTGAGAATTTCACTTCCAGGGTTATCACTTTTATTTTACTTTGTAGAACTCTTCTTTGTTGGCCAATTCCCTCTTCCAATTATCCACTTTTGTGAAATGTCACTTGGATGTGTCAGTGGGAGACATGAAGGCAACACGGCTACAGGCTTGCTGTTTGAATGAACTGAATAAAAGATGCTCGGTGGCCTGTCACCATCGGACTATGAAGTGTCTGACCATCAGTGATCATGATGAATAGGTTATTTATGGAGTGACTTGCAGATAGAAGAGCTAGCTAGCAGTGAAGTTTTTACTTTATACAATTAATTACAGTTAGTACACTTTGTGATATGGTTTGGTTGTGTCTCCACCCAAATCTCATCTGGAATTGTAACAATCCCCAGGTGTCAAGGGTGGCACCAGGTGAAGATAATTGAATCATGGGGGTCGTTTCCCGAATATTGCTCTCATGATAGTGAGTGAGTTCTCACCAGATCTGATGGTTTTATAAGGGAATTGCCCCCTTCGTTCAGCACTCATTCTCTCTTCTGCCGCCCTGTGAAGGGGTTCCTTCTGCCATGGTTTATTTATTTATTTATTTGAGACGGAGTCTCGCTCTGTAGCCCAGGCTGGAGCGCAGTTGTGCAATCTCGGCTCACTGGCTCCGCCTCCTAGGTTCGCACCATTCTCCTGCCTCAGCCTCCCTAACAGCTGGGACTACAGGCGCCCGCCACCATGCCCAGCTAATTTTTTTTTTTTGTAGTTGTAGCAGAGGCGGGGTTTCACCGTGTTAGCTAGGATGGTCTGGATCTCCTGACCTCGTGATCCACCTGCCTCAGCCTCCCAAAGTGTTGGGATTACAGGCGTGAGCCACCTTCCCCGGCCCCTTCTGCCATGATTATAAGTTTCCTGAGGCCACCCCAGCCATGCAGAACTGTGAGTCAATTAAACTTCTTTTCTTTATAAATTACCTATTCTCAGGCAGTCATTTATAGCAATATGAAAATGAACTAATACAGTAAATTGATACCACAGAGAGTAGGGTGCTTCTATAAAGATACTGAAAAATGTGGAAGCAACTTTAGAACTGGGCAACAGGCAGAGCTTGGAACACTTTGGAGGGCTCAGAAGAAGACAGGAAAATGTGGAAAAGTTTGGAACTTCCTAGAGACTTGTTGAATGGCTTTAACCAAAATGCTGTCAGTGATATGGACAATGAAGTCCAGGCTGAGGTGGTCTCAGACGGAGATGAGGAACTTGTTGGGAACTGGAGTAAAAGTCACTCTTGTTATGCAAAGAGACTGGTGGTATTTTGTCCCTCTCCTAGAGATCTGTGGAACTTTGAACTTGGGAGAGATGATTTAGGGTATCTGGTGGAAGAAATTTCCAAGCAGAAAAGCATTCAAGAGGTGACAGAGAATAAAAGTTTGAAAAATGTGCAGGCTGAAAATGCAGTAGAAAAGAAAAGCCCATTTTCTGGGAAGAAACTCAAGCTGGCTGGAGAAATTGGCAGAAGTAACAAGGAGCCAAATGCTAATCACCAAGACAATGAGGAAAATGTCTCCAGGGCATGTCACAGACCTCGGCAGCCCCTTCCATCACAGCCCCTGAGATCTAGAAGAGAAAATGGGTTTTCTGGGCCGGCCCCAGGGCCCCATTACTGTGTGCAGCCTTGGGACTTGGTGTCCTGCATCCCAGCCGTTTCTGCCACGGCTAAAAGGGGCCAAACTACAGCTCGGGCTGTGGCTTCAGAGAGTGCAAGCCCCAAGCCTTGGCAGCTTCCATGTGTTGTCGGTCCTGTGTGTGTGTAGAAGACAATAATTGAGGTTTGGGAACCTCTGCTTAGATTTCAGAGGATGTATGGTAAACACCTGGATGTCCAGGCAGGGGTATGCTGCAGGAGTGGAACCCTCACAGAGATCCTCTGCTAAGGCAGTGTGGGAGGGAAATGTGAGGTGACAGCTCCCTCACAGAGTGCCTAATGGAGCACTGCCTAGAGGAGCTATGAGAAGAAGGCAACTGTTCTCCAGATCCCAGAATGGTAGATCCACTGACAGCTTGCACTATGCACCTAGAAGAGCTGCAAACACTCAATGTCAGTCATGAAAGCAGCTGGGAAGGGAGCTGTACCCTGCAAAGCCACAATGGCAGAGTGGCCCAAGGTTGTGGGAGCTTACCTCTTGCATACGTGTGTCCTGGATGTGAGACATGGCGTCAAAGGAGATCATACAATAAATTTAAGGTTTAATGACTGCCCTATTGGATTTCGGGCTTGGATGGGGCCTATAACCCTTTGTTATGGCCAATATATCTCATTTGGAAGTCTGTGTTTACCTAATGCCTGTATACCTACTGTATCTAGGAAGAAACTAACTTGCTTCTGACTTTACAGTCTCATAGGCAGAAGGGACTTGCCTTGTCTCAGATGAAACTTTGGACTTGGACTTTTGGTTTAAGGCTGGAATGAGTTAAAACTTTGGGGGACTGCTAGGAAGGCATAATTGTGTTTTGAAATGTGAGAACATGAGATTTGGGAGGAACCAGGAGTGGAATGATGTGATTGGCTGTGTGCCCACGCAAATTTCATCCTGAGTTGTAATAATCCCTATGTGTCAAGGGCAAAGCCAGGTAGAGATAATTGAATCAAGGGGGGCATTTCCCACATACTGTTCTCGTGATAGTGAGTGAGTTCTCATAAAATTTGATGGTTTTATAAGGGGCTTCCCCCTTCGCTTGGCACTCATTCTCACTCCTGCTGCCTTGTGAAGAGGTGCCTTCCACCATGATTGTAAGTTTCCTGAGGCTTCCCTAGCCATGCAGAACTATAAGTCAATTAAAGCTTTTTTTCTTTATAAATTTCCAAGTTTCAGGCAGTTTTTTAAATAACAGTATGAAAATGGATTAATACACTTTGATGATAAATTTCAACCATATTTTGGGGGGACTGATTTTAAAGAATTAACAGTAGTAAGTATATTTTGTAAATATCAGAACCATGCAAAGTGAGGACTGCCTACATATAATTTCAGACAAAACCAATTTTAAAAATTTAGGATTTTTATGTAACTGTATGCACTGAAGAATTACCCACAGACAACAAATAAAGAAGGATATTGTATTTCTCCATTTAACCAAATGAATGTTTATGGACAGCAAATATTTTCTCCACGTTTCTAACTATAGCCATGCCAAATGTATTACACTGTGCATTCTAAATATTGGATACATGCAAATAACACTATTCTTCAAAGAAAGCTTATCTTTCAGTATTCTTATTTTTAAAAATAACTGAACTCTGTGCAATTTTTGCTTACTTTTTTTTAAACTCACACAGGTCCAGTGTTTGCCTTTCAGTGTTCCAGTAGCAAAACAGCACATGCTTTCAATTTTAGTATACACTTTATCAATGTCTGGATAATACCCAATCCTTTTCATTTGATATGAATGTATGTATAGCAGAGCTTTATGATTTAGGGTACATCACAGATACTCTTGTCAGTGTCAAAATGGGAATGAAAGAAGACAATAATTCTGCCACTCTCATACAACTGTATTTTGTTCTTATATCATTGCAATCAATCACTGGGAAATTTAGTTGGTAAAAAAATGTTTGTTCCTGGTGGGAACAGAATTTTTTATAGGCAGAGTGGCTTTAATCATGAGTTAAAAGTACTGTTCTGAGAGTTGGTTGATTTCATGTTTTAGCTGGGTTCAATCACACAAAGTGTGAAAAAAGCAGGGAGGTCATCAAACTAATGTCTGGCTAGAAAACATTTGACAGTAATCTAGTGGCATGCTGATATCAAATGCAGGAGCAAACAAGGCAGGCATTAAGGAGCACAAAGAGGTAAGGACAGGAAATGTTAGCTCTCAAGCACACACAA
Source organism: Rhinopithecus roxellana (assembly GCF_007565055.1). Taxonomy (NCBI): domain Eukaryota; kingdom Metazoa; phylum Chordata; class Mammalia; order Primates; family Cercopithecidae; genus Rhinopithecus; species Rhinopithecus roxellana. The sequence continues at coordinate 66,196,869 of NC_044561.1, read as the reverse complement.
GTTGACAAACTGGCCTGCTGGGGACAAGCAAATTTGACTACAGTCCCCTACAGCAAAAATCCCCATGTTTACTGTGTATTCTGCATTTTGCTCAAACACTGTCTTTTTTTACCCCTAAAGTATGAATGGATAATGTTTTCACTGCTAATACTTCTAACACTCCAGGAATGTTAGAAATAAATAATCTCGAAAGGGGAAAGATTTGTGGTAAAGGCAAAGATTACTCTTAGGAAAGAAAAGTACTTATTCAATGAGACTTTTTTTTCTTTCCCTACCCCTCCTCCCTATTTCTGAAATTATAAATGAAACATGCACTTACTAAAACGAGTTACGATACTAAAAACATAGTGGACTATATACTGAAATTAACAATCTAATCCTTCTCATAGTAACTTTCTCATTTTATGTTATTTCTTTCAGACTTCAATAGATTAGTATAACATGGGATGTTGATTAAGCTTTTCCTGTTACTCTGGATTTGCAATAGTTGACAGAATTATTAATCAGAAGCCAACGCTAGAAAAGAAAATAGTTGTTGAGACCCTCACCTTCTAAAGAGAGGCAAAAACAATTTGGACAGGTATTAACTATGGGTTTACTAAAAGAGGGAAAAAAATGTTCCCATTACCAAGTACCGGATCAACCACTGCTTTCCAACATAAATAAAGTGAATGGAAAACAGGATACATGCAAAAACCTGGAAATCCGGGGTCCTTTTCCTCCTAGATAAAACTGATGTGGCTCTTCAGACCCATAAAACAGAGGAAAGCCCTTTTCCTCCTTTCTGGTTCAGTGGAGGAGAACCTGGCTCTAAGAGAGCCACTGTGAAAAATGAATATTATTAAGAAGTTGAAGCTAATGTTTTGTTCCCTGGTTGGATTTCCATAATGGACTCCACAATCTGAGAGACTAGAATTCTTGGGATATCTTGATAGGTAAATCTTGGATTTCAGCGAAGACTTTAAACATAAAGACTGATGCCTGGGCCTTCCCAAGACACGCGGTTTAAAGAAATAACTCACATGTCGTGGCTTGGGCTTTGGAACCTTGGGTGAGCCACCCGCACCTCCCAGACCTGGCCTCTCTCCCCAGCAGGGACACTTTCCTTACTCACTGGGGCTCCAACACCCAAGGGTTGGAGATATCCTGTCTCAAGTGTATTGTTCTGAGACCACTTGGGCTAACTGGTCTGCCACTATTCTGTGTAGAAATTTTTATCACTCAGGTTGTTCTCTCACATCATCTCTGGACTACCAGGAATCCGCAACCAAATTTATACTACCTTCAGCATACATCAGATATTTCCTTCTAAGTACTTTTGTCTATATCTGGTATAGATACAATTTTTTAAATACAACAATCTGATACATGAATGCTGGGGGCTCTTAGGATTTCAATTTGAACTTCTTAAGAAATAGCTTTCGGGCCGGGCGCGGTGGCTCAAGCCTGTAATCCCAGCACTTTGGGAGGCCGAGACGGGCATATCACGAGGTCAGGAGATCGAGACCATCCTGGCTAACACGGTGAAACCCCGTCTCTACTAAAAATACAAAAAACTAGCCGGGCGAGGTGGCAGGCACCTGTAGTCCCAGCTCCTCGGGAGGCTGAGGCAGGAGAATGGCGTAAACCCGGGAGGCGGAGCTTGCAGTGAGCTGAGATCCGGCCACAGCACTCCAGCCTGGACGACAGAGCGAGACTCCCTCTCAAAAAAAATAAAAAAGAAATAGCTTTCATACATGTGTTGGATATTTGTATTTCTTTTGTATGAAATATTAGTTCATGGCTGGGCGTGGTGGTCCATACCTATAACCCCAGAACTTTGGGAGGCCAAGGCAGGTCGATCGCTTGAGCTCAGGAGTTTCAGACAAGCCTGGGCAACATGATGAAACCTCACCTCTAACAAAAATAGAAAAAAAAAAAAAAAATAGCCAGGTGTGATGGCACTCACCTATGCTTCCACCTACTCAGGAGGCTGAGGTGGGAGGATTGCTTGAGTCAGGCAGGAAAATGTTGCAGTGAGGTGAGATTGAGCTACTGCACCCTAGCCTGGGTGACAGAGCAAGACACTTTCTCAAAAAAAAAAAAAAAAAAAAAAAAAAAAAAACCAATAAATTAAGTTCCTGTGTTTGTCTTTTGTTAGGTAGAAATCTTTTTATTATATTGTTATGTTGATTGCTAACTATTATAAATCTTTTTTATTAAGTTAGCCTCTACCTGTCAGATGTGATACACTTTTAAACTGTTTACTTTCTTTTTTATAACCAAAAAAATTTAATTATAATGCAGACAAATGTATGTAAATAATGTACATTTCTAATTTTGTGGCATATTAGAAATGCCCTCTCAGATCATACCTATGTATGCCTAAATTTGAGTAAAATGTGAGTATAATCTAGCACTATGATAAAAGTAGTGATAAAACTGTCATCACTATTATTATTATTTCCACATATCTAATAACTTTTCCAAACATCATGTATAATGGTAAAACTAACTTCTCTGGTATCCATTTCATATCTCTTATAATTATCTCATGTGTTTGTACTTATTTCAGATATTCTTATTATTTTTATTGACTCATCTATTCTTCAGTTAGTACTATAAATGTTTCAGTTACTGTATTCTACGTTTTATTGTCTAGTAAAATTATGCCCTTTGTCAATCTCCCTTTCCTCAAATTCTCATAGTTATTCACATTTATTTCTCAATCTCCTATTTTGCCAGATAAAATTTAGAACCATCTTGTCAACTCCTTCCTTCCTCAAAACATGTCATGGTTTATTTTTATTGCCTTGATTTATAAAATAACTCAAAGGGAATTTGCAATTTTATGAGATTGAGTTATCATATTTTTAGGACAGGCAATAACTAATCATTTTTTCAGGTCACTTACATTTTCATCTGTTATCTTGCCTTTATATCTGTCCATTTTGTTTCTTAAGATAATGTATAAAAATTTTCAGACACTATAGAGAAATGTTGGCAACAGATAGTCATATGTATTCTCAGTGGTTATCTGTTCTCAACAATTATTTAAATGTGTTTCTGGGAAAGAAACAAGGCATTGGGAGACTGTGTTCATGTCCTTTAAGAAGTGAAGGGAAACTTAGGTATGCAAGAAAAACAAGAACAAACCTAACGAGAGAAATCTGAAAACTTCAGAAATGAATTCGCAGAAGAATGATTACATTTACCAATGAAATGTCATTGATAATTTATCTCAATTATAATCTAAGGAGTGCAAATGAAGTAAAAACTTAAAATATATCTACTTTACAGAATTCTTAAAAAAATTCATACTCTCTGATGGCAAGACTTGGAATTGTTTACAATAACAATTTTGTTTACAAATAAAAGACACTGAAAACCTGAAGCATCAATTTAAATAAATGATAGTTCACACATGACGTGTCTTTAAATAAACAAAGCATGGGTTTAATTGTACAGGCTCACAATCCAGACTACCTAGCTTCAAATTATCACTTTCAAATTTACTATTAGTAGTAGGCTGAGTTCTTAGCTTATCCGTGACTCAGTGTCTTCATTTGGGAAAGAGAATAAAATGGTAATAATGCTATGATGATCATGTTATCTCCACATATCTCAGAAAGTGTGTTAAAAGAAAAACTTGGGGCAAATTAAATCCAGCAGAATTTAACAGAGCAAAGAATGATCGGTGAATCAGGCAGCCCTCAGAATGAGAAGAGGTTCACAGAGCTCTGGCCTCCAATGTGGGCAGGCAGCATTCAAGGACAGACAACAGAAATGAGGTACAAAGGCAGCTTCATTGATTAGAGCCCATCAGCTACCTTATTTGAACATGGTCTGATAAGTTGGTTGCCTGCGACTGATTGAATCTTGACTGCTGTGATTGGCTGAGCCTTATACTTTTATTTGTTATAAAAGTATACTCTAGTTAGGCTCTCAGATAGTTGAAAAGCTAAGTTAGGTTGCAGTTCATTACATAAGGTCTCAAGGAGAAGTGTCCTCACACCAAATTTAGTTTAACAGATGGCTTATGAAGAATAAATGAGATAACACAAGTCATGGCTAAGAACAGTTTCTGACTCATTCTTAACACTCTGGAAACAGAGGGCGGAGTAAAATGGCAAAATAGAAAGCTCCACCCAACTTCTCCACCCCCCGCAAAAGACACCAAGTTAAAACTGTCTACACAGAAAAAACACCCTCATACAGCAAACCCCCATGAAACAAGTATATCTATATAACAAACCTTCACATGTACCCTCAAACCTAAATGTTAAATAAAATAAAAGTTTGATAAACACACCTTCATTAGGAGCAAACATCAGGTGAGCACTCATAGCACTTGGTTTTATTTAACACTCTAAACTCCGTATCACTACAAGAGGCACTGAAACGATGCAAACTTCACCACTGCGAGACAAAGTACTCTGTGCCTCCAAGAGAACTTGAAAGGCAGTCTAGACCATAAAGATTGCAACTATTAGGTGAGTGCTAGTTCTGACCTAGGCCCAGAGACAGTGGACTGAGGGGCACGTGACATACTCAGGCACCAGCTGGGATGGCTAAAGGAGTGCTGGCATCACCCATACCCTAACTGCACAGCTTGCAGCTCCAAAAAACACCTTTTTCTTCTGCTTGAGGAGAAGAGAAGGAAGAGTGGGGAGGACTTTGTCTTGGATCTAGAATACCAGCCCAGCCACAACAGGATAAGACACTGGTTAGAGTTGGGAGGGCCATTGTTCCAGGACCTAGCTCCAAGATGACATTTCTAGACATACCCTGGGGCAGAAGGGAACCCACTGCCATGAAGGAAAGAACCCAGTCTTGGCAGCATTCAACACCTGGTAATTGAAGAGTCCTTAGGTCCTGAATAACTAGCAGCAATACCCAGTTCCTAAATTGAGGGCCTTGGATGAACCTCTGACTTGCTGGCTTCCGGTGAAGCTCAACACATAGCCAGCTATAGTGGCTACAATGCAAAACCCCTTCTGCTTGAGAAAAGCAGAAGGAAAGAAAAGGGGACTTTGTCTTGAACCTTAGGTACCAGCCTAACCACAGGAAGGTGGAGCACCAAGTGGCCTCTTTGGGTCCCTGATTCCAGGACTTGAACTTTTCATAGAACTTCTGGACCTTCCCTGGGCCAGAAAGGAGCCTGCTGACCTGAAGGGTGAGTATCAGATCAGGCATCATTCACAACAAGCTGACTTAAGAGACCTTCCTTGAGCCTTAAGGGTACGTTGGTGGTAGTTTGGCAGTATTCCTCACAGCCCAGAGTTGTAGTGGCTATGGAGTGAGGCCCCTCTGTCTTGTGAAAGAGTGGGAATGACTGCGTCCTGTGGTTTGAGTGCCAGTTCAGCTACAATACAATAGAATACAAGGTAGACTTCTAAAACTTTTGACTCCAGTCCCTGACTCCTGGATGGCACCTCTAGACCCACTCAGGTCCTGGAGGACCTTGGAAGTGGTATATAAGTGATTGGGCTTGAGCAGGTCCTGAAGGCACAAGTAAGTTACACGAGGAAGTGGTTCAAATGCCCATGGTCTTCACTCCTGCCACCCTGCCTTCTCTCCCCCAGCCTGCACCGATGGGCTCATGGGGAATTCCCTATGATCAGTTGACAGAGGAAGAGAAGACTAGGGCCTGGTTCACAGATAGCTCTGCATGATATGCAGGCACCACCCAAAAGTGGACAGCTGCAGCACTACAGCCCCTTCCCAGGACATCCCTGAAGGACAGCAGTGAGGAGAAATCATCCCAGTGGGCAGAACTTCGAGCAGTGCACTTGGTTGTGCACATTGCAATGAAGGAGAAATGGCCAGGTGTGTGATTATATACTGATCCATAGGCTGTATCCAATGGTTTGGCTAGATGGTCAGGGACTTGGAAGAAGAATGAGTGAAAAATTGGTGACAAAGAAATTTGGGGGAAGAGGTATGTAGATGGACCTCTCTCTGAGTGGTTAAAAAGTGTGGAGATTGGCCAGGTGCGGTAGCTCATGCCTGTAATCCCAGCACTTTTGGAGGCTGAGGCAGGCGGATCTGATGTTGGCAGTTCAAGACCAGCCTGACCAACGTGGAGAAACCCCGTCTCTTAAAAATACAAAAAAATTAGCTGGATGTGGTGGTGCATGCCTGCAATCCCAGCCACTCAGGAGGCTGAGGCAAGAGAATTACTTGAACCCGGGAGGCGAAGGTTGCAGTGTGCCGAGATCGCGCCATTGCACTCCAGCCTGGGCAACAAGAGTGAAACTCCGTCTCAAAAAAAAAAAAAAAAAAGTGTGAAGATATTTGTATCCCATGTGGGTGCTCACCAACAGGTTATCTCAGCAGAGAAGGATTTTAATAATAATAATAATTTAGTGGATAGGATGACTCATTCTGTGGATACCACTCAGTCTTTTTCCCCAGCCATCCTGTCATTGCCCAGTGGGCCCATGAACTAAGTGGTCATGGTGGCAGGGATGGAGGTTACACATGGGCTCAGCAACATGGACTTCCACTCACCAAGGCTATGGCCACTGCTGAGTGCCCAATTTGACAGCAGCAGAGACCAACACTGAGCCCTTGATATGGCACAATTCCTCCGGGTGATCAGCTAGCTTCCTGGTGACAGGTTGATTATATTGGGCCTCTTACATCATGAAAAGGGCAGAGGCTTGTCCTCACTGGAATAGACACTGACTCCGGATATGGCTTTGACTGTCCTGCAAGCAATGCTTCTGCCAAGACTACCATCTGTGGACTCATGGAATGCCTTATCCACTATCATGGTATTCCACACAGCATTGCCTCTGACCAAAGCACTCACTTTACCACTAAAGAAGTGTGGCAGTAGGCTCATGCTCATGAAATTCACCATTCTTACCACATTTATCATCATCCTCAAGAACCTGCATTAATAGAACAGTGGAATGGCCTTTTGAAGTCACAATCACAAAGCCAACTAGTTGACAACAGTTTGCAAGGCTGGGGAAAAGTTTTCCAGAAGGCCATGTATGCTCTGAATCACTGTTCAATATATGGTACTGTTTCTCCCATAGCCAGGATTCATGGGTCCCGGAATCAATGGGTGGAAGTGGAAGTGGCACCACTCACCATCACCCCTAGTGATCCACTAGCAAAATGTTTGCCTCCTATTCCCGCAGCATTACTTCTGTTGGCCCAGAGGTTTTATTTCCAGAGAGAGGACTGCTGCCACCAGGAGACACAACAACAATTCCATTTAATTGGAAGTTAAGATTGCCACCTGGACACTTTGGGCTCCCCCTACCTTTAAGTCAACAGGCTAAGGGAGTTACAGTGTTGGCTGGTGTGATTGACCCTGACTGTCAAAATGGAATCAGTCTACTATTCCACAGTGGAGGTAAGGAAGACTATGTTTGGAATACAGGAAATCCCTTGGGACCTCTCTTAGTATTAACCTGCCCTGTGATTAAGGTCAATGGGGAACTACAGCAGCCCAATGCAGGCAGGACTACAAATGGCCCAGACCCTTCTGGAATGAAGGTTTGGGTCACTCCACCAGGAAAAAAACCATGACCTGCTGGGGTGCGTGCTGAAGGCAAAGGGAATACAGAATGGGTAGTAGAAGAAGGTAGTCATCAATACCAGACATAACCACATCACCAGTTGCAGAAATGAGGAGTGTAATTGTCATGAGTATTTCCTCCTTCTTTTGTTAAAAACATGTTTGTGCATGTATACACTTGCACTAAGAAATATCTTCATTTTATTTCCTTTTTCGTTTATCATGTGACATAAGATTTACTGACTTCACGTCAGCATTTAAGTATTGTTAACTTCATGTAATAGCATTTGGGTTGGCAATTGGTGCATTTCCGGCTAGTTGTATTATGTTAGGCGTACTCACGATCTTATGATTGTTTCTATTTGAAGATTATATATGATCTCAGAGATGTCTGTGAGTTCAAGTTGACAGGGGGTGAACTTATGGTGGCTAACACTGAGTGTCAACTTGATTGTATTGAAGGATGCAAAGTATTGATCTTGGGTGTGTCTGTGAGGGTGTTGCCAAAAGAGATTAACATTTGAGTCAGTGGGCTGGGAAAGGCAGACCCACCCTTAATCTGGGTGGGGACCATCTAAGCAGCTACCAGCGCAGCCAAGATATAAAGCAGGCAAGAAAACATGAAAAGGGTAGACTGGCTTAGCCTCCCAGCCTACATCTTTCTCCAGTGCAGGATGTTTCCTGCCCTCAAACATCAGACTACAAGGTCTTCAGCTTAGGGACTCAGACTGTCTTCCTTGCTCCTCAGTTCGCAGACAGCCTATTGTGGGACCTTGTGATTGTGTAAGTTAATACCACTTAATAAGCTCCCTTTTTTATATATATATATAAAAATATATATATAACAATATATATATTTATATATAAAAGAAAATATATACATTTTAATATACACATATAAAAGAAAATATATACATTTACATATATATAAAAGAAAAAAATGCAGAAATGCAGGTCAATATCTGTGATGAACATTGATGCAAAATTCCTCAAGAAAATACTACCAAAGTGAATTCAACAATACATTTAAAAGATCATTCATCATGACCAAGTAAGAATTATATTCTTGGGGGGTTAAGGGTGGTTTAACATACACAAATCAAATGGCATGATACAACATATCAGAACAAAGGATAAAACCTTATGATCATTTCAATTGCTTATTAAAATGTATTTTATAAAATTTAGCACCCCTTCATGATAAAAACCCGAAAAAACTGGATTTAGATGGAACATAGTTCAACATAATAAAAGCCATACATGACAGACCCATAGTTAGTATCATACTGAATAGGAAAAATCTGAAAGCCTTGTCTCTAAAATCTGGAACACGATAAGGATGGCCACTCTCACCACTGTTATTCAGCATAGCACTGGAATTCCTAGCTAGAGAAATCAGACAAGAGAAATATATAAAACATACATTGGAAAGGAAGAAGTCAAATTGTCTTTGTTTGCAGATGATGTGATTTTATATTTGAAAAATCCTAAGGACTCCATAAGAAAACGATTTTTAACTGATAAGCAAATTCAGTAACGTTGTAGGATGTAAAACCAACATACAATATCAGTAGCATCTCTATGCCAACAGTGAACAACCTGAAAAATAAATAAAAATGCAATCCAATATATAATAGACACAAATAAATATATAGGAATTAACCAAAGAAGTGAGAAATCTCAATAATGAAAACTGTAAAACACTGATAAGGAAATTGAACAGGACACCAAAAAATAGAAAAATATTTTGTGTTCATGGATTGGAAGAATCAATGTTGTTAAAATGTTCATACTATCCAGAGAAATCTATAGATTTAATCCAATTCCTATCAAAATACTAATGTCATTCTTCACAGAAATAGAAAAAGAAATTCTACAATTTATGTGGAACAATAGAAGACCCCACAATAGCCAAAGCTATCTTATGCAAAACACACACACACACACACAGACACACACAAAACTGGAGGAATCACATTACCTGACTCCAAATTATTATACAAGACTACAAGACTATAGTAACTAAAACAGCATGGTAATGGAATAAAAACATACACATAGGCCAATAGAACAGAATAATAATAATAAAAAAAAAAAAACAAAGAAATTCACATACCTACAGTGAACTTATTTTTGACAAAGTTGCCAAGAGCATACACTCAGGAAAATACAGGTGTCCTCAATAAATGCTGCTGGAAAAACTGGACACCCACTCACAAAATAATGAAACTTGACCCGTATCTCTTGCCATATTCAAAAATCAAGTCAAAATGAATTGAAGACTTGAATCTAAGACCTCAGACTATGAAGCTACTACAAGAAAACTATGGAGAAAATCTCCAAGATATTGGTCTGGGCAGACTTACTGAGCAATACCCCACAAGCACAGGCAACCAAAGCAAACCTGGACAAATAGGATCACATTATGTTATAAAACTTCTGCACAGCAAAGGGTGCAATAGACAAAGGGAAGAGACAAGCCACAGAATGGGAGAAGATATTTGCAAACTACCCCTATGATTAGTAACCAGAATATATAAGGAGCTCAAGTAACTCTATAGGAAACAGTCTAATAATCTGATCAAAAAAAGTCTAAAATATTTGAATAGACATTTTTTAACAGAAGACATACAAATGGCAAACAGTCATATAAAAAGATGCTCAACATCACTGGTCATTAAAGTAATGCAAATCAAAACTACACTGGTATATTATCTCACCAGTTAAAATGGCTTATTTCCAAAAGACAGGCAGTAACAAATGCTGGTGAAGATGTGGAGAAAAAGAACACTTGTACACAATCGGTGGGAATGTTTATTAGTGTAACCACTATGGAGAACAGTTTGGAGGTTCCTCAAAAATCTACAAATAGAGCTACCATATGATCCAGCAATCTCAATGCTGGATATATACCCAGAAGAAAGGAAATCAGTATATCAATGAGATATCTGCACTCCCATGTTTGTTGCAGCACTATTTACAACAGCTAAGATTGGAAAGCAACCTCAGTGTTCATCAATAGATGAATGAATAAAGAAAATGTGGTAGTATACCCAATGGATTACTATTCCACATAAAAAAGAATGAGATCATATCATTTGCAACAACATGGATGAAACGGACACAAAGAAAATTATAATAGAAAGAAATAAAATTAAATATATAGGAATAAACCAAAGAAGTAAAAGATCTAAATAATGAAAACTATAACACACTAATGAAGGAAATTGAAAAGGACACGAAAAGAGATTATTATATTTAGTGAGTTCAGCCAGTCATAGAAAGACAGACATCACATGTTCTCACTTATTGGTGATATCTAAAAATCAAATCAGTTGAACTCATGAACACAGATAGCAGAAGTGTGGTTACCAGAGGCTGGGAAGGGTAGTGAAGGGTTGAGGGGCAGTTGGGGATAGTTGATGGGTAAAAAAAAAAAAAAAAAAAAAAAAAAAAATAGAAAGAATGAATAAGTCCTACTATTTTATAGCACAATAGGGTGACTATAGTCAATAATAATTTAATTGTATATTTTTAAATAACTCAAAGAGTGTTATTGGATTGATTGTAAGTCAAAAGACAAATGCTTGAGGGGATGGATACTCCATTCTTCGTGATGTTGTTATTTCACATTGCACACTGTATAAAAACACCTCATGTGCCATGTAAATCTTAGTACATACATACACCTCCTATGTACTGCGGAACATTTATAAAAATAAATTTTAAAAATGTATAAAAGAGCAAACAACTTTAAAAAAATTAATAAATATAAATGAGAAAAATCACTCAGTATATGATATCTATTCTTGAACTTAATGCCATATATATTCTTTACTGCAAGAAAAATGCATTATTACTCATTTAGTGAAAACAGCAGCATCAAGTGAGTTTTATAACTCACTTTTAAATGTCACAACAAAAATATTATAGATAATTATCTCTACAATATACAATTATAGGCTAGTTTTATTGTTTTTATCCTTATAAAATAAATTTACATTAAACATATAACCTAAACACACTAAAATTGTGAAGATGGTCCAAATAATTAAAGACACATCTTTAATACTTAGAAAGTAACAGTCTTAGTTATTGTCAGCTTTGTATATATAAATAAATAAAACATAAATATGGATTTAAAATTAAAGTTATAGTAAAATCTTTTTTTTTTTTTTGAGACAGAGTCTCGCTCTGTTGCCCAGGCTGGAGTGTAGTGGCCGGATCTCGGCTCACTGCAAGCTCTGCCTCCCAGGTTTATGCCATTCTCCTGCCTCAGCCTCCGGAGTAGCTGGGACTACAGGCACCCGCCACCATGCCCGGCTAGTTTTTTGTATTTTTTTAGTAGAGACGGGGTTTCACCGTGTTAGCCAGGATGGTCTCGATCTCCTGACCTCGTGATCCACCCGTCTCGGCCTCCCAAAGTGCTGGGATTACAGGCTTGAGCCACCGCGCCCGGCCTGAAATCTCTTTTAAAAAAATCTAGAATTACCTAAGTAAAATAATTAACCAGACCTATAGTATTCCAATTACACACTTCATGATATCAGAACCCTTTGGTACAACCAGTAATAACAATCAGAGTGTGTTTTTTCTGTCTCTGCACTCTATATTTGGGAGGAAAATGAAAACCAAAGTGTCTAAATAGGAGGACAAAAATTATTTATTGTCTACTAAGAGCCTGGGTCTGGGTTCTTAAGGGAACCCAGAAAACACCTTTTTGCTTGTCTCACATGTCAATATCTTAATGTCTAATTCTTTTCAGTAAATAATGACCAGAATAATTCATATTATAATGGAACCAAAATTCACATCACTACCACACTCAACAATTCTCAGACTGCAGAGTAAGGTCAAAATGTGTGTTATCTTATATGCACATTATTGTCTGTAGAATAACTCATGTTAGCTTGCAAAAGAAAAACTGAAGGAAGAAAGCTAATGCAATGGGTAAAGAATTTCTTGAGAGGTGATAATCAGCTAAACCTAGTGGAGTTCGGTCATGATGAAGAAAAGTGAAAAACTATTCAAAACACTTCTGCTCCCTTAAATGGTTAGTTACCCTAAAGAATATTAATAGGCTGGCATGCAATGTACTATAATTGCCTCTCTAAATTTATTGTACTGTTAAATATGATTTCGAATTATTTCTCAAGATGGCATTTAAGTATGTTTTCTATTTTAAAAGCACATCTTTACAATATTTCTTTTCTTTTCTACACAGTGGTTCTTTTCCAGCAAGCTTTTTCATGTAAATTTCTGGCTGCCTATTATTTGTTGTTATAGCTGTTTTCCTTCTTCTTTGCTGCTATGTATTCTTTTGTGGCACAGTGCAGGAACAAGGAATTATAATAACTTTGATTTTAGCCATATTGTTCATTATTATTTTTATGCTAGTGTCTCACATGCTTTTATATAGTATTACAGTTTACACTGGCAGTTTTTAAATTCTAACAATATTTTAGTAAGTACTTAAAAAGTTTCTACTGTTTTACAGAACTTTTTGTTTTTAGATAGAATATTTTTCCCATGAAGTCATATTTTTAAAGTTTAATTAATTATTTATTTGTTTTTATATGTTATTTTACGAGTCAGGGTTTCACTTTGTTGCCAAGGCTGTACTAGAACTCCTGGACTCAACTGATCCTCTTGCCTCAGCCTCCCAAATAACTGAGACTACAGGCACGTACCACCACACCTGGCAGATTAACTGCTTTAATTTAATCTTGCCATCTGCTGTACAAAATGGTCTAAAATCAAAGTTTGGTTAAAGTTTTATAAATAGCTCTGCATTTTTCTTCATATTGAAAGGAACACAACAAACAGTTTCAGATGATGTTTCTCCCTATAAAAAATGAAAATTCATGAAGTATGTATATATTTAAAGTATAAAACAATGGTGTTTAAAATTAAATGACATAATATTGTTATGATAAATATGCCTTAAACTGTTTATACATTGCTTTAAATGTGTTCATTCTTGAAACCTCACAAAACTCTGGGAGTTTAGCACTCACTGGTAATTTACCCCATTTTAAATAAAAGCAACTGAAGCTTAGAAATGCCAAGTGACCAAAGTAAGGCCATAGCTGGTACATGGCAGATTCTAGGCAGTTTAGCTTCAGAAAACAATGTATAATTGTCATCACTGTTGCATCCCTTAATAAGGAAGAAAAGAAAATCCTTAGAATTGGACATATTCATAATGAGCACTCTTAAGATATAATAATAAAAACTAATATTTATTGAGCATTTTAGTACTATAATTGTTTTTGTTATATCCCATTACATTAATTACATAATTTGATCTTCATTCCTCATAACAGAGGTTTTTTCATTCCTATTTTGAGATAAAATACCTGTGTTTCAGTGACATTAAGTAATCAACCGAAAGTCATGCAATTTGCAGGGAAGGATTCTAATCCAGTGATTCTAACTCAGGAAATCTGACTACAGGAATCATAGTTGTTAACTAGAGATGCCAGTTCTACCTTTCTCAATTATAATGGTTTGTTGTCCACTGGTCCAGATTTGAATAAACAATATTGAATGTTGAACCCAGGTTTACTTATTTTTGCTTTCTTTTGCATTTTTATCAGCTTCATTGAGGTATTATTGATATGCAAATAAACATATATATTACTGTATACCATTTGGTAAGTTTAGACATGTGCAAACACTTGTGATGCTATCATCACAATCGAGGTAATACACATGTCCAGCACTTGTCAAAGTTTTTATGTATGTATGTGTGGTAACAATACTTAACATGAGATCTACCCGTTAAAATTTTAAAGTGCTGTACTGTACTGTATCATTAACTATGAGCACCATGTTGTACAGCAGGCATCCACAACTTGTCTAGTATAACTGAAACTTTATACCCATTGAACAACAACTACGGAAACTTTATCCTTGAAAAAGACTCCTCTATGTAAAGAGGTATGAGTTATTTACTACTAGAATACTCAGAGTTGAATAATGAAAGTAATTCTAAAAGAGAAGCAACAATTATCCAGTTTCAAGACTTTATAAATGTTAGATGGATTCGTGATAAAATTTCATAGCAGGGAATATTACTAAGAAAGAAAAAATGTCTGCATGCAAGTGCTAGTTAGTGTCAACAAAATCAAAGACATATAAACGTAACATATCATAAATTATGTGTTAGGTGTATATGAACTATTATGTTTACATATAAATGTCATTTCACACCTAGAAACTCCAAAGAACATGATGTCTTAACCACTGATGTCAATGTACATCTGTCTGCACTATCTTTATTTTGCACCATCCTACAAATCTTACCATTTTAACAGAATTTAACTTTTTTTCTTTTTTCTTTCTTTTTTTTTTTTTTTTTTTTTGAGACCAGGTCTCACTCTGTTGCCGAGGCCAGAGTGCGATAGTGTGATCATGGCTCATTGCAGCCACGATGACCTGGGTTCAAGTGATCCTCCCACCTCAGCCTCCCAAGTAGCTAGGACTACAGGTGTACACAACCATTCCCAGCTAATTTTTGTATTTTTTGTAGAGATGGGTTTTTGTCATGTTGCCCAGACTGTTCTCAAACTCCTGGGCTCAAGCAATCCTCCCAACTTGATCTCCCATGGTGCTGGGATTACAGGTGCCAGCCACCGTGCCCAGCCAGAATTTGAATTCTTATTCTTCACCTCTGGAGGCTATGACTTTAAAATTTTATGAACTTATGAGTAGCCAGATTCTAAAGTTTGTGAATATAAACCATTTTTAATTTAAGCAATATGTCAGACTCTTCCTAAGCCAACACAATTAAATACTTCTACTTTAAATAAAATTTCTGGCCGGGCGAGGTGGCTCAAGCCTGTAATCCCAGCACTTTGGGAGGCCGAGACGGGCGGATCACGAGGTCAGGAGATCGAGACCATCCTGGCTAACACGCTGAAACCCCATCTCTACTAAAAAATACAAAAAACTAGCCGGGCGAGGTGGCGGGTGCCTGTGGTCCCAGCTACTCCAGAGGCTGAGGCAGGAGAATGGCGTAAACCCGGGAGGCGGAGCTTGCAGTGAGCTGAGATCCGGCCACTGCACTCCAGCCTGGGCGACAGAGCAAGACTCCGTCTCACACACACACACAAAAACTTCTGCTGTATTCTTTTTGGTATGAATAATTAAAAATACTCTTAACTCTATAAAATACTAAGAAAACTTTCATTTATAATTATTTAAACCTGAATGTTAACACGAAAATTAAAAACTTGGTTCTCTGTCATTCTTACATGACTGAACATGTCAGTGATATCTATTCACTTGTGTTAAAAGTGATTTTATATTATGCTTTTTTTATTGTTTAAATTCACTAAAGTTGATCTCTTTCATATGTCTATATTAATCATATTAAAAATTATATAAATGGTTGATTGAATTATTAATGTTTCTCAATACTAAAAGAAAGAGTGTGTAAAACTGTCAATATGTTTATACTCATGTAAATACATAGTATTAACCAAAACATAAACTGGCTCATCAGGGCAAAACCCTTCTTGTAAAAATTATGAAATATGTGTTTCAATGAGTTTGTAACTTCTGGTTTTCCTAGAGGAACTGATCCTTCTGTGTGAATGTCGTTAAGTGGGTATGAGAAGATGGTGAAAATATCTAAATATAAAATATATGTTACAAAAAAGTGGTTAAACATATTTGTATTTAATTATTAACTTTATAATGGTACATGAGTTTCTTTCAGTCATCAACAAGTATGTATCAAGTGTTTCTTGAAGTACATTTCTCTGGTCTAGGCATTTTGGAGAGCAGAAAATAGTTAAGAAGATTGTAACTTCTCTCAAGGAATTTTTAGGAAACTTTCTTTTCTGATTTTTACTTAAAATATCCCTAGCTAAGAAACACAGTCTTCCATGAAAACATTTCTAATCATGTTGTCATAATAATAATAGATGTATTTTAAGTAACATTTATCTATTAGAAAAATCTAATATGAGATTCAATTTTCAATCAAAATGGTTTCTCTGTTTTCTATGAAAATATTTTTTAAAACCATGTTATTTCTTGAACTGAAATTATAGTAACATAGGTCTGCTCTCTGAAATAAGTTTTTGTTTTGTTTTGTTTTGTTTTGTTTTGAGACAGAGTCTTGCTCTGTCGCTAGGCTGGAGTGCAGTGGTGCGATCTCAGCTCACTGCAACCTCCACCTCCCAGGTTCAAATGATTCTCCTGCCTCAGCCTCCCGAGTAGCTGGGACTACAGGTGCACCACCACGCCCAGCTGGTTTTTGTATTTTTAGTAGAGACCGGGTTTCCCCAAGTTGGCCAGGATGGTCTTCATCTCTTGACCGTGATCCGCCCACCTTGGCCTCCCAATGTGCTGGAATTTCAGGCATGAGCCACCACGCCCGGCCTGAAAGAAGTTTTATTTGCACAATTACTTTCAAAGATGATTTGGGAAGTACAAATTCTGTATATCAAAATATCTTGTATCATAATTTATAAGATTACCATATTTTTAATAAAATAAATTTATTCCATTATTGTAAAAATTGTTACCTAAAATCATCTGACTCATGTTTGAGGCCCTACAGTTCTAACAATTGTGGCCCTTCTTCTTACTATAAAAAGGCTGTGAAATTAAGTAAACCCAAATCATTCTACCCCAGCAGACATGCTGTAATGGAAAATATTTCAAAAATTTCATCAGTCATTTTTCCTGTGCCAAGGCCAAAAATTATACATTTACATATCTTTTTGCATTGCTATCCCAAGCAAAGCTGTATTATAATGTCTCACATCTGTGGGTTTTGCTAAAAGCATTTTGATATTCCACTTCAACACTGTAAATTTGTTGACCGTGAAAATGTAACGGAAGAACTCTATTTTATCAAGATGACAACTTTGGGTACTTCTAGTCCACTTAGACTAAAATTCAAGAAGCTAGAATTTTACTTTTTTTTACTTTTATCTACTATTTTAACAACCAAAGTTCAACTTTAATAAGAGGATCATTTTCCCTTTAACTTTCAAATATATCTAGAAATAACATATTTTATAAATTTCCTACCCTGCTTATCACCTGCTGTGATATGTTTCATTTGTGAGTTTGTAGTTCTTTATGAAATGCAAAATTCCTCAAGAGAATTGGAAAGTGCATTGTTATATCTAGACTGAGAAATGGTTAAACTAATTGAGAACCATCTTATTTTAGAATTTTAGATTAAAATAGAAATACAACATGCTTTACTTGTACATCTTTATACTCAAAAAGTGAGAATGCCAAACATGTGTTTACATTAAGCACTAAGTCAATGAATCTATCAGTTCTATGATATAGGGAAAAGAAAAATAAGAAAAAAGGAATGACAAGGTAAAACAGAAAGATTGAGAAAGCGAAGCATGAGAACCCATGTATATAGGTTCTGGGAAACATGAACACACATTCAACACATAAAAACACCAAGTGTAGATACAGTTGGAAGAAATGCTGCTTATTCATAACAATTTCTATTGAAGAGGTTTCCTGTTCTGTGTTTAGAATATTTGATTCTCCAAAAATTAATATTTGGATCATGGAAAAAAATGAATAATGCCACTGAGTGGCATTATTTTCCCACTGAGTGGGAAATTTAACATTAACTTAAACATTTGAGGTAAACAGGTAGTAAAACAGGGTTGTTTCTGCTTAGAGTTATTGGCTCCACATTTTTAGCAAAAATAGGACTAAAAGTGCAAGATAGTGTCAGACATGAATCCTGACGATATTCCAGGAATATGTTGGCGTGCCTTCCTTTCCCATCACGCCAGCAGTACAACCATGGAGAAACACAGAAAATGATCCTAACATAAGCTACAGAAAATGTTTAAAATCAAAGCTGAATTTTTCCTCTGGTAATAAGTAGAAGCATTACATATGCCAGCTAAAGCCAAAGGGAATATGGAGAGGGTTATAATATGGAAATTCATGAAAACCAATCTCAGAAGATAGTGCATTACATAATAAGTTACATGAAGACCATAGCCTGTGCTTATAATCCCATCTTTATACTGTCTGTGTGTATGTCTACGTCTGCACATTAATTTATCACTTTTTTTACTTGTATCATCATTTTTACTTTTATTTCTCATTAACATTTTATGTAGATGTCTTTATGAATACATTTTCCTTTTAGTTTACTTATATATAATACAGAGACATTGTATGAGATGAGAAAAGCACTATCTCTATGTCCTGGAATGCTCCAAATAGAACACATCACATTATATTTATGTGGGTGGGCAATGAATGTAAATTCAGTCAAACAGGCATTGTTGTTTGGCAGGTTAAATTTTGAAATAATGTGAAGAATGGCATGTGGGTCTCTGAGAATAAAATACTAAAATATAGTGGATATTATATTTTTCCTGCTTTTTATATATGTGATATACACATATCATATATGCATATGTGATATCTATTCATATATGTATATTCATATATATCATATATGTATAGTCATATATATTCAGTTCTATTCCTATTTATATCTTACATGTGTGTGTGAATATATACACACACACATATAGTCTATTTGGAGTAGTCTAATTTTCCTATGAGGACAACCAAACTCTTTGCACAATATATATTCTTACAGGGAAGGTTATTCAAATTTCTGTTCCATTGCTGGTATGGCACCCACTTCAGGCCTAAGAAATGCCCTTTTGCTGTTTCTGTGGAAAACAGCGAAAGAATGGAAAAGAGTTAAGGGTTATTCCACTGTGGTCGTTTCTTCTTTAGCGAAGGTTGGTTGGTTTGGTCAGCCGGAACCCTTGGCTTCCTTTGTTCAGGGCTTTTCACTTCACCCTGCTAAACTATGACACCCTAAGCATGAAAAGTTTTCTTTTTTTCTGCCTTCATTATTCTGAGAAAATTTCTATTCGGTACAACCAAACAAACAAGAAAATATCTGAAGTTTTCTTTTCTATCAGTGCTCATTGGGTTCATACTTATTTCTTAAAATGACAGATCAGTAATAATAATAACTTTCTAAAACGTGAAGGAAAACAGTCTCATTGCACAAACACCATATGCAAAGATCAAGAAAATCTGCTTAAAAGTAGCTTAGATGGCAGGACGCAGTGAGTGGGTCACAACCGTAATTCCAGAACTTCTGGAGGCCAAGAAGGGTGGATTGCTGGAGCTCAGGGGTTTGAGACCAGCCTGGGAACATGGTGAGATCCTGTCTCTGCAAAAATATATAAAAATAGCCATGTGTGGTGATGTGTGCCTGTGGTCCTGGGCAGTAGGGTGGGGAGCAGAGGTTGCACTGAGCCAGGCTGATGCACTGCACTTCAGCCTGGGCAACAGAGTGAGACCCTGTCTCAAAAGAGAGAGAGAAAAAAAGCACCTTAGAGGCTGGGTGCCGTGGCTCAGGCCTGTAATTTCAGCACTTTGGGAGGCCAAGGTAGGAGAACCACTTGTGCTCAGGCGCTTGAGACCACCCTGGGAAACATGGCAAAATTCCATCTCTACAAAATGTGAAAATTAGCTTACAGTCCTAGCTACACAGTATGTTAAGGTAGGAGGATCAACTGAGCCTGGGAATTCATGGCTGTAGTGAGCCATAATCACACCACTGCACTCCATCCTGGGTGACGGAGTGAGACCCTATCTCAAAAATAAATACATTAAAAAAAAGATAAGCAGCTTAGAGACGATCAGTGGTACAGATCTCTAGAGCTGTTTCACTGCCACCCATGACTGTCTGATATGTAAGTCCTAATAAATTCATCTACTCAACAACAACAACAAAAGTCTCCGATTTCTCCTTACATGAGCAAAAGCAGATGCTTCTATTTTCTGCTTCACGGTTGTTCATCACACCTTTTTACTTTCAAGTTTTCCAATTAAAAGTTTGAGTTGCATGTAATTGAATATATTTACAGTCTTCCAGAAAGCTTAATTGAACAATTGCCTAAAATAAGCTCTGTTTAATTCAAATCTAATTTTTTGTTTTTAAAGAAATATTTCTTACAAATACGTTTGTCATTTTACAAACATTTTAAATGAATCATTACATGCGAGATGGCATCACTTGATTGTAAATGGAGATACAGGTGGTGAAATCCTTCAGAAACCATCAAGCAGTCATTCTTCCTTTCTTAGTTTTCAGAACTCCAATTTTCTTTCACCAGCAAAGTGCCTACTCCAGGCCTATTGTTATAATTGAATTCACTTTTGTCAATCAATTGATTTAGAGGTGTGTAAACACTTCTGGCTAATGAGATGTTCATGGAGCTTTATTACGGTACTTCAGCAGAAGAATTTATTTTCTGATTTAAAGAGTGAAGCATGTGAGAAAAAGTAACCTGCATCCTTCCCTTGTTTTCTGCTCTCAGCTGTTATAAAGCAAGTAACAAAATACTCCAGATTTTCCTTTTTTATGGTTGTGCACCTTGGCACTGCCAAAACCTAGACAGCACCATTCTTAGTAGGGTCTTAGTGTGTGACTGCTGTGGATCTTGATGAGCATGTGTCCCTGGTATTATAGAAGGTAATAATACACTTGCTTGTGGTACATGTGTGTGTTGGCCCGAATAAGAGAGATAATAAATGCATTTACTGTATATAATATTTATTGCATAAATCTTGTGTGTTTAGTTAGAACATCCATATATAAAACAAGCTAAAAAGTATATTAATGGTTAGTTATTTCTTTTGCAATAAACCACTGTAAATGTGAATATACATTAATGATACCTTAAAATATGAATTGTCATGAACAATGAATATCATCCATGATTAAAGAGGCAATATTGAAACTAAAAGTGGTACACCTGTTGTTGCCAGCAGTGAATTCCAAAGGGTCTGCAGCAACCTCAAGTTTTGCCTCCTCAGAAGAAAAAATTTAACTGAGTGGCAGAAGGCAGAAGAGACCGAGGCAAGTTAGAGCAGGAGTGAAAGTGTACTAAAAAGTTTTAGAACAGGAATAAAAGGAAGTGCAGTACACTTGGAAGAGGGCCAAGTGGGTGACTTGAGGCATTAATCACAGGGTTCGACCTTTTGACTTGGGGCTGTATATGTTGGCATGCTTCTGAGGTCATGTGTTTCTTCTCCCCTGATTCTTCCCATGAGGTGGGCTGTCCGCAGCTGCAGTGGCCTGCTCGCTCTTGGGAGATGAGCATGCACAGTATGTTTACTAGAGTTGTACACATGTTCACTTAAGGTGTCTTGTTTTACCAGCCAAATGTCCCCAGAAGGTAGTATACCAGTTAAACCCCACCATTTTGCCTCTTAGTACACATGCTGGAGCCCATTCACCCAACTCCTGAAATCTTATCAGGATGCTGCTGATCACCAGCTTCAGGTGTTTGTGTTTATTGGGAGACTGCCTTGCCCTGATACTGGTTGTATTTTAGAAAGACAGTTAACAACCACCTGACTACCACCTGATGGTTGCCTACCATTCCCGGTGTGTGTATACCTTGCTCATGTCTGACTAGCTACCTACTGTACCACTATTAGAATAGCCCAAACTAGAACACTGACAAAACTAAATGCAGGCAAGGATGTGCAGCAATGGGAACTTTCATTTATGGCTAGTGGGAATGCAGAATGGTACAGTCACTTTGGAAGATAGTCAGTTTCTTACAAAAGGAAACTAACTCTTAACATAGGAGCCAGTAATCGTGGTCCTTGGAATTTACCCAAAGGAGTTTAAAACTTACGTTCACACATAAATCTGCGCACAGATGCAGCTTCATTTATACTTGCCAAAACTTGCAAGCAACTAACATGTCCTTAAGATGGTGAGTAGGTAAATAACTTATGGCACCTTCAGACAGTAGAATATAATTTAGTGCTAAAAGGAAATGAAAAACATCTGCCTTAAAGTCTACATACTGTATGATCCCAACTATATAATAATCTGGAAAAGACAAAACTATGGAGACAAAAAGATCAATGATTGTGTGGTTTAAGGGAAAGGGGAGAGTAAATAGGCAGACAACAGAGAATTCTTAGTGTAGTAAAATGATACCATAATGGTGGATACATGTCATGATATATTTGTCCAAACCCATACAATGTACAACACCAAAACTGGACACTAATATAAACTATGGACTCTGGGTAATATTGATGTGTCGACATAGACTCATCCATTGTAATAAAGGCACCACTTTGGTGGGGGATGTGAGAACGATGAAGGCTTTGCATGTGAGGGGTCAGGGAGTATATGAGAAATTTAGTACCGTTTCTGTTCACTTTGGTGTGAACTTTAAACTTCTCTAAAAAATATATATTTTAAAAAGTAGACTAACCATAAGATTTAACTACAATATTAAAATTTTATACTTCTATTTAATTACTGTATTATATCTAAGTTTATAGGTACTTTAGCCAAATTGCATTATTATTTTAAATTAGTATTGAATAATTTATGTCATTATTCTGCTAAATAGGAAATAATGAATTGGTTATGCTGTAGTCGATCCAGAGTAATGTAACCATGTTTCTAAGGATGCTATTCTCGTTACAATCTTTACACAAAAGAATATGAGTCTTGTGAAAAAGAAATACAAAGTTAAATAAAAATAAAAATTAAAATGAATTCAGAATTTATAAATTACAAGATACAATAAAAATGTAATGAAAACTTCACTTCCTAGTTTAATTAAATTAAATGTACGTAAATACTTTTGATATTAGTTTAGGAAATAAATAATTTTCAGTTTGATTTAAATTATACAGCAATATATTCCTTAATTTAATTTTATTAGGAAGTTTCTCTTTGGGGCAGTTTCAAAAGAAGTTAACATCACAATTTATGACAAACATGGCTTTGCTTTCAGCTCCAAAGAAATGTTTTATATTAAAGCACTTTTCAGACCCCAAATCACATGGGTGTTAATTATACCTGCTTTCTTATAAAATATTATAAAGCATGGAAGTTACCAAAGAAAGAAAGAAAGAAAGAAACCACATACTGTTAAAAAGAAAGTACTTCTGCCAAGTCTGACTTAATTAAATATGAACCTGTTTGCAGGGCTTAGTAATCAAGGATACAATATATTCAAGATATTTAAGGAGCCAGGTTATTGTTTTACTTGGGTTCTATTTTATACCACCTAGGAAAATTAAATACTGACATGATTGCCTTTATCAGGACACTTTATATTTCTCTCAAAATATTTCATGCCCCCCCAATGCTGTTATAAATAGGGTCAATGCAAGAGTAATTAACCCACTGCGCAAAAAAGGAGAAATGCACTGTGCTTACTTTGACTTCTTTTATTGTGAGTTAGTTCATAATCAAAGCTATTGGAAACCATAACTAGTTTAACACTTAATTAACACATTAATTTCATGGAATGCATCTCTGCCTACTGTGGTTCTTGGATATATACAGTAAGTGTGTTTATTAAATATGTGCAGTACATAAGAGAGGTTGCTGAAGAATGTTTGTTAGGTGTGTTTGCATTATGACTACATTTGCATTGTGACTCACGACTTTGTCACACTGCTTACAGATCTGTAATCACGCAATTGATCGTGAGAAGTTTATTTCAGCTAGGATTAGGATGACTACTCTACAAAATATTTTTGCACTATAACTTCACAGCATAAAGAATATTGACTAGTAGTAACAGATTTAAACAAGTGTGTTTTGACTTAAAATATTTGGTAATTTGAATATTTTCCTCATATGAAATGTTATCTTACTAACATTAAATTTTTGTTGAATTTCTCCAAATCATGCAAAAATATTACCAATTTCAGTTTTCCTGTACACCTGAAAAATTTTCAACACAATAGCTATAAAGCTCTAATGGCTTTTTTGTGATTGGGTAAAAGCATATTTTCATCTTCTAAAAATTGTCAAAATTGTATTTGCAAAATATTTTGACTATTGCTTTTTTATCTCAATAGTCAAATGTTTTAGAAATACATTTCTAATATATTTACTTTTTTAGTTTGAAAAAGTTTTATTTTGCTCTAAATAAGAGTAATTCAGGTGAACAAATGTGAATACAGAACACTAGAAACATGATGTGAGAAGCAGGGAGGTAAGGAGAAACATTAGAAGGAGTGAGACACCGACTATGTTTGGTTATGTTTATATTTTCTGCTTTCAAAGCAGAAAAAAAGACATCCTGGCAGAGTTTGCTAAAATTCCTATTTCTTCTTTGTCTTTTATTATAGGAAGACTCTATGAACCTGCAGGTTTACACTTTTTTTCCCTTTGCTCACATCTTTTTTTCACCAACTCCTCAGAACTGTTAAGTCTGAATATCATTGTCATGATTAATCAATCCTAGTAAGAATCAGTTGATTTGCATCCAGTATTAGTATTTTATTTATTTATTTATTTATTTTGAGATGGAGTCTCCCTCTGTCACCCAGGCTGGAGTGCAGTGGTGCAATCTCAGCTCACTGAAATCTCCGCCTCCTGGGTTCAAGCGATTCTCCTGCCTCAGCCTCCCAAGTAGCTGGGATTACAGGCATGTGCCACCACACCCAGCTAATTTTTGTATTTGCAGTAGAGATGGAGTGTCACCACGTTGGCCGGAATGGTCTCTACCTCCTAACCTTGTGATCCGCCCATCTCAACCTCCCAAAATGCTGGGATTACAGGTATGAGCCACTGAGCCCGGCCCAGTATCATTTTTTAAAGTGTCTTTCATTACTAGTGAAAAGAAAAGACTTGGAGGGTTTTCAAAATCTAAAGATCTAAAATCATTTGTCTAATTTTCAGGTAGGTAAATAATTAACAAACATTAAGGTGGATGTGTAGTTAAGAAACTATTGAAATACTACAAATAAAAGTTAATTGACACTGAACCAGTTTGAAAATAGAGGACATGATGAGAAGTAATTGATTTGTTGATATATTTGGAAAGGTAAGCAGAAAACAGTTCCCGAAGGACTCAGTGTAGAATGTAACAAAAGGAAAAGAATCAAGTATGTTCCAATATTTTTGGCTTAAATAACCTTTAAAAAAATGGAATTGTTACTCATCAAGATAGGGAGAATATGAGAGGAAAGTTTCTGGGAACAAACCAGCAGTTCAGTTTGTGGCTTGTTAATTTGCAAAGATCGAAGAAACATCCATGTGTCAGATACTTTGAATGGGCCATTGGACCCAAGTAGAAGTCCAGGATTGAGATGTAAATTTGGTAGTCTTCTGACTGCAGACTTAGATCACTTAGTGATCACTTAGACAGTGAGAGAATATGGAGAGAGAAGAGGTCCAATAACTAAGTCTGGGTCCAATAGCAAAATTTAATTGTCTGGAAAGTAAGAAAGAATCAATGAGAAGGTAAACCATGGTTTCTCAATATCAACACTAGTGACATTTGGGGCCTGATACTTCTTTGATGTGGGAGACTATCCCATACATTGTAGGATGTTTAACAGCATCATTGACCTTTACTTACTAGATGCCAGAAGCATATCCTCTCCCCAGGTGAGAAAAACCTGAAGGTTTCTTCAGCTATTGCCAAATATCCCTGGCTGGGCTTGGCTGGAGTGGGAGTGGAGGCAGCAAAATAACTCCCCTGAACTAGACTCCTGGGGAGGAAACTAGGTAAATGTTATGGCTTAGGAGGCTAAGCAAAAATTTAAAAATTTTCATAGAGGAGTGAGTGATCAATTGTGTCAAAGAGGTGAAGTAAGATGAGGACTCAAAATGAATTAACCATATCATGTTCATTAACATTACCATATGTCGACATCTTCCTGGACTAATGCAATAGCCTCATAGCTAGTGTGCCTGCTCCTACTCTGATTTTTCAGTCTATTTTTAACACAGAATCCAGAATGATCCTGTTAATATTCAAGTTTGATACCTTCCTTTTTCACTCAATGTTAACAAAAAGTCTTTGTAAGGTGACAGTGCCCTGCATCATTTGGACCCACACTACCTCTCTGATCTTATCTCTTAACACTGTTTTCCTTCCTTATTTTTCTGAAGCTTTTCCTGCGATATATAAGCAAGGTATCACCCCAGGCATTTGGAACCTTTTTTCTATTGCCTGGGACTCTCTTTCTTTAGATGACTATATGATTCACTCCTCCTTTTCCTTCCAGTCTTTGATCAAATGTCAGCTTCTGAGACAAGGTTTTCTTATGATCTTATTTAAAATTGCAAACACTTTTCCACCTGGCTACCTTATTTATTTACTCTTTTATTTATCATTATAACTTTTGGCATTTTCTAACATATTTTACATATTTTTAAAGTCTATGTTCACTAACAATTAGTTTAATATCAGCAATACCTTTTTTGTTTGCTTGTTTCACAGCTATTCCTCACAAGTGGAATATGCTGAACAATATCAGGTACCCAATAAATATCGGTTGAACAAATTAATGAACTAATAAGCTAAAGAATATTTTCTCCACTGTAAATGCAAACAATCAGCTTTTAGAAAGTATAATTAGAAACAGAAGCAAGAGAAAGACAGTTGTCTGGACACAAAGGTAAGGTGGAGTTCCATTAGTGATATCATATCCATTTATTTGAATAGAAGTTATCAAATAACACTTATTTATATCAAAGTATTTGGGGATTTAATGCAGAAATCCTTAAGATGTTCACTCAACTCAGAAGATGGTTGTAATAATTAATTTTATGTGTCCATTTAATTGGCCATGAGGTGCTCAGATTAAATGATTTCTGAGTGTGTCTGTGTGTGTGTAGCAAGATGAAATTAGTTTTTGAATCTATAGACACAATAAAGTAGATTGCTCTCCCCAGTATTGATGGACATCATCCAGTCTCTTTAGGGCCTGAATGGAACAAAAACTAGAGAAAGGAGAAACTCACCCCCCACCCACCCTGTTTTTTCCTGCTTTGCGGATTAAACTGGAACATCTCATGTCATATGTTAGGCTATCAGACTGAGAGTTACACCATTGGCTTCTCAGGTTCTCAAGCATTTATACTCAAATTACACCACTGGCTTCCCTGGGTCTCCATCTTGCAGAAAGGCGATTGTAGGACTTCTCAGCCTCCACAATTGGGTCAGCCAATTCCTCGTGGTCTCTCTCTCTCTCTTTTTCTCTTCACTCTCTTCCAGAAGCAACTGGGGCTGTTTGTCTAGAGAACCCTAACCAATACAAGAGCATTTTCATTTTTAGAAAAATTGATTTTCTACATGTATGAGTAGTCCCATATAAAAGATAAAATATATATCAGTAACAAATGTGTTTCATCACATTTTTGACATAATTTTATTGTGAATTTTTATTTCATTTTTTAAATTATAAAATCAATGTATTCTGTCTAAATCTATTTTGTTCTGCTATAGAAATATGTTAGATGGGGTAATTTGTAAAAAACAAATTTATTTGTCACAATTCTGTAGTTTGGGAAGTTTAAGACATCAGCATCTGGTGAGGACGAACTTGCTGTGCCCTCCGATGGTTGCAGACAAAAAGGGCAAAAAGGGAAATGGTGCTATGTCCTCACATGGTAGAACACGAGGAAAGAGAAGGAACCCGCTCCTGCAAAGCCCTTTTTACAACAGCATCAATCCATTCATGAGAGTGGAGCCTTCATCACCTAAATACCTCCCCAAAGGCCCTACCT
Source organism: Rhinopithecus roxellana (assembly GCF_007565055.1). Lineage (NCBI taxonomy): Eukaryota > Metazoa > Chordata > Mammalia > Primates > Cercopithecidae > Rhinopithecus > Rhinopithecus roxellana. The sequence goes on along the minus strand of NC_044561.1, from coordinate 66,168,796 downwards.
CCCAATACTGTTGCATTGGAAATAAAGTTTTTAACACATGAATTATGGGGAACACATTCAGACCATAGTCTGTACTCATAATAGCATGTGAATATTTTCACATCCCTAACTTTTTAAAGTAGCATTTATTAAACCATGAAAGTGTCAAATAATATGCTGAGTGTATCCATGCATTGTTGTATTTTAATTCTTGCAACAACCTTATGAGATAGGATGCAAGATTTTCTCAGGTTTACATAGTTACTGAATGCCGTTCACCGATTCAAACCTATCACCATTCCAAGACAATGGCTAACACACTATGTTCCATTTACCCCATTAAAGTTTCTTAGAAGAAGGCTGTGATCAAATTGCCAATATATTACTCTTAACATTACCCAGTTTTATCAATTCTAAAACATATTTTTGCACATTTAACATTAATAAAATGGAGAAGCATCTTACAATTGATAGTGCTTATAATTGCTGTCAACGAGGGAGCAATCATAATTAAATCATGTCAAATCCCTCCTGTGAAACCTTCATGTAAGGAAGAACTCATTAGCACCGGAGTCTTAGAAAAGATAAAATGAATAGAAGCAGTGTTTCTTTTACAACAGTATTATAATTGTCATTTATTGTGTGCTTACTGTCTCTGCAAGCATTTTGTAATCTATTTGCAGGCTTTAATACTTGTAACAATTCTCAGGACAAGAATTTTGATCCATGTTTTGCAGATGTGTATCATTTTTATAAATTTCTCACTGCTTCTTGGTGATGGAGTCCACATTGGAACCCAGGTGTTCTGAGATCTCAGTGCTATTAGGTGGAAGAGTTGAAATGTTAACTCATCTGTGTTTTTAATTGTTATAACATTTGGTCTTTAATCTATGTTTATTGTTCCATTTTCATTTACCAAGTACAGTGCCTGTACACAGCAGGTATTTAATTATATTTTATGGTCAATTATTCATACATTACACAAGGTATAGGTCAAAGGCCAATTGTTCCTTATATTATGCCATATCTTTTCCATTTTTGACCCCAGAAAACTTTGTATGTAATTGTAAAATTGCACTTAATTATTCTCAGCTTTTTCGATTTTAAGAGATAAAAGTTTACAGAAATAAGAAACATTTTTAATTCACCTTTATATTCTCAATTTTTACAGTACACCAAACATCAGAAATTTCATTGAATTTAGTATTTAAAGCAAATTAATGTATTTTAAGTTTAAATCTTATGGCAGCTTAATACAGAAAACAGACTAACTTGGGGTAAAGTTAGGTAGATAATTATAATTCCTTGAAATCTTTTTTAAATTTCACCTCACTGTGACTCAATCACAATAGTTGAATCTTTAAAATAGGCTCCAGCCTCAAAAATTCTGATCCAATACAACTTGTAGCTATATTACAATATGAGCTTTAAGGAACTCTGATTCTGTTATATACAGAATTCAGTTCAAGAAATTTCTTCATCTTTAATTCTAGGGTTCTGCAGATTGTTCTTTTTTTCTATATATTTTGTTTTCCTTTATTCATACATTCTCTCTCATGAATGCACTTCTATGTGAATAATTTATGTAATATATACGCATGCACAAATACATATTATATTCCAATAAATAAGAATTTATTCCAAATTTGTGAAAATACATAAGGAGCAATGACAGAACCAACTTGCATGTTTTTATAACTTGTCTTACACTGAAAGTGTTTTTTAAGATAAATAATGCTACAGATTTATCAACAAAGAGTAATATAAAAAAGAAAAAAATTAATATAATTCAACCTGATCATCTCTATTAGCATTTATTTTTATGTTTTAGATGCAACTATGTTACCTAGAATTATCTAGATTTTCATCACTCTACTTCATATGGTCACAGCTTAGAAAAAGTAAACTAGGGCCAGGCGCGGTGGCTCACACCTCTAATCTCAGCACTTTGGGAGGCCACCGCAGGTGGATCACGAGATCAGGAGTTCAAGACCAGCCTGACCAACACGGTGAAACCTCGTCTCTACTAAAAATACAAAAAGTAGCAGGGTGTGTTGGCGTGCACCTGTAATTGCAGCTACTCAGGAGGAGGCTAAGGCAGGAGAATTGCTTGAACCTGGGAGGCGGAGGTTGCAGTGAGCCGAAATTGTGCCATTGTACTCCAGCCTGGGTGACAGAGCAAGACTTGGGGCAAAAACAAACAAACAAACAAAAAAAAAAACCCAAAACAGTAAACTAGATGTTTTGGGAGAAAATTTCTCAATAAAATTGATATGACAGTGCTTAGAATACATCTTAGTTCTATTGTCTTTTAACCTGAAATGTAACAGTGTAGGCTAAATATGTGTGAAAGCAAATTTAACTATGTCTAAATTTATCAGCATAATGAATTAACAAAGTTTGAAATAGTTCACATGATGCCTTTTTTGAACACCTCTCCAGTATAGCATCCACACTCGTGTTTTCTATGTAACTGTTTTTATTTCAGCTAACAGTATATGCGATAAGATGGAACTAAATTATGTATTTGCATAAAATTGTATGTATTTCATGTCAGAGTAATCTTTCAAATTTGTCACTTTCCAAAAGACTAATGAATCAGTGGAAATATGTGATTTTGCTCCATTATTCAGACATAATGGGAGCACTGGAATAGGTTAAATACATTCAGGTGAAACATGATTTATAACTTGGATAAAACTTACTGATAATGCCATCTCAATATTATGCTTCTTCATCTGAGTTATTTATTTTAAAATATATTCCATATTTCAAAGGGAAGTAGCATATTATTTTAGTGATGGAACATTAATTGTACATTCTTGCATAAAATGTGGTTTCACTAAATGTCTTCTGCAGAATTTCACCTGTAAATTTGTTTTCTCTGTATGGAAAGTGATAATCAAAATGATAGAGTACAATCTTATGATCGATAACATTAAAGTGTATAAATAAGTATCAAATCAAAATCCAGGATAACACAGAGCCTTTTTTTATATGCTTTATAGTCAGAAATATGCCTTAAAAGTGAGTGGCTTAGCAGAAGTATGCTTAGCAAGGTCCTGGGAGATATGTGCCACTGAACATTTCACCAAAATGCATCGATGATGCGAGAGGGATATTCTCTTTGTGAATTTTCTCAAGCCTCATATCGATAAAGACAGAAGACAGCCAAATCCTGCCCAGGTCATTTTGCACAGGGGCTTGCCTAACATGCCCACAGTGAAAAATTCTGTCTCTTAACACATGCGCAGTAAGGGAAGTAAAGCAATGTGGAGTGGCTCAGACTAAAGGGTTGCCCTCACACTGCGAGAATAGGGTGGAGCCAGCAGGAGTTCACACCTTAGGCAGGTGGGAGGAGCCTGGCCTCTTCAGCTCGCAGTGAGGTGGCCTGGTATTCAGTCTGTGAGGAAGGAGCCTGTTGGCAGGACCCCCTTTTTATACAGAGAGCTTTCTTTAATAAATTCTGCTCTGCTCACCTTTTAATGTGTCTGTGTGCCTCATTTTTCCTGGTCGTGACACAAAAAGCCGGATTTTAGCTGAACTAAGGACCAAAAAATCCTGCATCATTTTGGTGGCCTGTATGGGGACATGAGGAAAGGTGAGTAAAGTGTGGACCAAAAAAATCTTTTTCCCTCTCATTTCTGAGCCTTCTTATCCTCAGACTTCTTCTGAGGGTACTGAAAGCTGCATCCCCCCATCCCAGGCTGTGGCTCTCAGGGGTCTGATATGTCGGCTTCAATCCAATCCAGTCTTTTCTATGGCATTTTCCTTTTTTTTCAGGACTGTAATGGCACCTATCTTTTCATTTGCAATATTGGGGGTGTTCTGCCAAAACTGGCAGCTTCCCACTCTCTTCCCTGCCAGCCAGGGCTGGCAGATTCATGGCCCAAGGGTCCCACACAGCAGGCTGACCAGCAATCCTTGCTGTGTGCCCACAGAGTCTTCCACTCTGCTGACCGAGAGGTCCAGCTCAGTTCAACAGCAATTAAAAGTTTCTCTCCCTATTGGAGGAACCCACTCACATAAGAATAAGAGGTTCAAATCCCAGGAATCTTTCCAGCCCTGCAATGTAAACTGTGTTTTTTTTTTTTTTTTTTTTTTTTTTTTTTTAACTTTTTTCCCACCAGGTCAAGAGTTCGTGGATTGGTTCAAAGTAGTTGTGGTTTTTGCCATTACTTAGATGGCAAGGGAGGTGATTGTTTTTGCACCAACCTAATGACACAGTCCTGCAAGTAGACAGGGCTTTTTTATGGCAGAGGCTTTTTTCCTTTTAGAAGATGTTTTACTAGGCCAGGACCCCAACTATCACTGTTTATATTCTCTGTAAATTTTTGACTACGAAAAAGGATTTGTGAGGTTGGTCTTAGACTTTAGCCAATCTGGTGTGCTTTGCATGTCTCCCTGTATGGCTGTGTCAAAAAGACAGGTACCTTAGGATGGCATGTGGGCCTGGGACTCCATAAGCCCTCTGTTAAAATTAGCCTGGCAAAGTGCTCAGTAGCGAACTTTGCTGCAGGCCTCTAGCTTGTTTTATATCCTTGGGAGAACCACATGGTCGTGCTTTGTTTTAACCTGTCATTTTACAGTGGCAGTCAGTGTTCAATCTTGGCCTATGGAATGAATCCTTTCTGGTTTGATATCTACATGAACTTTGCCATTTATTGATTGTCTTCCCCTCCATGAACCTGGGAGGGTTCTCTGAGCACCTGGGAGGTTACCTTTGGTAAAATTTGAAAGTCAGAAATATTGTCTGCTTGGCACAGCTAAAGTTGGGTAATAAAAGATTTAAAAGGATTTTCTTAAAGAATGATCTGCTTAATTAATAGTGGATATCCAAGTTATAGGCATATTTAAAAGACTTTTATGTTTTTCCTTTCTTGGATCTTGTTTTGTTGGAAAAAGTTCTTTTTTCTCAGTTGAATTATTTTTCTCCATTTTGTCTTGGCATTCCTAATGCACATATGAGGGACCCTAAGATAATTTCTGATGGCTTGGGACTCCTTGGGAAAAACAGAAAAGGCACCATGTATTCCTTTGGGAGAGACCTCTGTGTTTACCTCATGGAGCCCCAGGAATTAGAGGCAGATGGATCCTTCTAAAAATTTGTGTTTGTCTTCCAGCCATACTGGTGTATTAGGCCCTAGAAACTGCATACTTTCCTAGCCTTACTGTTAACAGGCCCCACCTGGAAGCCAATAATCCAATTAGGAGATTGATAAACAAAAAAATCTTATAACTACTGGATCTTCTTCTGTCTGTGTAGTTATATATGTGTTGTGTGTGATGTCTATAAAAAGAGCTCCAATTAATCGATTTAAAGGAAAATAAGTGCTTACATCAAATAGTTTTTAAATGGAAGATAAAGCTGTGGAACCTTTTGGTTCATGTGACTTTAATCTTTGAGAAATAAAAGCAAGCTTAAAGATTATCGGTAAAATGCAGATGTCACTAAAATGTAAATTTTTGCTTGGAGTTAAAGAAGTTTTTTAATTAGATAATATAAAGCGAAAAGTTTAAACAAGATATGGGAAGTTCCTTAAGAAATTAACCTTGCAAAAGAAATTCTGTGTGTGAACATTGACTAACTCCAAAGGGTTATAAAAGGTTTTTGTTCTTTGAAAAAATTTTTGAGTCATCATTTTGGCAAAATAAATAATTTGTGGTAATCTGGAATTCTATTTCATAACATCAAGTCTTTTAAACCTCTAACATATTTAATAGACTTACTCAAATCAAACTGCACTTTCAAAATTGTCTTTCCTGATGCTTGGCTTTTGGATACTACAGAGGGCCCCTGGAGGATCCAGAAGAGAGCTAAACAGGATTACCTGACATGTTTAAGTATTTGGGGTTGCCAAAAAGATGTTTAATCTTTCTCAGGTTATATGCATATTATATATAAAATATACTATTATATTATATATATGCAACCTCCACTTCCCCAGTTCAAGTAATTCTCCTGCCTCAGCCTCCAGGTTAGCTGGGACTATAGGCACGCAATACCACGCCCAGCTACATTTTGTATTTTTAGTAGAGATGGGGTTTCACCATGTTGGTCAGGAGAGTCTCGCTCTCTTGATCTTGTGATCTACCCGCCTCAGTCTCCCAAAGTGCTAGGATTACAAGCGTGAGCCACCATGCACCATGCCTGGCCTTGTTTCTCTCTCTCTCTCTGCCTGGCTCTCCAGAATTTGGGAACTAGCTGTGAATATTCTCAACTTATGGCAACATAGTTGTTTGCATCAGTGCAAGAAGAATCCACTTTCTTTTGTAACAGGATGAAATTGAAGAAACTGGTCATTTTATCAACGCTTTCACTGGAATGGTATGTTTCCCTTTAAGGAGTCAAGCTCTATTTGCAGAACTGATAAAACCCCCTTGGGAAAGCTGGTTTCATGCCTTGTCTACACAGTTCCCATACATGGTTTCTAACCTGCAGTGAGTAAAGTATGCCATTTTCTAACAGGCCCAGGAACCCCATGTTTTTGGCACCTCAAGAAGAGAGGAGTTTACTCAATTTACAGATATTTGAGGGTACAAACCCATGGCTGGGCTCAACTTCAGAAAGTCCTATCTGAGATTCCTTCTAGAACAGACTTCCATCAAAGCCAATTTGAAAAGCCTATGTAGAAATAATTATTATTGCTGCACTTCAGGCAAATAATCAGGCCAAGCATAAAACTAAAGTCTATTTTCCAAACAGCTCAGTCCTATCATGATTTGTTTTTAACAAAAATGAGGACTGGAGAGAGAGAAATTGTGTTTCAAAACTTACCACATATTTGTCATTCAATTCTAAACTCATTAGTTGTTTTTAAGTTTCTTGCCTACATTTTAAACTAACCCTGCCTATTCCTATGAACAAACCAGTGATCTTTAGCTGCAGCTCAGAAAGAATGAAAGGAATTGGTAATGTAAAAATCTGGATCAATATTCTAGTTCTGAGCAATTATCCTGCAAATGCTGTGAAATGATGGAAAAAAATAGTGTGCCAAAACTCTGAGGTTTCCTTTTTTGGAAAGTAAGACTGAGGGAGCTAACCAAAGCCAAATCCCATGCATCCAAACCTTAGCAAGCTAACTGTGGCCACCAGTTATCTGCGTGTGTTGGAAGACATTTTTTTCTCTCCTTTGTTGGAGGAGGACTCAATTCCACAGTTTTACCTTAGCATTTGGCTTACAAGTTCATGCAACCCCCCACAAGACACAATATTGTCCCCAACTCAATTCCAAGCTTCGGTTGAAGCCCCAGGGTGGCAGGGGGGCGGTGGAAACAAACTGGATCTGAGGGATCCAGAGGCAGATGATAATGGAACTTAAAAGGCACACTGCAGGGAGCATGACTAATTCCTGCCAATTAAGCCAAGCCTCCCATTTGATGAATAAAGGTCATGCTAGTATCCACAGCATAAATGAGGTCTAGGGAACTCAAAGGTTACTGACAGCAGGGGAGACAGGGTGTACAAGGGTAAGAGGAGATATTCCAACCCTGAGTCCCCGTTAACCCGGGTGAAAGCCACTTTGACACCTATGGGCGGCACCCTGTCATGGTTACTGGGGCTCAAGGAAGAAGGAAAGAGGAAGCCTCACTTTCTCTCCTTCATCTGCTGGAACCTGGGATGTCTTGCTCCCCTCTTTCTGGATGAGTGGCCACTCATCTTCAGTCTATACCCCTTTCTAAGGCATCCTGAACCCCTGGGACTCCTTCGAAAAAAACACCTTCTTTTTCCTCCTCTGTCCTCTCTTCCCAGTTAGGTAATTGTGTCTCTGTACTATGGGACACTCGCCTCAGATGCATCCTCCAAACTGGGAAAAGTTAATTTCCCAAACCTTAAACTGGTTGGCTTAGGATTGGACTCGGGGGAAGGGAACCCAGAAGCCAGAAGTTTGACATGCCAACAAAAGGGTGTTTGTCTTCCTTTCTTTGAAAATATTCAATAATGTGTGTGTGTGTGTGTGTGTGTGTGTGTGTGTGTGTGTGTGTAACCAGTCAGGCTCTTGGCCTCCCTCTTGGTGTGCAAATCAGTAAAAAGCCTTGAAATTTTTGAGCTGTCTTTACCCGCCTTTTTCTTTTTTGATACATGTTTTCTAATAACGAGGTTTGTCTCTTCTCACCTTCAGGCCATTCAACTCCAAACAGTCATGCAATCAGAGTCTACAATCAGAGCCTCAGACGATGGCTCCTTTTGCAGGGGAAACTAAGGCCTCTGAGGGAGATCTGACTCCTGTGTTCCCAAAACAGCACCCCCGTCGTCAGATCATTCTTCATCTTTATCCTTATCTTTATTCTAAGCGGTTCTATGCACTTCTTTTTAGGGGCGAATGATAGAGACAGGAGACAGCCAAATGCCACCAGGTCATTGTGCACTGGGGGCTTTGCCTAACCATGCCCATGGTGAAAAATTCTGTCCCTTAACACACGTGCAGTAACGAAAATAAATCAACGTGGAGTGGCTCTGGCTAAGGGCCCACCTGCTGCTGGAAGAATGGGGTGGAGCCACTGGGAATTCAAGTCTTCTGCAGGGAGGAGGAGCCTGGCCTCTTCTGCTTGCATGTACTGGCCTAGTATTCAATGTGTGAGGTGGGAACCTGTTGGCAGACTCCCTTATTTCACTGAGATCTTTTTTTAATACATTCTACTCTCCTCAGATTTCAATGTGTCCATGTGCCTAACTTTTCCCAATTATGACACAGGAACCTGGATTTTAGCGGAACTAAGGAGCAAAAAATCCTGGAACAATATGATCCCAGTGCTTCCTTTAAATCTTCATACCCATCATCTGATTTTTTTTTGAAGACATTCAGCTTAAAAAATATAAACAGTCATAGCGCTCATTAATCTTCTTTCTCACATAATCTAATTAAAAGACAAGTAAAAACAAAAAAACTTGTTAAATTTATGTGGAGATTCTGTTGTTTGGAATAAGTATGCTACAAGACAAAGCAGCTGCTTTTGAGCCAAAATGTGTAGACTAGAATCTTGACTCCAGAACCTACTAATGCTTTGACCTTGGACAGGTTACAGTGAAGAAGTCAGGTGAAAGTATTTACATCATAAGCTTCTTGTGAGTACTAAATACATTTGTACATGTGATGTGTTTAAAACAGTACTTGAAGTATAGCAAATATAAAATAAATATTAGTAAAATTATATTTCCTGTCTCTTTGGATATATGCAGCTCCCGCTCTTTTTTCTTATTTTATATGAAATGAGTTAAGAACGTGCCACCCTAGAATATGCTGCTCTGATGTGTTGACTAAAAGCCTCTGTGACTTGTCACATTTTTATAACTTATTACTCCTTATGTAACTGAGTATATAAGTGATCAACTCTGTGTCTTTGGATCTTTTCCATCTTCCATTTCCTTATGAAGACTCCTGTGTCACATACAACCTATATTAATTAGATTTGTATATTTTTTACCTCTTGGTACATCTTATGTCAGTTCAGTTCTGCCACTCAGTAAAAGAACTCTAAGAGGAAAGAGATAAAATTTTGCCCTCCCCTATGATATCTATTCACTAACATTGTTTTATGTATATCTAGTAGCAATCTTCCTTTCTTTGAAAATATTCAATAATGTCTTTCACAGGGAATGAAATATTCATTGTATTAAAACGTTATTAATTTCCATTGCTATTTCCAACAGAAATTTAGTCATTATGGTGGTCAAGAAAAAGTCTCTTCAACTTCATTAACCCTCAGATAGAAAAACAATATAAAGGAAGGCAGAACATTGCTAATTTAAAAAAATTAGTATTTAATATTTTGGAGTGCCGAATTGGAACATTTAAATTTCTCAGTAAAACAAAAATGTAATGTTAAAATAAATTACCCTTTGACCACCTACCTTTTTTTTCTTACTTAAAATGTACTTTCAGTATGTAAAGAAAAACCCAAAAGGGTTAAACAATAAATAAACTCAAACTTAAGCTTTAGTTTAGTAATACTGGATGATTAATTTATCAACTAATGTTTTCTTGTATTTTAACATTAATTATTTTATATTTCAGTTTGTGCATGATAAAAATTAAAAGTGGTTTAGGAAATTATTGATTTGTTTGTGCTGTGAAGGTGTTTATGCACATTTAATTTTTACTTTGTTTATAATTTTTATTATGTAATTTAACTACTTATTATCTAGTTGAAATTTTATCTACTTTCTTAGAGACTTTACATTTTTATTGTGCTAGAGCTAGAATGTCCTACTATTTAAAAAGCACATATTGTGTATACCCTTTTGTATTTCTTAATTGTACTTTACTATTCTACATATTTCTTCAATTTCGTTTATTTGGAATCATATACACTATATTATTGATATATTTACCAAGTTTTGTTTTATCTTAACAGATTTCATAAAAAACATTAACATGAATTGAAAAATGAATATTTCTGTATTCTATGTAGCATAATGCTGGATAACCTAATAAATATTTTCTATCAAGAAGGCTATGTTTGAATATATAATAAAACTTTTTTTCAGTTGTAAATCACTATCAAGTAGAATAAAAGAGATGTAAAATAGACATTATAATGGATTATTTTAGATCCACTGTCATTTTGCAACCTCATAATGTTATTAAATTTAATTCCATCTTCCAGGAATACAGATTGCATGCATAAAATATACATATGTATGTATAATTTTGCAATAAATGTTAGGTCTCTAAATACAAGATTCTAAATAGCTATCCAATTCATTGCAAATTTTTTGGTACAGCTTTATTTGTATTAAGTCAGACATGCAAACATAAACATAAATAAGTTCCTATTATTTTAAATGACTATGATAATTATGTTGTTATGGGAAAATACTCAATGTAAAACTTTGGAAAATTTGTTTGTTTTGATGATTTGTTTGCTGTGAAAACATTAGTAATAGGTAGGAAAGCCAGATCATAGAAAGCATAAATATAATCCTTGCTTCCTTTAGAGACTTCTGTTTTGACATCATTTAAATTCTGCTTTGATGCTCAGACATGATAGAAACCAGTGTGTGTAAACCAGTTTCCCAAATATTATTCACAAAATTGCATTTAAAAATTGTACATCTTTACCCTATTTTTGAAATAATTTTATCTATCTGTTCATATATGTAGTGGAACAGCCTGATTTCTTGTACTTTTTTCTATCAAAATTAATGGCAAATAAATATTTTAAATTCTATGCTTCAGGAATACAGCACAACAGATTGTATATTTTTGTTGTTGTTGCTTTAGCTCATGAAATGTCTTCACACTGAGATTACATCTTTTTTAGTATATATATATGAAGCTAACCCAAATCTTTTAAATATTAACTATTCAATACAAATATTTCACTAGACCAGCATGGTGGCTCATGCTTATAATCCCAGCAATTTGGGAGACCAAGGTGGGAGGACCACTTGAGTCCAGGAGTTCAAGACCAGCCTGAGCAGCATACTGAGATGCTGTCTCTCCCAAAAATTTAAAAAGTAGCCAGGTATGGTGGTGCACACCTGCAATTCTAGCTAATCGAGAGACTGAGATGGGAGGATCACTTGAGTCTGAGATGTTAAGGCTGCAGTGAGCCATGATCATGCCACTGCACTCTAGCCTGGGTGAGAGAGTGAGATTCTGTCTCAAAAAAAATTACTTTCACCAAATTGTCCATAATATTTTAATAGCTCTACTACAGGATATTATTAAAAATAATTATAAGACTATCCTCCTTTCCTTAGACTGGGAGAAATTATTGATAAACCACATATCTGATAAAAGGTTATTATCTAAAATTTTCAAAGAACTCTTAAAATTCAACAATAAGAAAATAGGAAACTAGATTAAGAAATTGAAAAGACTGCCAGGCATGGTGGTTCTTGCATGTAATCATAGCACTTTGGGAGGCTGGGCAGTAGGATCACTAGAGATCAGGAGTTTGAGACTAACCTGGGCAACATAGCAACACCCTATCTCTATGCAAAATAAAAAAATTTAATCTGGTGTGGTAGAATGCACCTTGGTCAAGAATTAAGGAAAACAAAAAAAAAGAAATGGACAAGAGTTCTGAACAGACACTTCAGTAAGGAAGAAGCAGAGATGACAATTTATGTGGAAATATGCTTAATGTTATATGTCATTTAGAGTTGCAGATTAAAACAATAAAAAACATTCACTACCTACCTATGAGAATAGCAAAAATCCAGAATACTGACAACACCAAATGATGGTAAGAATGTCAAAAAACAGGAACTCTCATTTATTGTTGGTAATAATGAAAAACGGCACAGCCACTTTGGAAGATAGTTTGACAGTTTCTTACAACACTCAACATACAGTTACCATAAAATTCAGCAGTCACACTCCTTGATATTATTGCCCAATGAGGAAAAACATATTCTCACAAAAATATGCACATGGATGTTTATCGCAGCTTTATTTATAATTGTTAAAACTTGGAAAAAAACCAGTATGTCCTTTAGCAGGTGAATAGATTTTTTTAAAGTACACACTCATACAATGAAATATTATTCAATGATAGAGAAGTGAAAAGACATTGAGAAACCTTAAATGCTAAGTGAGAACTTGTACAATAGATATTATTCAGCACCATCAAACCATAAAAAATAAAGAAATTTTATATGCTAAGTAGAAACCTTAATAAGAAGACAATCTGAAAAAGCTACATACTGTATAATTTCAACTATATGATGTCCTAAAAAGGACAAAACTGCAGAGATGGTAAAAATATTCATGGTTGTCAGAGGTCTGGGAGGAAGGAGGAATTAATATAGGCAGAGCACAAATCACAATTGGAAAGCTGATTTTGATACACTCAATCAGACTTATGAATCTTAGAGTTTTACATGTAGCTATTTATGTGTGTGCATTTAGTTCAATGCAATTTTATAATGCGTGAATTTACGACTATACCATCACAATTAAGATACAACTGACTTCTGTTATCACAAAGATCCCTAGTGCTGCCCTTTCATAATTACATCCGCTCCCCTGCAAAATTCCTAACCCATAATCTGTTCTCCATGCTGCAAATTTAGTCACTTAAAGAATAACATATGAATGGAATCAAACTATGTTGCTTTCGGAGATTCATTTTTTTTCACTCAGCGTAATTTTCTAGAGATTCAATCATGTTTTCAAACATATCAAGAGTTTTTATACTTCTGACTAGTATTCCATTGCGCATTTTTTTTAACACTTGCCATTTCTTTCTTTTTACATTCAACTTTTATTTTAGATACAGTGGTACATGTGTAGATTTGTTGCATAGGTACGTTGCATTATGCCAAGGTTTGTTGTACAACTGGTGTCATCACCCAGATAGCACAATACACAATAGGTCGTTTTTCAACATTGCCCCCTTGCCTCCCTTCCCCCTCTGGTAGTCCCCAGTGTTTTATCCTTCTCAAGTTTATGTCCTTGTGTTCCCAAAATTTAGCTCTCTCTTCTAAGTGATCATGTGAATTTGGTTCATGTAGTGAATCCAATTTATTGATCTGTGTATGTTGACCCAAACTTGCATCACAGGAATAAAGCTTACTTGATCATGGGGAATTAACTTTTTGATATGCTGCTGGATTAGATTTCCTAGTATTTTACTGAGGATTTTGCCTTTGTGTTCATCAAGAATATTGACCTGTAGTTTACTTTTATATTCTTTAATTCAAATTTTTTATATTGAATTTTTGTAGGTACATAATAAATATACATAATATGGAGCGTATGAGATATTTTAATAGAGGCATAAAATGCATAATAGTCACATCAGGGTAAATGGGGTATCCATCACCTCAAGTATTTATCCTTTCTTTTTGTTTCAGGGAATCTAATTATATACTTTTAGATTTTTAAAATGCATAATACATTTTGTTGTAACTATCCCCACTTTCCTCACTCACACTACTTTACCAGCCTCTGGTAATGATCACTCTACTCTCTATGTCCATGTGTTCAATTGTTTTAATTTTTAGATCCTACAAATACATGAGAACATGCAAAGTTTGTCTTTCTGTGCCAGGCTTATTTCACTTAACATAATGATCTCCAGTTCAATTCATGTTGTTGAAACTGATATGATCTCATTTTTTATGGCTTGATAATACTCCATTGTGTATATGTATCACTTTCCACTTTTTTTTTTGCTCTGTTGCCCAGGCTGGAGTGCAGTGGTGCCATCTCAGCTCACTGCAACCTCCACTTCCCAGATTCAAGTGATTATCCTGCTTCAGCCTCTGGAAGCAGGATAATGCGACCCCACCCAGCTAATTTTTGTATTTTTAGTATACACAGGGTTTGCCATGTTGGCCAGGCTGGTCTTGAACTCCTGACCTCAGGTGATCTACCTGCCTCGGCTTCCCGAAGTTCTAAGATTATAGGCATGAGACACTGAACCCAGCCAATGTACCACATTTGCTTTATCCATTCATCTGTTGATGGACACTTAGGTTGCGTCCAAACCGCGGCTATTGTGAATTGTATTACAACACATAAACATGGGAGTACAGGTATCTCCTCAGTATCTTGATTTTCTTTCTTTTCAGTGTATGCCTAGCAATGGGATTACTGAATCACATGATAGTTCCATTTTTAGTATTTTGAGGAACCTCCAATCCTCCAACCACCGTTCTCCATAGTTGTTATACTAACTTACATTTCCCCAATTGTGTATGAAGCTTCCCTTTTCTCCACATCTTTGGCAGCCTTTGTTTATTGCCTGTCTTTTAAATAAAAGGCCATTTGTACTGGGGTAAAGAGATATCCTGTAGTTTTGATTTGCATTTCTCTGATGCTCAGTAATGTTGAGAACCATTTCATATGCTGGTACGCTATCAGTATGTCTTCTTTTAGAATTTTTTTTCCAGATTTTTGCCATTTTGAATTGGATTATTAGATTTTTTTTCTTACAAAATTAGTTGAGGTCCTCACGTATGCTGGTTAGTAATCCCCTGTGAAATGGATAGTTTGCAAATATTTTGTTCCATTCTGTTGGTCATCTTTTTACCTTGTAAATTGTATTATTTGCTGTGCAGAAGTTTTTAAACTTGATGCAAACCCATTTGTCCATTTTTACTTTGACGGTTTGTTTTTCTGGGCTATTACTAAAGAAATCTTTGTACTGTTCAATATCCTGGAAAGTTTCTCCAATGTTTTCTTTTAGTAGTTTCATAGTTTGAAGTCTTAAATTTAAGTATTGATCTGTTTTGTAAGTTAATATTTTATCTACTTTGTAATTACAGGTTTTGTAATTCTATATTTTATGTATTTTATAATTATAGATTTGAATATGTGTTCATTTAAGTATTTTTATTTAATTTTATATATGGCATGCCATAGGAGTCTAGTTTCTTCTGCAAATGTGTATCTAGTTTTGCAGCACCATTTATTGAAGAGACTGTCCTTTTAGCAATGTATGTTCTTGCCACCTTTGTCAAAAGTGAGTTCACTATAAATGTATGGATTTATTTATGGGTTCTCCATTCTGTTCCATTGGTCTATGTGTCTGTTTTCATGCCAGTATCATACTGTTTTGGCACTATTCCTCTGAAGTACAATTTGAAGTCAGGTAATGTGATTCCTCCAGTTTTGTTCTTTTTGCCTAGGATAGCTTTGGCTATTCTGGGTCATTTATTGTTATGAGTACGTTTCAGGATTTTTTTTTTTCTATTTCTGTAAAGAATATCATTGGTAGTTTGATAAGAATTGCATTCAAGTAATAGATTGATGTAGGTACTGTGGACATTTTCACAATATTGATTTTTCCAATCCATAAGCATGGAATATCTTTTCATTGTTTTGTGTCCTCTTCAATATCTTACATCAGTATTTTATAGTTTTCATTATAGAGATCTTTCACTTCTTTGGTTAAATGAATTCATAGATATTTTGTGTGGGGCTACTGTAGATGGAATTACTTCTTTATTTCTTTTTCAGGTTGTTCACCATTGACATACAGCAATGCTACTGATTTTTGTACAGTGGTTTTGTATCCTGTAACTTTCGGTTTGGGTATGTTGTGTTTCCATCTTCATTTGTTTCAAGAAATTTTAAAATTTTTATCTAAACATTTTCATTGATGCACTGGTCATTAAGAAGCATATTGGTTAATTTCCATGTACTAATATAATTTTCAAAGTTTCTCTTGATATTTATTTCTAGTTTTATTCCACTGTAGTCAGAGAAAATATGTGATATAACTTTAATTTGTTTGAATTTTTAAAAACATGTCTTGTGGCATAATATATGGTCTATTTTGATAATGATTAAAGAGCTGAGGTAAAGAGAGTGTTATACAGTCATTGAATGAAGTGTTCTGAAAATATCTCTTAGGTCCATTTGGTCTATAGTTGAATATTTCTCTGTTGACTTTCTGTCTGTATGACGTATCTAATGCTAAGTGAATGCTGATGTCTCCAGCTATTATTGTAATGAGGTCTATCTCCATGTTTAGCTCTAATAACATTTGTTTTATATGTCTGGGTGCTCCAGTACTGAGTGCATACATATTTATAATTGTCATATCTTCTTGCTGAATTAATACCCTTATCATTATATAATGACCTTCTTTGTCTCTTCTTGTAGTTTTTGTCTGGAAATCTATGTATTGCTATTACTGTTTTTTTTTTTTTTTTTTTTTTTTGGTTTCTTGTTGGTATGAAATATTTTTTTCCAACCCCCTATTTTTTAGTCTATGTGTATCTTTATAGGTGAAGTGTTACATACATGCAAGAAATCACTGGGCTTTGTCATTGTTTTTTCTATTCAGCCACTCTGTGATTACAGTTGTGAGCCATGCATGCCCAGCCAAGCTCTCTGTTTCATTGGTCTGTATATCTTTCTTTATCCCAATACCACACTGTTTTGATTACTATAGCTTTGTAATATGGGAAAAGAATTCCAGTTCACTATGTAACATAACTGTTTTAACAATATTAAGATTTCAATATATAAACATTATATTTCTTTCCATTTGTAAGTGTCTAATTTCTTTCATTAATGTATTAGAGTTTTCAGTGTGAAAAAAAGTCTTCTACCTCCTTGGTTAAGTTTATTTCTAATTTTAATGGGACTAATTCCATTATAAATGAGATTGACTTAATATCCTTTTCAGACTGTATGTTGTTAGTATATAGAAATACAAATGCATTATTTTGTAGGTTGTATGTTGATTTTGTTTCCTTTAAATTTGTTGAATTTATTTATTCATTGTAAGTTTTTTTCTTTTTTTTCTTTCAGATTTTTGCAGTAGTTTCAGAACTGGTACCAGCTCTTCTTTGTATGTCTGATAGAATTTGGCTATGAATCTGTCTGGTTTAGGGTTTTGTTTTTATTACTGATTCAATTTAAAAACAAGATATTGTTCTGTTCAGGATTTCAACTTCTTTCTTATGAAATATTATGAGTTTGTGTGCTTCCAGGACTTCATCCATTTACACTAGATTTCCTAGCTTGTGTGCATAGAGATGTTCACAGTAGTCTCTTAGGATCTTTTTTATTTCTGTTGTAATGTCACTTTTGTCATTTCTGACTGTGCTTATTTGGATCTCTCTCTTTTTTGGTATTAATCTAATCTAGATGTATTGATCTTGTTTATCCTTTCAAAGAAACTTTGGGCTTATTGATCTTTGGTGTGAATTTCTGGGTCTCAATTTGCTCTATTATGCTCTGATTTTAGTTATTTCTTTTCTTCTGCTATTTTTAGGGTTATTTTGTTATTGTTTTACTAGTTTTCTCTAAGTTTCAATGTTTGATTTTTAATTTGAGATTCTTCTAACTTCTGGAAGTAGGTGTTTAGCATTAAAAACTTTCCTCTTAACACTGCTTTTGCTGCATTCCAGAGATTTTGGTATGTTGCATCTCCATTTTCATTAATTTCAAGTAATTTTTTATTTCCGCCTTGATTTGGTTGTTTACCCAAAAGCAATTTGGCTGATTTCCATGTAATTGTGTGGTATTAAGAGACTCTCTTGGTATTGATTTATATTTTCATTCCACTGTGGTTGGAAACTACGGTTGGTTTGGTTGCAATTTTCAAAAAATTTATTGATACTTACTTCATGGCCTAGCATGTTTGGTCTCAGAGTATATTCTGCATGCAGATGAGAAGATTTATACTCTGTGGTTGATGCATGGAGGACTTTGTAGATCTCTATTAGGTATAATTGTTTAAGTGTAAAATCTTCATCCAGAATTTGTTATTTTTCTGCCTCAATAATCTAACACTGCCAGTAGGGTGATGGTATCCCCAACTATTGTTTTCTGTCTGTCTACAATGTTTTGTAGGTCTGAAACTACTTGTTTTATGAATCTGGACACCCCAACATTGGATGTATATATATTTGCTGTAGTCAACTTTTTCCTGTTGAATTGAACCCTTTATTATTATGTAATACCACTATTTGTCCTTTGACCATTGTTGGTTTAAAGTCAGTTTTATTTGATATAAGAACAGTGACTCCTACTATTTTTGATTTCCATTTGTGTGATAGACAGATCTTTTCCTAGCTCTTTACTTTGAGCCTATGTGTGTCATTACATGTGAGATGGGTCTCTTGAAAACAGTAGTTGGATGGGTCTATTTTTTTTTAATCCAACTTTTCACTCTGTGTCTTTTAAGTGGGCTGCTTAGGCTATTTACACTTAAGGTTAGTAATTATTTGTGAGGTTTTGAATCTATCATAAAGTTGTTAATTGGTTGCTTTGTATTCTTGGTTGTGTAGTTGATTTAAAAGGTCTCTGGGCTGTGTTCTTATATTTATTTTTGTGGTAGAGGTATTGATTTTTAATTTCCATGCTTAAGGATGGAATTAAAAATTAAATTTTTAATTTCCATGCTTAATTTCCATACCTTAAGGATCTCTTATGAGACTGGTCTGGTTGAATTCCCTTAGTTCCTGCTTGTCTGAAAAAAATTTTATTTCTACTTTACATATTATAAAGTTTAGTTTGTTGAGATATAAAACTCTTGGTTGGTGCTTCTTTTCTTTAAGAATACTGAAAATAGGTCTGCAATCTATTTTCCCTTATAGTGGTTCTGCTAAGAAGTCCATTGTTAGCCTGACAGGGTTACCTTTGTATATATCTGGCTCTTTTTTCTGGTGGTCTTTGATTTTTCTTTAATGTTGACTTTGTGATCCAGCTTTTTTTTTTTTTTTTTTTTTTTTTTCTTCCTGATTGTCTTTAAGATTTTTCTCTTTAGTGTTGACCTTGAAACCTCTGGTGACTACATGTCTTGGTGATGTTCATTCCGTATAGCCTATCCTAGGTTTTTGCTGAATTTCTTGTATTTGGTTTTCAACCTCACAAGATTAGGAATTTTTTTCTTGAATTATCCCCTCAAATGTATTTTCCACATTGTTAACTTTTTCTCCCTTTCTCTCAGGGATGGCAATAATTTGTAGGTTTAGTCACTTTACATAACTCCATTTTTAAAAAAACTTTGTTCATTTTCTTTAATTATTTTTTCTTTATTTTTGCCTGACTGAATTTGTTTGTAAAACAATTATTCAAGATCTGAAATTTTTCTGCTTGGTCTATTTTACTGATAAAGCTTTCGATTGCATTTTGTAATTCCTTAAGTGAGTTTTCTAACTATATAAGCTCTTACTGATTTATCTTTAATGTCTTCATCTCTTCCTTCATTTTCTGGATTGTTTTAATAGTTTCTTCATGTTGATTTTCAGTCTTGTTTTGACTTTGTTGAACTTCCTTGTCATCTGTGATTTGAATTCTTTATTTGTTATATTTGTGTTTCCCTTTTGGTTGGGGACCATTGCTGGAGAAACAGTTTGATCCTTTAGTGCTGTTACAACATACATATTTTTCATGGACATGCTGGCACTTCCAATTTGTGTAATCATTTTCATGCAAATATGATTATTCCCTTTCTTTTCCTATATTACCGTTGGTTTTTTCTTTCCTCTCCCAGGTGGTGTGACTGTAGAGTAAAATGGGTAGGGCTCTTTAGTTTTGCTTCTATGGCCCTATGCACCTCTGTCAGCAGCTCTTATATTGTGCTGTGCCATTTGACCTACAGGCCAATAGATAATGCTAACCTAAGAGAGCCAGCCATGACACAAGCAGGTCAGTACATAACTCATCTTTTAATTTTACTGTGAGGTACTCTCTGTTGTTTCAGGTGATGGATTGGACAGTGGTGAGCCCAGTGCTCTTTGCTTCCTGCTCTATGTTGGTGGGAGGAGAGAGCAAGGCAGAGCTAAAGTCCCTGGTTGGCTCACAAATACCCCTATTGCAAGCACAGGCAGCAGCCCCAGTGAGCGTGGCTGGGGGAATCTTCTGGTGAATTTTGCTGAGTCCTTTGCTGGAGTATGGGGGAACTGCAACAGCTCCTCATCATAAGGAGTCAGAAATGTGGACTGTTGCCCTATCACACTCCTATTCTACAGCTGTGACTCTTAATTCAGATTTTACAATGTGGATATGAGCCTCAGGAAATGCTTGATTTGTGACTCTCCTTGGGAATGGTTTTGGGTCAGAACTTCATTGCTCAGCCTGATACAGATAGCTTTGTGGCTCTCTTGTTCTCCAATGTGGCAGTACTGCTTCTTCATGTAAAGCAGGGCCTCCACCTTTGGGCTTGTGCAAATGTGGGTTGGTAATGGTAATGGCTGCCTCAGTCTGACCCCAGGCCCTGAAGAAGGTGGTCAGGTGCCAGCAATGTTGGAATGGGGTAGGCCGTTCTCTAATTCCCCGGCCCCTAGATGTCCCACTGGACTGTGTATACAGACTGTGTGTATGAATATAGAATCAGCTGGATGGGAAAGAGAGGGCTCAGGTTAGCCCAGGGCTCTAGTGCTGGCCATGATGGGAAGGGATGGGCTTGTCCCAGGGTCACAGGTTGACCTCTCAGGCAGGGGCAGGCAGAACACTTAGGCTGTGGGAGTCCAAGAGAAGACCATGGGTGCGTGAAGGTTGGGTTTCCAGAAGGTCTCTCAGCCACAACTGAAATCCACAGGTCAGGGCAAAGTGGGTGCACTGAATCCAGAAGGACATAAGCCACAATTACCATTTTTTTCTTTTACTAATAGTCCTTTTGGTTGCAAGTCTAATAATTCTTTGTTTAATTCCAGATACTAAAGATTGTTTCTTAATTTGTTTCTAATATTTTAAATATTTTATTGTGTTACATTTTACATTTAAGTCCATGACCCATTTTGAGTTAATTTTTGTGTAAAGTATGATATTCAGACTGAGGTTCTTTTTTTAAATTTTTTTTTTTTGCCTGTTAGTGTCCACATGACCCATATGATGATGACAAGTCTATCATTTTTCTATATAATTACATTTACAACTTACTAAGAAAGGCTGGGCGTGGTGGCTCATGCCTGTAATCCTAGCACTTTGGGAGGCCGAGGCGGGCAGATCATGAGGTCAAGAGACTGAGACCATCCTGGCCACCATGGTGAAACCCCGTCTCTATTAAAAATACAAAAATTAGCTGGGTGTGGTGGTGGTGCACGCCTGTAGTCCGAGCTACTTGGAGGGCTGAGGCTGGAGAATCACTTGAACCAGGGAGACAGAAGTTGCAGTGAGCTGATATTGTGCCACTGCACTCCAGCCTTGTGACAGAGTGAGACAATGTCAAAAAAAAAAAAAAAAAAAAACTTACTAAGAAATTAATTGGTCATATTTGTGAGGGTCTATTTCTGACTTCCCTATTATGCTTTATTTATCTATGTGTCTATTCCTTTCCCCAATATCATATACCCTGTCTTGAATACTGCAACTATATAATAAGTATGTAGTATTTATAATATGTATTATATTATATATTCATAATATGTATTATACATATTTATATTATAACAATATATATTACATATAATATACTTATAAAAATATGTATTATTTATAATGTAGTAAACATACTATGCATATAGTTAATATGTGTGTATATAGGTATTATACATTTATATGTAAAGTGAGGACTACTTAAAAATCATGGTGTTCCCAGCACTTTGGGAGGCCGAGACGGGCGGATCACGAGGTCAGGAGATCGAGACCATCCTGGCTAACATGGTGAAACCCCGTCTCTACTAAAAAAATACAAAAAACTAGCCAGGCGAGGTGGCAGGCGCCTGTAGTCCCAGCTACTCGGGAGGCTGAGGCAGGAGAATGGCATAAACCTGGGAGGCGGAGCTTGCAGTGAGCTGAGATCCGGCCACTGCACTCCAGCCTGGGCGACAGAGCGAGACTCCGTCTCAAAAAAAAAAAAAAAAAAAAAAAAAAAAAAAAAAAAAAAATGGTGTTATTTTAAAGTTAGAAGAGAATATAGTATGAGATATTTTGTTAAAATATTCTTAAATTTATTCTTAATATTAATAAAATATTTTATTAAAATGTTCTGATTCTACATGTTTAATAACATTATTAATGTTCTTTTCTATTTTGCAGAAAATAAGATGATCACAAAAGTAGCTGATATTATTATTCTTAAATCTAAACTCAACTGCTTTTTTTAATGACTATTGCTAGTTAAGCTTTCTATCTCTAATTATGCACCACTGCCCACATGCAAGTAGTATCCATTTCTTTAGTAGAGTTATGTATCCCTTTGGCTTCTTTAATAAAGATATAATAAAGAGATATAAAACATCTTTAAATAAAAGTCTTAAAAATGATTTACATGTGGAGACTTGCATGCCTAGTATCATAGAAACATTTTAATCAATATACTAATGAGGCGGGTACTCTAGACAATCAAGATATTCCCTAGGGACGCTTTAAGCACTTCTGATAACAAGTTCACAGTTTTGAGGACACTTTTCGACCATTTAGTGCAATGAAGCATTAGTTATTTAAATGATACCCTCAGGACCTAAAATAATTAAGTAGCATTAAACAACTTTCCAAATTTTCACATATAAATTTTAAGGACTCCGACAAACAAAAAGATCATATACATGTTTTTATGTTAGTTGTTGTCATCAACTAAGTTTATATCATTTTTATTTTATATTACAAAGTGACAAAAACCTGGGAAGAGATTATTTAAGACCATCTACTTGTGTTCTCAGGAGTCTACATATTTTCCTTCTATTGATTCATTGAGAGAAAAAAAAATGCCAAAGTCTCTGTGATATGTCATAGGCAACTTACAGTTTATTTTCAAATAGCCTTCAATGCAATTCCTTATTGACCAGTTTAAATCCTTTATTTCAGGAAAATTGAGATAAAGTAGTAATGGTGTTTAGCATATTACTAACTAATAAATAAGTCAAACTTCAGAATTCACTTATCTTTCTACTAATATTAGTTCTTATTATGGTAAAACTCCTTTGGAGATCTTCTAATTAGATTAATACTTTAATAAGCCACTGGTTTCCATTGAGCCCTTTTCGAGTTTGTTCTGGAGGTCAGAAAAAGGTAAAATAACCAGACTCTGACCATGGTAAGTCTGATAATATGCATAAAATGGCACCTAATTTAATAGCAAGTAAAAAACAAATGTCTGTTTAGCAGGTGAATGATTAAGTGATTGTACACTTTGGCAGTTCAGCACAGAGCCAAGCAGAATGAGCTTGACCTCAGCTCTGTGATCTTAGCCTATGGAAGCCTTAATTTCATCTAGTAAATAGCTTTGCTAAATGTAAATATCTTCTCTTACATATTTATATAATGTCACTCAATGAGAGTATAATATATTTTAAAAACAATCTTAAGAAAAAAGTGAAGAATATAAATTCATATGCAGACACATATATTATGCAGAATAATTAATTATGTAGATAAAGGGTCTGCAAACTATAGTCACTCCCCCAAATTTACCTCACTGCCTCTTTTGTAAATAAAGTATTATTAGGAAATGGTTATATCCATTTCTTTTTACATAGTCTATGACTGCTTTTGTGCTAACATGGGAGAATTCAGTATTTGAAAGAAACCTTATGGCTCATGATATTGACATGATTTACTATCCGACTCTTCACATGCACACAAAGATGTTAGGAGATATCTGATGTAAATTATAAAGAAGAAAAGATATGTAGAAATAAATGCAGTACTGAATAGATTTAAATACATAAAAAATAAGTTAGGATTCTGATTTTTTTAAAAATGTACAATACATTAAAGACATTCACATCTAGAATTAAAAACTGATAAAATCAATGTTTCTTTAAAATTCATTAGAGGCGGAGCATGGTGGCTCATGTCTATAATCTCAGCGCTTTGGGAGGTCAGGACTTGAAGACCAGACTGATAACATGGTGAAACTCTGTCTTTACTAAAAATACAAAAATTAGCCAGGTGTCGTGGCACACGCCTATACTCTCAACTACTCCTGAGGCTGAGGCAGATTGCTTGAACCCAGGAGGCTGAGGTTGCAGCAAGCTGAGATTGTGTCACTGCATCCCAGCCTAGGTGACAGAGTGAGATTCCCTGTCAAAATAAATAAGTAAATAAATAAAAATAAAATCGGTTAGGCTTGCTCTGTGAAATATTAATATGTTTATAATTTGGGAGGATATTAGTGCAAGTAAAAGAGTCGATGTTAAATCCAGAAGATATTTAAATAATAAACTGTGTTGAACACTGCATTTTGACGTGCAAATAACAATGCATATTAATATTATTTTAAAACAATAAAGAGACGATGCAATCATCTCCAAAACAGATGCATATACAAAAGTAAATGTGTATTATGTCACAAAGCAAACCTCAACATATCCCATGTAGTAGAAATTGTAGTTTTTATACAAACTCTACAAAATAAAAAAGCCTAACAGTGAAAGCAAAACAGCTATAGATATTTACAATTGAGTTTTAAATGTCTAAAAATTATATACTCAAAGAATAGTTCAGAAAAAAGTTACACATTTTATTAAGAATAGTAGTAGAAAAAACACAATGTATAAAATCTAGCCAAAGATGTAATGATAAAATGCATGCTCTTGAACCTTTTTACTTGCAATATAAAATAAAATTTATGAAGCACCAAATGAAGGAAATAGCTATCCCACTGAAACTACAACAAAATATACAAGCATGTGAGTGCCAAAAGTAATTAGAATTCAGTTGAAAGCAACATAATTGATTATAAAATTCAAGTATTCTTTCTTGGATAAGGATTTTTAAGACCACAGGCTAATTTAATTGGATATAACCTATTAAATGATATATAGAATAAACCTGAGAGACAGGTACATGTCTCTCCCATTATAAGTGGGAGATGACATCTATTTAATAATTAATTAGTTCAATAGACGGTTAGTTTCAAGGAAGTCTAAGTTACTTTAGAATAGGGGAGAGGATTAATTGTGGTTGATGAAAGGGAAGTGATGGTCAGAAAGTGAAAGATTTAAAGGAATATTTTCAAAAGTGTCAATGTAAATTATATCTACTATTTGAGTTCACTGGGAATTAAAAGGATGGGAACTTAGCAAAGAAAAGATGATCAATTCTTCTCAAATCGATCTTCACACTTAATGTAATTCCTAGCAAAATTCCAGCAAGAACATTTGTTGACGTAAAGTATATCTATAATTTGTCTGTAAAGGTATAAGCCCCAGGATCGCTAAAACAATCTTAAAAAGAATAAAGTAAAAGGGGTTATTCTACCTTATATCAAGCCTTATTACACAACCGTAATAAGACAAAGTAGTACTGACAGAGAAATAGAAACAAGGATCAATGGAGTAGTATAGAAAATCCAGAAATAGACCCATTTTTAAAAAATTCCCACATTTATTGTTATTTATTTAAAATAATTATTATATATTAAATATGATGTTTGATGTATGTATAGATAATGAGGTGATTAAATGAAGCTAATTGGCATATCTTTCTCACATACTTGTGTGTGTGTGTAGTCAGAACACATAAAATCTACTCCCTATGCAATTTGAAGTATATATTACTTTATTATTACCTACAGTCACAATGCTTTACAATAGATCTTTAAAACTTATTTATGCTAACAAAAACACTGTACCCTTTAGCTAACATCTGCTGATGTACTCTCCCACCCACTGATGCCCTCAGCCCCCGGCTACCACTATTTTACTCTCTGCTTCTATTGAATCTACTGTTTCAGATTCCACATATAAATAAGATAATACAGTATTCATCTTTCTGTTCCTGGCTCACTTTACTTAGCATATGTCTACCAGGTTCATCCATGTTATCACACATGAGAGGATTTCCTCCTTTTAAAAGTCTGAGGAGTAGTGTGTGTGTGTGTGTGTGTGTGTGTGTGTGTGTACACCATATTTTCCTTATTCCTTCATTTGTTGATAAACAGTTGGATTTCATATCTTGGTTATTGTGCATAATGCTGCAATGAACAGGGAGGACAGGAATGCAGTTATCTCTTCAACATACTGGTTTCATTTCATATATGTACCCCAAACTGGAAATACTAGATCATATTATAGTTCTACTTTTCTTCTTCTTTTTTTTTTGTTTAATCTCCATACTGTTTTCCATTATGGCCATACTACTTTACCTTCTCAACAACTGTGAGTAAGGATTACTTTTCCTCTATATTCTCAATATTTTGTCTAATAGTCATTCTGACTAGTGTGCAGTGATATCTTATAGTTTTATTTTTTATTTCCCTGATGATTAAGAATGTTGACCATTTTATCATATCCCTGTTGGCCATCATGAGCTCTTCTTTTGAGCAATGTCTGTTCAGGACCTTTGCCCATTTAAAATCCAGTTACTGGTTTTCTTACTGAATTGAGTTCCTTATATATTTTGAATATTAACCACTTATCACATGTATGATCTCCAAACATTTTCTTCTATTTTGTAGGTTGTCTTTTTATTGTTGTTTCCCTTGCTTTACAGAATTGTTTAATTTGATGTGATTTCATTTCTTGATTTTTTATATTTGTTGCCTGTGCTTTTGGGGTTATATTTCAAAAATTATTGCACAGATCAATGTTAAGAAGATTTCCCCTACATTTTCTTCTAGTAGTTTTATAATTTCAAAACTTTTAAGCACTAATCTATTTTGAGTTGATTTTTGTTCATAATGTCAGATAAGAATTTCATTTCAGGCTGGGCGCAATGGCTCACGCCTGTAGTCCCAGGTACTCGGGAGGCTGAGGCAGGAGAATGGTGCGAACCCGGGAGGCAGAGCTTGCAGTGAGCTGAGATCCGGCCACTGCACTCCAGCCTGGGCGACAGAGCGAGACTCCACCTCAAAAAAAAAAAACAAACAAAAAAATTTCATTTCATTCCTGCCCATGTGGATAGTGTATTTTCCCAACACTATTTATTGAAGACATTTATTTCTTCATTATGTCTTCTTGACAACTTTATTCTTTATTGAAGATCAGTTGACTGTGATTTATTTCTGGGCTCTTTATTCTGTTCCATTGGTCTTATGCTTATCTTTATGCCAGTATCACGCCAGTTTAATTATTATAGTTTTAGAATATATTTTGACATCAGATACTGTCATGTCTCCAGCATTTTTTCCTGTGACTATTAATGGTCTTTCATGGTGTCATATAAAATTTAGGATAGTGTTTTCTATTTCTCTGAATAATGTTATTGTAACTTTGTTAAGGATTGCTTTTAAAGCTGTAGATCACTTTGGGAAGTGTGGATACCTTAACAATAATGAGTCTTTAAGTTCATGAAAACAGGATACCTTTCCACTTGTTTATGTCTTCTTCGATTTTTTTTCATCAATTTTTTTTTTCAGTTTTCAGTGTAAAGATCTTTCATCTCCTCCAAAAAAATGATTTCTATGTATTTTAACTTTGCAGCTATTGTAAGTGGGATAATTTTCTTAATTTATTTTCTGAATAGGTTGTTGTTACTAATTTGTAAATGCTACTTTTGTATGTTGATTTTGTATTCTGCAACTTTATTGAATTTGTTTATGAGTTTTAACAGTTTTTTGTTGGAATCTGCAGGGTTTTACATATATAAGATCATGTCATCCACAAATAGGTAACATTACTATTTACTTTCTAATTTGAATGCCTTTTATTTATTTCTCTTGCCTAATTGCTCTGACTATGCCTTACAGTTCTATATTGAATAGAAGTGATTAAGAATGAGCATTCTTGTCTTGTTCTTAATTTTATAGAAAAAGATTTTGGTTTTTCACTGTTAATTATTAGTATTAGCTTTGTGCTTGTCATATATAGTACTTTCTTTACTGAGATAAACTTTTTCTGTACCTAATTGGTGAAGAGGCTTTTTTTGTGTGTGAGAGAGGATGTTAAATTTTGTCAAATGCTATTTTTTGTGTCTATTGGGATGATCACATGCTTTTTATCCTTCATTCTGTTGAATTGATGTATCATATTTATTCTTTTGTCTATGTGAAACCATCTTTGAATCCCAAGATAAATCTTAATTTATCACAGTATATGATCCTTTCAATGTGTTATTGAAGTTAATTTGCTAACTTTTGTTGAGGATTTTTTGCATTCATTGTTGTCAGGAATATTACCTATAAATTTTCTTTTCTGGGCTATCTCCTTGTCTTGGTTTGGTATTAAGAGTAATTCCATCCTCATAAAATGAGTTTAAAAGTGTTCCTTCCTCTTTAATTTTTTGGAAGAGTTTAAGAAGGATTGATATTAAGTTTTGTTGTATGTTTGGCAGAATTTACCAGTGAAGCCATCAGGCTCTGGGGTTATCTTTGTTGGAAGTTTTCTGATTACTGATTTGATCTCTTTACTCAACATTGTTCTGTTCAGATTTTCTATGTCTTTATGATTCAGTTTTGCTAAGTTTTATGTTTATATGAATTTATCAATTTCTTCTAGGTTATCCAATTCGTTGGCATATAACTGTTCATAGCAGTCTCTTATGATCTTTCATGTTTCTGTGGTATCACTGTGCTGTCTCTTCTTCCATTTCTAATTTTATTTAATGTAGTCTTCTGTTTTTCTTTTTTTACTTTAGCTAAAGTTATGTCAATTTTGTTTATCTTTTTGAAAGATAAACAAAATTTTAACTTTTTACCTTTCTTCCATTTACATTTTTGTAGTTTTTCTAGCATCAATGTTATTAATTTTTTTCTCTGATCTTTACTATTTTCTTTCTTCTGGATCTTGGCTTAGTCTGTTGTTGGAGATATGTTTTCTTTTTGAATGTAGGCATTTATCACTAAAAACTTTTTGTTAACAACTGCTTTTGTTGCAATCCATAAGATTTGATATGTATTTCAATTTTCATTTATCTCAAGATATAATTAAAAAATTTTGGCCGGGCGCGGTGGCTCAACCCTGTAATCCCAGCACTTTGGGAGGCCGAGATGGGCGGATCACGAGGTCAGGAGATCGAGACCATCCTGGCTAACATGGTGAAACCCCGTCTCTACTAAAAACTACAAAAAACTAGCCGGGCGAGGTGGCAGCGCCTGTAGTCCCAGCTACTCGGGAGGCTGAGGCAGGAGAATGGCGTAAACCCGGGAGGCGGAGCTTGCAGTGAGCTGAGATCCGGCCACAGCACTCCAGCCTGGGTGACAGAGCGAGACTCCGTCTCAAAAAAAAAAAAAAAAAAAAATAATTAAAAAATTTTTCCTTCTAATATTTTTGATCCATTGATTCAATCAGAAACATATTGTTTTAATTTTCACATATTTGTGAATTTTCCAATTTTCTTCATGTTGTTGATTTCTAGATTCATACCATTGTAGTCAGAACATAAACTTGATGCAATTTCAATCTTCTTGAACTTGTTAAGACTTGCTTGGTTGACTAACAGTTGATCTATCTTGGAGAATGTTCAATGAAAATAATGGGGATTCTGCTGCTGTTGGATGTAATGTTTTGTATATTTTTGGACTATAGAGTTACTGATGTTCACTGTTTCCTTATTGATTTTCTGTCTGGATGATCTATCTATTGTTGAAAGCTAAAGTTCTCTACTATTATTACATTGCTTTCAGTTTCTGCTTACATTTCTGTTAATATTTGCTTTATATATTTAGTAGCTCCAGTGTTGGCTACATACATAGTAGCATTATGATATCCTCTTAAGAAACTGACCATTTTATCTTTACATAATGACCTTTTTGTTACTGTGGACAGTTTTTAACTGAAAGTCTGTTTTGTCTGATAGAGGTACAATCTTACCTTTTCTCTTTTGGTTACTGTTTGCACAAAGTATCTTTTTCAGTCCCTTTACTTTCAGCCTATGTTTGTCCTTAAAACTAAAGTGGGGGAGGGCAGAGCAAGATGGCCGAATAGGAACAGCTCCAGTCTCCAACTCCCAGTGCGAGCGACACAGAAGACCGGTGATTTCTGCATTTTCAACTGAGGTACTGGGGTCATCTCACTGGAGAGTGCCGGACAATCGGTGCTGGTCAGCTGCTGCAGCCGGACCAGCGAGAGCTGAAGCAGGGCGAGGCATCGCCTCACCTGGGAAGCGCAAGGGGTAAGGGAATCCCTTTTCCTAGCCAGGGGAACTGAGACACACAACACATGGAAAATCGGGTAACTCCCACCCCAATACTGCGCTTTAAGCAAACTGGCACACCAGGAGAATATATCCCACACCTGGCCGGGAGGGTCCCACGCCCACGGAGCCTCCCTCATTGCTAACACAGCAGTCTGCGGTGATCTAACCACAAGGCAGCAGCGAGGCTGGGGGAGGGGTGCCCGCCATTGCTGAGGCTTAAGTAGGTAAACAAAGCCGCTGGGAAGCTCGAAATGGGTGGAGCTCACAGCAGCTCAAGGAAACCTGCCTGTCTCTGTAGACTCCACCTCTGGGGACAGGGCACAGCTAAACAACAAAAGGGGAAGCAGCAGAGGCCTGTGCAGACCCGAACGACTCTGTCTGACAGCTTTGAAGAGAGCAGTGGATCTCCCAACACGGAGGTTGAGATCTGAGAACAGACAGACTGCCTGCTCAAGTGGGTCCCTGACCCCTGAGTAGCCTAGCTGGGAGACATCCCCCACTAGGGGCAGTCTGATACCCCACACCTCACAGGGTGGAGTACACCCCTGAGAGGAAGCTTCCAAAGGAAGAATCAGACAGGTACACTCGCTGTTCAGCAATATTCTATCTTCTGCAACCTCTGCTGCTGATACCCAGGCAAACAGGGTCTGGAGTGGACCTCAAGCAATCTCCAACAGACCTATAGCGGAGGGTCCTGACTGTTAGAAGGAAAACTATCAAACAGGAAGGACACCTATACCAAAACCCCATCAGTACATCACCATCATCAAAGACCAGAGACAGATAAAACCACAAAGATGGGGAAAAAGCAGGGTAGAAAAGCTGGAAATTCAAAAAATAAGAGTGCATCTCCCCCTGCAAAGGAGCGCAGCCCATTGCCAGCAAAGGATCAAAGCTGCTCAGAGAATGACTTTGATGAGATGAGAGAAGAAGGCTTCAGTCCATCAAACTTCTCAGAGCTAAAGGAGGAATTACGTACCCAGCGCAAAGAAACTAAAAATCTTGAAAAAAGAGTGGAAGAATTGACAGCTAGACTAATTAATGCAGAGAAGGTCATAAACGAAATGACAGAGATGAAAACCATGACACGAGAAATACGCGACAATCCACAAGCTTCAGTAACCTACTTGATCAACTGGAAGAAAGAGTATCAGCGATTGAGGATCAAATGAATGAAATGAAGCAAGAAGAGAAACCAAAAGAAAAAAGAAGAAAAAGAAATGAACAAAGCCTGCAAGAAGTATGGGATTATGTAAAAAGACCAAAACTACGTCTGATTGGGGTGCCTGAAAGTGAGGGGGAAAATGGAACCAAGTTGGAAAACACTCTTCAGGATATCATCCAGGAGAACTTCCCCAACCTAGTAGGGCAGGCCAACATTCAAATTCAGGAAATACAGAGAACGCCACAAAGATACTCCTCCAGAAGAGCAACTCCAAGACACATAATTGCCAGATTCACCAAAGTTGAAATGAAGGAAAAAATCTTAAGGGCAGCCAGAGAGAAAGGTCGGGTTACCCACAAAGGGAAGCCCATCAGACTAACAGCAGATCTCTCGGCAGAAACTCTACAAGCCAGAAGAGAATGGGGGCCAATATTCAACGTTCTTAAAGAAAAGAATTTTAAACCCAGAATTTCATATCCAGCCAAATTAAGTTTCATAAGTGAAGGAGAAATAAAATCCTTTACAGATAAGCAAATGCTTAGAGATTTTGTCACCACCAGGCCTGCCTTACAAGAGACCCTGAAGGAAGCCCTAAACATGGAAAGGAACAACCGGTACCAGCCATTGCAAAAACATGTCAAAATGTAAAGACCATCGAGGCTAGGAAGAAACTGCATCAACTAACGAGCAAAATAACCAGTTAATATCATAATGGCAGGATCAAGTTCACACATAACAATATTAACCTTAAATGTAAATGGACTAAATGCTCCAATTAAAAGACACAGACTGGCAAACTGGACAAAGAGTCAAGACCCATCAGTCTGCTGTATTCAGGAGACCCATCTCACATGCAGAGACATACATAGGCTCAAAAGAAAGGGACGGAGGAAGATCTACCAAGCAAATGGAGAACAAAAAAAAGCAGGGGTTGCAATCCTAGTCTCTGATAAAACAGACTTTAAACCATCAAAGAGCAAAAGAGACAAAGAAGGCCATTACATAATGGTAAAGGGATCAATTCAACAGGAAGAGCTAACTATCCTAAATATATATGCACCCAATACAGGAGCACCCAGATTCATAAAGCAAGTCCTTAGAGACTTACAAAGAGACTTAGACTCCCATACAATAATTATGGGAGACTTCAACACTCCACTGTCAACATTAGACAGATCAATGAGACAGTAACTTAACAAGGATATCCAGGAATTGAACTCATCTCTGCACCAAGCGGACCTAATAGACATCTATAGAACTCTCCACCCCAAATCAACAGTATATACATTCTTCTCAGCACCACATCGCACTTATTCCAAAATTGACCACATAATTGGAAGTAAAGCACTCCTCCGCAAATGTAAAAGAACAGAAATTATAACAAACTGTCTCTCAGACCACAGTGCAATCAAACTAGAACTCAGGACTAAGAAACTCAATCAAAACCGCTCAACTACATGGAAACTGAACAACCTGCTCCTGAATGACTACTGGGTACATAACGAAATGAAAGCGGAAATAAAGATGTTCTTTGAAATCAATGAGAACAAAGATACAACATACCAGAATCTCTGGGACACATTTAAAGCAGTGTGTAGAGGGAAATTTATAGCACTAAATGTCCACAAGAGAAAGCAGGAAAGATCTAAAATTGACACTCTAACATCACAATTAAAAGAACTAGAGAGGCAAGAGCAAACACATTCAAAAGCTAGCAGAAGGCAAGAAATGACTAAGATCAGAGCAGAACTGAAGGAGATAGAGACACAAAAACCCTCCAAAAAATCAATGAATCCAGGAGTTGATTTTTTGAAAAGATCAACAAAATTGATAGACCGCTAGCAAGGCTAATAAAGAAGAAAAGAGAGAGGAATCAAATAGACGCAACAAAAAATGATAAAGGGGATATCACCACTGACCCCACAGAAATACAAACTACCATCAGAGAATACTATAAACACCTCTACACAAATCAACTAGAAAATCTAGAAGAAATGGATAATTTCCTGGACACTTACACTCTCCCAAGACTAAACCAGGAAGAAGTTGAATCCCTGAATAGACCAATAGCAGGCTCTGAAATTGAGGCAACAATCAATAGCCTACCCACCAAAAAAAGTCCAGGACCAGATGGATTCACAGCTGAACTCTACCAGAGGTACAAGGAGGAGCTGGTACCATTCCTTCGGAAACTATTCCAATCAATAGAAAAAGAGGGAATCCTCCCTAACTCATTTTATGAGGCCAACATCATCCTGATACCAAAGCCTGGCAGAGACACAACAAAAAAAGAGAATTTTAGACCAATATCCCTGATGAACATTGATGCAAAAATCCTCAATAAAATACTGGCAAACTGGATTCAGCAGCACATCAAAAAGCTTATCCACCATGATCAAGTGGGCTTCATCCCTGGGATGCAAGGCTGGTTCAACATACGCAAATCGATAAACGTAATCCAGCATATAAACAGAACCAAAGACAAGAACCACATGATTATCTCAATAGATGCAGAAAAGGCTTTTGACAAAATTCAGCAGCCCTTCATGCTAAAAATGCTCAATAAATTCGGTATTGATGGAACGTACCTCAAAATAATAAGAGCTATTTATGACAAACCCACAGCTAATATCATACTGAATGGGCAAAAACTGGAAAAATTCCCTTTGAAAACTGGCACAAGACAGGGATGCCCTCTCTCACCACTCCTATTCAACATAGTGTTGGAAGTTCTGGCTAGGGCAATCAGGCAAGAGAAAGAAATCAAGGGTATCCAGTTAGGAAAAGAAGAAGTCAAATTGTCCCTGTTTGCAGATGACATGATTGTATATTTAGAAAACCCCATTGTCTCAGCCCAGAATCTCCGTAAGCTGATAAGCAACTTCAGCAAAGTCTCAGGATACAAAATTAATGTGCAAAAATCACAAGCATTCTTATACACCAGTAACAGACAAACAGAGAGCCAAATCAGGAATGAACTTCCATTCACAATTGTTTCAAAGAGAATCAAATACCTAGGAATCCAACTTATAAGGGATGTCAAGGACCTCTTCAAGGAGAACTACAAACCACTGCTCAGTGAAATCAAAGAGGACACAAACAAATGGAAGAACATACCATGCTCATGGATAGGAAGAATCAATATCATGAAAATGGCCATACAGTCCAAGGTTATTTATAGATTCAATGCTATCCCCATCAAGCTACCAATGACTTTCTTCACAGAATTGGAAAAAACTGCTTTAAAGTTCATATGGAACCAGAAAAGAGCCCGCATTGCCAAGACAATCCTAAGTCAAAAGGACAAAGCTGGAGGCGTCACGCTACCTGACTTCAAACTATACTACAAGGCTACAGTAACCAAAACAGCATGGTACTGGTACCAAAACAGAGCTATAGACCAATGGAACAGAACAGAGGCCTCAGAAATAATACCACACATCTACAGCCATCTGATCTTTGACAAACCTGAGAGAAACAAGAAATGGGGAAAGGATTCCCTATTTAATAAATGGTGCTGGGAAAATTGGCTAGCCATAAGTAGAAAGCTGAAACTGGATCCTTTCCTTA
The DNA here is from genome assembly GCF_007565055.1 of Rhinopithecus roxellana. Lineage (NCBI taxonomy): Eukaryota > Metazoa > Chordata > Mammalia > Primates > Cercopithecidae > Rhinopithecus > Rhinopithecus roxellana. The sequence goes on along the minus strand of NC_044561.1, from coordinate 66,133,705 downwards.
CTCCTTATACGAAGATTAATTCAAGATGGATTAGAGACTTATATGTTAGACCTAATACCATAAAAACCCTAGAAGAAAATCTAGGTAGTACCATTCACGACATAGGCATGGTCAAGGACTTCATGTCTAAAACACCAAAAGCAACGGCAGCAAAAGCCAAAATTGACAAATGGGATCTAATTAAACTCAAGAGCTTCTGCACAGCAAAAGAAACTACCATCAGAGTGAACAGGCAACCTACAGAATGGGAGAAAATTTTTGCAATCTACTCATCTGACAAAGGGCTAATATCCAGAATCTACAAAGAACTCAAACAAATATACATGAAAAAAACAAACAACCCCATCAAAAAGTGGGGAAAGGATATGAACAGACATTTCTCAAAAGAAGACATTCATACAGCCAACAGACACATGAAAAAATGCTCATCATCACTCGCCATCAGAGAAATGCAAATCAAAATCACAATGAGATACCATCTCACACCAGTTAGAATGGCAATCATTAAAAAATCAGGAAACAGCAGGTGTTGGAGAGGATGTGGAGAAATAGGAACACTTTTACACTGTTGGTGGGATTGTAAACTAGTTCAACCATTATGGAAAACAGTATGGCAATTCCTCAAGGATCTAGTACTAGATGTACCATATGACCCAGCGATCCCACTACTGGGTATATACCCAAAGGATTATAAATTATTCTACTACAAAGACACATGCACACGTATGTTTATTGCGGCACTATTCACAATAGCAAAGACTTGGAATCAACCCAAATGTCCATCTGTGACAGACTGGATTAAGAAAATGTGGCACATATACACCATGGAATACTATGCAGCCATAAAAAAGGATGAGTTTGCGTCCTTTGTAGGGACATGGATGCAGCTGGAAACCATCATTCTTAGCAAACTATCACAAGAACAGAAAACCAAACACCGCATGTTCTCACTCATAGGTGGGAACTGAACAATGAGATCACTTGGACTCGGGAAGGGGAACATCACACACCGGGGCCTATTATGGGGAGGGGGGAGGGGGGAGGGATTGCATTGGGGAGTTATACATGATATAAATGATGAATTGATGGGTGCTGACGAGTTGATGGGTGCAGCACACCAACATGGCACAAGTATACATATGTAACAAACCTGCACGTTATGCTCATGTACCCTAGAACTTGAAGTATAATAAAAATAAAAAATAAATAAAAAAAAAATAAAGTGAATCCCTTGTAGACAGCATAGAGTTTGATCTTGCTTTTTTTTTTTTTTTAATCAATTCAACCAATCTATGTCTTTTGATCGGAAAATTTGTTTCATTTATTTTAAAGTAACTACTGATAAATAGGCAAGGGCTTACCAATGTCAGTTTGTTAATTGTTTTCTATTTCACAAACCATTTGTTTTACTCTTCCTCTATTGCTGTAGTCTATTGTGATTTGTGGTTGTATGCTTCATTTTCTTTTTTTATTTTTCATGTCTCTACTCTTAGGTTTTCTTATTTCCTTTGTGGATATTATGTGGCTTACGTAAAACATTTAATAATTGTGACAGTCTATATTATGTTGAGAACTTCAACCACATACAAAAATCATCTATGTTTTAACTTCCCTTCCCCTCACATTTTATGTTGGTGATGTCACAATTTACATTTTTATATCATGCATCCATTATCAAATTATTGTATCTATAGTTATTTTTAATTCCTTTGTCTTAAATACTTTTGAGATTTAATTGGACATTCATCATGTGATAGGAAAGGTCACTTATTTACTTCCTTCAAATTAACTGACTGTTCCTTTAAGTTCCATTCATAAAATCCCTTCAGTTCTTTCACTTGCCACAGTGAATAACATTTCTGCAACTGGAAAGAATTCTTTAGCAATCAAAGACTAAGGTCTAAGTTCGAAGGCTAAGGTGTCCCTTGAAAAATCCTACATTTACCTTTGTAACATCATCTTGCTTTGAAGACATAAAGTACAACTTTGAATGACTGTATTTGTAGAAGTTTCCTGACATATTTGCTAATGGAGACTCTTGACAAAGTTAACTTGGTCAATATTTATTGACAAGTTTGACAGGAACTTACAATCTTGTCAAATGTTCAACATCTGTCAATATATGACAGCATAAGTATTATCTGAATATTAGAATTGTTTCAATATTTGTTTTCTCTGTGAGCTTTTACAAACCATTATGCTACTTATTAAAAAATAAACATTTTCTGGCATTGATGTGCAATAATGACAGCACAAGCAGAATGCTAATAAATAACAGCCTGAGGGCCAGAAAACTGGGAAGATTATTGGCACCTCATGTATTCTGTTTAATCAAACAAATGCATTTGCCTCTGTTGATCATATTGTGCATCTGGACAGGCACAGACATTACCAACCTAAGGTAGAGCTGCCAGCATGGAAGGGAAAGAAGGGTTTTCAAACATGAAAATGATTAAGGCAACATTCCCATTCATCTTCAACTGTGGTAGAAAGAGACACTGCTACAATTCCAAGCAGCAATGGTAATGAGCAAGATAATTATCCGCTTTGCATAACATATACATAATTTAATTGAGCCCAATTTTCCTCTTAAATTCCAAAAGGGAGGTCCTCTTTGATGTCACAAAGTTTACCCTAGGAAATTCTTCCCTATTCAGTATATTCTCTGGATGCCGGGAAATACATTGACTGTAAAAATCTCACTTATTTTCCAAACATCATTTTAAAATGTTTCATTAAAAATCGTTTTACCAGTTAGTACTCAGTTTGTTTTCCTACCAAAACTGAGATTAAAAAAATCAAAGTTATGTTTTCAATCCACTTGAATGTTTAATAGTATACAGACTTAAACACGCATGTGTGTGCACAGGTGCACACATGGAACCATACACGCAAATAAAACAAATTAATGATAATAATAAAAAATGAAAAAGTTGTGATTACTAATTATTTTTAAAAAGGGATTTTGGGAAAACAAATAGCTACTTATTTGCTTGATTTCCTTAACATATTTTTAAGAAGATATAAATAGGGTTGAGTTCAAAATCCATACATGTATTACTATTCCAAACTTTTGATAATACAGACATAAATGCAAAATAATATTTTATTAGTTATATATTTACAGGCATTTATTTTTATATGAAATAATAATATTCTCTACTTCCCAAAAACCTTATGTGTAAAAGTTATTTGAATGTCATTTTTTGGAAACCTCAAGTAGTTATCAATTATGAAACAGTACAAAGAAGCTATGCCTAAGATATTAATATATTTATTGGCTAAGAACCAATTTTTGTCCTATGAATGTATGAATCTATTTATTTTCTACAAACTCTCCTTTTTTCCTGAATTTCACAGCAATATGTATTCAGCATATAAAATTTGAAAAGTACAGTAAAGCATAAAGAAACCGCTCATAGCTACTTATGATTTCAATGCCTCCTCAAAGAGAGAAAACTCCTATTGAATTTGTTGATTTACCATTCTCTTTTTAAAAATATTTTAAGTAAAATATATTTTTTAAGAAAAATAACTCTGATAATTCCCCCACATTCCTGCATAAAATAACATGGTGAACTACTCCACCAAAAGTTTCACCCACTGGAGGAAATACATACTAGGAGACAGTAATATTGTTTGAATATTTGTCTCTACCAAAATCTCATGTTCAAATGAGATCCCCAGTAATAGAGGTGGGGCTAGGTGGGAGGTGTTTGGATCATGGAGGCAGAGCCTGCATGGCTTGGTGCTGTCTTTGCAATAGTGAGTGAGTTCTCATAAGATCTGGTTTTGGTGTGGTACCTTCCCCACCCTGTTCTCCCTCTCTCTTTCTCTCTCTCTCTCTCTCTCTCTCTCTGTTGCTTCTGATATGCCTGCTCCCACTTTGCCTTCTGCCACAATTGCAAGCTTCCTGAAGCCTTCCCAGAAGCTAAGCAGATACCAGAACCATGTTTTCTGTAAAGCCTGCAGAAGCATGAGCCAATTAAGTTTACATTCTTTATAAATTACCCAGTCTTGGGAAACTCTTTTTAGTAATGCAAGAATGGCCTAACACAGACAGTTTTTTTTTGTTTTTTTTTTTTTTTTTTTTTTTTTGTTTTTTTTTTTTTACATGTTTCTTCTTCTACCCTAAGAAAAGTGAAGAATTTAACAGTTTGGGTAGGATGGTGAGAGCATGGTGTTTATAAGCCACATTTCCCTATTGAGCAAGTGGAAAGCAACAATTATCAATCTCAATGAAGACATTTCGTTGACTATGTTGTATGTTCAGACACAGTAGACACTCTTACATTTATGTTCCATAGAGAAAGCAAATAAATAAGTGGAACTTGCTTACCGAGTCCCATTATTTTCTATTCTGTTTGGTTAGGACTCGATGACCGTTGGTTACTTGGCAGTCCAAATGGCTAGGTTTTGCAAGTAAAGTAAATAACAAAGATACCTGCATGTATTAGATATTGATGAACAATTGTCCTCTCATGTTAAGGAAACCTAGTACTTTTATATATTGACTGGCAGTCCTTGTGAAATTCTCAAGTAAAATGTCCAGTGATGGTGGGAATAGCAACTGTAATTCCAAAACATAATTATAAAGAAACCACAGTAAAACGTGCTTCCACTCTTGTATCACATTTATCATATTTATAGAGCATTTACTATGTATCTGAGAATGTTCCAGTTTCTAGAGTTTTGTTAGTGAACAGCATAATAATAGTATGTATTAGCAATTTTCCATTCTTTTTAGGTTATCGCTATCATATTCATTTTTTTAATGTAACACACCATTCTTGGCTAATGTTTTTCCCCCAATTTTTCCTCTATTATCAAATATGCTGATAAACTTTGTTTATATTCAAATTGCCCCAGTGACAGAGTCCCATCTACAATGTTGCTATGTTAAAGAATATGATAGAATTATATAATCTCAGTGACATGTTCCTTCAAAATCTTTATTAACAGACATGATATAGGCAGTGTTATCTGTTATGTTAAATTGTCTGTTTCCACACATCCTTACCAGCACTGAGAATTTCAATTTAACTTTTTTTTGCCAGTTGGAGACACATAAATTATAAGTTTTAAACATTTTACCTTCAATCATGAGCATTTCATTGTTTGTGAACATTTTGTTGATGTCCTTGATTATTTATCTTTTGGGTGAAAACTAAGGAAAGAAGAAAAACAAAAGATGAATAGCATGCTAAGTACTTTACGATGATCCATCCAAAGATCATGTGTTCATCATGATGTGCTCTTGGATGGGCCCAAGACTCACCCTTCTAAGGTAGAACTGCCGGCAGCTCATGTTTTCATGGATACCAGGAAAGCATTACATACTTTTGTTTTCAAAACATGTTACAATTGTATTTTTCTTTTAATAATAAATGTTTCAGCTTCCTTACCATACTAAAGATGTAGTTGTCATCATTTCTCAGTGTTTTTTTTAGTTTTTACAGTGAGTGTAATTCCCTCTGTTGCATTTTATAAATACTTGTTTCTACCCAAACAAAAACACTATTGATTTTTGTTTCTTAACTACTGATTGACTTATTGATTTAAGGAGTTTTCATTTATTTGATCAAAATGAATGTTTAATTTTTTATTTTTTTTTTTTGAGATTGAGTCTCACTCTGTAACCCAGGTTGGAGTGCAGTGGCATGATTTCAGCTCACTGCAAACTCTGCCTCCCGGGTTCACACCATTCTCCGGCCTCAGCCTCCCAAGTAGCTGGGACTGCAGGCACCTGCTACCACGCCCGGCTAATTTTCTTTTTTTTAAAAGGCAAAAATGTCTTTATTTGCAGAAAAAAATCATGTATGTAGAAAATCCTAAGGAATCTACAAATTAGCTACTAGAACTAATAAGAAAATTTAATGATGTCTCAGGATATAGGGTCAATATTTAAAAATTATTGTATTTCAACTTACAAGTGATGAATGTTTGGATAATGGGATTTAAATAATCCATTTACAACAACATCCAAAATATAAAATATCTAGCAACAGACTTTATAAAAACATACAGTGAAAATTAAAGCACGTTGTTGGGAAAAATAAAAAAAAAATCCATAAAAAGACATTATATTCATTAAATGGAACACTAAGTATTTTTAAGATGTCAGTTCTTATCAAATTTATGTGTAGACACAATTCAATCCCAATCAACATTCCAATGGAAAAGCAAAGTATAATACCTAGAATAACCAAAACAATGTTTAAGAAGTAGAATAAAATTGAAGAATTTATGCTATCTTATTTTAAAAGACTTACATTAAGCTACAGTACTCAAGTCAGTGTGGCATTGACCCAAGAATAGACATATAGACCAGTGGAATAGAATAATAGGTGAATTCAGAAATATATATTTATATATATTCCCCACAGAAATACTTGATTTTCAAACAAAATGCTAAGGGCTTATGTAATTAAATGGAGAAAAAAATGGGATGGGGAAATTTTAGGTTCATTGGGTTCACATCAGTGGGACTTAAAACTGCGATTACTTTTGTACCAACCTAATATTTTCAACAAATGACACTGACTCTATCGGATACCTATATAGAAAAGAGTGAACATTTATCCTTATTTTGCACTATACAAAAATGTTAACTTGAAATGGATTATAGACCTAACCATAAAAGCTAAAACTTACAAAACTTCTATAAGAAAACAGGAGAAAAATCTTTTCAACCTTGGAATTTAAAAAAGGTATTTAGATAGGACATAAGAAGCAAACACCATAAAAGAAAATTATCACGCCTGTCATCCCAGCACTTTGGGAGGCCGAGGTGGGTGGATCACGAGGTCAGGAGATCGAGACCATTCTAGCCAACATGGTGAAACCTCATCTCTGCTAAAAATACAAAAAAAAAAAAAAAAAAAAATTTGCCAGGCATGGCAGCGCTGGCTAATTTTTTTGTATTTTTAGTAGAGAAGGGGTTTCACCGTGTTAATCAGGATGGTCTCGATCTCCTGACCTTGTGATCAGTCCACCTCAGCCTCCCAGAGTGCTGGGATTACAGGCGTGAGCCACTGTGCCAGGCCTAAATATTTTCATTGAAATAAACAGTATAAACTGTCCCCCATATGTGAAATATTAGTTTTTTATAATCAGTATTCTTTCTATTTTTTTGTAAGGGCGTAAGATATAGGAAAAAATGCACAAAAACATTCTGGAAAATTATGCAGTTTTAAATAATGGGCATGTTATAAACAAGAGGTGGAAAAGTTCCATACCTTGTGTTACAATCACCTTTCATTCAATTTTATTTTAAGAGATGGAGTCTTACATGCCGGACATTGTAAAAAGAATACAGCACTCTTAACCCTTAATGTTTCAGTTCCTGGGATTTTGTTACTGAACAGAGTATAAAAAGAAAGCCACAGCTTTTATTAAGTTCATATTCTAGGAGCAATTATTAATCCAGAAAAAAAACTAAATTGTTTTAACCCATTCAAAGATTATAAAGATGCTCCAGATTGGAAATCTAAATGTACACTCTCAAATATTAACAAATTAAATGGGGATAAAAATGTATTAAATAAACTTATTCTGGGGGTATATGTTTATGTTGCTGAATACAACGGTTTTCTTTCCCCAAGTACATGAATACAGTTTTCTAAATGAATTATAACAGTCTCAGATGAAAGTGGTGTTTGGTAAGTTTTCTTTTGTTTTTTCATTTCTTGCATACAGACTGTGACCAAAAAAAAAAAAAAAAAGCCTAAAAAACAATTTTTGTTCCTACATTTGTTTTGGTTTTATTGTCCATGGCCTGTATGAGAATTAATGATATATTTTATAATCACCACCACCAACAAAGACAGTTTGCTGTATAATTGTAAGGCTCAATTATTATTTTTAAATTTAGTTTTATTTTCTCATAGATATTTGGACAGCTAATTTAAGAAATAAGTTTGGCTGGGCTCGGTGGCTCACACCTGTAATCCTGGCAGTTTGGGAGGTCGAGGCAGGTAGATCACGAGGTCAAGAGCTCAAAACCTGCCTGGCCAAGATGCTGAAACCCCTTCTCTACTAAAAGTACAAAAATTAGCCGGGCATAGTGGTGGGCCTGTGTAATCCCAGCTACTGTGGAGGCTGAGGCAGAGAATTGCTTGAACTCAGGAGGCGGAGGTTGCAGTGAGCTGAGATTGTGCCACTGCACTCCAGCCTGGGTGACAGAGTGAGACTCTATTTCAAAAAATAAATAAATAAATAAATAAATAAATAAAATCAATTAATTAATTAATTAATTTTAAGAATGCAGAACCTACAAGAAAAACAAATATTCCATGAATATATTTCACAGGGGAAGATCAAACATACATATAAAAGACAACTGGCAATTTTCTAAGTTATGATAATTAGTACAGTAAATTACATAGTGAAATCATTTCAACTCTGTTTAATAAACATATCTGAAAAAAAAATTAGATGTTTTGGTTGCTCAGTTAATGAGCACTGTATTTCACTGCTGTCTTGAGGAACAAAGAAGATATGACTGTACCTCACAGTGAATGGTAACAAAGAAGGAAATACATGCCTTACTGGGTATGTTAGATATGTTTCCTTTTAGTACAGTCACACAACATTTAGTTACGCAAGTTTGTGTTCTCATTGCTATAACTAAAAAAATGAAATTAAACTAAGGTTGGATATTTTTCATATCATAAAGTGTCTTGGTTTTTAATATATTGCTTCCAATACATTATTGCATACAGGTGACTTTGAAGTAATAGCACAGTGATTGATCTCCCTTCTAATTATTCTCAAGTTATATAGTTATGTCATTAGATAAATCAGCCTCATATATGACACATTCAGTATCTCCATCATATTGTCTAGCTTAACATTCGGAGAAGGAAATGTATAACATTTTATGTGAATTATTGCACTAGATCTGAAATTACCTGCTCATTACCATTCAAATCATTGGCAGCTTAACAAGTTAACTCCAGTGATGAGAAAGAAACATATGTTGTCATACTGTACATATTGTTGTGCTTGGACAAAAATAGCATTTTTACACATAAGATACTAAAGGGATTATTTTGATTGTAGTTTACAAAATTAAGTTCAAAGCTAATTCTGTCTTGTTTACTAAAATTAGTTGTATGTTTTTCATTAATGTGCAATTCATGTGTCTTTTTAAGGCACATATGTATTTCTTCTTTTCCAAATATTACAGTTTTGTAAATATTCGATAATAATTTGGTTGTAGTCTAGAAAATAATAATCACATAGCATCAGTAAATGTATACAAGATCTCATGCACAATTGAATTAAAGCAGATAGCATGAAAGAGTCTCATGGATTAAATCATTGTGGTAAAAGTTGAACAAACATTTACATTAAAGTTTATAATAGAACAAAATAAAAATAAATTGAAGCAAATAACTTATGTTGTATTATAGATAAAACAACATACTATATCAAGAAAAACTTCCTCCATAATTTTGCTCTGTAACACTGTGTACTAATATTGTGCCTTGTGATTTCACAGTAATCAGGTTGTTCAGTTTTGTGATTTGCTGTTTATCACAAAAGACCTTCTGTTGTTCAATTTAAAAAAAATCCTGGAGAAGGAATCCATTAATGAGTAAAGCATGGCAATCACGTTGTCTTCAAATAATGTCTTTAAATAAATAATACATTCTGAATCTCAAGAACCATTTATCTGATTCAGTGACAAAACTGAAAGGGATTCGGTTCCCAGAAGTTTGTGCTGTTTGCAGCATTCCGGAAGTAAAGGGTTGAATCTGACTGAAGTGCCCTGTCTTCAAACTCAATTGTCTTTGATGACGATACAAAGAAAAAACAAAACAGAAAAATTTATAAAACTCTTTAACTTTCCAGAATGCTATAAAGGACCAGGGTCCGAGGAGTTAAGTAACATCAGAAATGTTACACTATGACTGTTTGTTGCAATGCGCTACAGATGTGTCTTTAAAGGCATGAGACAGACTCCTTAGAAGTTTGTTTCAACTGAAGTATCTTACGTTATGGACATATTCAAGTGAACTGATCTCATTAAATGTCAAAATACATCTCAGAAAATACTTTTACTAGAGATTCTATACTAGATCAAGAACTCAGTGAAATGATTTAGGCTTACTGATACTTACTACTTCTCAAGCGTAGACAAATTAATGATCTTTTAAAGTGGATTTTACCATTTACAGATATGAATCTGAGGCTGTTCAGAAGGCAGTAAGCCAAAAACTTTTATACTTGTATTCTTTTGATTGAATAACATAAATCTATATATTTTTATATAGAAGAGTTTGAGAGGAAACTGCCAGGCAATTATTTTTGTGACTCTGCGGTGGCATGGAATACGACCTATCTTATAGTGTTGTATATTTTACAGAGATTGAAAATAGTATTACTCTTCAATTCCAGAATGATGAAAGGCATTGCACTCTCTTAAACAACTAGAACATTGACAGGAGGATAATTAGGAGCATATCTACAGACGTTGCATTTTAATGAGAACATAATTATTCATCTGAGTTTCTCTAAACAAAAATTTTTGCATATGATATGCTGAACTCATTAAAGAAACATGGTATTTTGAGAAAAAAATGCAATGATATTTAAATGAAAGGTTAAGTGCCACAGTAAACATAAGATATAAACTTTGAAAAGCTTAACTCATTGGCATCTGTAGTAATTGTGTTTGTCGTATCATTAGGCAAATGATATTTTATAATATAAGTGAAATAATTAAAATATGTTGGCTCTCAGAAGAAAAAAGTTTTCTATATAAACTCAGTAAACATAAAATCATAACAAAGAAACAATCTTAGCATACATGCTAAATGTCTTAAAAATAGTTATTTAAGAAACTATTGCATAGTTCTCAATTTCTGACATTAACCCTCTTCTCATAACAAGGGTAATAAACTTCAATGACTTTTTATGCAAATTTAAATAGAAATATTTAGGATCAAAAAAGCAACCTATTTTAATTCATTCATTTTTAATAAGATTTCTTTTAATTATTGTATTTTAAAAAGGAGAGTAAAAATTGAAGCAGTTATGAAATTTTTTATATTCTCCTTCCTAGGATCAACGGAACCTAGAGCCTAAAGCAGAAAGCCTAGAAGAAATTTCACATACTTTACCATGTTTTTTGTTTTTTTTAAATTTAATGGGAAAAATACCTGCAAAGAAACTCTCCAGCTTGAATCCATATCATTTACCAACAAATTTTGAATTCTTAGCTTGCAAACTAGGTAGTGGGGTCAATCAGAAAATTTTTGTGAGAAACAATCTGTAAGACAGCTTTAAAGGAAGAAAGAGATACTAGAAGTGAAATAAAAATGCCATTAAGTTTGTATGTCATCTTATGAGAATCATTGTTTGCTGTGCTCCCTGTATTTTCATTTTTAAAATCACGTTATTTCGTTTTTGGAACAGCATCTCATCTGTCACTCAGGCTGGAGTGCAGTGGTGCAATCATGGCTCACTGTAGCCTTGACCTCCCTGGCTTGAGCAATCCTCCCACCTCAGCCTCCAGAATAGTTAGGACTACAGGTGTGCCACCACGCTCGTTTATTTGTAGAGACAGAGTCTCACTATGTTGCCTAGATTGGTCTCAAACTTCTGGGTTCAAGTGATTCTCCTGCCTCAACTTACCAAAGTGCTGGGATTACAGGTTTTAGCAACTGTGCCTGGCCGCCCTAAGTATTAATATTTTCATAATTGATCTGAAAGGCTACAAATGAGGTAGCAATAGGTGACTGGGATGAACTGAAAGTGTTATGGGGTTCTGCCTCAGAAACCACTGTGATTTGAGTTCAGTAGATAAGTAGGAGAGAATTTGGGAGGAACTGAGATCCTTCCTTATATTAAAAAAAATTGTAATCATCAAAACAAATCAGTTAACACCTGTGCATCTGAAAATATCTTACATTGCAATCTCATCTTGATGTGAAAGAAAACTAATATCACTTAAAAATATTAAGTAATAAAACATTGCAACTGTTTTCTCAAATTTCCAGTCACCATTCCCTTGCATACGAATCTCTGACTGTTGTTTCATATAATGCCTGTGAAACTTCGTTTTACTGTTTGTATTAATTCTGCTAAAAAGAAGTTTTTATTCTGAATCTAAACTCCATCAAAATGTATTTGAAAGCCTTTCTTCCAGTAATACTTTTAGTTAACTTTTCTTTCTCAGGTCTGGGTGTATTCAAAGACTATTAACTTTGTTAGATAAAAGAAGCTGGATCTACCCAACTGATCCATATGTAAGTTCTCACTCCACACACAGACTAACAGGGTAAATTTCACTGACTTAATTTTATTTGAATAGGTTATTCTTTAAGTTTGACTATAAAAAGAATGCACCCTTCCTTCCTTCCTTCCTTCCTTCCTTCCTTCCTTCCTTCCTTCCTTCCTTCCTTCCTTCCTTCCTTCCCTCCTTCCTTCCTTCCTTCCTTCCTTCCCTCCTTCCTTCCTTTTCTCTCTCTTTCCTTTCCTTCCTTCCTTTCTTCCTCTTTCTTTCCTTTCTTTTTCTTTCGTTCTTTCTTTCATTCTTTTCTTCTATCTTTCTTTGTTTCCTCTCCCCTCCCTACCTCCCTCCCTTCCTTCTCTCTCTTTCTTCTTTCTTTCTTTCTCTTTCTTTCTTGCTTGCTTTCTCTCTCTCTCTTCTTTCTTTCTTTCTTTTCTTTTCTTTTCTTTTTTCTTTCCTCTCCCTTCCTTCCCTTCCTTCCCTCTCTCCCTCCCCCCCCTTCCCCTTTCCCCCTTCCCCCTTCCTCCCTTCCTTCCTTCCTATCGGGAGAACCCACTCCCAATGTTTAACATGGGTTCTTTTCTATTTCCTAAGTGTCTTGGCTGGGTTGAGAAATAAAGGGAAAGAGCACAAGAGAGAGAAATTTAAAGCTGGGTGTCCGGGGAAGACATCACATGTCGGCAGGATGGGTGATGTTTCCTGAGCTGTAAAATCAGCAAGCTTTTATTAGCGGTTTTCAAAATGGGAGGGAGTGCACGAATAGGGTGTGGATCACAGAGATCACATACTTTACCAGGTAACAAAATATCACAAAGCAAATGGAGGCAGGGCGAGATCACAGGACCACTGGATGAGGCGAAATTAAAATTGCTAATGAAGTTTTTGGGCACGCACTGTCGTTGATAACATCTTACCAGGAAACAGGCTTTGAGAGCAGACAACCTGTCTGACCAAAATTTATTAGGCGGGAATTTTCCTCTACCTAATAAGCCTGGGAGCACTACAGGAGACTGGGGCTTATTTCATCCCTTGGGCTTCAACCATAAAAGATGGCCCACACTTCCAAAGGGACCCGTTTGTAGGCCTACATTCAGGGTGCATTCTCTTTCTCAGGGATGTTCCTTGCTGAGACAAAGAATTCAGCGATATTTCTCTTATTTGCTTATGAAAGAGGAGAAATATAGCTCTCTTCCGTCCGGCTCACCAGCAGCCAAAGTTACCTCTCTTGTTCCCTGAACATCACTGTTATCCTGTTCTTTTTTTAAGATGCCCAGATTTCATATTGTTCAAACACACATGCTCTACAAACAATTTGTGCAGTTGATACAATCACAGGGTCCTGAGGCGACATTCATCCTCCGCTTATGAAGAAGATGACAGGATTAAGAGATTAAAGACAGGTATAGGAAAACACAAGGGTATTGACTGGGGAAGTGATAAGTGTCCATGAAATCTTCACAATTTATGTTCAGAGATTACAGTAAAGACAGGTGTAAAAAAGTATTAATTTGGGGAACTAATAAATGTCCATGAAATCTTCACAATTTATGTTCTTCTGCCGCGGCTTCAGCTGGTCCCTCTGTTCTGGATTCAGCTGGTCCCTCTGTTCCGGATCCCTGACTCCCTGACTCCCCCCCTCCCTCCTCCCCCTCTCCCTCCCTCCCTCCCTCCCTCCCTCCCTCCCTCCCTTCCTTCCTCTCTGTTTTCCCCTTTTGAGACAGGGTCTTGTTCTGTTGCCCAGGCTTGAGTGCACTGGTGTGATTATGGCTCATTGCAGCCTCCACCTCCCAGGCTCAAGATTCTTCCACCTCAGACTCCTGAGTCCCTGGGACTAGAGGCATGCCCCACCACACCAGCTACTTTTTGTATTTTTGTAGAGACAGGGTTCTGCCATTTTGCCCAGGCCGGTCTCTAACTCCTGAGCTCAAGAAATCCTCCTGTCTCAGCCTCCCAGAGTGCTGGGATAGAAGGCATAAACCACCATGCCCAGCTGTAATATACTATACTGTTCTTCATTTCTCTTATCTTATGAACAATTGCCCTCCACGTTTTTCTTTAAACATTCCATATCATTTGAGTATCTTAGTCTGCTGATGTTGTTATAGCAAAATACCACAGCCTGGGTAACTTACAGACATTTATTTCTCACAAATTTGGAGAAGGCAAAGTCTACCATCAAGGTGCTGGATCATTTTGGTTTCTGATGAAGCATTTATTTCTGGCTTGCAAATGGCTACCTTCACTTAGTGTCCTGACATGATGGCAGAAAGAAAGAGCTCTGATGTCTGTTCCTTTTCTTATAAAGACACCAATTACAGCATGGGATCCCACCCTCATGGTATCATCTAAGCCTAATCAGTTTCCAGAGGCCTCACTTCCAAGTACCTTCCCATCAAGGGTTAGGCCTTTAACATATACATTTGAGGGATGAAAAACACCCAGTCCATAGCACATAGGGATTAATATCTTTGACTACATATTCTCATACTAGAATTTTCTCTGCAAACAATCTATTTGGAAAGGTGTCGGGAAAAGAAATGCATAATAATAATATACCTTTTTAATTATAGATTAACCTGTAGGTTTCCTGGCATATTTTCTTTGTCACCATCATTTGTAAGACTATAGCAAGTAATTTATTTGTAATGATAAGCACAGTAATATAATTTATACAAAATTTATTCATAAAAAACATATTTGTAGTTTTTTCAAATAATGTTATTCTTAATTGCTTTCTAGTACCCTTTATTAAGTTAGAGAGGAAATGGCATTCACTGGGAATTTGGTGTCAGCTAACATCTAGAGTTTGAATGTTATAGTTATACAGAATGACTTAAAAATATAGTAAATAGCCAGGTGCAGTGGCTCATGCCTGAAATCCCAGCACTTTGGGAGGCCAAAGCGGGCAGATCACAAGGTCACGAGATTGAGACCATCCTGGTTAAGACAGTGAAATCCTGTCTCTACTAAAAATACAAAAAATTAGCCTGGCATGGTGGCGGGTGACTGTAGTCCCAGCTACTCAGGAGACTGAGGCAGGAGAATGGCATGAACCCAGGAGGTGGAGCTTGCAGTGAGCTGAGATCATGCCACTGCACTCCAGCCTGGGCGACAGAGCGACACTCCGTCTCAAAAAAACAAAACAAAGTGTGTGTGTGTGTGTGTGTGTAGACAAAGAGAGAGACAGAATAAATAGTTGCAGTATAAATATCTATAGTGATTTTTCTGCCATAATCTCTTTGCATATGAGAGTGTGTCTTGCATGTGAACCTCATAATTTCAGGCCTTGGATACAGAAAAAGAAATGAGACATACTAGGCTTATGGTATTAGCATTATTTTGTGCTGTCTCTTGTTTGGATTCATAGATGTGGTTTTATAATATTTATTGCAAAACTTTATCAGCTCCCAGTTGTAACTGTAAAATTTGTGGATCTAAGTAGCTAGAAATTGTCTGAATTTGTGATTATAACTCTAGTTTAAAGAATTATTTTATATCAAATAATTGACACCAAATAATTTATTAAAATATTGGGAACACTAATACTTTTTAAACATTATAGTAAATAAATAGTAAGAAAATGTAAAAACCTAACTCATTTTAAAGAGATCAGAGTTCAGTTTCTAAAATTCTTAAACAAGTTGGTCAATGGGGAATACTTGAATCTTTGTAGGTTACATTTTAATAAACTTAACTTCAAGCCTTTAATAAGTTGGTAAAAAGTAATTTAAGATGTTGGATGGAAAAGATACCCATTTAACACACATATATTGTGACGTACTTTGTTCAGGTAATTATCCAGATTCATGTGAGCAAGTAAGTTATCATGTCTCATAGAATTTGTGGCATAGAATAAGTCGTTTCCAGTATAACTGATATTACAGCAGTATACTCATCTATTCTTGCACTGCTATAAAGAAATACCTGAAACTGGGTAATTTATAAAGAAAAGAGATTTAATTTGCTCATGGTTCCACAGGTTGTACAGAAAGCATGGTGACTTCTGCTTCTGGAGAGGACTCAGGGATCTTTTAATCATGGCAGAAGGCAAAGGGAGAGCAGGGCATCTCACCTAGGAGGAGCAGGAGGAAGAAGAGAGAGGGAGGAGGTACTACACACTTTTAAACAAGCAGATCTCATGACAACTCACTATCGCCACAACAGCAGCAAGAGGGATGGTGTTAAACCATGAGAAACTACTTCCATGATCCAATCACTTCCCACCAGGCCCCACCTCCAACATAGGGGATTACAATTGGACATGAGATTTGGGTGGGGACACAGATCCCCACTGCATCAAGCAGAGTACTCTTCTTTACACACCTATTTTAGCATGTCTCAAGCAACAAGTAATTCAAATGAATGTAGTGGGAGGAAAACGTGAGAAGAGTATTCTAGGCAGATGGAACATCATGTCTTTAGTTTTTGTCTGAGAGACAGTATGGTATATATGACGATTGAACAAGAGGGAGAGTGACAGATAACGAGACTGAAAAATATAGGAGCTAAATCTTGAAAGAACTTTCAAGTCATACTAAGGAGTTTGGATGTTATCCCAGGTACAATGGAAATTCATTAGAAAATTATACACAAATGTATAAAATTAATCAGCATTTATTTAGAAAGGAAGATTTTGGCTACATCTGAGCATCTCACAGGTAAATGAGAATGAAACAATTGTGTTAATTTGGAAGAAAGAGTTGATAATGACTTAGATTAGAGTGATGATAAATTGATTTGATAGAATAACCAGGTTTAATAGACATATGGAGATACAACCAATAGGATTTGGGTTTAAATTTTATGGGCTGAAATAACAAACAATTATATGGTATTATTTTCTTCCTCTAAATGTATTCAGTACTGTTGAGAATTCAAGTTGGTAATGGACATTTAAGTTCAGTGGACCTAGAAACAGGAATAATTTTGGCAACAGGAATATCTTTGGCAACCTTTGCACATTTAAACAAATACACACACACACACCTGCTACAGCATGCGTGGAGGACTTATATATTTTCCTGACAAGTATGTCTGTAAGATTTTGGTGAAATGATAATCTCAGAGATTTTCTTCTGGAGAACATAATAGAAATAAACCTACTGAATTCAGTGGCAATAGGAGGATCATAAGATTGTAGATCCTAATTGAGAACATCTAGCCACTGAAACCTGAAATGGCATAATTATGGTCAACATACCTAATGGCAAGGCAAACTTAATAAGCAGTTTTCTGCAAATGGTCTTCTATGGCCTTCCCATAGTTGTCATAATCATTACTTGTGGCTCTTGTGAAAATACTCATAGAATTTAGCAGAAATGCTACACCAGGATACTCCATAGTGAACTTGGAAATATATATTTTCCCAGCAGTTTCTTAAGATGAGGTGAATTAGAAAAATATTGGTATATTTCATAGAGATCCCTTGCTATGTATAAGTCGGTATATAGATATTAAACTGATAGAGTCAGTAAAATACAATTCAGTTTATATAAACAGATTCTATAGCTGGTCAGGGAAGTATAATTCCAGCTAACTATTTAGTCTTAAGCTTACCACAACTTTTTTGTACAGGCTAGATGGTGGACAATTTGGGTTCTGTGGGCCACATGATGTATGTCACAGTTACTCAATTCTGCTATTGTAATATAAAAACTTGAGATCATTTGTAAATGACTGAATGTGTTTCAATAAAACTTTATTTTTAAAACAGGCATAGAACTAGATTTGGTCCATAGATTAACATTTGCCACTGTTGGATTTACAGTATAACAACCACCTGGGAATTTCCCAAAAGGAGTCAGTTCTAATCTTCAGTGTCCCTGAAAATTGCAACCTTGTAGACTATCTGTGCTGTATCACTCTACATATATAATCTGATCACGTCTCCATTTCTTCCCACCTCCAACCTCTGAGTGTTTACCTGTATGATTATGATGTAAAAAATCATTATTATGGCCGGGCGCGGTGGCTCAAGCCTGTAATCCCAGCACTTTGGGAGGCCGAGGCGGGCGGATCACAAGGTCAGGAGGTCGAGACCATCCTGGCTAACACAGTGAAACCCCGTCTCCACTTAAAAAATACAAAAAATTAGCCGGGCGAGATGGCGACGCCTGTAGTCCCAGCTACTCGGGAGGCTGAGGCAGGAGAATGGCGTGGACCCGGGAGGCGGAGCTTGCAGTGAGCTGAGATCCGGCCACTGCACTCCAGCCTGGGCGACAGAGCGAGACTCCGTCTCAAAAAAAAAAAAAAAAAAAAAAAAAAAAAAAAATCATTATTATTAGTGAAACTTTAAAAATATAGCCAAAAAAATGCCAATTTCAGGGGCCCAAGATGTTAACCAGTGCTAATACACAGAGAGGCCTGTGTCTGGTGATAAACCCATTTTTCACTAAAAGGACTCTTTATACCAGTCCCCGAGTTTATTCTTCCAGACCATGAACCATGAAGTAGGGCTTAACTATTTTGATAGATAGAGTTCAGTAAAAATCATTGGCATTTCTCCTGCTTGCCTAAAGAATAAATTACAAACAACATCAGATCTGCGTGTGTGTTTGTCTATGTGTGTATTGGTCCTGTCAGAGCCATTATTAAATATTAGAAAGATGCATGGATGATGATGTTTCCAGCACCCAATTTTAGTTGTTTTTACAGATATCTTCTTATAACTAGATCAAAGCAATTCAGTCACTGGTATCAGATAACCAGCAATTAATCTCGAATGTCTCTTTTTCCTTATGTGAATAAGCAAATAATAGTTTGCTTTCACATGACAGGGACAAAAACAAAATACAAAAAACCTGCCACAGGCATGTGACAGTTCTCTAGATCCATGCCAAAAGGATGTCAACCTTCTGAATATAACAGAGAAAATTATTTCAATTACATTTATGGTATGCTGAAATGAAGCGAAGGATAGGAAATTGTGGGTTACCATGAAGCAGGTCATTTGAAAGTGACTTTTCAGTCAGGCAGAGTGGTGAGAGCTTTCCTTCTGTGTATTCCTCTCAGCCATTTTGCCCCTCTGACTCAGTAGAGAAAGTGCAGAGCCTGTGGCAAGTCTACATACTATATGGAGGCTAAGCAGATTCTAATGGGAGACTTTTGGGACAAAGTCGACATTGTCTCAGGTAACCATTAAACATTTGTGAAAACGTTATTTTTAATGCTATAGGGCCTCAGTTGAGATAGAACATCTGGCTACCAGACTTCAGATGACTGCAATTTGGAATGTGCATGAGGAGGCTGATATAATCCTCTTAGTCACACAATAGGGCTTCCTCTTCAGCATTCTCTGGTAAGTGGGTATAGTTTAGGGGCGACAAATGTTGAACATAAACTACAGTTCTATGAACATGTCACTTACAAGGCTATTGTTTAGTCTTCTATGTCATTGCTAGTTTACTCCTAGCTAAAAGTATTTCATTATAAGTTTTTTGTTTTTACTAGAAATGAAAGAAAATAAAACATCAATTACAGATGGTTTTGAGTGATATGCTGGTACTAGCTAGAAGTAGATCATTCTGGAATTGTAGCAAAAGAAAGAAATTCTATGTTGGTCCTTTTCTTCCATGATTTCTGATGTTGTTTCAAATCTTTTTATCAAATTAATGTTTTTGAAAATGCCCCATAACTGATATAGAAGTGCACCTTTCTAAATTGTATGCAGCAGTTCCATCTATAGTAATGATATATTCCCATTAGAACATCTCCAACTAGCACACAGAAATAAACCAAAAAGTATGTTGAGACTTCTGAGGCAATAGTCATGAATATGCCTTGTTTATGCTCGTTTCATGAATGTAGAAGTTGGTAGAGTACGAGAGAGGATTGGAAGGAAACACAGAGGGGTTAGTAGTGCTTCTAATTTTTTTTTGTCCTGATATTAAAATATATGGATCTTTATGTGTCATTTTGCTTTGTATTGCTTATGATTAGGTGTTCTGGCGTTCATGGACAATATAGTTGAATGAGGAAGCACTGAAGTAAACTACTATTCAGCATAACTTAGAAGTAGATCACATAACTACTTCTAAGTAGCTATATTATTGAATATAACATAACTTATATTGAATAACTTAGAAGTTACTGGTGTAAAAAAAAGTCATTTTTGCTGCAAAGGTGTTGCAAACATAATTGAGTTGCTGCTTACATCTCTGTTCTGGTTATTTCCTACATGCTTTTGAGTTGGTGATGGCCAATTCCTACACCTTTTTCCCCCAAAAGAAGCATAAATAATGTTTGGAGAAACTAATTGAGGAAAAGCCACAGCATATCATAAACTGCCAGAGTTAAAGATTAGATTCCATTCTGGATCCTAGCAAAATCATGGAATGATTTTCTATATTTCTATTTCCAGTGTTATAATCTGTTAACTTATGTCCCACTTCATTTGTGGTGTCTTAAAACAAACAGCAGTTTTATAAAACCACAAATTGTATCGCAGTTATATAAAAATAATCAAAGAGAAAAGAAAAAAATGACAGAAAATTTTATGTAATAAAAAACACAAATGTGTAAGACAAATAATTATTCTGCATTATAATTAAAATAAAACACACGCTTTTTTGTAGAGCTTAATCAAAACAATGGTTTTATTTTGGAAAACATAAAATTGCAGAGTTTAACTTTTCTTTTTTTGCCCTAGTTTATGACCATGCATATTTGCAAGGAGACAGGCCAAAACATTAACTGTGGGTAGGGCCAGAACATTTCTCAGAAAACTCTCTAGGATTCTTCCAAAAATCTTAGTCATCTATTAAATAAGCTGGTGAGTTTTGTTATGGGTTTTATTTCTTCTTTAGCTTTAGCATTGCATTGGGTTGGCTTCAGAAACAGCATGTGATACAAGAGCTGTCATGTATAAAGTTTAATTAGGAGGTGGATTCAGGGAACAATAGGGAATGGGAAAGTGAGACAGAGGAAGGAAGAAGTCTAATAAAGAAGATGTTAATGACCAGTTTATTGCTATGGATAACTGAAACTTTTTTTTTCCACTGGGACCTCTGGGGGACAGTGTAGATCTGTCCTACTCCAGATTCCAGGAAGCAGAGGTAGTTTTTCACCAACTTGAATGCATTTTCAGCTTAATGCTATCCCTGGGGTGTTAATTACTGGCAGTGCCCATCCATCACACCTCCGCACCTGATAACTGCACAGAAATGTATTTGAGTTTCATTCTAGGATTTAAGTTATGTTTTTCTTAGTACTTTGAAAATTATGAATCCTATTTGTGATGGCAAATTTTTGTCCATTTAGAAGCTGATTTTTACAGACTTTACCTGATCTACTGTGACTTGCGTTGAAATATATTGAATTCTATTTCTTCAACTTTTCTACTAACAAATGAAGCTGAAAATGTGTTAGCCACAAACTGATTTTTAAAAAATTTTATCATGACGAGGGATACTCAAAGAAATATAGAAGAACAATCAGTTAGATAAATAAAGAACATAATGGGGAATTAACTCAGAATAGATATTATAAAATGTTCATTTTATATAAAATTACTTTATGACTAAGATATCATTAAAACATCGTAATAATAGGTTTTTGTTTTAAAATCATTTATATTAACTTAAAGTAATATTAACACTAAAGAAAAATGTATATGATGAAAATTGTACATATAATAATTTGTACAACTGGATATATTACCACAAAGGCAACACACAATGTGATGAATACTCACATCAAGAGACACAACATTAATATTTCCAGAACCTCAGAAGCACTAATCCTGTCTCATTCCAGTCACTAATACATAATCATAATTTGATTTCTACAAACAGGTTATTCCTGCTTACTTCTGAAATTCATGTAAGTAGAGTATGTGTATGTATTCTTTTGCAACTGCTTCCATTCAATAATAACTTTTTATGGTTCAGGCATGTTATTGCATACAGATATATGTCATTGATTGCCATTGCTCTTCAGCATTTCATGGCATAAAAATATGTGTGTGTTTCATCTTTCAGTTGTTGAAGGATGAAAAGAATATCTACACATATTTTTGTTCGTGCACTTATGAATAATGCTGCTTCAGACATGTGGAACATTTGTCTTGGTTGATATTTACAACCATTTATGTTGCAAATATACCTAGAAGTGAAATTACTGGGTCATTAGTAATGTTAGTATTGTTTTAAGTGGATGCTACCAAACAGCTTTCCAAAGTGGTAGTAGCAACTAATACTCACATCAACAATGGACGTGAATCCCAGTTGCTCTATAATTTAGCTAATACTTAGTATCATCAGTCTTTTTGATTTTAAATTACCTGATAAGTACTTGGTGACATTGCATTTCTAGGGGTTAATAGAGTTGAGCAACTTTTCAAAGGTGCTTATTGGTCTGTTAGATATCCATTTTTGTAAAGCACCCATCTAAATATTTTTTCTATTTTTTTTGAAATTAGGTCATATGTCTTTATGTAGTATTCCTTTACATATATTATATATACATCTTTTGTCAGATGCATATTCACAAATGTATTATTTCACTCTCTTACCTTGTTACTTTCTTAATGGTGCCTTTAGGAAAAGAATTTCTTAATTTTAATCTTAATTTTCACTTAATAAAGAATTTAAATCAATCTTTAGTTTTTTTTCTTGTATAGTAAACTCTTTTTCCATGCTAAATAAGAAATCTTCATCTTCTGTAATGTCATAAATTGTTTTTTTTTTTTTTTTTTTTTTAATTATACTTTAAGTTCTAGGGTACATGTGCATAACGTGCAGGTTTGTTACATATGTATACTTATGCCATGTTGGTGTGCTGCACCCATCAACTCGTCAGCACCCATCAATTCATCATTTATATCTTGTATAACTCCCCAATGCAAGCCCTCCCTCCTCCCCCCTCCCTCCTCCCCCCTCCCCATGATAGGCCCCAGTGCGTGATGTTCCCCTTCCCGAGTCCAAGTGATCTCATTGTTCAGTTCCCACCTATGAGTGAGAACATGCGGTGTTTGGTTTTCTCTTCTTGTGATAGTTTGCTAAGAATGATGGTTTCCAGCTGCATCCATGTCCCTACAAAGGACGCAAACTCATCCTTTTTTATGGCTGCATAGTATTCCATGGTGTATATGTGCCACATTTTCTTAATCCAGTCTGTCACAGATGGACATTTGGGTTGATTCCAAGTCTTTGCTATTGTGAATAGTGCCGCAATAAATTGTTATGGACTGCATGCTTGTGTCTCCCTTAACCTTTATTTGTTGAAACCTTACCCCTTAATGCGATGGTTTTAGGCTGTAGGGCCTTTGAGATGTAACTAGGTTTACATGAGGTCATGAAGGTTGAGGCCCTAAAGGGATTACTGTCCTAGAAGAGAAAGAGACTAGAACATTCTCTCTCTTTACTGCTTTCTCTCTCTGTCTCTCTCTGCAGAGAGAAGATAGGCTTCCACAAGTCAAGAAAAGGGTCCTCACCAGAAACTGTATATGCTGGTACCTTGATTATGATCTTCCCAGAATTATGAGAATTATATGCTTGTTATTCGAACCACTCGATCCATGGTACCTTTTTATTGTAGCCTTTAGTAAGGCATAAAGGTATTCAATGTTTTCTTATAAAAGCTTTACTTTTTTATAGTTTACATTTAAAACTATTAAAGATTCTTAATTGATTTTTACTTATAGTGCGATACTATGAGTAAGAATCATTTTTGTCCAAATTCAATTAACCAAGCACTGTCTATTGGAAGACTATCACTTTTGAAAAAAAAAAAAAAGCTGGCCATCTTTGTCATAAATCAGGTGACTACACATATGTGGGTTTATTTCTGGACTTACTATTTTGTTGTATTGGTCTACTTGTATATTTCTGTAGTTGTACCTCAAATAATCTTTATATGTCATTCTCATATTACCGATCCTCTCTCTATATATCTATTTTACTTAATACAAATTATTTACTCAGTAATTCAAGTGTGACCATAATAAGCCCATAAGTTGTGATATTATACCTACTAAAAGACACTCAAAGAAAAATAATGTGAAATTATTTTTGAAAAATACATACAAAATTTCAGATTTCTGAGAATTTACTTATTATAATTCTGATTTAATCATCTGACACTCAGACAACTTTTTGACATGTTTACATGATTATCTGTATTCATATTATTGCCTGCATACTTTTCAACTTCTGTAACTATTTCTACATGTCTGTGTATAAGTCTACACACAAGTTGGGAGTTTTAATCCCCTTTGAAAATAAAGGGGAAAAAAAGAAAGTTGCAAAGATTAGAAAATAAGAAATAAACTATCATTATTACCATATGACATAATTGTGTATGTAGAAAAATCAGACTTGATTTTTGCACTATTATAATTAATAAATACATCTAGAAAGGTAATTAGACATAAAATCAATTTAAACATAATAGTTTTCCATATATTAACAATAAAATATCAGAAATGTTATTTCCAAAATAATATGACTTGGATAAACATCAACCTTTACATTATCAAATACTAACACAAAAAGGGAAAAAATTAAGAAAAATTAGAACTTTACGCATTAAATTAAATGCATTACTGAGAATAATCAAATAAATCTTTACAAATATTCAATGCACTTGTTCATGGATTGATTGAGCCAATACTGTAAAAACTGTTTCATACCCAGTTTTTCTATATTCAGTACAGTGCCATTCAACATCTCAGTAAGTTCTGGGTATAAAGTTCAACAAAAACATTGTAATCTTTTCATAGCACTGCAAAGGTTCTATAATAGAAAGCGAAGCTTACCTAAGGTGGAAAATAAAACTAGAGAATATAGAGTACAAAAGAGTATGCTATTTTCTAGGATAATTATAATAATGTTATATTAACACTGTCTTAACACTAATACACTATCTAACAAAGATAGGCAAACAGAAAATAATTCATATGAGAATGATATATAGGTCCAAACACAAACCCATAAATATATGAACACACAATTTATGATAAAAGTGATACTTCAAGGTAGAATACAAATTGCAATTCTTGGCCGGACGTGGTGGCTCACGCCTGTAATCCCAGCACTTTGGGAGGCTGAGGCGGGTGAATCATGAGGTCAGGAGATCGAGACTATCCCGGTTAACACGGTGAAACCCCGTTTCTACTAAAAAAATACAAAAAGTTAGCTGGGCGTGGTGGCAGGCACCTGTAGTCCCAGCTACTTGGTAGGCTGAGGCAGGAGAATGGCGTGAACACAGGGGAGGCGGAGCTTGCAGTGAGCTGAGATCACACCACTGCACTCCAGCCTGGGCGACAGAGATTTCGTCTCAAAAAAAAAAAATTATAATTCTTTTCGACAAATAAACAAGTAATACTGGGTTAATTAGATATACACTTGGAAAAATTAATCAGAACCCTACTGTATACCATACAAAAATGTCAATTCTTGGTGAATTACAGACCTTAATCTGAACATTAAATATTACAATTATTGTCAAAAATGTCAAAAATAAGATAAAATAAAAATCCAAAATGTCAGGCAAATATCCACAAGTTATATAAGACAAAGAAATTCTATTAAAATCATATGTGGTTGTTCACACATGTGTATATACACAAGAAATAAAATCAATTAGAAAAAGAAAGTTCAACGGTAAAATTGCAAACTCTTTTAACAGTTAAAGAGTGTATAACAAATAGCCTATAAAACATTGAAATCTGTTTAACTACAATATACATCAATGCTTATGCAAATTAAGGGCACTATAAATTACCATTATACATATATATATACATGGGAACACCTAAAATAAAGTAAAATTCATGAGTTGGTAAGACTTTGAACAACTAGATTCCTCTTATATTGCTTTGAGAGACTTCAATTTTAAATTGTTAAATTACTTTGAAAAGTTGTCTCTGTGAATGATGAGCAACATATATCTTATGTCACAGCAATTCTACTGCTATCTTATATATATAAAAAAAACACAATTGGAGCTATCATTACTAAAAGACATCAGATACAGCAAGAACATTTATAATAATAAAAATCCAAAAATAATGTTTTGTTACAATGTCAAATTAATTTTGATATATCCGCACAAAAGAATTCTGTACATTCATGAAGGAATACTAAATATTACAAAGTCAAATTAATTTTGATATATCTACACAATGGAATTCTGTAAATTGATGAAAGAATACTAAATCACTTGTAAAGTCGTGAATAAAAAACAAACCTAGCACAAATGTGTGAATATTATATTGATTTCATTTCTTCAGACAAGAGCAAAACTCTATCAAAATAAAGGAAGGAAGGAAGGAAGGAAAAGAAAGAGAGAGAGAGAAAGAAAAGAAAGAAAGAGAAAGAAGAAGGAAGGAAGGAAGGAAGGAAGGAAGGAAGGAAGGAAGGAAGGAAGGAAGGAAGGAAGGAAGGAAGAGAAAGAAAGTTAGTTTTTCTATTTAAGAATTTAAGAGGGTGACAGGAAGTGCAGGGAAGGGAAGGGCATGGTCTGTGGCCTCTGGCTAGGATTTCACCCCTGCACCTGTGCCCATGAACCTGTGTGAGAACAAGCATTTCTGTTTTCCTGCCCAAATGTTGCATTTCCCAAGACCACCCTGGCCCACCACGCCCCACATCCTCTGCCTATAAAATCCCCAGACCCTAATGAGAAGAGACAAGCAACTGGACGTCAAAGACGACGGCAGAAGTTAGACTGGAAGCAGCAGCAGCTGGTCATCGGGAGGAACACACCAGTGGGAGAAGACACAAGCGGCTGGGTCTAAGACAGTGGGAGAAGACACAAGCGGCTGGGTCTAAGACAGTGGGAGAAGACACAAGTGGCTGCACCAGTCTAAGAGCACAGGTATAGAGGCTGGCAGGCCAGCAGGCCATCCACCAGCAGAACGACGTGGAAGTTTGGGTAGAAGGGGAGCCGGGGCTGCTGAGCAGCCCAGCTCCAGGGAAAAACCATCTTCCCACTCCATCTCCCTTCTGGCCTCTCCATCTGCTGAGAGCTGCTTACACTCAGAAAAACCTTGCACTCATTCTCAAAGGCCAAGTGTGATCTGATTCTTCCGATGCACCAATGCAAGAAACTCCAGGATACAGAAAGCCCTCTGTCTTTGCCATAAGGCAGGGGGCTAATCGAGTGGCCTAGCACAAGCCGCCTACAGAAGGCTAAAATGAAACAGCATACTGTAACACACGGCCACTGGGACTTCAGCTGTAAATGTTCACCCCTAGACACTGCTGTGGAGTCAGAACCCCACAACCTGCCCATCTACATGCTCCACCTAGGAGCCTGAGCAGCGGGGCCCTGAAGAAGCAGCAAGCCATACTCCCATTGCATGCCCTGCGAAGGGGACAAGGGAATTTTTCCAGTTTCATTATTGTCCTAGGTTGTCTATTTACTCTGTTGACTGTTTCTTTTCCTGTGCAGAAGCTCTTTAATTTTAATAAGTTTCATTTGTCATTTTTGTTTTTGTTGCATTTGCTTTTTTGAGATTTTAGTCATAAATTCTCTGCCTAGGCTGATGTCTGCAAGTTTTCCCTAGGATTCCTTCCAGAATTTTTATAGTTTAAGGTCTTATATTTATTTTAATCTATCTTGAGTTCATTTTTGTATATGATTAGAGATAGGAGTCTAGTTTTATTTTTTTACACGCGGCTAGCCAGTTTTTCCAGGACCATTTATTAGATAGGGTTTCCTTTCCCCATTGTTTATTTTTGTCAACTTCGTCAAAGGTCAGCTGGTTGTAGGTGTCTGATTTTATTTCTGGGTTCTCTATTCTGTTCCATGGATCTATGTGCCTGGTATTTCGGTACTGGTACCATGTTGTTTTGCTTTCTACAGCCTTGTAGTATAGTTTGAAGCCAGGTAATGTGATGCCTCTGACTTTTTTATCTTTGCTTAGGAAGCAATTAGTACTTATTCATCTTGATTTCTTTTAAACCAGACCACACTCCAACCTCAACCCTACCACTGTTTCTTTGATTGTTTGATTTACATGGCATAGACTCTTTTGACACATCCAAGTCTGTTTCACCATAGATCAGTCTATAATTTTAAATTGTTGTGACCATTTCCACACATAGCGAACTGATTTTTTTTGGGGTGGGCAGGTGGTGAGAATACTAAAGTAATGTGTGAATTTACACATTAAATTAAAGGGTGTAATGTACAATTGTTTCACTGTTGGCAGTGATAAGTTTTCTCAGTTGCATAAGTTGATAATGGTCATGTTCCTCTATTGTCAAGTTACACTTACATCTTTTATTTATTTCTTTTCTCTTTCCTTTCCTTTTCTTTATTTCTCTATCTCTCTCCCTCTTTCTCTCTCTCTCTCTCTCCCCCTGAGGGAGTCTCGCTCTTTCACCCAGGCTAGAGTGCAGTGACACAATCTCAGCTCAGTGCAACCTCTGCCTCCTGGGTTCAAGCAATTCTTCTGCCTCAGCCTCCCTAGTAGCTGGGATTACAGGCATTCACCACCATGCCCAGCTAATTTTTGTATTTTAGTAAAGATGGGGTTTCACCATGTTAGCCAGGCTGGTCTCGAACTCCTGACCTCAAGTGATCTGCCCACCTCGCCCTCCCAAAGTGCTGGGATACAGGTATGAGCCACCACGTGTGGCTTACATTCTTTTAATTAGTTTGGACAATGATGCTTTGTAATTACTACAGGTATTGTTCCTGTTTTTTATATCATTTTCTAAGTCTCGTCAGAGTGACATTTTAAGAAATAAAAAATCTTTTTATTTGATCACTGCAGCTGCTGAAGTGAAATCCCGTTATCCTTCCCACCAGTCATCCCTCAGCTTATTGTGATACAAAGACACACCTTCAACCTCAACTTGGTTACACTAAATTCGTTTTCTTTCTTCCTTTCACTCAAATATGCTCCTTTTCCTATATTTACCTCTTTAAAATCTTATTTCTGCATCATTTATGAAAGCAGGATTTTGGAAACAATCTTTCAAATTAAATTTAAACTTCATATCTGCCCCGTGTGTCCCTCCGTAATCTGGTCCCTGTTTCCTTCTCCTCATTAACTTCCTTTCTCCTGCCCATTTGTCAGCTCAGTTATGTGACCCTTGTCTCTTTACAGTACCTGAAGCCTGGAAAGCCTTTTTTCTCTAATGCTTGCATACTTTCCCTTTGTCTAGATGGATATTTCATGATTGTCTCTTTCCCCAAATCCAAGGCTTTCCATTTTTATTTTCTCCTCTTCTTATGTGTGACTGTGTTCCAAATAAAATTAATTTCAGGATAACAAAGACTACCAGTTTGATCCAGCTTTTCACTGTGGCACCCCCAGCTCCTACCACACCAGATTGCCCTTAGAATATGCTTGCTATGTATTTGGTGAACTAATATGAAAATCAATGTGTCTTTGATGTCTCTTCTTCTTATACTATCACTCTGGTACTGATTAAAAGCTGTACAGACAGTTCCTGACTTACAATGGTTTCACTTATAATTTTCCCCTTTATGATGGTGTGAAAGTGATAAACTATACTTTGAATTTTGATTTTTTCCAAAGCTAGTGCTATGTGATACAGAACTCCCTCAGAATGCTGGGCAGATACACTTTCAGTCAGTTATGCCATCATAAGGGTAAACTGATACTCTCCAGTGTACTGTCTACTATGTTGCCAGATAATTTTGGCCAATTATAGACTAATAGAAGTGTTGTGAGCATGTTTAAGGTAGGCGAGGCTCAGCTATTTTCAGTAGGTTAGATGTATTATATGCATTTTTGCCTAAACAATATTTTCAACTTATGATGGAAAGTAACACCATTGTAAGTCAAAAAGCTCTGTACTTGCTAAAAAGAATGATGACACTGGGTACAGTGACTTATGCCTGTAATCCTGGTGCCTTGGGAGACTAAGGCAGGAGGATTACTTGAGCCCAGAATGTCTAGGCTGCAGTGAGCCATGATGACGTCACTGCACTCCACAATGAACTTTGTATTGCAGCCATTTTGTAAGGGAATATTGATTTTTGATAATGTACTTTTTCTATAAGTTTTTTAATAAAGAAAACCTCATCATCTCTTGCCTGCACTATTAAAGGATTCATATTTAATGATTATGAACTGAATACAGATCATTCCTAATTGATAAAATATAATCTAATTATTTCATTAAACTAATACTTTAAATGAGTAGATCATTCATTTGACATTAGAAAGGATAGTCACTCAACATATATGGCTTGAATATCTTGAATTGAAGATATTCTACAAAAACAAAATTATGTCCATTATCATGTAACACAAACAAAATGAACACGCACACACACACACACACACACACACACACACACAGGCATACACACAGAGACCTACACATAGAAGTGAAAAAGACCAATAATTTATCAGATAACATAATATAAAGAGATTCATTGAAAATATTTTTCTATTTGTTTCTTTTTGTTCTCATATTTGCCTTAATGATCTTAAAATATTTTCTTTAAAAGATTCATTACATTTTTAATATTCAATTTGATTATCCATTATTATTAATGTACCTAATTTTGAGTTTCCATCATGTGCATTACAAAATGGAGAACATATTCAATTTATTACTTTACTCAAATAGGTAGTCTAAATGAAGTATTCATAAATTGAAAGATCTTTAAGTTACTCACCATATTTTCCACAAAAATATTCATTTTCATGTTCACTGCTTTTAATATTGAAATAATATTTTATTTTCTGAACAACCATCTATGCTTTGTCATTAAGGGTTTTAATCTTTTAAAGTGAAGGTAATAAAGTATAATGTGGTTAAGAGTAAGTTCATGAAAATTAAAGAATTTTTGATAATTATTTAACTGGTTTAATTCTAAAATATTCAGCCATCAGCCTCCCTTGATCAGCAGGATCTAAGAATACTTGGAGGAGAAAATATTGCCCTTGAGCCACACCATAAACCACTAGGTGGTAGTATATCCTTTCTTATTTAATAAAAGTAGTCACCATTTCCATTTATTCTTTTAAATATTTAGTGGTAAAGAATGATAGTATTTTATTTGCAAAGACAAGTTTAGTGCTGTTTTATGTTTGTATTGTTATTTCATTTTTTGATTTTGGGTTTTTCCAATTTTCCATTTTATAAATAGAAGAAGCTATAATTATTTTTATTGTTGAGGGTTTTGTTGTTCAGAATATGTAGCAATAGTGTTTCTTAAATTATAAAGAGAAATTTAAGTATTTTTTATCATCATATATTAAAATATTATTTCTGTTACAGTCTGTATTTTGAATACTTAACTTTTATTTTGTAGGAAAATACTCTCCATCCACACAAAAAAATTATGGATATAATTGTTTTATTGTAAATACTAGTAGTAATGAGAAGCTATTCTCATTCAATACTTCAGAACTCTTGGGAAAGCTGAAAGGTCAATTAAAAATAATATATTGTTTCAAAGGTTATGCCACTGAGTAATTAATTCCTTTTTCTCTTTGTTCCCCCCCACCCCCGCTCAAATAGTCCATTGTAACCCTGTAAGAGCAGATTAACTGCATGTGGTTTTCAATGTTTGTGGTAATATTAGCATAAATTTTATATAGGCACCTGCTTGAAAGTGTTGCCACTTGTAATTGGTATAGGTTGGTGTAAAACTAATTGCGGTTTTCACTATATAAACGAATGGCCCAAAGTACAATTAATTTTGCAGCAACATAATAGATTTACTCATCAAATAAGATGATTACTAACTGCTACAAATAAATAGAGAATTGGACCTTCTCATATGCTATCGCTAGGGATCGAAGTTGGGATAAAGGCTATTTTAAAATGCTTTGTAAAACAGATAATCATTGACATGGAAACCACAGTTCTAGAAATGTATTTGAAAATGTATTTATGAAAATGCACAATTAAGCTACAAAGATGTTTATTATAATATTCATAATAGTGAAGAATTTGATACTGTCTACACAATAGTATCCAATTTTAAAAATCATTAATGACAACTCGTATAATAGGAAACTAAATAACAAATATATGTTTCTATATTAATTCACGTGCAAAAAAATAAATGTTAGATTCTTTAGTAAAATGGTAGGTAAAAAATAATATTGGAATCCAAGTCATGTATGTAAGAAAAATCTGTAAGCTATGTGCCTTATTCTGTATATATTTCCAACATTTATATTTGTATATATATCATAATCTATGTACTAAGGCAAAATAATCTATGTTTCTGCAGCACCAGAGTAGAGAATAGATCCATATTCAAATTCTATATTTAATTTATGTTAAATGTATAAACTTGTACAAGAAATTAATAATATATACAAACTGTAATGAAAATATTTACAAATACATATTATTCATTATGTGAAATGAAAACTGTTTCATGTGTTTCTTGTCATTTCTTAATTTAAAACAAATTTAAACAGATAAACAATGAAAACAACAAATATTAGTAGTAGAACAGTTCACAAAGCCTTTTCAAGTGAATTAAATTATATAAACTTATGAGGTATAATTTATATAATAGCTGTGATAACTAATCTGGACTCCATGGGCTAGTGAGTAAAAATGGGCTACCCTGGGGAGTACATAAAGAAACTCTCCTCTGGATTTTTTAATACAGTAAAGTATTTAACAATAGTCTTACTTGAATGAAAATAGGAGTGCTGAAAGTTCTATAAAAAATCAAATGTACATATTAATGTAATTATATACAAAGAAAAATGCATTTCTTGATATTTTCAGTAAGGTCAATGCTCATTTGCATTTTAATTATTCATAAAATATTTGATTTTAGTCAATATATCATAGAGCAAATTAGAAATCTAAAATATATCAAATTAATCAAATTCCATTAAACTATTAAGTATGGAAATGGTTGCTTAGATGTTTATTACTGGGTTATAACTATCATTCTGTATTTAATTTTTTGTTTTTCTTTTCTTTCAGTAGGTTTTGGGTTACAGGTGGTTTTTGGTTATATGGATAAGTTCTTTAGTAGTGTTTTCTGAGATTTTGGTGCACCGGTCACCAGAGCAGTTTGCATTGTACCCCATATGTAGTCTAATTTCTCATGCCCTTTCCACCCTTTCCCACAAACCCCCAAAGTCTAGTATA
Source organism: Rhinopithecus roxellana (assembly GCF_007565055.1). Lineage (NCBI taxonomy): Eukaryota > Metazoa > Chordata > Mammalia > Primates > Cercopithecidae > Rhinopithecus > Rhinopithecus roxellana. Next base: position 66,100,408 of record NC_044561.1, on the reverse strand, counting down.
TCATTGTTATGCCTTTGCATCCTCATAGCTTAGCTCCCACTTATAAGGGAGAACATAAAATATTTGGTTTTCCATTCCTGAGTTACTTCATTTAGAATAACACCCTCCAACTCCAACCAAGTTGCTGCAAAGGCCATTATTTGATTCCGTTTTATGACTGAGTAGTACCTATGGTGTATATATACTACATTCTCTTTATCCACTCATTTGTTGATGGTTCCGTAAGGCGTCTCCACACTGTTTTCCATTATAACTGTCTTCCTCTTAATAATATCACTAAGGAGTTCTTATTGAGCTCCTCTTCACTGTAAAGCAAAATTCTAATTATGATTTATTTATTTATTATATTAGCAATATAAGTTTTTCTAATTATTTTCAATTTTCTATAGCCTCCCTAGAAGTCATGGACAGAAGGCTATAGCTCAGAGGAGGTGCACACAATTCTTGAACTTTTGCAATTACAGGAGGAGAGAAAAGCAGTAAGGAATAAAGAAAATAATAATTTCCATTAATACTTGTATTAGAATGAATTTTACTTATTAAATAAAAGTGTATATTAGTTAATCTATATATTACATATGTATATTCACTTATTTCTTCATAATACAAATCATATTTAATAAGATATAGAGGCATATAATGAAAAAATATATGTACATGTTAGTTTATATATTTAGAGAAAAACCAGCACCTTACCAACAATGAATCTTCTGACTCCTAAACATAGCATATCTCTTCATTTCTTCTGTGTTTTTAGTTTATCTTATAAGTGATTTATTACATGTTTATATTTTAGTTGATATAATTTGTTAAATTTTTTTCTTACATATTTCATATTTTCTGTTGCTGTTATAAATGACATGTACTTTGAAATTTTGCTTTTTAATCCTTTGCTGGTGAAGTAGAGAAACATAATAGATTTGGGTTATTGACCTTGTACTTTACACAGTACTAAACTCACTTATCAGTATTTTTGAAAATTTATTAAATTTTTCACGTAAATGTTCCTGTGTCTGCACATGAATATAGTTTTGTCTCTTTCTTTTCATTCTATTTTTGTTTAACTTATTTTTCTTGCTTCACTGTGCTGACTGGGACTTTCAGCATAATGTTAAATAGAATGGATATCCTTATTGTCTCCCTAACCTTGGGGAAAAGTGGTCTGTCACCCATAGCTATTATAATTTCTGGTAATATAGGTCTGCTGGTGATATATTTACTCAGGTTTATTTGTTTGAAAATTTTTTACTGTCTATATTTTAAAAATATATTTTGCCTGGTGCAGAGTTACAGGTTGACAGTTGGATTGTTTTGGCTACAGTAACAATGTCATTACATTCTCACAGTCTCTTTTAATCTGTATCATTTCAGATTAGTAGCATATTTTTATTCATATATTTGTTTCTCTGTACCTAATGTTTTTTATATCTATTTGAAGACTCCTCTTTTATTGCAGGATTTCAGCTATTTGATTTTATGTACTTTGGTGTAGTGCTTTATATGTTTATCTTGCCTTGGGTTAATTGAGACTTTAGGGTATAGAAATTTGGTAAAATTTATAAATATTTTGGTAATTTCTACTTTGCTATTTATTGTACCCCTTTCTATTTCTGGTACTCAAGTAATATATATTATTGGCTGCTTGATATTTTTCCAGCATGTTGAGGAGAGTCTGCTTAGTCTTTCAGTCTTTTTTCTCCGTCCTCTCTCTTCATTTTGGATATTTTCTGCTTTTATATCTTCTATTTAATAAATCTTATATTCAGTAGTGCCTAAAGTTCCTTAAAATTCAGATGTAATTTTACCTTTGAAAGTTCAATTTGGTTCTTTTTATATCCTTAATTTCTTTCTCAATATATTTATAATTAGTTTTGCATATTGAGCAGATATGTATGAGTATATTTGGCATATTTGCATATTGAGCAGATATGTATGAGTATATATGGCAAACATACTGGCTTTTTAAATATACTTGTCTACTGATTTGTCAGTTCTGTTTCTGTTTCTATTGAGTGATTGTCCTTCTGGTTATTTTTTTCCACTTATTTATTTGTATCAGGGTATCAGATATTGTTAATTGTACAGTGTTGAGTGTTGGATTTTGTTTTACTCATTTAAATCGTGTTGAAATTTTTTCTGAAAGTTAAGTTCTCGAAGATCAGTTCAAATCCTTAAATGTATATTGGTAAGTGCTCTTAGGATAGGTTCAGAGTAGATTTTACTCTAGGGTTAATTAACCACACTTGTTAGGTATGGCTAGTTAGAGATTTCTGATGAACACACTGTGTATTTAAAATGGTCTTTCAATACTGACTGTCTTCGTGTGAACTCTCGGAATTTTTTTTTTTTTTTTTTTAACTTGTAGCTTCCTGAGAATTACTTGTTCTTTTCCCAAAAGATGCTCTGTCTAGGCCTCATAGTATTTCACTGATGCATTCTCAAATAGATGGGCAGCTGAAAACCCCAAGGGGATTCTTATTCATATTCCCACATTCCTTTTCTTGGAGTCACCTCATCTAAGAAACTCTATTCCACAGATTATTAGTGCCTTAGCCTTTTCAATTGCTGATCCTTGTTTCATCAATTCATTGAGAATGTCAAGACCTTTTTGGCTTTCTCCCTTCCTGAACTACAGAACATCTGATCCCTACATCTTAAAGCCTAGGAGCCACCTGATTGGTTTTCCTTCTCCTGTACTTGTACAGTTCTGTGTTGCCTGTTCTACAACGTCAAAAATTGATGCTTTCTATATTTTGTCTATTTTTATAGTTGTTTGTATTGCTTGGGTAATTTAAGGCGGTGTTACTCTTTCAATCATAAAATCAGTGTCAAGATGCAATGCCATATGAATTTTTTTTTTTTTTCACATTCTGGATTTTGAGTAAAAAAAAATCACTGACAACTAAGGTTAAAGGATGAATGAGTGAGTTCAAAGTTAAGAGATTGTGTGTTTCTTAAGAGGTTTAGCGTTTTTTCCTTCCCTGGAGCCACATATTTACATTTCAAATAGTAATGATCTTAAAGATTTGCCCCTCTGATCCACAGGAAGGATTTGTTTATTTTAGGAAGATATTTTTCCTTTCCTGAGGACAAAATGGGAGTTGCACAGCCTGCCCTACTTAAAATGTGAGATTTGTAATTTCGTAGTTTCCTGTGATGCAAACCCCCATATCAGATATGTACGTAACATCTGACTCTCATTATGTTATTGAGATATTGGGGCATGAGGACTGTCATTAAGATATTATGCAAGAAAATAATCTTCCTTTGATCCAAAATCTTATGTTTACTGTCAAAATAGTTATTTTAATAAATACAGTATTAAAAACTTATCAAACAAATATCACAACATCTTATTTTACAATGCCATTATCTTCATGCTTAAACCATAGTTTTCATCAAGGTAATATGGTTAGTCATGTATAAAGGAGAAAGTGCATTTAAAGGTAAAATATTACAGCAAAGATTTCGGAATGTATTTCCAGGAAGTAGTCCACGGTCCTAGTTTATTGTTAAAGGAATTACTAGATTACTTTCTTACTTTGATTTGACATGGCTTTTAAAATAAAATTTTGTAAACCTCATAGCCCTATTTAATTATCAAATAGATACTGTAGTCATGGACTGCATATAAACAGAACAGTCATTAGCAAATGTAAAAATTCGATGTTTTTAATTTACGTTTTTAAATAGACTTTATTATTACTTGAGTCACCTCTGTTTGTGATATAGGTGAAAGCATGTTTGATTTTTTGTAAAGCAGTATTTTAAAATTCGGCCTTGTTGTCCCCGGAAAGATACTTCTGAATATTATAAGTAGCTATGACTTATGTATATATACATATCATAGTTTTAGAATAGCGACACTTCTAAGAAATATTTTTCAAAATAAGTGCTCTAAAGCTGACATTGGATTGTTTTAGGAGCATAATTAATAATTTTGCTAAAAAGTCGCTTTTTGTAAGGCAAATGCCCAGTGTTGCTTTTTCATCCACAGACTTGGGTATTTTTAAACTGCCCTTGTTAATTAGAAGTCTTTGTATACACATATACACACAGATGAGTTTTGTCCCTTAATATTTTCACATACAGAAGTATTTTGAAGAAGAATTTTAAGAGAAAATACTTCTCAATGCAATCCTTGTTTAAAAATAAAAGAACCAAGAGGTATAAGTACTGTTTAAAGCTCAGTCATTTAGAAGGTAAAATCATTTGTATATTTTTGTCTTATTAAGACGTTTATATTCTGGAAGTTAGTTTAAAACTCAATCGATGAAGTAGATACCAAGTTAAAACAACAGCCCCTGCTAGGGGAGGTGGCTCATGCCGGTAATCCCAGAACTTTGAGAGTCCCAGGCAGGTTGGTCCTTTGAGGTCAGGAGTTCAAGACCAGCCTGGCCAACACGGCAAAACCCCATCTCTACTAAAATACAAAAATTAGCTGGGCCTCGTGGCGGGTGCCTGTAATCCCAGCTACTCGGAGGCTGAGGCAGGAGAATTGCTTGAGCCTGGGAAGTAGAAGTTGCAGTGTGCCAGGACCACGCCACTGCACTCCAGCCTGGGCGACAGAGCAAGACTCTGTCTCAAAAACAAACAAACACAAAAATAGAATAAAATAAAACCACAGCCCCACCTATTCTGCATCACAGGCAAATGACAAGTTGTGTTTGGATGCGGAGCACCCTGAAATAAGGCCATCCTGCCTCCCATAGCACTTTTGCACATAGTATATACACAATAAATGATTATAATTTATTTATTGAATGAAAAGCAACCCTGAGATGTTATGCTTGTCTTACACTAGAACAGTCCACGTTTTAAAAATTTGTTCTTGAATTATCTCTACCGATGAAATTGGTGCACTTTTTAAATAACGATGAATTACCAGGATGGTCCTAGCCAGGCATTTTGATCTCCAAGGGTAAAATAGTCATCATTATATGTCTTCAAGGCTACCACTGACTTTCCAGAATGAATGTCACTTGAAGCCTCACCTGTTCTCTTTCCTGAGCAACTTCACTTTTCATTTTCTAATAGTTTCCATCACCAAGAGTTTTCTTATAGCTTTCATTTATTTGAAGCTTCCTCAAGCTCTTAAGTATTTGTTTTTCAAAAGCATCTGATTATTTCCTCAAGACTTAATTCTCTTTCCTTCACATTTTATCTTTGTGTTAAAAACAAGATGAAGCTGTTAGTAATTCATGGTCAAATATACAGGAAACAAAATGAGTATGTCATTTGTCAATACTAAGAAACTGTTCTTATTACATAAATTCCTTAGAAATTATAATCCACTAAAAATGTAAGAAAAAGATAAATCATCACAGAATTTAACAATGGAGTAAGGTTTACACTTAAATATATATTTAATAACTCTTTGCTTATTTTATATGAGTTCAGCAAACAAGTAAATAATTCTTTTTTTTTTTCTTTTTTTTTTTTTGAGATGGAGTCTCACTCTTTCACCTAGGCTGGAGTGCAGTGGTGTGATCTCGGCTCCCTGCAACCCTGCAACCTTCGCCTCCTGGGTTCAAGCAATTCTCCTGCCTCAGTCTCCTGAGTAGCTGAGTGCAGTGGTTTGATCTCGGCTCACTGCAACCTCCAACTCCCAGGTTCAAGCGATTCTCCTGCCTTGGCCTCCCTAGTAGTTGGAACTATAGGTGCGTGCCACCATGCCCAGCTAATTTTTTTTTGTATTTCTAGTAGAAATGGGGTTTCACCATATTAGCCAGGATGGTCTCAATCTCCTGACCTCATCATCCACCCACCTTGGACCCCCAAAGTGCTGAGATTACAGGCATAAGCCGCCATGCCCAGAATGTAGAAGTAATTATAGTAAATCTCTGGCCGGGTGCAGTGGCTCACACCTGTAATCCCAGCACTTTGGGAGGCCGAGGCAGGTGGATCACGAGGTCAGGAGATCGAGACCATCCTGGCTAACATGGTGAAACCCATCTCTACTAAAAATACAAAAAATTAGCCAGGCGTGGTGGTGGGCACCTGTAGTCCCAGCTACTCGGGAGGCTGAGGCAGGAGAATGGCATGAACCTGGGAGGCGGAGCTTGCAGTAAGCCGAGATCGCGCCACTGCACTCCAGACTGGGTGACAGTGCAAGGCTCTATCTAAAAAAAAATAAAATAAAAATAAATAAATAAAAAATAAATTTCTACTGAAGAACAAGTTGACCGTAATTCATGTATTTTTCATGGAAGTTCTGACAATTTAAATGAAAGTGCTTCATTTCTTTCTGTCTTTCCCTCTTTTCTGTCAAAATAACTTCTAATAACTCATTAATAAATCACTTAACTTCAGTTATTAAATCAGGACTGAAACAACTTGATCTACTGTTTTATGAGTAACTTTAGCTCCATTCTGATAAATCATCTCTCACCCCAAATTTCCTGTACCAAAACCGATGGCAAAGAAGATTTGAATATTCAAATGTTAGTGTTTAGAATATTTAGATCTAGATTTATTATTTTTATATCCTATAATTTCCAAAGTTAGTGATGTAACGTGTATTTTATGAACAATCTTGTGGTCTACAAAATACAATATGCATACAATACATTTTGCTTGTAATCAGTCACATAGTACTACATAAATATTTGCTTTGTATAAATACCTATTCTTGAAGAGCAGCAAAGGAAAAGTGTATATATTGCTTTTATTGCAAAAGCTTGGAGAGAAGCAGAGCCATTGTAAACAAAGGAAGTGATAGCAGGTCCCAATAGAATTAAAGAAAAGAAAAATGACGAAGAGATTGAGACAGATATATATATCTAGTTGAAACATTCCAAGGTTCTCTTTCACCATTTTGTAACAAACACTAGAATCTAGAACTTAGAACCACAGCTCAAAGATTTACCAAGTGGTCTGTGTTCCTAATATGCTCACAGGAGGTTTAGATCGATAGAGATAGAGATAGAGATATACATAAAGAGTTATCAAGTTAAGCTTATAAGTAGAATAAGCAAAGAAGAATTTGGGCCAAAAAGTTAAGTTTATAGATAGAGTATCCAAAGAAGAATTTGTCCAGTATCATTCTACATTACTGAGGGACTAAAGGCATTCATGACTCAGAATGTTTTAATTATTTTGCTTTGTCTTACTACCACAAAGTTCACCTGAGTCTTTCACCATAGTGTTAATAACTCCATAGCAAGGAAGTTGAAGATGAAATACATGTGAAGGGATCTTTGTTAGTATTTAGAAACAAATTTAATACTATGATGATCATATTATTGTGCAGCTTAGAATATTTTATATCTTTTTTTCTAGGACAGAAGCATTATTTGCATTAAGTCACTTCTATGTTTTGTTAAGATACAGAATGATTTAATTGGTGATTGATTCCTCAGAGCAATAGGGAAATATCAGATACACTCCTTTTTTAAAAAAGAGAGACTCATGGTTGCAGGGCTATGATAAAGGGGGAACAAACTGCCATAAAAGAGCGTAAGAAGAGAACAGCTGGACTTTAACCTCTAGATGTGAATTGGTGGGAAAGAGTGTAATTCTAGTGTTCTCAGTCATAGTACCATTCCCATCCCACAAAGCAGTTACTACGTGTGCATCAGCAGCACACTGATGGTTCTGGACAATTAAGGAAGACAACAGGAATCTCCTGGAGGTTCATGAAGCCTTGACCAATGACCCGGTTGCTGCAAGGTAAATAAAATCAGAACTGTCACCACTTATGCATCGTTTATTTTCACTGTATTATAGTACCCCACTAATATTGGGCATAGGGTAGCAGGATGGACAGAAATTTTGGAGGCGCAGAAAATAGAAGGTGAAGAAAGCAAGGTGAATACCACAGTGAAAACAAAATCTCATAGGTTTTCTGTAAAGTGGTTATAAAGAGAAACATTGCAGGTTACAAAGGTGGTATCTGAATTGGAAAATACACAGACATCTACAAAGTCAGTTCATGTTCAGATGCCAAGAAAGCCTTAACCTGTCTTACAAGTATTTGAAGCCATGATAAACTGAGCCTAAATAAAACTGCAGTGTAGCCCAGATTCCGCTCAAATACAAAGAAAATTAATACAACCACCACCAACCCCCCACCTTACAATAAAAACAGACTGGAAACAGAAATAATGTGTAGGCTTTTCTGGGGATAAATTGCCTACTGCAGTCTCTACTATTTTTAACAAGTAATTTACAATATGCTACCAAAAATTTCGACATTCATAAAGGAAAATGTATCCAAAATTTAGAACATAAACAGTTAACAGACACTGACCAACACTAAACAAAATGCTCAAGAAATGTGGGATAATATCAAAAGGTACAACATTTGTGAAATTGGAGTCCCATAAGAAGTGAAATTAGAGAATGAAGCAGAATAATTATTTGAGAAAATAATGCTAGAATTTTTAGAAATTAATAAAAAGTAACAGGCATAGTCAAGAGGCTCAGTAAAACACAAAAAGCATACATAATAATAATAAAAGCAAACATTCAAATGAAATGCTTAACAGTGGACCTAATTCTCTCAAAAAAAAAAGTATACAAAAGCAGAAAAGAACTAAAAGAGAAACAGGTATGATAAATAGAAAATGAATATCAAGATATTTGAATTAAAATATAGTGTGCAACTGTGTTAAAGGTAAAGAAATAAAAAAGTTCACTTAAGTGGTAAAGATTTTCAGGTTATACTTGAATATAAAATCTAAGTATGTATTTTTTGCAAAAATGTTCTTTAAAGTTTGAAACAGGTAGATTGAAAATAAAATGTAAAAACATTAAATGAGATATATCAATAGTACAAAAATATTTAACTTAAGAATGGTATATTAATACATTAATATGTTAAGCTCTATTAATATCAGACTCTATTAGTCTGCTTGGGCTGCCATAACAAAATTCCACAGACTGGGTGGCTTAAACAACACACACTTATTTCCTTATATTTCCTGAGCCTGAAACTTCAAGCTCAATATGCTCATAGTGTTAGTGTTTGGTGAGACTTCTCTTCCTGGTTTGTAGATGGCCACCTTCTTGTTGTGTCCTCACATGGCCTTTTTTTGTGCATGTGCTGAGATAGAGAGTTAGTTCTGGTGTATCTTTCTCTTACAAGAACACTAGTCTCATCAGAGTAGGACTCCACCTTTATGATTTCATTTCACCTAAATTGTCTTCTTAAAGACCATATCTCTAAACACTGTTACAATGGGGCTTGACTTCAACATATGAATTTGGAGGAAACATGATTCAGTACATAACACAAAGTAGAATTCAAGATTAGGTGTATTGCCGGAGTTATTTTATAAAGATTATAAATTTTTTTAAGAAAACAATTTCTAAGTATGTTTACATCTAATAAAAACACATTATTTGAACATAAATGGAAAAGTCTTACTATGTTAAACAAATATTGACAGAACTAAACGAAGAAATGCAGATAAATCCACAATTATAGTTGGATATATTAACATGACATTTGCAGTAATTGCTAGTGAATGCAGGAAGAACAACAGGGAGAATTTAGGATATCTAAACACTAGACTGAGCTTGACCTAGTTGATGTTCTTGTTAAATGTACATCGAATATTCACCAATATGTCTGTATAATGCCACATTCTAATTCATGAAATGCCTCAGTAAATCTAAAATAATATGTAGTTTGTTCTACTGTAACAGCATTAAAAGAGAAATCAATTATAGCAAGTTATTTGTAAATCCCTAACATTCCAAAATTAAGTAACCCGTTAGTAAACCATAACATAGATAAGAAAACATAAAGGTAATTAGAAAATATTATAATGATATAAAATTTAAAAGAAATATCCACTTTGAAGATGTAGCTAACATAATGCATAGATGAAAATTTCTATCTTCACATGACTATGATAGAAAATAGTATATATCAATGATCTAAGTATTCACATTAAGAAAACAAGGAAAAGAAACAATAAGTGAACCAAAGTGAAAAGAAAGAAGTAAGAAAATAGTAAAAGTAAGAGTAGAAATCAATAAAATAGAAAAAGTCAACAAAAATTAGAATTTGTTTTTTGGAAAAGATTAATAATGATGATGACACTTTATAATGGTAATATAAGAATGACATATAGAATACTCTCTACCGATGTTTGTGTGTGAAAATGCATGGAAATAAGAGAATATTATAAACAATTCAATGCCAATAAGTTTATCAAAATAAATGTAACGGAGAAAAATCTTATAATACACTCAATATCTTGTAATACACCACTTTACTTATACTAGCCCAAAAAGAATTATGAAATTTGCGCACTTCGCTATTTAAAAAAGAATTTATAATTCCAAACTACCTTTCCTCAAATAAAATTTCAAACCTAGTTTACATCACTGCTTAATTCTATTAAACAATGTAAGAAGAAATACTAAAATAATAATCTCAGGAAATCAGTAATAAGAGTAACACTCTGCTCCTTTTATAAGCCCAGAAAACACTGATACTAGAATCCGGCACAAATATTACCAACTAAAATATGAACACTTTAAATGAATAGTAAGGCATTAAACATAAAAATCTATAAAAACAATGCTTCATAGAAACAGAGAAATTTAAAATATATATATAATTGTCTACTTATATATAATTGTGTGTGTATATATGTGTGTATATATTATATATATACACACTATTCATGATTCTAAAAAGATCTCAGAAAACTGAGAATAGAAGTTGTTTTCATTTTCCAGGACTGCCTTAGGAAGGTATCATAAACTAGGAGGCTTAGAACATAGGTAATTTATTCTCTCACAATTCTGGAACTCAGAGGTCTGAAATCAAGGTGTCAGTACAGCCACTGACCCTCTGAAGACATCAGAGAAGGATCTATTTCAGTCCTCTCTCCTAAATTCTGGTGGATTTTGGCTTATGGGAGAATAACTGCAGTCTTCACGTGGTGTTCTCCCTATGTGTCCATCCTTATCTACATTTTCCTTTTTTTTTTTTTTTTTTTTTTTTTTTTTTAAGATTGTTGCCCAGGCTGGAGTGCAGTGGCATGATCTCGGCTCACTGCAACCTCTGCCTCCTGGGTTCAAGCGGTTCTCCTGCCTCAGCCTCCCAAGTAGCTGGGATTAAAGGTGCCTGCCACCACACCTGGCTAATTTTTGTATTTTTAGTAGAGATGGAGTTGGTTTCACCATGTTAGCCAGGCTGGTCTCGAACTCCTGACCTCATGATCCACCCACCTCAGCCTCCCAAAGTGCTGGGATTACAGGCATGGGCCACTGTGCCCGGCCTACATTTTCCTTTATATAAATATATTAGTTGTGAACAAATTAGGGGCCAAACCTAATGCATCTGACCTCATTTTATATTAATTCTATCTGCAATGACCATATTTTTGAATCAGGTCACATGCTGAGGTACTGGGGATTAGGACTTACGTATTTTAGAATAATATGATTCAATCCATAGCAGAAATAAACTTCTTTATTGTGTAAAAAAATTGCCTATGAAAAGAAATGTCAGTTATATCCTAGTTCGTGGTGAAACTAGACAACATCTTCCTATGAAATGGAGAAAAGGGGGCCGGGCCTTGTGGCTCACACCTGTAATCCCAGCACTTTGGGAGATCAAGGTGGGTGAATCACTTAAGCCCAGGAGGTCGAAACCAGCCTGGTCAACATGGTAAAACCCTCTCTCTACTAAAAATACAAAAACTGCGATGCATCTGCAATCGCAGCTACTCAGGAGGCTGAGGCAGGGGAATCACTTGAAACCAAGAGGTGGAGGTTGCAGTGAGGTGAGATCACGCCACTGCACTCCAGCCTGGGAGACAGTGCAAGACCCCATCTCCAAAGAAAGAAAGAAAGAAAGGAGAAAAGGAAAGATATCCATTATTAACGTTTCTAGTCAACAATTGTTCTGTAAATTCTAGCCAGTAGAGTAAGGCAAGAAGAAAATAATATTTCATAAACATTGGCAAAGCAAGAGTTACAGTATCTTAATTCATTCACAGATACAATTATTAATTTATGAGGTCTTAATGAATGCTCAAAAACAAGTAGAATTAACGAGAATATAACAATGCCACAGAAACAAAACTCAATAGCATCTTTGTATAATGGCAATAACAATAAAAAATTGTTTTTTTAAAAAATAAAACATTCACCGCAGCTTCAAAGATATAAAATACCTGCTGTGGTCTGAATGTGTCTACCCAAAATTATATGTCAATACTTGATCACCAATGTGAAAGTATTAAGTGGAGGAGCCTTTAGGAGATGATTAAGTCACAAGGGCAGGGGCTCCACAAATGGCATGAATGCCTTTATTAAGGGGCTGGAGGAAACTAGGTAGGCCCTTTTGGCTTTCTGTCCTTCTGCCAAGTGAAGACACAGCAAGGTGACTTCTTGAAAACCAAAACTAGACCTGGCTGTCACCAGGCTCTGGACCTGCTGATGGCTTGATCTTGAACTTCCTAGCTTTCATAACTTTAAGCAATACATTTGTCCTTTTTATAAATGACTCCATTTAAGATATTTTGTTACAGCAGCAGGAACAGACTAAGATAACACCCATGAGTACATGTAAAGTATAATGTATTACAGTTCTATCTTGAAACACAGAAAGCATCACTGTGATAAACTAATGGAGACCTATATCAATATAAAATTATAGCATGTTTATGCACTAGAGAACACAAGCCAATTGATATATCTGTTTTCCCCAAACTGATCTATTTATCCATCACAATTCCAACTAAAATAGTAGCAAATAACTTTCACTTTTGAGCAATATGGAGTAACAGAGAGCAGATTTGCCTTCCTGCCTGAAACAACCAAAATCAAAACAATTGAACAAAGAAAATTAAAATAAAATACATGAACCAATGGCTTAGAAGACAATGGACATCATGCAATGAATGACAGTAATTGCTAATACAAACTAGATGAGCTCTAAGGTTGCTCTCACTTAACACCTTGAGGGAACAGCACTTGGTGATGGTAGTGGTGGTGAGTGCAGGGGAGGTGAGAAGGGTCAAATTGGAGGTTCACTGAATCCCTAGGTTGAAGGGGAATAGCTGGGTGTCCTCAAAACAAGAGAGGTGAAACTTCATAGGGTAGGGTAGGAGAGAGGAGACAGTTGCACAGAGAGAATTCCAGAGATATTCAGAAATTCCCCCTCAAGTACAGACCAGAGTACTTACCAATGTATCCCTGTAAGGAAAATACCTGTCTTAAACACCATGCATTTTAAGACTGTATGCGTTTTAATTTACAGCTTAATTTTACTCAAAGTAAGCTCATTCTCTGGCAGTTCACTATTCCTCAAATGAGTAAACTGAGAGTCAGAAAGATCAGATGGCTTGTCTTAATATCATAAACTTATTCTCCAACAGGAATATAAAATAAACTAGATTTAATGCATTAAAGTTAAATATACAACCACATAAGAACCTCAAATATATGGCTCAAATATGGATGTTCTAAGTCACCCTAAGGAAAATGGCATTCCATCAAAGGATGTGTTGTTTTATGTGGCAAGAGTTAAATAATTACTATTTTAAAATCATTTTGCAAAATGTCATAGATCATTTAGTATCTTGCGAATGGGATGTTTGGATCAATATTTCATTATGATTTTCAACCACACTGAAGAGGTTCAGTCAACCACTTTAAAACTGTGGTTTGCTAACTTCCTCCTAGAGTGATCTCTATCATTATTCATGCTCTGGTGTAGCATAAAGAAATCACTTAGAAGTCAGACAAAAATTAAGAGCAGTCAGGCCAAATTTTGAGGAGACAAAAATTAAGTGCATGAACACTTCCCTTATCCTGTTTTTCCCACAGAAATTATGAAATGGTGGATAAACCCTGCTAATATCATCAGAATAATTATTACATGATGAATGAGATTATCAGACAAGATTTACTCTGTGTAAGTAATTATAAAGTGGAGGGAATTTATTATAAAAAATTTCTCATAATCTACATACAAGCTGACATCTTATGAAACACAAGGTTCTGTTTAGTTATTAAAAATGCATAATAATTTTTAATTGATTTCATGTTTTTATATTTTACATGCTCCTCTGATTTTTCTCCATTACAGAAACATTCACAATGTCTTAGACAATGTTATTAAATACATCTGTACTTACCTAAGTAAATTTCTTATCAAACTTTATACATCCCGATCTCCCTCATTTCCAAACTACAATCATCTCCTATAATTGGAATAATCCTCTCTAAACCCATTATTTCCCTGGAAAAATCCTGTTCATCATAAAAAAAGAAAAAAAAAGAGAGCGAGTTTAAATAAAATTTTTATTATTGAAACTTTGAGGATATTACCACTTTTGTTATTATCTTCTTCAAATTCTGCTAGAAGCGTTAATATATTCGAGGATACCTAACTGTGATGCAAATTCGACAAGTAATTTGCTGGAACTAGAGGTTCTGAGTCAGGAATAAAACATGCATCCATGAAAAGATTTTTAGATAAATGTTTTTATAGGTAACATATAGTGAGACTTTTACACACCATATGTACAACAATTGTGATCTGAATAATAGAAGCATATAGATATACTTTTGTCTGAATATCTCAACCACAAAACTAAATTAATGCCAAGTTCAAATTTTTTTCATCCTTCTTTCTTGTGCTTATTGTATTATCTTATGTGTTGATGAAGTTAGTTTGCATGGCTTCCCTCTTCTCTACCTCTTGTTTTTCACAATAACACTGGATATTGTGTCCAAATCCCAGCCATTCTTATGCCATTACCATTGTTTTTCTGTGGTTGTAGTCTATTACTGATAACGACTCCATGACTGCGTACACCCTAATTTTTGACGCACCTTGATGAAAAATAAAAATATCATTTATGCTAAGTTTTGTTACATACTGTCAAAAGGTGGAATGGATTTGTTTACCCCAAACAATGTCATTTAGCTACAAATATTTTTATTAGAACATAGTAGTCAAGGATGCAGCCTCTGTAGGCAGGCCATGGAATCATTGACTCTGACATGTGACTGAATCACAGCTTCTAATACTTCTAAAAAGTCATAATGACACATTCCTCACTGGGCGGAGAAGGTTATGCAGATCATGGGAAATAATGTAGATAAAGTGTTTATCAGAGTGCTAGGTAAATTCCGAGCACTCAAGAAAGTAAGGGTAACGGTATTGTATCATTATTAACATTAAATAGTATACTATTTTTCTGCATTTGTTAAGTGGCCCTTACAGATTAAATAATAATTAAGTACTTAGAAACAAAGCAGAAGTAGAAACCTAAAACTACCATGGGGCAGAGCAAGATGGTGGGAAGGAAGGCTATGCCCTTGGTTCATCCTCCACCTCCCACCACAAAAACACCAAATTTTAACAACTATCGGCACACAGAAAAGCATTATCACAAGAGCCAAAACTCAAGTGAGTAATCACAGTACCTGCTTTTAACTTTGTGCCATGGTAAAATTCATTGAGGAGTGTGGGAGAGACAGTGTTGAATCGCGGGGGGCACCCCTCCCCTATCCCTGGGCAGTGGCCCTGTGGAACAGAGAATCTGTGTACTTGCAGGAGGGAGAGTGAGTGACTGGCAGGCATTGCACTGAACTCAGTGCTGCCCTGTCATACCAGAGACTAAAGCCATGCTGGGCTCATTCAGTGCTTGGACAAGGAGGGAGCATTTGGACCAGACCTAGTGAGAGAGGAATCATTTCTCTCCTCAGGAGAGAATTATTCCAGCAGTGGGAACTAGAGTTTCTCAGCAAGCCTTGCCACTGCAGGGTTCACGTGCTCCGGGGTCCTATAGAAACCTGAAATGCAGTCTGAGACAGAAGGACTGCAATTCCTAAGTAACTCCTAGTGCTGGGCAGGGCTCATAGAGCACTAGGGTGGCATGTGACCTAGGAAGACACCAGCAGGACAGCTAAAGGCAGCTCGTGCCAATCCTCCCCCAACCCCAGGCAGTGCAGCTCACATCAGTGACAGTGTCTCCTTTGTTCTTAAGGGGAGGAGAGTGAAGAGTAAAGAAGATTTTGTCTTGTATCTTGGATACCAGCTCACCTGTAGTAGGATAGGGCACCAGGAAGGGTCCTGAGGTTCCTATTCTGGTTCCCAGATCTCTGACATTTCTAAACACATCCTAGGCCAAAAGGAGAACTGCTGTCTTGGTGGGAAGGATGCAGTCCTAGCAGGACCTGTCACCTGCTGACTAAAGGGTCCCTGGAACTTGAATAACCAGCAGCGATAACCAGGTCGTATACCTTGGACCTTGGACTCTGAGCTGTGCTGACTACAGATGTGAATCAGCACATTCCCAGCTGTGGGAACTACAGTGAAATACTCCTTCTATTGGAGAAAATAAAGGGGGAAAAATACTGCTTCTGTTGGAGAAAACAAAGAGGGGAAAAATAAAGAGGACTTTGTCTTGCACCTTAGGTACCAGCTTGGCCACAGTAAGGTAGAGCAACAAGCAGGCTCTTGGGATCCCTGAGCCCAGGCATAGACTCCTGGATAGCATTTCTGGACCGGCACTGGGCCAGAGGGGAGTCCACTTCCCTGAAAAGACTGAGACCCAGGCCTGGCAGCATTCACCACAAGCTGACTGAAGAGTCTTTGGGTTTGAAGTGACCATAGGCCATGGGCCAGTGAGGTGGTACCCACAGGGAGAGGCTCCTCTGCCTGTGTAATGGGGAGAAAAGCACAGGAATGACTTTATATCGTGTTTTGAGTGGCAGCTTAGCCACAGTAGAATAGAACAGCAGACACATTTGTAAGGTTTTTGACTCTAATCCCTGGCTCCCAGAAGCATCCACAGACTCACCTGGACCCTCAGGGAGCTTGCAGCTCTGAAGGAAAGAACACAGACTTGGCTGGCTTCACCATCCGCTGACTGTAGAGCCACAGGTCCTTGAGTCAACATAGGTGGCTTCAGGTGTGACCTAGCACTCCCAGGGGTGGTAGCCACAAAGGTGCTTGTATGACCCAGTACCAGGTGGCTCAGCAAAGAGAGAGACTACATTTCTATGGGAGGTAATAAGGGAAAATAACGAGTCTGTCTGGTAATCCAGAGAATTCTTCTGGATCTTATCCAAGACCACCAAGCAGCACCTCTACAAGTCTGCAAGAATTACAGTAATATTGGGCTTGGGGCCCAAACCCTTTCCAATGCCTGGAAAGGCTTCTCAAGAGGGACAGGCTAAAACTACTATAAATAAGAAGGTGTAAGGGTCTGTTGAGTTCGCTTTCATAAGACATGTCAGGTAGCACCATTAGATCTGCAACTTTTGCTTTAGAAATAGCTAAATACAGGCCGGGCGCGGTGGCTCAAGCCTGTAATCCCAGCACTTTGGGAGGCCGAGACGGGCGGATCACGAGGTCAGGAGATCGAGACCATCCTGGCTAACGCTGAAACCCCGTCTCTACTAAAAAATACAAAAAACTAGCCGGGCGAGGTGGCGGGCGCCTGCAGTCCCAGCTACTCGGGAGGCTGAGGCAGGAGAATGGTGTAAACCCGGGAGGCGGAGCTTGCAGTGAGCTGAGATCCGGCCACTGCACTCCAGCCTGGGCGACAGAGCGAGACTCCGTCTCAAAAAAAAAAAAAAAAAAAAAAAAAAAAAAAAAAAAAAAAAGAAATAGCTAAATACAGTAAAATCTCACAGAACTTTTCTTGTGAGGCATCTCTAATAACTCCAAAAGATCAACAAGGATAGTAATTAGTGCATTAGAAAAAATGAAAGACACAAAATATTATTTCATTTCTTAGAGTTAAATGTTGTGTGCATCTCTATGTGTATATATTAGATAAACTTTTTAAAAACAGAGAGAGATTTTCTTTTTTTTACTCTAAAAGCTTGGCACCAATGAAAATAATTGAAATTACCAAATGCCTTTGAACACAAACTGCAAAAGAAAATGAGAAATTTAGGAGAGATGATAGAGTGGAGATGGCCAGAAGAGATGAGTGTTCTTGTAATCTTAATTATACTTAATATTTTAAACATATTTATAAGAGTTCTTACCTACATTTTAACTACCTGTAATAAAAACTCTACACTGTAACATAAACATAATTTAAATTGAGAAATAATGACAATTTCCATTCAGATAAAGTTTTGAACTATCATATCCCTTTTTCCCATGCTTCTGTTAGAATATGGCTGTGCAACTCCAAGTAGTCATCTACAGAAGAAAAATAAATAATATATGTGTGTATGTGTGTTACATGATACATATGATTTGGGAAATATAATTTAAAAAAATCCTCCCAACCCAGAAACCTTCTTCATATAGGTAGACCGAAAGAAAAAAATTTAGTATTAAAATATTATATTTTAATTTTAAAATATTTATTTCTTACTAATTTATCTTTTATCATTAAATTATTACTATATTTTCATTATTTTAATTTGTATTATAATTAATAATTTATTGCTACTAATTTAATTAGTAATATACATTATTAAAACAACTTTATTACTGAATAAGCATTAAGCTAGAATGTAAAGCACACCATACTAAACTCACTAGGAGACGGCAAAGTAAAAAGAGTATCTCACTCTTCTACATAGCCATGCAGAAACAGCCCATTAATATATATTCTAAGACGAATAATAACTAGTCCTCAAGTAAAAGGAAGGGATGGCATCATTTTTCACACATCCTACATTCATTTGACAATTGGAGTAATTATGTGTTTAGCTAAGTGGCTTAATTCAAATGGAGAATAAACTTCTCACATTTTTATGGCAAGATGTAGTTTGGCAACTTGGAATTAGGTTTCCACCTCCATTAAGCTACTATCCTCCCACAGAAAGTGGGAGATTAAAGTACAGAAAATAAATGGTTGACTCAATATTTTGTGATTCTAATTTCATTTTCTTCGAAAACATGTCTTCAGAAACTGTGGCTGAGGCTCCAAGCATCAAGCATTTACTAAACTTATGCTATATACATTCTTACATTTTTATATTATTTGCAGAGATTATCCAATTTAATTTGGATAGCCCATTTAAAGGCAGCAAATATGTGTAATCCAGGTATGTTAATTTCTTTAATTTCCACAAATGGATACAACAGGAAAAACAGTCATGGAGAAATGTTTTTACCACAAATACACGGGTGGAGAAAAAAAAAAATTGTACCGGTGTGCATATTTATTTCTTGCTAAATTTCTGATTGCCATACTTGTCTCTTAATATGGTTACTATATTCTGCTAGAAAATTAGGTGTCTTTTTAATATCTCACCACTTTGGCATACCTCTGCTCATTTTAAATGAAAGCATCCTATTGCTTATCGTGGGAAAATGACTTGTAACCCTTGTATTGTACCAACGTTAATGCTCTTTCCTACGTAGCTTTCATATGCCTGAATTTCTACCATCTTTAAAAGCTTCCCTTTGGAATTTATAAGCATCTTTTCTGAACCATGCCCCTCTCCTGTGATCTCAATTTCCTTTTCTTTTTTCCCTCCTGTTCCTATTTGTCTCAATCTTCTCCTTGCGTAGTCTTCTGACATAATTTCAATTTTGCAGCATTTTGAATCTCTTGAAATGGATGTACAGATACGTCCTAACTCATTTATTCCTAAACTAGCCTCTCTGCACCACTGTCGTATGTTCAACTATTACTGGCATTGACTTATAAATGGCATGACTTCAAGTGAGATTTTTTTGTCCACAACAGAATTCTCTTAATTCGGTTTTATAATGTAGAGATTCTGCCATTTCCCAAATACTATAACTGAAAACTTCAAGTACATTTAATTCTATCCTTCTCCATGGCTGCTAGTGCTAATCAGTCACCTATAAATTTATTGATAAATTGTTTAATATGTAATTATTTGTTTGGATCACATAATGCTATCATTTTATATTAGATCTTTCACATCTCAAAATCATTAAAATCTGTAAACTCTAATTCTCAAACTTTACTCCTGTGCCTCTTGCTACCTGACATATTTCTACCATTCCTAACACCGTATTAACTCTCCTTAAACATTGCTTTAACTGCAATATTGAAATCTCCATTTATTTATTTATTTATTTATTTATTTATATTTTTGAGACAAAGTCTCACTCTGTCACCCAGGGTGGAGTGCAGTGGCACAATCTTGGTTCGCTGCAACTTCCACGTCCTACAGGGTTCAAGCAATTCTCCTGCCTCAGCCTCCCAAGTAGCTGGGATTATAGTCTCCTGCCACCATGCCTGGCTAATTTTTGTATTTTTAGTAGATACAGGGTTTCACCATGTTGGCGAGGCTGGTCTCGAACTCCTGACCTCAGAGAATCCACCCACCTTGTACTCCCAAAGTGCTGGGATTACAGGCATGAGTCATCATGCCCAGCTGAAATCTCCAAATCCTTTTTGGGGAATAATACCTAATCTCTGTAGTTTAACTTTTGAGAGTTTCTACAATTTGGTCTCCACTTTGCTTTCCAACCCCATCTTTCCTAAATGTACTGTGGATAGACACTTTATGACAAGATAAGTATGAAAAGAAATTCTTTTTCTAAGGAATACATTTCTCTTCCACTATTTTCAAAATAGTGGTTCTGATGCTGAACTTTATCCTTAATGCATGATCACAATTATACATAGATAAAAATCAACCCTTTTTGTATAATTCTGAATATTCTCCATTTATCCTCCAGATCCAATCTCCACAGTCTTTACCCTTGTCCAAACTTTTATGTGCCCCAGATAAATACTTTTAAGTCTCAGTTGTTTGCCAATAGCTGTATTTATCTGCTGAAGACCTCAGCTTCTGATAGGCAGTTCTTATATCCAGCACTGCATGACAAAAATATAGCTGCTTCTGCATTTCAAGACTGGAGGTGATGAACGCTTTCTGATGTTACTATTCCTGGATGCCTCAGAATCTTCTCTGTTTTCTTAACTCTTCCCACACATTTGTAAATGATCCTTTTATTTACCCTTTTTAATTCTTGACTGTGCTAACCCTTTGTTTTTAGCATCCTTCGTGATGCACCTGGCAACACTAAGCTCTTTATGAAGCCAGAAGCATCCTATCCACTGTAATAATATTATCCAGACACTGCCAATGCCTGCCAGCCAAAAGACCACTAGAAGCACACTTATATTTAAACAAAGTTGGGCATGGTAGTTCATTGCAAGGAAAAGTATAAACCAGAATTATGAAACATTTCACTAAAATTTTAGGAAATACTTACAGAATCTGGGGTTGTGTTTGGTGATTTGGAGGACGGTTCTTTAAAGCAAGATTTTTTCTTCCTTTCAGGAAGAAGGAGTAAGGCCAAGATTGTGTATCCTATTCATCAGATCTAGAAAGATGAAAAATTGAAAGGAGGTTGAAGTTTTCATTGGAAGGAAACAGCAGTAAGCTGAGAAAAGGAAATGTTTGATACTTTTGGGGTATGATCAGTGACCTTTTTTTTTTTTTTTTGGTCTCTAGGCTTAGCTTTTTGTCTCCTTTGTGGTGCACAATGTGACCTTGTCTAATACTGGTTTTCTGTGAAATTGTTTACATTCAACTGGAGGTCATTGAAGGATGACTGTGCATTACAGACAGCTCCTGAGGACACCAAAGTCTAGCAGTGAGGGTCAGGTCAGTGCCCAGCTACCTGGAGCTGCTTATTCTCTTACCACTTAACCTCTGTAACAACATTCTCTTCATATATTGATGTTCAGTTCAAACACTGACCACTTTATTATGACATACACAATTGATTATAATTCTTTTTCTCAGACATAATATTTCTTTTGCTGCTCTTTTATACCACAAATTAGCTTTTATGAACTTCAACTCTTTATATGTTTATCTCACTCCCCTCAATTAGATGATAAATTCATAAAAATTAGTAACTGATTTTATGTTTTATTTTCTCTTCCTAAACGCAGTGCTTTATATGCAGCATATATGTGAGTGCACATATGTGTGTATCTTAATAAGTTTTAAATTAATACTGATTGTACACATTAAAAAGTTGCAGATGGCTTCAAAAAGATGGGACAGTGGCCTTTAGTGATAAACATATTTTTACAAAATGTTCTTGATAACATGAAATATGTAAATTTATTTCTCTCATACACTAAATTGATTAGTGAATTTAGAGAATTAAAAAAAGATGCTCTTTGACTACTACATCTTCCACTATATATAGAATTTCTAAGGATATTATTCTCAATAAATTTCTGGAATAATACTGCTCAGCCAATATGTTAATTCTTCAATGTTTTGATTTTAACAGAATGTACGCTTGTAGCATCTCATGGAGAATATTGTTCTCTTTAAAATTGCTAAGATAATGAGCCTGAACTAATAAAAATTATACTTAACATTATGGTGATACTTTCTGCAAAGCATGCAAGTTAATGTTTGCTATTTATAAATATGTACATATGGTTCACAGCATCAGCACCCAATTAAAACCCAAAGGGAAGACACAAATGCATTGACACTCATGTCTAAATAAGTGCTTAATTATATTTACATGGGTTTCTGTTAATGAAAACTACATCATTCATTCCTTTCTACTTTCATGCATAAACCATCTTATTTGGTTGTCTGCTTTGACTAAGGCTTTCCTAGAGGCAAGTGATTCCAATCTGTACTATATAATTTGGTTATAAATATTTTATCACCTTCCATATTACCAAATGTTAGAAATATTACATATTTATTTATAAATTTTGGTTTTGAGCCTCCAGTTTTTTCTTTTATTATACACACTAGCTTTAAAGCCTACAAAAGCAGAAAAAGGAATCAGCACTTTTTCTTTTAGAGAACACTATTTTGGGTATGAAAGCAAATAAAAGGCCATGGAAATCAGGTGAGTTTCCTGTTGATTGCTCTGGGATAGGAAATTTAACATAACTTTTAAGAGAAAAAATACAGCCCTATTTGCAAACATGATATGTAATACTCCCAGTGAGTTCTTCCCAAGCTCATTTTCACCTCCAAGCAAAAGGAGAATTAAAAAGCAACACTACCTTCCAAAGTGTGTCGTTCTGAAGGTGGAAAACACAAGTTCTACATGGGAAAGGTTAACGCAGGTTCACTATATTAAAGCAAACAGTATATCTTGGGCATGTTGTACTAAAAATCCTGGATTAAACATGAATCGACTGGAAATAAATAATATGGCAAATATAAAATCTCATAACAGGATGGTAAGTAAATTTGAAAAATAAGGGTTAAAAATGTAATACTTCCAAAAGACAAGTGACCAAAAAATTCCCTGAAGTGTCTCATATGATAAAATTAGAACCTTTTGTTAACATGAGCTCAAGACCTCAAATATGTAATGACTAAGCAACTAAATGAGATTAAAATAGAGATTGAAGTGCAATTAGAAACCATGAGGCACACAGAAGTCACTGATGAAAATCTAATCAGGCCGGGCATGGTGGCTCATACCTGTAACCCCAGCACTTTGGGAGGCCAAGGTGGGTGAATCACTTGAGGTCAGGAATTCGAGACCAGCTTGGCCAGTATGGTGAAACTCTGTCTCTACTAAAAATACAAAAATTATCTGGGCGTGGTGGCGGATGCCTGTAATCCCAGGTACTTGGGAGGCTGAGGCAGGAGAATCACTCGAACCCGGGAGGCAGAGGTTTCAGTGAGCCAAGATCGCACTACCTCACTCCAGTCTGCATGACACAGTGAGACTCTGTCATGCACACACCAAAAAAAAAAAAAAAAATCTAATCAAAGATATGAAGGGGAACTTTTATATTATTACAATTAATGTGGAAAAAAATCAGAAAAGAGACTAGGAAATTGGAAAAATAATAAGTGATATGGAAGACAAAATAATATTATCCAGTATAATAAATAACACAGAAATAAAATTATTTGTCTAACAGAAGAAAAACATCAAAAATTAAAAACAAAAGTACATCATATAGCATATTTTTTTTTACTTGAAAAAATTCACAATTATTTACCATCAATTCATGTTAATCTTTAAATAGGATGAGTGATAGGTTCATTATTAACAGGTTTACACAAAGGGATGAAAAGAGAAGTAGAATTTTGCTGAAATAATTTATAATTCATTAAAACTTTATAATAAAATAAATTAATTACTAAATGTAGGCAGAAGGTGGATCACCTAGGTCAGGAGTTCGAGACAGGCCTGGCCAACATGGTGAAATCCCCGTCTCTACTAAAAATACAAAAAATTTGCCAGGTGTGGTGGCGGGTGCCTGTAATCCCGACTACTCAGGAGACTGAAGCAGGAGAATCACTTGAACCCAGGAGGCAGGGGTTGCAGTGAGCCGAGATCATACCATTGCGCTCCAGCCTGGGCAGTAACAGCAAAACTCTGTCTCCAAAAAAAAAGAAAGAAAGTAAAGAGACAGACAAATTCTCAAATATGAAAGAATGTGTCTCTGACTGTGGAAAACAGGCATGTTTCCGGCCCTGTGTAAGTCTCAAGCATTGTTCTAAACTTTTCAGGTGGATTTCCCTGGATTTTGGTAGTTTCCTCACACACACGCACTAATTTCTACTCAACTAAATATTCTGGATGAATCTTTTCATATCTCTGGAGTTTTATTTATTGCAATTTTCTCTTCTCCTGTGCTCTTCTTTATTAACTCTAGCTATCTTGACTTCTCTGAACTTCTAGCTGTGTCTCCTCATTTGGAGTAGATTTCCTGGATTTCCCAGTTGTGTGTCGTGGTCTATTAACATTCTCTAAGCAATAAATTGGGGCAATCATTAGGCTTACTTTGTCCATTCCCTTAGTCAACTGAGACAATGAATTATTACTATCAAGAAAAAATGAGTTGTAATACACAATGTAGGCAGGGAGAAATACACTTAAAACTCAGAACATAATCAAGGACACTTCTTACTAAAGCTTGTGATAAAATTAATAGAAAATTCAAGACTAGGCTAAAAGCAGGACTGTTAATGACACAAATTCTGCAGGAATAAAGGTTGCTGTAAGGAGCCAAGTAAGGAACCACAATTATTTGACATGCTTGTTGAGAAAAAAGCAGATATGGACTGTGCCGTGGTAAAAATAATTTATAAATACCTACTATGACCATGTGAACGGTTTAAAATTATTTGCAAATATTAACTGATGCTTTTTAATTGGCTCTTTTACTATCAAAATAAAATGTGTTAAGTAAAATAATGTTAATAGTAGTTAATCGTGTATCTCAATATTTAATTTCAAAATATTAACTTTTAAAAGAGAATTATATGCCAGGTAAAACAATGAACATCATTTATAGTTCATTACCAAGATGAACTAGGTGGGATGTTTTACTGTTTTGAAGAGAGGGTTAGTATGTCCTTGTTGTGTAAGCAATAATTCTCGTATGATTTATGGAATCATAATATTGCTATTGTCTTTGGAAGTTAGAGTTAAAAGATTAAATATGAATGATGACTTTTTACTGTTGCTTCATTGCTCAAGAATGAAACTGGGTATATTCACTAAATTCTCATCTCTATATGGTGCAGCACAGATTTAGTTTGGTCACTGCAACTCTTGTTGCTTGCAGGAGCTTTCTAAGAAAAAAGTGAAGCAGTGACTATCATTCTTAGAATTTTCTGGTGATTAGATACGCTGATGATGGAAAGATATAGATGGCATTTAGGGCCCAGCTTGTTCTCTCTTTCCTTCCACTCTATACTCATATTGCAGAGTGGCAGCTTAGCAGAGGTGGTGGCCTCCCTGGAACCTTTCATGAAATCCCTCCTTTTGGAGTTCTCCTTTTGAAATAACTCTTCTCATAACTCCATGTAAAAATTTAAATATTTACATGGCAAAAATTTCAATGTAAAAAACACATACTCTCTAATATATATCATTATCTAATGTGTTTGTATTTTGTGTATTAATGTTATTTATTTTCTGACTCTCATTTTAGAGACCAAAATGTATGTCTCTAAGGCAGGAATTTTGGCCTCCTTTATTTACTGACAGTTTCCAGTGCCTAGAACAGAGCCTGATACACAGTCATTTTTCACCATATTGTTAAGTATGCATATATAAATATGCATAAGGAACTAGTATTTATTATTTCAAAAACAAAGTATACTAATATCTTATAAAAATGAATGTATGGCCAGGTGTGGTGGCTCATGCCTGTAATCCCAGCACTTTGGGAGGCCAAGGTGGGCAGATCACAAGGTCAGGAGATTGAGACAATTCTGGCTAACACGGTGAAACCCCGTCTCTACTAAAAATACGAAAATTAGACAGGCATGGTGGTGGGTACCTGTAATTCCAGCTGCTGGGGAGGCTGAAGCAGGAAAATGGCATGAATCCGGGAGGTGGAGCTTGCAGTGAGCCGAGATCACACCACTGCACTCCAGCGTGGGCGAGAGAGCGAGACTCCATCTCAAAACAAAACAAAAAACAAAAAATATACTGTACCTGAAACCAAATAGAAATAAAATATTTTTGTTGAATTAAATATGAATGAGTAGCTCAGCTAAAAAATCATGATGAGCTCTTTCTTTAAATGTTTTATGTAAGTTTGGTTCTTCTTTTTCTGTTTTCTTCCCATTGTGCTCATCCATTTAACTTAATCTAGGCCAAGTAGTTTTTAATAGTTCTTGTTAAAAAGAGATTAGTAAGGCAGAGAACGGCTCTGCTGCAATCAAAGTAAGTACTTTTTCCTGGTCCTACTTAACATCTCTTAGGAAAGTAACTGAATGATAATTTGACCTTAAAGAAATAGCTCCAGATACAGATTGTAAAATGTGTCTTATAATGGTTATAATGTTTATTCATATTAGAGTATTTTGAATAAATCTACCAAAGTTTGGCACCAAATTAACATGGCTATTTTTGTCTCATGTAATCAAAACTACTAACTCACATTTTATCCTTTTTAATATAATTAATACCAGAAATTCTACCAAAATCATTTGTTTATGATATTATACATCAACAGCTCACTTGTGATATTGTATCTAAGTACACTTGGGTTTGCTTTCTCTGGTTTAATTCTTGTTCCTTACAATTTATCAAAATTGTATCAAAAAGGGTATAGATAGCAAATGCACATGGGAAATAACACTTAAAATTAAATATCACTAGGGGAAATTCAAATTAAAACAATAATTTAAATCTATATATGTGTCCATATTTTTACAGATTGATGGATCTCAGGAAAGAATTCCAGCTCTGAAAAAGGAACCTAACTGCATTAAAAATATTGGAAAGAAACTCTCTGAAACTAGTTAGTGAAAAAGGTGCTGGTCTAAGTAATATCCGAAATGAGTTGAGTCTTTAAAACACATTGCAAAAGGAACTGCATGTAACACTGTACTGTAGTTTAAAAAGTTCTCATAGTGGTACAGGTTGACAATTCTTATACCAAGACAGATTTATAATGAGATTTTCAAAATAAAATAGATGAATGGTAGATAGACATTCTCACTGTTGGAGTGGAAAATTATAGACAAACCAGGAGAAAATGCTAGAATGACCCATGTAGTAATAGAATAAATTTGGAAGCATCAGAATATACTCCTGTTTATCTTAATATACACACAGATTTGTGTGTGTTTGTGAGTGTGCGTGTGTATAGAAATAGATACAACTTTATTGATATAAATATATCTGCTTAAAAAGATACACTACACCATCTCAGCTAACTTTTCCAGGTTAATATCAATGCTGATTAAATCCTACTGATAAAACACAGCCTTGTGATATGATGAAAATGAGGCTTTTTCCTCCATGACGTTCCACTCCAAAAGACAGAAACCAAGTCTAATAATGAGGAAAAATCATGAAAACTCTCATTCTACAAAATGTCTGACTGGTCCACCCTAAAACTATCAGTCAAAAATAAGAAGAGTTTGCAAAACTGCTCCAGTCAAGAGGCAGAGACATTTAGGGGTACATAACAAGTAGAAGCAATGTGTGTCTTAATTATCTGGGGCTGCTGTAACAGTACCATAGACTAAGTCTCCTACAAACAAGAAAAAATGATCAGTTCTGGAGGCTGGGGAGTCCAGGTTCAGTGTGCTAGCATGGTCAGCTGCTGGAAAGGGCCCTCTTCCAATTTACAGGCTTTCATTGTATCTTCACAGACAGAGGATAAGAGAGCTCTCTGGGTTTTCTTTTATAATGGCACTAATTCCATTAATGAGGGCTCCACCCTTATAACCTCATCAACTTTCAAAAGCTTCACCTTCACCTGTCCCTCCAAATTCCGTATGTTGAAATTCTGAGCTTTCCAATGTAATGGTATGTGTGAGGTACATTCAGTATATTGCAAAGTGGCACTCTGTATAGAATATTGAAATTAAAAAAGGTAAATATTATGGAAATTGGATTAATGTATGGACTTTGACTAATAATTGTTTTTAATTACCAAATAAATTTAAAAACTTAAACTAGAGGAGGAAAATGTGAACATCTTTCCTAAAAAATAACAGGAAATGCAAAGAATGTATATAGCATAATCTTTTAAATTTGTCATAGTGTATAACTGGTACAGCTTTTTATGCATTACTGTTATTATGTAATTTAATAGAAATTGTTGTGATAGATGGGAATGTATGACAGTGCCATCTAATAATTTTTGCCTTTTTATTTTCTTGACAAGTTACAAACCCCACTACCATAACATTAGTCAAAGAGGTAGCTTAAATCATAGCAAGGCAAGGGACTTAATCCAATCCCCTTACTGAAAAAGCAGAACAATTATAGTCATACTCTTTTGTAAACATAGTATTTCTGTATTCTAAAACAGGTTATAAAAATATATATTTTTAGTGCATAATAGAACAATTGAAAACTTTTACATGAAAACATACAATCCTTCTGTGGCAATTCATTTAAAAAATTAAAAGTTCTACAGATTTGTTTCAGAAAAAAAGATACTGCTTGTTTCCAAGGCACTGTAATTTACATGTTTAATTCACTGTGGATCAATAAGGATTTATAAAGTGAAAATCAATACCATTAGCAATTTATGTTTCAAAGGATAATAGATTTTTCATGGAACTATTGGAAAAGCTGGATTCACATTTTGTCAGATAAACCTTTTTTTTAACCAGTGAGGATAAGCCATGACAAGTAATAATACAAATAAAATAATGCATAGTAAATCAAACACAGGTAACCATATATATACATACACATATATTTACATACAGTTTACTATATATATAGTTCATCACTTGATATTATATCGTATATATATATATATGCACCTGAAGTAGTGAGCTTATTGTATAATGACATATACGAAGCTGCTACATGCTGATTGTGTTCTAACTGAAGGTACATATGCGGTTAGCAATGTCATAAGTAAGTCCAATTTTAACAAGAATAATAAGCAATTTGAATTACAAATATGCATGATCATATTCAATGTCATACGAGAAAACCATACTGTCATAAAAATAAACTGAGAATAAAGTACCTAAAACAAAATCTCTCGCTTTTCTCATCCTTGATTTTTATTTTTTTTAATAGATATGCTTAAATATCAGCAACAGCATCAACTAATACTAGAGTGGCTAAAGATGTAATCTAATTTTTTCCTATGGATTGCTCAAATATACCTCTTATTTGTTAGACCTATTACACCGTACCCATTTTTAAAATGACTTTACAATTACTCATCTAGATAATAACATTATTATATTACTAAATTTCACACTGACAAAGTTAAAAATACATTTATTTATTAGCCATACTCTATCTTCTCTGCTGAATGTGTAAAGTCCTTTAAGAGTGTGCATGTTTAATTTGTTCATAGTTTTAATAAAATACTGAATATATAATTTTTAGGTTCATTTTGTTCAAAAGGAGAAATACTTTATACTTGTCCATCTATATCCACATATAGTTGTGCTGTCAATTAAGGTCTTTCTGGTGCACATGAATCTAAAAATGAATACAATGAAGAAAATAAATAATCCAATTTCAGAGCTAATACAGGTCCAAAGAAGGTTTTCTCTAATCTCTCTGATAGTTATTAAATCATTTTCCAAGTAATTGAATATAGTAAATAGATTTCACAAGTTAACCCCTATACAGATAATCATAGGTATAAAGAGAGAAAGTACTTGACACTGCAAGGGCTACCTCAAAATATGCATGGGTCAGGCATAGTGGCTCACACTTGTAATCCCAGAGGGCTGGGATTTCCTTTTTTTTTTTTTTTTTCCTGAGATGGAGTCTTGCTCAGTCACCCAGGCTGGAGTGCAGTGGTGCAATCTCGGCTCACTGCAAGCTCTGCCTCCCGGGTTCACACTATTCTCCTGTCCCAGCCTCCCCCCAGTAACTAGGACTACATGCTCCCACCACCACGCCCGGCTACTTTTTTTTTTGTATTTTTAATAGAGACGGGGTTTCACCATGTTAGCCAGGATGGTCTCGATCTCCTAACCTCGTGATTCTCCCGCCGCCTCGGCCTCCCAAAGTGCTGGGATCACACGCGTGAGCCACCGTGCCCGGCCACAAACTGGCAGATTTCTTGAGCCCAGGATTTTAAGGCTAGCCTGAGCAATATGGTAAAACCCCATTTCTACAAAATACAAAAATGTTTAGCTGTACATGGTGGTGTGCACCTGTAGTTCCAGCTACTTGGGAGGATTGCTTGAGCCCAGGGAGGTCAAGGCTGCAGTTAGCTGTGATTATGCTACCACATTTCAGTCTGGGTGACAGAGCCAGACCCTCTCTCTCTCTCTCTCTCTATATATATATATATGTGTGTGTGTGTGTGTGTGTGTGTGTATACAGACACACACACTTATGGCAAAACCCTGCTCACATTAAACAAATTTAATTGCTACATTTAATTATTAAGAAATTAGTTATTATGTAATCACATTCTAATTTGTTCTGCTTTAGTCCTACTCTGTAAGAAGCAGGAATATAATTTGATGTGCTGGGGATGAGTCAAATATCATGTCCCATATCCTTGTGGATAAAAGGACAGTGAAAGGTACCCTCTGTAGGCTTCATCAACTGCAAGTGAATAATGGTGACTCTTGGGGCTTTCTCATGTCTTCTTTGCTCAAGAGCTTTCCTCAATTTGGATTACTAAAATGATTCAAGGTCAATGAATAACATGCCATTAACCTAGCAAATGTGAGTTCTGCCTTAAAGATAAACACAAACAAAACAGAAGCTATGTACAAAGAGGTAACAATGGAACTGAGGTGACTATCACCATTTTCTTTCAGGCAAAGGAATAAGTACCTACAGCAGTAACAAATAATACAATATAACACAGTAAAATGCAGTGCTAAGAATTTGATTTATTGCTTTATGAATCAGAGTCTTCTGTTGATATCAATAGAAAGTCATCTACGGAACTGAAGGAAAAGCAGACATTTCTTTTTTTTTTTTTTTTTTTTTGAGACAGAGTCTTGCTCTGTCGCCCAGGCTGGAGTGCAGTGGCCGGATCTCAGCTCACTGCAAGCTCCGCCTCCCGGGTTTACGCCATTCTCCTGCCTCAGCCTCCCAAGTAGCTGGGACTACAAGCGCCCGCCACCTCGCCAGGCTAGTTTTTTGTATTTTTTAGTAGAGACGGGGTTTCACCGTGTGAGCCAGGATGGTCTCGATCTCCTGACCTCGTGATCCGCCCGTCTCGGCCTCCCAAAGTGCTGGGATTACAGGCTTGAGCCACCGCGCCCGGCCAAAAGCAGACATTTCAAAAGAATGTGGTTAATACTTACAAAATACTCAGGAACTAAGTGAGATACAGAACATATCAAATCTCAAACCTCAAGAACTCTCTGGTTCAGAAGCTGAGGTTATCACTATTGTTCCTAGACATTCAGTAATGTCAGACACCTCTTTTATTCTGAGTACTTTCTCTCAGAACAGTGAGAGTAAATCTCAAGTGAGCTACTGTTGACTATTAACCTCCAACTGCGTCTGTGCTTTTGTGTTACTTTCTCAACAATTAAATATCACATGAAATATCCATTCCCCAAGTCTTAGATACCTGCCTACAGCTTAAATACTAGAGAGTGAGGAAAATAGATATATCTTTTTGTTGAGCATACATAATTAGAAGACTCACCTTCAACCAGTAAAGATGCTCAGTTTATATTTTACCTAGATATTTCTGACTGATACTACAGTTCACAATTTTGTCTACTCAATAAATCCACGCCCATTTCCTTCCACAAATACATTGAGAGAAACTGATGTTGATATAATTATCAATGCAAATGTCCTAGAAGATGTTGCAGAGAAAAGCACTTTATTCCTTTGTATATACTGATTTACTTCAAGGTAAAATACATTTCCTTGAATATGTTCAAACAATAAATTAATTTAACCACTTATTGAACTTGCACTACAAAATTAATCCTCCAAAGCAGCTTAGTCAGCATCTTTTATTTCATCAACTGCAAAATTGATCAAACTGACAATATAAACATCTCAATTTGTACCAAAATAAGGTCAGCTGTAAGGATGAGATGAGCGGTAATAAAATATTTTATGGAATATTTTATTCTTAAAGAAAGGTTGTTTTTTTTTTTCTTTTTT
Source organism: Rhinopithecus roxellana (assembly GCF_007565055.1). NCBI lineage: Eukaryota > Metazoa > Chordata > Mammalia > Primates > Cercopithecidae > Rhinopithecus > Rhinopithecus roxellana. The sequence continues at coordinate 66,067,965 of NC_044561.1, read as the reverse complement.
CCTTTTTTTTTTTTTTTTTTTTTTTTTTTTGAAACAGGGTCTCACTTTGTTGTCTAGGCTGAAGTGCAGTGGTATAATTTTGGCTCACTGGGGCCTCAAATTCCTGGCTCAAGTGATCCTTTGACTTCAGTCTCCCAAGTAGCTGGGACTACAGGTATGCGCCGCCGTGCTGGGCTAAGAGGTTTTTGTTTGTTTGTTTGTTTTGTTTCGTTTTGTTTTTGAGACGAAGTTTTGCTCTTGTTGCCCAGGCTGGGGTACAATGGCACAATCTTGGCTCACCACAACCTCCACTTCCCAAGTTCAAGTGATTCTCCTGCCTCAGCCTCCCAAGTAGCTGGGATTACAGGCATGCGCCACCACGTCCAGCTAATTTTTGTATTTTTAGTGAGACGGTGTTTCTCCATGTTGGTCAGAGTGGTCTTGAACTCTCGACCTCAGGTGACCCACCTGCCTTGACCTCCCAAAGTGCTGGGATTACAGGTGTGAGCCACCACGCCCAGCCAGGGTTTCTATTTTAATGACAGCTTTTGTTCAGTCACTATATGATGTTCCTTTTATCATGGTCAAAAAAAAATTCACATCACAATTAGATGTCCTGCTTCAGTACTGTGAGACTAGATGATTTCTGAAAGATTCTTTGGATGTGATACAAAACCACTTCTTTTAAACTTTAGCTAATTGGCAGTTATTCTTGATGGAGTGAATATCTTCGGGAAATTCATGAAGTGATAAAATAATCTCTCTTCAAAATTTACATAAATTCAAGATGTAGGTGAAATATACATCCTAGTCTGTAATCTATCTAATAGAGTCTGACTATAATCCTGTTGAAAAAACTTTATCATTAATAGACAAAATGGATTTTAACATTCTTATTAACTAAATAGATAAATATATACATAAAAGTGCTTAAAACACAAATACGCATTTTATGCATTAATTGTAAAATAAATAGTCATGCAACTAAGGCAAAAACCATTTCCAAAATCTTGGAAGACTGCGATAAGCCTTTTTGCAATCATAATGCTTGCCTCCCTAAAGTTAACTATTCTCCTCATTTTTATGATAAACAATTCTTTGCTTTATGTTGGTGTCATATACTGCATATGTTATTGGCTCAGATCTAAATATGAGGTTAAAGTGAGGGTATAAGTTAATGTAACTAAACTTAATACAGTGACAAGGACAATACAGAAAAATTCTGTATACTGAAAAAAATTCAGAACAAAATTCTGAAATTTGCTGCAAAATGATTTTAAGTTCAGAGTTCTACTTGGGATTTTAAAGAAAATTTCTCATAGGGAAAGTAAAAAGTAGAATATTTTTGTTTTATTCTTCCTACTCTCAATTGCTAGGAATTGAGGGAACATTTGCTTTTTTGTTTGTTTGTTTCCTTGAATATTTGTTTTGTGCTACATTTTAAACAAAATACTAACAGTAGAGTTAGTACTAATGTTTTAAGCCATATTTTATCCAAAATAGATGAAATGTTCATGAGATAGAGATGGAATGGGCAATTCATAAAATCTGTTAAAGGAGAAGAGATCTAAAAGCTTGTATTTCACACACACTCAAATATTGCTTAAATTAAACTTGCAGCAGTAAAATGTAGTTTATCTCTCACATTTTATTTATTGGCTTTGGCCTTCGTTTCAAACTGAGAAATCCATTGGATTTCAGTGCCTGATCAAGTAGCCTGAGAGTAAACTTTTGTCTTCAATTGGGCCTATGAGTCTGGAGAATATTTAGCCATGTTTTCTATGTCTTCTTCCTGTACTCTTGCATAGATTCATAATGAAAATCTGCTCTTTGAAATTTCTATTTGGACTTTGATGTATTTAACTTTCTTATTTGTAGTCCTCATACTGAAAGGGGACTTCTTGCTCTTTTGCTTAATTTCAAGGCAGTGTGATAAACTCAGATTTATGACTTTAATCCAACTGCACAGAAATTGAGATGTCACATTTCAGCCATATTGAAAATTGAATTAATAAAAGCATTTGTTTGTTTAGCCCTTTAGCTTCACCACCTGATAGACTTTTTTTATTTTTATTTTTTTACTTTCAAATTTGCCTTTTATTTTTTTTCTTTTTTTTGTGGATTTATTTATTTTTTTATTATACTTTAAGTTCTAGGGTACATGTGCAGAATGTGCAGTTTTGTTACATATGTATACTTGTGCCATGTTGGTGTGCTGCACCCTTCAATCATCAGCACACATTAACTCGTCATTTACATCCGGTATAACTCCCAATGCAATCCCTCCCACCCCGCCCCGACCCCGTGATAGGCCACGGTGTGTGATGTTCCCCTTCCCGAGTCCAAGTGATCTCATTGTTCAGTTCCCACCTATGAGTGAGAACATGCGGTGTTTGGTTTTCTGTTCTTGCGATAGTTTGCTGAGAATGATGGTTTCCAGCTGCATCCATGTCCCTACAAAGGACTCAAACTCATCCTTTTTTATGGCTGCATAGTATTCCATGCTGGATATGTGCCACATTTTCTTAATCCAGTCTGTCACTGATGGACATTTTGGTTCATTCCAAGTCTTTGCTATTGTGAATAGTGCCGCAATAAACATACGTGTGCATGTGTCTTTATAGTAGCATGATTTGTAATCCTTTGGGTATATACCCAGTAATGGGATGGCTGGGTTATATGGTACATTTAGTTCTAGATCCTTGAGGAATCGCCATACTGTTTTCCATAATGGTTGAACTAGTTTACAATCCCACCAACAGTGTAAAAGTGTTCCTATTTCTCCACATCCTCTCCAACAACTGTTGTTTCCTGACTTTTTAATGATTGCCATTCTAACTGGTGTGAGATGGTATCTCATTGTGGTTTTGATTTGCATTTCTCTGATGGCCAGTGATGATGAGCATTTTTTCATGTGCTTGTTGGCTGTATGAATGTTTTCTTTTGAGAAATGTCTGTTCATATCCTTTGCCCACTTTTTGATGGGGTTGATTTTTTCTTGTAAATTTGTTTGAGTTATTTGTAGGTTCTGGATATTAGCCCTTTGTCAGATGAGTAGGTTGCAAAAATTTTCTCCCATTCTGTAGGTTGTCTGTTCACTCTGATGGTAGTTTCTTTTGCTGTGCAGAAGCTCTTTAGTTTAATTAGATCCCATTTGTCAATTTTGGCTTTACTTGCCGTTGCTTTTGGTGTTTTAGACATGAAGTCCTTGCCCATGCCTATGTCCCGAATGGTATTACCTAGGTTTTCTTCTAGGGTTTTTATGGTATTAGGTCTAACATTTAAGTCTCTAATCCATCTTGAATTAATTTTTGTATAAGGAGTAAGGAAAGGATCCAGTTTCAGCTTTCTACTTATGGCTAGCCAATTTTCTCAGCACCACTTATTAAATAGGGAATAATTTCCCCATTTCTTATTTTTCTCAGGTTTATCAATGATCAGATGGCTGTAGATGTGTGGTATTATTTCTGAGGACTCTGTTCTGTTCCATTGGTCTACATCTCTGTTTTGGTAACAGTACCATGCTGTTTTGGTTACTGTAGCCTTGTAGTATAGTTTGAAGTCAGGTAGCGTGATGCCTCCAGCTTTGTTCTTTTGACTTAGGATTGTCTTAGCAATGCAGGCTCTTTTTTGGTTCCATATAAACTTTAAAGCAGTTTTTTCCAATTCGGTGAAGAAACTCATTGGTAGCTTGATGGGGATGGCATTGAATCTATAAATAACCTTGGGCAGTATGGCCATTTTCACAATATTGATTATTCCTATCCATGAGCATGGTATGTACTTCCATTTGTTTGTGTCCTCTTTGATTTCACTGAGCAGTGGTTTGTAGTTCTCCTTGAAGAGGTCCGTTACATCCCTTGTAAGTTGGATTCCTAGGTATTTTATTCTCTTTGAAGCAATTATGAATGGAAGTTCATTCCTGATTTGGCTCTCTGCTTGTCTGTTACTGGTGTATAAGAATGCTTGTGATTTTTGCACATTAATTATGTATCCTGAGACTTTGCTGAAGTTTCTTATCAGCTTAAGGAGACTTTGGGCTGAGACAATGGGGTTTTCTAAATATACAATCATGTCATCTGCAAACAGGGACATTTTGACTTCTTTTCCTAACTGAATACCCTTTATTTCTTTCTCTTGCCTGACTGCCCTAGCCAGAACTTCCAACACTATGTTGAATAGGAGTGGTGAGAGAGGGCATCCCTGTCTTGTGCCAGTTTTCAAAGCGAATTTTTCCAGTTTTTGCCCATTCAGTATGATATTAGCTGTGGGTTTGTCATAAATAGCTCTTACTACTTTGAGATACGTTCCATCAATACCGAATTTATTGAGCGTTTTTAGCATGAAGGGCTGTTGAATTTGTCAAAGGCCTTTTCTGCATCTATTGAGATAATCATGTGGATTTTGTCTTTGGATCTGTTTATATGCTGGATTATGTTCACTGATTTGCGTATGTTGAACCAGCCTTGCATCCCAGGGATGAAGCCCACTTGATCATGGTGGATAAGCTTTTGGATGTGCTGCTGAATCCGGTTTGCCAGTATTTTATTGAGGATTTTTGCATCGATGTTCATCAGGGATATTGGTCTAAAATTCTCTTTTTTTGTTGTATCTCTGCCAGGCTTTGTTATCAGGATGATGTTGGCCTCATAAAATGAGTTAGGGAGGATTCCCTCTTTTTCTATTGATTGGAATAGTTTCAGAAGGAATGGTACCAGCTCCTCCTTGTACCTCTGGTAGAATTCAGCTGTGAATCCATCTGGTCCTGGACTTTTTTTGGTGGGTAGGCTATTAATTGTTGCCTCAATTTCAAAGCCTGCTATTGGTCTACTCAGGGATTCAGCTTCTTCCTGGTTTAGTCTTGGGAGAGTGTAAGTGTCCAGGAAATTATCCATTTCTTCTAGATTTTCTAGTTGATTTGTGTAGAGGTGTTTATACTATTCTCTGATGGTAGCTTGTATTTCTGTGGGGTCGGTGGTGATATCCCCTTTATCATTTTTTATTGCGTCTATTTGATTCTTCTCTCTTTTCTTCTTTATTAGTCTTGCTAGCGGTCTGTCAATTTTGTTGATCTTTTCAAAAAACCAACTCCTGGATTCATTGATTTTTTGGAGGGTTTTTTGTGTCTCTATCTCCTTCAGTTCTGCTCTGATCTTAGTTAGTTCTTGCCTTCTGCTAGCTTTTGAATGTGTTTGCTCTTGCCTCTCTAGTTCTTTTAATTGTGATGTTAGAGTGTCAATTTTAGATCTTTCCTGCTTTCTCTTGTGGGCATTTAGTGCTATAAATTTCCCTCTACACACTGCTTTAAATGTGTCCCAGATATTCTGGTATGTTGTATCTTTGTTCTCATTGGTTTCAAAGAACATCTTTATTTCTGCTTTCATTTCGTTATGTACCCAGTAGTCATTCAGGAGCAAGTTATTCAGTTTCCATGTAGTTGAGCGGTTTTGATTGAGTTTCTTAGTCCTGAGTTCTAGTTTGATTGCACTGTGGTCTGAGAGACAGTTTGTTATAATTTCTGTTCTTTTACATTTGCTGAGGAGTGCTTTACTTCCAATTATGTGGTCAATTTTGGAATAATTGTGATGTGGTGCTAAGAAGAATGTATATTCTGTTGATTTGGGGTGGAGAGTTCTGTAGATGTCTATTATGTCTGCTTGCTGCAGAGATGAATTCAATTCCTGTATATCCTTGTTAACTTCCTGTCTCGTTGATCTGTCTAATGTTGACAGTGGGGTGTTGAAGTCTCCCATTATTATTGTATGAGAGTCTAAGTCCCTTTGTAAGTCTCTAAGGACTTGCTTTATGAATCTGGGTGCTCCTGTATTGGGTGCATATATATTTAGGACAGTTAGCTCTTCCTGTTGAATTGATCCCTTTACCATTATGTAATGGCCTTCTTTGTCTCCTTTGATCTTTGATGGTTTAAAGTCTGTTTTATCAGAGACTAGGATTGCAACCCCTGCTTTTTTTTTTTTGTTCTCCATTTGCTTGGTAGATCTTCCTCCATCCCTTTATTTTGAGCCTATGTATGTCTCTACATGTGAGATGGGTCTCCTGAATACAGCAGACTGATGGGTCTTGACTCTTTATCCAATTCGCTAGTCTGTGTCTTTTAATTGGAGCATTTAGTCCATTTACATTTAAGGTTAATATTGTTATGTGTGAACTTGATCCTGCCATTATGATATTAACTGGTTATTTTGCTCGTTAGTTGATGCAGTTTCTTCCTAGCCTCGATGGTCTTTACATTTTGGCATGTTTTTGCAATGGCTGGTACCGGTTGTTCCTTTCCATGTTTAGGGCTTCCTTCAGGGTCTCTTGTAAGGCAGGCCTGGTGGTGACAAAATCTCCAAGCATTTGCTTATCTCTAAAGGATTTTATTTTTCCTCCACTTATGAAACTTAGTTTGGCTGGATATGAAATTCTGGGTTTAAAATTCTTTTCTTTAAGAACGTTGAATATTGGCCCCCACTCTCTTCTGGCTTGTAGAGTTTCTGCCGAGAGATCTGCTGTTAGTCTGATGGGCTTCCCTTTGTGGGTAACCCGACCTTTCTCTCTGGCTGCCCTTAAGATTCTTTCCTTCATTTCAACTTTGGTGAATCTGGCAATTATGTGTCTTGGAGTTGCTCTTCTCGAGGAGGATCTTTGTGGCGTTCTCTGTATTTCCTGAATTTGAATGTTGGCCTGCCCTACTAGGTTGGGGAAGTTCTCCTGGATGATATCCTGAAGAGTGTTTTCCAACTTGGTTCCATTTTCTCCCTCACTTTCAGGCACCCCAATCAGATGTAGATTTGGTCTTTTTACATAATCCCATACTTCTTGCAGGCTTTGTCCATTTCTTTTTCTTTTTTTTTCTTTAGACTTCTCTTCTCGCTTCATTTCATTCATGTGATCCTCAATCACTGATACTCTTTCTTCCAGTTGATCGAGTTGGTTACTGAAGCTTGTGCATTTTTTACGTATTTCTCGTGTTATGTTTTTCATCTCTGTCAGGTCGTTTATGGCCTTCTCTGCATTAATTATTCTGGTTATCAATTCTTCCACTCTTTTTTCAAGATTTTTAGTTTCTTTGCACTGGGTATGTAATTCCTCCTTTAGCTCTGAGAAGTTTGATGGTCTGAAGCCTTCTTCTCTCATCTCGTCAAAGTCATTCTCTGTCCTGCTTTGATCCGTTGCTGGCGATGAGCTGCGTTCCTTTGGAGGGGGAAATGTGCTCTTATTCTTTGAATTTCCAGGTTTTCTGTCCTGCTTTTTCCCCATCTTTGTGGTTTTATCTGCCTCTGGTCGTTGATGATGGTGAGGTACTGATGGGGTTTTGGTGTGGGTGTCCTTCCTGTTTGTTAGTTTTCCTTCTAACAGTCAGGACCCTCAGCTGTAGGTCTGTTGGAGATTGCTTGAGGTCCACTCCAGACCCTCTTTGCCTGGGTGTCAGCAGCAGAGGCTGCAGAAGACAGAATACTGCTGAACAGCGAGTGTACCTGTCTGATTCTTGCTTTGGAAGCTTCCTCACGGGGGTGTACTCCACCGTGTGAGGTGTGGGGCGTCGGTCTGCCCCTAGTGGAGGATGTCTCCCAGTTAGGCTACTCAGGGGTCAGTGACCCACTTGAGCAGGCAGTCTGTCCGTTCTCAACCTCTGTGTTGGGAGATCTACTGCTCTCTTCAAAGCTGTCAGACAGAGTCATTTGCATCTGCAGAGGTTTCTGCTGCTTTGTTTTTGTTGTTTAGCTGTGCCCCGTCCCCAGAGGTGGAGTCTACAGAGACTGGCAGGCCTCCTTGAGCTGCTGTGAGCTCCACCCAGTTTGATCTTCCCAGGGCTTTGTTACCTACTTAAGCCTCAGCAATGGTGGGTGCCCCTCCCCCAGCCTCACTGCTGCCTTGCAGTTAGATCGCAGACTGCTGTGCTAGCAATGAGGAAGGCTCCGTGGGCATGGGACCCTCCTGGCCAGGCGTGGGATATAATCTACTGGTGTGCCCATTTGCTTAAAGCGCAGTATTGGGGTGGGAGTTACCCGATTTTCCAGGTGTTGTGTGTCTGAGTTCCCCTGGCTAGGAAAAGGGATTCCCTTCCCCCTTCGCTTCCCAGGTGAGGTGATGCCTCGCCCTGCTTCAGCTATCGCTGGTCAGGCTGCAACTGCTGACCAGCACCGATTGTCCGGCACCCCCTAGTGAGATAAACCCAGTACCTCAGTTGAAAATGCAGAAATCACCTGTCTTCTGTGTCGCTTGCACTGGGAGCTGAAGACTGGAGCTGTGCCTATTCGGCCATCTTGCTCCACCCCCCGATAAGACTTTTAAAGTGGCTACTTTAAGGGATATGTAAGCTTTATAGAATCTTGCCATCAATAATTACAAAGCAATTAAAATTCAGCAATATAGGTTTGTAACAAAGCTGGTTCTCCTCTTTCTCGTCTTTGAAGGACAAAAAACCAAAATGGTACAGGGAAACCAAGGGAAATAAATACCATAGTACATAATGTTTTCTAACATTTTAAGTAAACTAAATGCCAAATCCTCTTTAAAACCTATGGCTTGGCTTTGCTGAACCAGGGGTCTCTCCCCAGGTCAACTTGGCTTTCTTCCCAAAGAGCATCATGCAAGCATTAGGATCTATGTAGAATGCCTGACTTTCTATACTTTGATTAGGTACTTTCTATTTATCTGCCTAAATCAAGATTACCTATTCTTTCTGCTAAAAAGAAAATGGCCTACAACTTAGGTCAAATTACAATAAATGTCCTCTTTTTAAAAAATCAGACCCTATTTAGTATTTGTGAGAGTTCAGCTGGGGTTTAGATATTAATATGGGACAAGAATTCATTGGAGATCTCTGTGTTTCATCTATTTCAGTATGTAAAAGTTAAATTAAATTCACAACTGCTTACATCATATTCTGTTCATCTATCTTGAAAACTATATCTATCTATCTATCTATCTATCTATCTATCTATCTATCTATCTATCTATGTAGACAGCATCTTGATCTGTTGCCTAGGCTGAAGTGCAGTGGCCTGATCTCAGCTCACTGCAACCTCTGCCTCCCAGACTCAAGTGATTCTCTTGCCTTAGGCTCCTGAGTAGCTGGGATTACAGGCACATGCCACCACACCAGGTTACTATTTGTATTTTTAGTGGAGACAGGGTTTCACCATGTTTGCCAGGGTGGTCTCGAACTCCTGATCTGTTCACCTCAGCCTCCCAAAGTGCTGTAATTACAGGTCTGAAACATTGTGTCTGGCCTTGGCAACTATATCTTTGTAAGTATTCTAACTCTTTTCAAGTTTAGAATTTTTTAAGCCTCAAATTTCCTGGCCCATGGCTCATCTCTTTTATTCTTCTCACTTAGGAGAGGCTTAGTGTGTATCCACGTGGATGAGCGGCGAGCCTGACAATTTGTCTCTCAGTCACTGCTCAGATCTTTGGGGTACACATTAATAGTACATTTTGCCCCTAAGAAAACTGACAGAAATAGAGTATTATGCATGCCCTGCACGTGGCCTGGGGGCTGTTTACAAAATGTTGTGTAATCGTGAGTACCTGAGAAGCAGTTTAGAAGAAGGATGTTGGCAGGACACATCTCCTTGGCCCCCAGGCTATAGCCATGAAGGTGAGGAGTTGGTAGAGGAGAGACAGAGTGAGGAGGCCTTCACTAAACTGGAACCCAGCTCAAGCCCTTTTCTTGCCTGTTTCTAAAGACAGTACTCCACCCTATTTTCTCCCTAAAGACAGAGGCTGTGTCTTCATTATCTTTATATCCAGGATTATTTGATGGCCAACAAGTTGTTTTCATTTGTTTTACTTATTATTGTTGAATAAGTAAGTTTTAAAAGAGAGAAAAAAATGTAATCGTGACTAACGCTATGTAGGTAGTGAATGTCAAAACAGTTCAAATTCAGATTTCAAAAGTCAGAGTCTTCTGATTCTGAGGTTTTTGATCCGTTATTGTATTATCCTTTCTCACGCTGCTATGAAGAGATATCCAAGACTGGGTAATTCATAGAGAAGAGTTTTAATTTACTCACAGTTCCGCATGACTTGGGAGGCCTTAGGAGTCTTACAATCATGGTGGGAGACACCTCTTCACAGGGCTGCAGGAGAGAGAATGAATGCCAGAAGGGGAAATGCCAGATGCTTATAAAACATCAGATCTTGTGAGAACTCACTCACTCTCATGAGAATAGCATGAGAGAGACTGCCCCCATAATTCAATTACCCCTCCCTGGGTCTCTCCCATGAAACATGAGAATTATGGGGATTAGAATTTAAGATGAGATTTGAGGGGGGACACAAAGCCAAACCAGATCAGTTATTGTATCACACTGATCATTCCTTCACACTAGAACATAAATATCAGTGTCATTAAGCAACCAGAAGCCTGATGTGGTATGGGACCCCAGCCAAAGGGAAGGTTAAAGTAGCAATCAACAGTGAGGTATAATTGTATGGAGAAAGTCTAATTGGAACGGTGTCTTCCAAGTTTGAGTACGATTTAGTTAGTGATACAGAAGACATTCTAAATAGAGAGAAAGACAACAACTGGGTTCTTAATTTATTTACCTAATTTATCCATAATATAGAAAATATATCTACTGAAAGTAAATTTAATCACAGAACAAAATGAGCCAATTTTTAATAGTGATAATAAAAATAAGTTACTGAGATTTTGTTTAATTGTTTGTATCTTCACAACTTTCTCAACCATCAGGACACATCTAAATGGAAAAGTCTACAAATTACTTTGAAGACAAAATCTAAAGTGAGCCTTTTAAAATCAATATATTTAAAACCTATTTCCCTCAAAAATAAATATTAAACCAAGATTCAATCTAGCAAAATAAATCTTTATAAATCTTTGGAGATTTCCTCTTTATGTTAAGAAACATATTTACAGTGGCTATATATAAATTCATTAGGGTTAAATATTCTCTCTGCCTCTGTCTTCTCTCTCTCTCTTTCTGTCAATCTATTATTTTCCCATTTACCTGGATAAAAGCCACAAGCAAATAATAGTGCCAACCACAGGAAAACACATTTTTCAAATAATTGTGAAAAATATCATTTCTGTAGAGACAGGGTTTCCGCTGGAAGTATTTAAGGGAACAGTATTTAATGTGGGGAAATAGAGAATGACTCTTTTCCCTGGTGATAACAAGTCCTATTTGTCCCAATTTACAGCAGCAGGGGAGGGAAAGGTGTACCTAAAATGCAAATAAACTATCCAGGTGCAGAGTGTGCATGGAAAAGGTTAGCTGGATAGTGGCTGAGTAATTACAGTAATTCAGGACATGTAAATATATCCTGTGGACCAAAGAAACAGAAATATGTTATAATAGAAATGGAGCACTTAAGAAAATACAGCTTTAGGTCAAATAACAGTACACATTCCAAACAGAGGACTTTACTCACAGGACAAAACTAAGGATAATATGCTCATTTAAGAAACAACTTTTTAACCATATTACAAAGTTGGGTATACACTAAAGCCAATCTGAGGTGAAAAAATGGTATCATACTCCATTCCAAGAAGGTCTTTTTTTTAAAACAAGTATCAAGTTATGCCAATTGATGCATATTTGTTTAATTCTTTGGGAGAAAGTAATAAACCACGAAAGCAGACAGAAGAAATTTCAGAAACAAGGGAGTAAAGTGAAAGAGCATGTCATTTCATGAGCACTGCTCTGTACTGTCTGACAATTAATAAGCTACTTTTGCAAAGTTAATGTTAAGATGGCAAGGTAAACGGACAATTAGGCTGGTTGCTGTTCTAGATGTCTTTAGTTCTGTGCCTAATTCTGAAGGTTAATGGCTAGTATCAGCACACATTTGATTTTAATTTAAAAAAACAGGCAATTTAAATCCAATAGATTCTCTAATATGCATTCTCTAGAAATATTTCTACTTAATATGGCTAAGTAAAGTGTGTTGAAGTAATTGTATAAGTTTAACTTTTTTTCCAAATCAAAGCTTAATAGAGCCTCTAGGTAACACACATAAGGATTTCTTCCCATACAAACTGATAGATAAAATTCTTCCCAGAGCACTGTACTAGGGTTCTTAAAACATGGATAATGATCAAACCTATATCAAGACTTCTGGAACAGTACACAAAGGGGAATCTCATATAAACCAATAGTCACCAAGAGTTGTTTAGGATTCTTTTCACTCCATCACCCTGGGGAGATGGGGTGATGTACACACCACTGTTCCTATACACTAGTCACATCGCAAGGTAAGCCCTCTGAATCAGGTTGAATCAAGGAGCAAGACAACAATCATTAGGCTGTGGGACATTTGAGCTGAAAGATTAACAAAGGCACTGGTCTCCTGACTGGTGGGTTTAGTGTCTAGATATTACAGCAATATGACATGGTAGAAGCTACACACCACTTTCTTTTACCAGTTCAATATCTGTGGTTAGGGAAGCATCTGCTTTTCTCCTGGAATAATCAGTGTATTTATGCCCAATCCTAGAGTTGGACTAGAAGAGAATATTGTAAGTAGTGAGCATTTGGACAATTTCCACGAAGTCTTGCAAGACAAGACATTTGCTAAAAGTACAGTCTGTAGATTTTCAATATAGAACAAGTAGACCCTTATTCTCATTTGGTAATTATCACCATCAGCACTTGTGATGTTATAACTCACACTGTATAGTAATGAAGATATTGGAAAAAATGCAAAAAATGTCAAGCATATAGTTATTTCCTTGAAGGAACACCCAATATTGTATACAAATAAAAATATAGAGAAAAAATACATTGACAATTAAGAACTATTGGGGGGCATGACTATAGAAAAAGGAAGCCGCCCAAGTCTCATCTTAAATTGTAACTCCATCATCCTCACAGTGGCAGAGGAGGGACCTAGTGGGAGGCAATTGAATTATTACCCTCATGATGTTCTCATGATAGTAAGAATATTCTCATGATAGTAAGTTCTCATGTAATCTAATGGTTTTATAAGGGGCTTTGTTCCCTTTTCTCGGCACTTCTCCTTCCAGTCGCTGTGAAGAAGGTTGTCCTTGCCTGGCCTTCTGCCTTGATTGTAGGTTTCCTGACACCTCCCCAGCTATGACGAATTGTAAGTCAATTAAACCTCTTTCCTTCATAAATTACCCAGTGTCAGGTTTGTCTTTATTAGCAGTGCGAGAACAGACTGATAAGGAGTAAATGGTTTAACTTTTACATAGTTTTTATTAGGTGATGACAGAAGTATTTGCCCCACAGGAATCAACAAATCCCCAAAATGAGGGCTTTCCCCTCACCCTCAAGAGGACTAATCATTAAAAATTTAACAACACATTCATGAGTATAAATCAGAAAGGGAATAGTTTTCAATTGATTATGAAATTCATCAGTTCCTCGCTAATTCTCAATCTTTACTATAGAATTGAGGATGTTTATTTAAATGACCTGTATATTTCATGAGAATGTGGAGTAATTAGCATTCATTTAACAGGTCTAGGATATTATTACATTAAAATTTATGTGTATCCCAAACTGTACAATAATGTATGTTGTTTGCATAAAATGGAAGAACAGGTAATAAATTTCTTCATTTTCACACACTTAATTAAAATAATTACGATTTTCACATGAATAAATATTATTTTTAAGCACAGTGAAGTTTCTGATGTTCTTTGTGATGTACTTTCCAGCCAAGACAAAGTTGAGAAATTTGTAAGAGATCAAATCTTGCATTCAATTTAATTGAATTGATTTTGGGGATTGTCCTTGCAATTTCTTGACATTGCCAACCCACACATGAGGGTAAGTTTTATATCATCATAGCATGTAATTCTACAATACCACTAGACATTACAGAGTGAGAGTAACAGCCTTCGTACAGATGGTGTTGTTGCCAGTCTTGCCAAGCAAAGCTTCCACTGACTTAGCACAGATGCTGAAGGATGAGGCTACAGTTGTCAACCTCCGGTATCCTCAGCTCAGCAGGGCAGAATTTAAGGCAGGCAGAGTGTTAGAAATCTGCTTGAGTTACTGTGGTGCAGGTCTCTCAAATGTGAAAGGTGTCCAAGTATTTTAATGGTCCATGATTTTTTTAAAAGGATTTTTAGAATTTTATGTCTAATTTTGACAAATTTCCCAAAGTTATTTTATAAATATTTTGTAATACTAACTATATTGTCTATTTAATAGTCACAGTTTTTATATTTTGAACGAAATTGTAATCTGGGTACTTACTGAAGAAAACATACTATTTTGCATGTCAATTATCATAAAATAAGAGGTGATAAAATATTTGTGTATGACCCATTAATGCTTTATGATGTGTTACTGATTTATATTTACATAAAAATGAAGTAACAGAGAGAAAATTTGATAACATTCATTGAAAGATATTATTTGAGTCTAATTCTTTAAAGCACATACTATTAATTGCTCCATTTACAAAAAGAACTTTAATGATAAAAATGTCACCACAGAGGGAACATATATTAAAACATTTCTTCTACAGATTCATAATTGTGCTTTCTACAGTTTCAAGACGAAGTTCTTAGTTCCCCACCAGTTTTTTCACTTTCTTTTAGAATCAGCTTTGATCAATCTTTATGGACTAACATATTATGAACTTAATGTTCTATTGTCACAGAGGATTATGTGAAAGCTTATTATACATCCATGTTTTCTGTGACAGTTCAGTATACGCTTGATTTCCTGATTTCTTGGCACAATAATAAATAGCCATTCTTTTACTCTCATCCTGTTTTGTTTGATAAATTACAAGACTATCCCATATAGAAGGAGCCTCAGCAAGAGCTTTTTTCATTTAAGGTGGTTGTATATTCCAGGTATTTCTTTCCTCATCCAAGATCTCAGTCAGGAGCTTCCAAGTGAAGGCTCAGAAATGCCTGAAGGACCATATATATTTACTTATTTAATAGTAAATAATGATAAGACAAAAATTATTATGTATGCAAATAATGTATTAGTCTATTCTCACACTGCTTTGAAGAAGTACCCAAGACTGGGTAATTTATAAAGAAAAGAGGTTTAATTGACTCTCAGTGCCACATTGCTGGGGAGGCCTCAGGAAACTTACAATCATGGTGGAAGGCACCTCTTTACAGGGTGGCAGGAGAGAAAATGAGTACTCAGAAAAGGGGGAAAAGCCCCTTATAAAACCATCAATTCTCTTGAGATGTCACTCAGTATCACGAGAACAGTATGAGGGTAACTGCCCCTATGATTTAATTACCTTTCCCTGTGTCCCTCCCACAACACATGGGCACTATTGTAACTACAATTAAAGATGATGTTTGGGTGGGGATAAAGCCAAACTACATCAAATAGTAAGTTATGACAGTCTTTTAAAAGTTTTAAAATAAATTTAAACAGAAAAAGTCAGGACAGTCTAAAAACATGCTGTTATAGTATTAAAATACACAAACACATTGTGTCTTTAAAACTGAATTATGAATGTTTCTTGGTTGTTGATTTTATATACAGGATTTTAAACCTCATGCATAATTGCAGAAATATTTAAACAAAGCAATTTTGATGCTTATACATTGATTTAATTTATATGCTATAATAGTTAATTTTTATTATTTAAAATTATTTGTTCCAGATACTGAATTTTAACAATTTCAATTCCCATTTGCATTGGCGTTAAAGAAGCTAACCTTCCCATTGCTCTGCAATGTCCCAATCACTTGTAAGTTTTCAGTTCATTTCTTCTTCCAGTATCTTGCCTACTTAAATCCTGGTTGCTTTACAGGGTTGATCTTCAATTTGTCTTTCTAGCTCTTTAATATTGTAAAAGCAGCTCCCTCCTATGTGCAATCCTTTGTGTGGATGTTCAGTGGTTTTTCCACCAAGTTTGGAGAAGACTCAAGAGAAAATGAGCCCAATAAAATCAGTTCTTTACTCTGAAGCTTCCTACTCATCAGCAACTTGGCCCCTCAGTCTCTGGTTACCTGGGCAGCTATTTTATTTTTAAAGAGAGACTATTCTTGAATTTTCATCTGCATTTTTAGTTGTTCTTGATCTGCTGTAAGTTACTTCATCTTATTCAAAATCAGAACCCAAAGCATTTATTCAGTGAAGAAATTATCTTTTCTTCAGAAGCAAAAATGTGGAATTTACAACAAAATCTCTTCAGAGAGTATAAAGAACAATTTTCTCAGTTAAATTGAAAAAAAAAATTGGAATGTGTACATCATTGAACTATTTTAATCATTGTAGTATAAATTTTGACAGTATTTTATTGCACACTGTTTTCTAATCTAGATTTAATATCTCAATCAGGTATATTTAATTAAGAATATCAGAAATAGAAGCTACAAATCTAATTTTCTAATTTAGTATGGTCGAAAAATAAAATGTTCTGTTTAATATTTCTTCAAATTGGTTTAATACATTGATGCTATGTAAATTACCTTTCAACAAAATGAAAAATATGCTTAAATTATTGAAAAAATACTGTACGTGTTTCTAGACAATAAATCTCCTGTTACTTTATTTATTTATTTTTTTGCTAAATCAAATTGTGGTTTAATCATTAGATTACGTTTTCAAACACAATAGCATTACTTTCATAATTCTTCAACAAAATGCATTTATGATGCTTTTGGTATGTTGTATGGCCCTTTCAAAATGCTTGTGTATGCCTGTAAATACTTAGTTCCTTGCTTTTATGCTCCTGAGGAGCAGACAATATATTTTTTAGTTGCTGCTTAGCAGTTAACATAATGTGTGGCAAATAAGTTTTCAGAAAGTATGTTTTTAGAAAAAACATTGATGACATATTTCAATTCTTGATTCTCATTGGACAATTATTGATTTCTCAAAAAAGTCCTTTATCATCAGTGTAATATTTTATAACCATATTAATCTTATGTGTTATTAAAATTTGCCTCCTTGAAGTGTTCTATAATATATTATTACATATTTATATGCTTGTTTTAGTTTGTTTACATTATAAATATGCTTTGAAATATATATATAAGCTATATCAAATAAGCTATTATGTTATATTTAGAAGCATCTTATATTAAGAATTATGTAACTGGAAAGGTGTCCTATAAGTTGACAAGAAAACATATGAAGACTGAAATTTGTCTCAGGTTTTGAAGTTCCATTGTATATTAAATATACTGATATTTCAACATTACATTATTATATTTAGTAATATACATTTTTAAAGCAGATATTACTTCTATATATATGAAAAATCATTTTTGAATTAGAGGAAAAAATCATTATGTGTTAACAAATGAGTTTAACACTATACTATGTATCAAGTGATATGAAAATATTTGTGCAATGATTAAAAAGATGTTTAACCTTATTTTCTTGTTTTCCAAAAACAAGAAAACATTGATTTATTATTTATTGCTCTAGTGTTTATTTTATAGGGATCAATTATGTGTGTTTTATTTTAAGTGTTAAAAAATAAGATATTTTGATTCCTCCATCTCAAAAGGTATAATTTTATATAACTATCAGGTATACATGCAGCTTACAGTGTAGAGTAAACCAAACAATTCCCTGTTACACAATGTGTTGAATTTTACACTCTTAAATTATCTTCTGAGGAAACACAACACTGAATAAATAAGGAAAATATATAAAGGAAAATCAAATATTAGCAAAAAACACATTATTTATTTCATAATTTAACAATGGTAATTTCTTTAAGATTTAATATTGAACGTGTGAGAATTTAGAATAGGTGTCAATATGTCATTAACCTAATTAAATTTTTTTCATCAGTTTTTATTTGTTTATTCATTCACTTTTTTTCAATAAATAATGACACATGTGCACGGTACATGATAAGGTTTTTCCAAGTTTGTATGATAAATCAGTAAATCAGTGTAAAAATAAGACTTCATTATGAAAATCATTACATGAAATGTCTTATGTCCTTCATCAACTTCTGTTATGAGCTTTGTCTTTTAGCACTTAAAATCATTACCATTATTAGTATTTGTAGGTACAAATTTAAATAGGTCTAGAATTGTGCACCAATATATTTTATAATAATAATTTTTTATTCAAACAAGGTAATCATTTTGGTATAGTACATTTATTATGCTGGCTGATGCAATTTCAAATTCATTACTTATTTTGCTAACAACAGGAAGTGATGCGACAAGAGTGTTTTCAAGTAAGTTCTTCAAAATTTTATACAAGTATTATGTATGTTTCAGAATACATTTGTGTTAAAAATATAAATCAACTCAAGAAATGCTTAAAGATATTGACACTCAGGTCACAGAAGGTATTCATGATTTAAATACAAAATGTTTTTCCTGAAAAGTTATTTCAATATACAAACTTTGCATGTTTTAAGATATTTTGTATATAGACCTTTCTGTTAAAATATGTTTATCAGCATTTTAAAAACAATGTGAAACATAAAAATGCCAATCTTTATTTACAGTTTTTGCAATTAGAGAGCCAATAATTTTTAAAATTATTAATATGTTAATGTTTTATATTCTAATTAAGAAGCCACATGGGTGCTTATTATGAGATATGTTTATGAAATGGCTTCATAGTTAATTTTATATTTATTACATAGAAACAGCTTTCTTCAAAATCTTCTATTTATTCAGCTTTGTCAAAAGCTTCTTTTATAATTATTTGTTATATATCAATTTTATTGAAATTAGAATGGCAATCTCTTTTTATACATTTCACTTTAAATGCTATATTCAGTGGCAGTATGGTTGTAATGTAAAGACTTCATAGTAATGTACCTTTATGAGAAAACCAGACAAGCTACCTTGGAAATATTTGCCATTGTGTTTTGGCTACTCTTAAATTTATAAAAATTTCACTGTACAAATAAGCAAATATGAGTGTCGGAGGTAGGAAAATGGCAAACTAGAGCAGAAGGGATCTTGTGATGCTTCAAACAATATCCCACCAAAACAGCTTTACATAAAATTTTGAAGACAAAATAAACATTCTAAAATTTATTTATTCATTTTTTTGTTCTCTTTCAGGTCAAACATCAAAGTGTGGCTCTATGCACCTACACATGATGCTGCTGTCTGTTAATGATAATCTCTCATGTATCTCACAGGAAATCATACTGTTGGACACTTAAAAAGTACAAGCACTATCTTTGAAAAGAAAGGCACATAATTACTTGAGTATTATCATTTACTGAAGGATTAAGAAATATTTAAACTGCAATAGTATCCTTCAGATTCAAATTATGGCCAAAGTTCTCTTGCATGAACTTAACAGTTTTGAGAATGTGAAATGAGTACATATTTAATACTTTGACCCTTTTATTCAGTTTGTTTGTTTTGATACCAGGAGTCAAAACAGCCATCACTCTGGGTCTTCAGAAGAAAAAGTTAATCCCTTCCCATTGAGAAGTACCTCTGTTAATTTACCTTGTCATCTGGTATTCAATGTATTTTCATTTTTGTCTAGTGGAGTACTGCATGCATGGCACTAAAGTCATCATCAGTTATATACATTTGTTCCTGCTTTCTGATTGGCACACATTTCCATGCCTATGTATTGAGGAGAATGTACTTGTGAAATATAAAATCATAAAACTCAAAATAAATGAGTTTAAATTGCGAGAAGAAAAAAAAAAAAAAAAACAACTTACATAAAACTGAAGATCATATAACTTCAAGCCCTAAAGTCTACTTATGCGTTTTTAATGTGCAACTATAGAATGTTTTTACATTTTGAAAATAACATTAGAGGTATAGAAATCAATATACTTAATGTAGTTAGTTATACTAAACATGCCCTCATTAATGATCAATGTTTTCAAATGATCCATAGTTAGATGTGAATAATATTAAGTATCAGATGACTAAAATGACAACATAGCACCTATAAAAAGTGGGCTTTCAAAATATAAAACATGTTTTAAGAAGACAGAGAAGAAAAACAAATCGGAAAAATACAAACCCACAAAACAGGAAAAAGAAAATTTGTGTATGTGTTTGTGCATGAGATCAACTATGTTGATTACTGTGACATATGTGTGTATCTATATATATGAATATATACAGCTTAAGACAGAGGAAAGGTAATTGGAATACATCAGTCATTTGAAGTAAGTTTGAAGAGTTAGTGTAAATTATTAGTTACTATCAATGCCTGTTGAAAGTTAGTTACCTTCCTAATGTTGGAAACTCATCTAATTTTATAAAGTTTTAAAACTCTGTTGAAAGGAGTAATTATCTGAGAAAATAATTATGTGAATTTTCTGAATGTGTCAAAACTACATCATAAGGAAGACTTTAAATCATAGGTTTGTATTCAAAATCATTATTTAGCATATACTATAAATAGGTTATGCAATAATATCTCAATAGACTTCCATTACTTGAAGATTCAAGTCTAGTTTTCAATGGAAAGTAGGTTAACTACCTTCAAATACTCTCTGATGCCCATTTGATACAGCTAAAAATCCCTACATCTTTTCTTCAGTTCCCTCCATCTATGGCTGCATCTTACAATTTTGACGTTAGCACTCAATATTCATCTACTAATGTTTAATCCAAACAGATTAGTGTGCTGTTGGTGGGAGTGTAAATTAGTACAGCCACTATGGAAAACAGTATGAAGGGAGGTCCCTCCAAAAACTAAATACAGAACTACTATAGGATCCAGCATTCCCACTGCTGGGTATGTATCCAAAAGAAAATAAATCACTGTATAAAGAGATATCTGAACCCCTATGTTTGTTGCAAGCACTGTTTACAAAAGCCAAGATATGGAATTAACCTAAGTGTCCATGAGTGGATAGATAAATAAATAAATAAATAAATAAAATGTGGTACATATTATAGTACACAATGGAAAGTTATTCAGCCATAAATAATCCTATCATTTTCAAGAACAGAGATGGAATTTGAGGATATTATGTTGAGTGAAATAAGCCAGACACAGAAAGACAAATATTCATGTGATCTCATTTCTATATAGTAGCCAAAAAATTCATCTTATAGAGGTAGTAGAATGATCATTACCAGAGGCTGGGAATGGTAGTAGGGGAGGGATAAAGTGGGGTCAGTTAACAAGTATTGAGACACAATTAGATAGATGAAATAAGATTTAGTGTTTAGGAGAACAATAAGGCAGCTCTCGTTACAAATAAGTTATTGTATATTTCAATATATTAATAAATAGAGGATTAGAATTGGAATGCTCCTAACACAAAGAAATGATAACTTTTTGTGGTGATGGATATTCTAAGTCCCCTGATTTGATCATTAATCATTGTACATTTGTATCAAAATACCACATGTGCCCCATAAATTTTTTCAACTATTATGTATTCATATACTTAAATATATATATATATATATATATATATATATATATGACTAGTCTACTGTCTATTGAGAAAATAAAATGCATTTTAGTGGTTTTATATTTTCACCATTGTTAAATCAGCCCCATTATTTCATCTACCTATTCATTCATCCATTCATTCATTTAGCAAATGTCTACTAAATATGAATACATCATACAACATACATTGATCACAAAACATGAATAAGATATTAACAATTCCCTGACAGAACTCGGCCTCCTCACACCCTCTCTACCTACATACCTCAAGTCTATCTTTATTAAAGTTCTCACATGCAGTCACAACTAAAAAGACATCTCCTGTGAGTTCACTGTAAGTATAGCTTATACTTTCCATGTGTAAGGAATAAATATGAAACATATGTTTTTTAGTTGTATCTTTGTTAGATTTTGATTAAATGTCCAAGCCATTTTATTTGATTTCCCCATCCAAATCATAAGATTATTAAGATCAAGAATTACATACCTCTTCATAGTCTAAAAACAATTATCTTATAGAATCTTACACATAGCAAATTGTCAATGCTATGTTTCAGGCATAAATCTTAGTTGTAAGCAATATAAAATGCTCTCTTAATGAAGCATAAAACTAAATTTTTATACGAATATTGTATGGGTTAATACTTCAGTGGGTAGTTTTAGATCAAAGCTTAGAAAAGCAAAATAAACAAACCAAAAAGGATAAAGAGCTGAAGTTAAAACTCATCTCAAAAACTGCTCTGAGTACCAGAAAACATAACTGCACCAACACTCAACTCAGGAGGTGGACGTTGAGTACAAACACCAACATGTAAGGTGAATCCACAATTTGGAAGAAACTGAAAGAAAGCTCTGGGAGTTTAAGCTTTATCAAGTGGGCATGCCCAGTGGCAGTGGGCAAAAAACATCAACACTGTTGCCATAGCCACTGTTACTCATATGAGTTGGATGCTGTTGCTGCAAATAATGTTTGTGCATCTTTTTTGCTGTTATTTTATATATATACACATATATATGTGTATATATACACACACGTATACATGTATATACACATATGTATATAACAAAAAAGATGTGTATATATGTACACACATATGCATATATACACGTATATATACACGTATCTATGCACATGTGTGTATATGTAGTATATACACGTATCTATGCACATGTGTGTATATGTAGTATATACACGTATCTATGCACATGTGTGTATATGTAGTATATACACGTATCTATGCACATGTGTGTATATGTAGTATATACACGTATCTATGCACATGTGTGTATATGTAGTATATACACGTATCTATGCACATGTGTGTATATGTAGTATATACACGTATCTATGCACATGTGTGTATATGTAGTATATACACGTATCTATGCACATGTGTGTATATGTAGTATATACACGTATCTGCACATGTGTGTATATGTAGTATATACACGTATCTATGCACATGTGTGTATATGTAGTATATACACGTATCTATGCACATGTGTGTATATGTAGTATATACACGTATCTATGCACATGTGTGTATATGTAGTATATACACGTATCTATGCACATGTGTGTATATGTAGTATATACACGTATCTATGCACATGTGTGTATATGTAGTATATACACGTATCTATGCACATGTGTGTATATGTAGTATATACACGTATCTATGCACATGTGTGTATATGTAATATATACACGTATCTATGCACATGTGTGTATATGTAATATATACACGTATCTATGCACATGTGTGTATATGTAATATATACACGTATATATGCACATATGTGTATATACACACACACACACACATATATATATATATTTTCCGAGATGGAATCTTGCCCTGTCACCCAGGCTGGAGTGTAGTGGCACGATCTCAGCTCACTGCAGCCTCCGCCTCCCAGGTTCAAGCAATTCTCCTGCCTCAGCCTCCTCAGTAGCAGAATTACAGGCATGCACCATAACGCCAGGCTAATTTTCGTATTTTTAGTAGAGATGGGGTTTCACCAAGTTGGCCAGGCTGGTCTCGAACTCTAGGACTTGTGATCTGCCTGCCTCGACCTCCCAAAGTTCTGGGATTATAGGCATGAGCCACCATGCCCGGCTATTGCTGTTATATTAGCTATGAATTCAGAGTATAAGGCGTTATTGCTGGCTGTCTGAGCCTTAATCCAGTTTTAACATTCTAGCTCAACGGCAACTACAAAAATTAAATCTCTATTTTTCAATTTCTACAGTGAGAGTAGCCTCTTTCACTGGCCAAGATTCACAAGATGGAAAAATATTAAAACATAGTAAATAGATCTCAATTTAGGGATATTGAATGACAAAAGTCCCTTAGAGTCCTGGGTTATACTGACATCTTCTTCATCTTTCTTGAATATGCATTACCATAAAGAATTATCTTGGATAACTTGCGGCTAGGTGTTTCTAAGAAATAAGTGAAAAAATAACCATGAAAACAAGAATAATCAAAGATTATTCCTATGAAGTAGTCTCCATTGCAAGAAGATGTAAATTCCGAATTTATTTACATGACAGCCCTAAATTAAATAAGTGATGCTTTTAAAATTTAGTCCAATAAAGGCAAACATTCTCAACTTCATAAAGAACATCTACAAAAAACCTACAGTAACTTACTTAGTGGTGTGAAACCAAATGCTTTCCTGGAAAAATCAGAGATCAGAGACAGGCACAAGATGCCTCTCACAAAATCTATTTAATATTATACAGAAAGTTCTAGCTAATGCAATAAAACAAAAAAGGAAATAAAATATATATGGATTAGGAAGGAAGAAGTTTTCTTTATTTATATATAACATTGTGTAGAAATTTCAAAGAATTAACAACAACAACAACAGAAAAAACCCTGACTGAAACCGGTAATAGATTATTGCAAGATAATAGATTATTGCAGGATATGTTATATCCACATATTCAAAAAATAATTTATTCCACATATAACAGCTATGAACAATTAGAAGGTCAAAATTTAAAATACTATTTACAATAGCACAACTGAAAAATACACTTAGGTCTAGATATGAAAGTGTGTAAGATTTATATGAAGAAAGCTATAAAACTTCTGACAGATGTCACAGAAGATCTAAATATATTCCATGTTCATGGATAATATTGTCAAGATGTCAGCTCTTTCCAACATAATGCATAAATCAACACAATCCATATCAAAATCTTAGCAAATTATTTTGTTGATATTAACACACAGATTTTCAAGTTTATATGGAAAAGACCTAACCAACATGATACTGAAGAACAGTCTGAAGACTGATACTACGTCACTTCACGACATTCTATAAAGCACTATAATCAAGACAGTGTGCTACTGGGGACATGTAATATGTATTACCTCAAAATAATTAAATTACCTCAAAATAATTAAATGGTTTTTATTCTTACAATAGCTTAGTTTTACATTTTTGTGATATTAGATGTTCACATATATCTCCACATTTCTTTTATGCAACTAAAATAAAATCAGCATCTGAACAGCTGACTAATCCATTACAGATAAGCAATAATTCATTCTTAAAAAGATCCCCTTCCCACTGTCTTATTCTAATTTTCAAGTATTTAATTGGTCTTAGCTTTTACTAAAACTTGCTCAATCTAACATTTTCAAATCGTATTATGTGGACTTGTATTCTATTTATGGATAACTACGATCTTCATTATTTTCTTCTGTTTATTTCCCCTACTTTCTTTTTTTTTTTTTTTTTTTTTTTTTTTTTTTTTTTTTTTTTTTGAGACGGAGTCTCACTCTGTCACCCAGGCTGGAGTGCAGTGCCCGGATCTCAGCTCACTGCAAGCTCCGCCTCCCGGGTTCACGCCATTCTCCTGTCTCAGCCTCCCTGGTAGCTGGGACTACAGGCGCCGCCACGTCGCCCGGCTAGTTTTTTGTAGTTTTTAGTAGAGACGGGGTTTCACCGTGTTAGCCAGGATGGTCTTGATCTCCTGACCTCGTGATCCGCCCGTCTCGGCCTCCCAAAGTGCTGGGATTACAGGCTTGAGCCACCGCGCCCGGCCTTATTTCCCCTACTTTCTCCATATTCTTTTGTAGTAAATAGGTTATCTTGTTAACATAATTTCTTTTTTTGTGAGCAAATTTTGTCAAGTAGTTTAGACTCAATCATAAAAAGATGTATAAAATATAGCATTTGAAAATTCAAGGTACATTTCAAATTCTTATGTATTTCAAATCAAGTTACTAACAGTAATGTACATTTTTAAATTAAAGAATGAATAATCTTTATTTATATTGGACAATCATCACATATGAAATAAGTCAAAGTAGAAGAGGACAAACCTAGAAAACTTCACATAGGCCACTTTTATACCTAGTGATTATTTCACTGCTGGAGGTATAAAATGCTCAGAGTGAATTTTGAGAAATAACCACATTAATCCCGTGGCTACAAAGAATAACCACTGAATAGCCTCGCCGTATTTACTAGTTGACTATGAGGGTATTGATTAGAGCTATTCCAAGTTTTTACAGCTGTTAACATGATTCTTAGTGCACTCAGACTCAAATCCAATGCTGCCATACCTAAAATTCTTCTGATATTTCTGCATTTTTAATAAAAGCTAATATATCAAGTGAGAATTACGAGGTGGTGTAAGAAGACAATTAGAAATTATGTGAATAAAGTGATAATAAGATTCATATCTAGGACAGTGATATGGTTTTGCTGTGTCCCCACCCAAAATCTCATTTTGAATTTTAATCCCTATAATGCCAATTATCCCCAAGTGTCAAAGGAGAGGCCAGGTGGAGGTAATTGAATCATGGGTGCAGTTTCCCCATGCTGTTCTCATGATAGTGAGGGAGTTCTCACAAGATTTGGGGGCTTTGTAAGTGTTTGGTAGTTCATCCTCATTCATTCTCCCTCCCACTACCTTGTAAAGAAGGTGGCTTGCTTCCTCTTAGCCTTCTGCCATGATTCTGTAAGTTTCCTAAGGCCTTCTCAGCCATGCTGAACTGTGAGTCAATCAAAACTCTTTCCTTTGTAAATTACCCAGTCTCAGGCAGTTCTTTATAGCAGTGTAAAAATGGACCAATTCAGACAGTATGTGCAAAAGGAGTTGCTTTTACTTCTTACTTTTTCTTTTCTTTTTTGATCAATGATAGAATTGATCCCTCCAATTTCTTGATCCAATCCAGTGTCTTCTAGTCTGCCATTCATCTGTTCCAGGCAGGGTGAGTGGATTCTTGAATGACTGTATCCTCTACGGAAAGGGAAAGGCATATTAATTAGTCTGCTCGGGCTACCATAACAAAATGCCACAGACGGAGGGGATAAAATAACATAGGGCTGGGTGCGGTTGCTCATGCCTGTAATCCCAGCATTTTGGGAGGTCGAGGCAGGCAGATCATGAGGTCAGGATATCGAGACCATGCTGGCTAACACAGTGAAACCCTGTCTCTATTAAAAATACAAAAAATTAGCTGGGTGTGGTGGCACGCGCCTGTAATCCCAGCTACTCTGGAGGCTGAGGCAGGAAAATCGCTTCAACCCAGGAGGCGGACATTGCAGTGAGCCGAGATTGTGCCATTGCACTCCAGCTTGGGCAACAAGAGTGAAGCTCCGTCTCAAAAAAAAAACAACAACAAATAAACAAATATATTTTCTCACAGTTCTGGAGGCTTTAAGTGTGAGATCAAACTGTCAGCAGATTTTGTTTCTTCTAAGGTCTTTTTATTTGGCTTGACTCAGTTCCTTCTTGCTGTGTTCATATGGTCTTCACTCTGCATGGAGGCCTGTCTGGTGTGTGTGTCTCTCTCTGTATGTCTTAATATCCTTTTCTTTTAAGGAACCAATTACCTTGGATTAGGGCCCAGCCTAATGACCTCATTTTAACTCACCCCTTTAAAGACCCAGTCTCCATAAAAAGGTCATATTCTGAAATACCGGGCATTAGGGGCTTCACATATGAATTTTGAGGGGACACAAGCACATAACAGGGATAACACTGAAATTTATTAGCACTCTTATCTGCCACCTTTGCTTCCTACCATCTGTCCCTCTTCTTTGTTGCCACTTTGGATTGTGCTACAGTATCAGAAAATCATGCAGGAAACAATTTCAGAAACGCTTTTTAGTGTATTGCCAAGCTTCTGACATTCTCCTACTTTCCTGTAGCTTTATCAGTTTCTGCAGAGAGCCATTTTTTCCCCACTAAACCTCATTAGCCGGGTTTTAAAAAATACATCAGACAGAGTAACTCACACTGCATCTGAATCTCTTTATGAGGCAAAACAATTCTTCATTTGAAACTTAAATGAGATAATTTTTAGATTCTATACCATCATTGAAAAATTAGCAAACACATTCATCTCTTAAATGACTTCTTGATCCCATATCTAATTAGGTTACAGCTCTTGCTCTGTGGGATATGCACACTACCATTTCTTATGAAAAAGAACAGAGCAGTGCGGGATATAAGGGCCTCAAGAAAGTACAACAAACATATTCAATTTATTTAAAAATCACCAGTTCACTGTTTCTACAGAAAGCACTTCAAGTGTCCAGGCTGGCACCTGAAGTTTCCAAGAACATAAACAATACCATTTGTTGGTAATATATAATTAATTAAAAATTAATTAAACTTGATACAGTTACGGGAGATCTCAAGCCTTTCAAGGAAGTAGAAGTGGACGAGAGTGTAATTAGAAAACTCATTAAACCTGACACAAGTTAGCAAAAGCTTTGTGAATGCCAGTCAGCACCTAAATCTAACGTTTTAAGTAAATAATCTGCTGTGTTTGATGGATTCTTTTTCCATTTTTAAGTTCCTTTCCTTTTCTTTTTGTTCTGACCTACCGTTTTTATTTCTTAAATCCTTATAAGGTAATTATTTGAATCCCTAAATTTTTCATCTGTTTTTTAAAGCTCACTCTTTGGCATGTAGTAAGTTGGTAATTCACCTTCACCATAAGATTAGGCATTAGTGAATTTTCAGCTTGTTTCAGAAATGCTGATGAGGCACCTGGCAAGCTTTGTCATGAGCCTTGGAGGATAATGTGACAGTCTCATAACCAATATTCGAAGAAAAACAGTTTTTTTGGTTGTTGTTGTTTGTTTGTTTTGAGGAGTCTCGCTGTGTCTCCCAGACTGGAGTGCAGTGGCGCAATCTCGGCTCACTGCAGCCTCTGCCTCCCAGGTTCACGCCATTCTCCTGCCTCAGCCTCCCAAAGAGCTAGGACTACAGGCTCCCACCACTACGCCCGGTAAAATTTAAAACAAACAGTTTTAAAGGAAGTTGTTTTATTCCCCAGAGGAAGAGATAATAATCAAAGTGTATACATTGGTTTCAGATTTTCTAATTAACTCTCTAATATCCACCTACATTTTATGCTGTTCTTAATGAACATTCTTTACTTACTTATTTTACCCTTCTACTGTTCAACAATCATTATCAACTCCATAAATAGGGTTCATCCATTCTTTCAAAAAATAATAATGTTGACCTTTAATCTCTAAATATGAAAATTTCACCATATTATTATGTGTCAAAGTGGTCATAATTAAAGTCAAGCTGGTCTTCTTATCTGTACATTCAGATATATTGGTTGTTTTGCTTTGAGATTGTCAGGGAGATGTTAAACTCACTAAGTGTAACCAGAGAGAACATCTTTGGAAATATTCTTTTGAAAAAGAACCAATGGCTGCGGTCAGGCCTGTACTCTCAGCACTTTGGGAGGCCCAAATGGAAGGACTGCTTGAGGCCAGAACTATGAGACTAGCCTGGACAACAGAGCCTAACCTTGTCTCTAGCAAAAAAAAAAAAAAAAATTAGCATGTCTGTAGTCGTAATTACTTGGGAGGCTGAGGTAGGAGGATAGCTTGAGACCAGGAGTTTGAGCCAGTAGTGAACTATGATAGCTCCAATGCACTCCAGCTTGGGAGAAAGTGAGAGACCCTATCAAAACCAAAACCAAACCAAAACCAAAACACAGACTAACTCCATAGGCGACAGGGAACCCAATCTCTCTAGCGTACATTTCTTCCTGTTTTATAATTTCTATTGAGAGTTTATCTTCAGCTACCGTTTATTTGTTTTTCTTTCTTTCTTTCTTTCTTTT
This sequence comes from Rhinopithecus roxellana, assembly GCF_007565055.1. Classification (NCBI taxonomy): domain Eukaryota; kingdom Metazoa; phylum Chordata; class Mammalia; order Primates; family Cercopithecidae; genus Rhinopithecus; species Rhinopithecus roxellana. The sequence continues at coordinate 66,038,561 of NC_044561.1, read as the reverse complement.
TATTTTTTTGGACATAGGCTTGGCTGCAGTATCAAACAGTCAAAACATAAATAGCAAACTAAATTAATTATATATTTTTTCTCTATTTCGTAGCTATCTAATATTTAGCAGTCCTAGAAGACAGAGTGGTGTCATTGTGTGAGGAACCATGTTTCCCTGTCTCTTGCTCTGCTATCCTCAAAAGGAACCCTTATGGCTGTTAAAATAGAGCATAAAAGAAATTACACCTTAAGAGAAGATGAAAACCAGTTCGCCCTCTGCCTTCACAACTGGGTTCCCAGTCACTGGGCAGTGTCTCCTCAGGAGAAGGGCACCTTTTTTTTCTTGGTCCCACAAGAGGAGGTACTTTTTAAAAATTTTAATCCTATCTAACAAAAGGGAATTTTTTTCCAATTCTTATAGAAACTAATCTGTGCTATGATTGCCTTACTATGATGGTTCTCTCTCTCTTATCACAGGTCAAAAAGACATTTTTTGTATTTCTATTTCCGCTGCTCTTGAGGATCACTGTTCATTTCTCTATTGTCTACCCTGGTCTTCCACAAAGTTAACAAACCAGACATTTATATTCATGAAGGTCAGATTTTAAAAGTTTCATTTGAAGTTTTTTAAGAAAATGTATTCTAATAAAGTCCCCAACTGTGATTATCTTGAAGTTTAAAGCTAAAGAAAATATTTTTCAATACTTTTGGAGGCATTTATTTACAATAAACCCACGAGGCCTAAAACTGAGCTCTGTGGATCCTTGTTAATATTGTACCAAGTTAACACAAATTGATTTAAGTTTATAAACCATTTTACTCTTCTGAATTATGTCAAGTTCTATTCATTTAGTCATTACAGCCTACAGCGAAACTTACACTAACTCTCATTTTGGCATTTGTTTTTAATATTTGTTATCTTATTTATATAAACATAGTATAAGTATGCAATTGCTTTTAATTTCACAAATCAAAAGTATGACATGACTCCTAGTCAAGAAACAGAATGTTGCAATACTTCAGAATTCTGACTTTGCCCCCTGGGAACCACTACCCTCAAGTGTAATCAATATCCTGAGTACTAATACCTATTAGTACATTTTCCTGAGGGAAACTTACAATAAACATGATCATACAATACGAACCCTTGCAACTAGCTTTTTTATTCTACCTTACATCTGTAGATTCATCTACATTTTTGCATGTACAATTATTTAATGTATGCTAATTGCTGTATAATAACCTACTTTATAAATGTAATAAAATTAATATATCTATTTTGTGTTGATATACTTTTGGTTAGTTTCCCAGTGTGGGGATCTTGGAAATAATGGTGCTATGTGTTCTTGTACATGGTTTTGGTTAAACATTAGTATGCATAATATTCAAATCTTTTCATTAACTTTCATGTTTTCTTTTAGAATAGGCAGATGGACAATAACTTTCCCTCTTTTACGTTTGAAACATTTATTTCACTTCCATTTTTGAGGAATGTTTCAATTGGCTGTAGAATCCAATATGTCTGTTATTTTGTCAATCTTTTGGAATATCTTTTCTCCCACTCTAGTTTCTATTATTTCTCTTAAAATGTTAGTTTTTACCCTACCATTATGCCCTTTGAGGGTAGTGGTTTTTCTCCAAAGTTAACTGCTTTTATTATCTTGATAGTTTGCTTTTAAATAGTATGATTGTGATGTGTCTGAGTTTATGTAAGTGCATGAGGGTGAGTTGGTAAAGGAGGTAAGCAAGTGTATTTAAACTTAGAATTGGTTGATAGTCTTAATACTATGAGTTAATTTGTGAAGGGTTTGGTAAATTATCAGCTATTATCTTCTAAAACATTGCCACTCTCCTCCTGGGGCACTCCAATTGTCTATATACTAGATTTTTGAGCCTATCCCATGCATTTTATTTCATTTTTTTCCACTGTGCTTTATTTTAGGTGACTTCTAGTGCTGTGTCTTCCACTTGTGAAAGGAAACTTACCCAGTGGCCATGGTGAATGAGAAAAGGGTAATGATGCCCTCTTTGTTCCATACAAGGAAGGCTCCAGATAAGCATGCTGCTCATGCCTCTGAGCTAGGATTGTTCTTCTAACCTGAGCTGAGACACTGGCCAGCCACCTGAGAGGGCCATCCAACAGAGACTTCTGGTATGGGCCTGGAAATTACTCAATTACACTCAGTTATTTCCAACCAATCAGGACTAAATAAATTTGAATCCCTCATTTGCATATATGGACCTGATTGAAGGCTGGGGCAGGAACTGTCTTCAAGCCAGACTGAGTCTTTGTTTTGTAGAGCACACTTTTAGTTTACATCAGAGGCTATGTTTCCCTGATCTACAGATTTCATTTATTTATTTTCAGAAAATAAAGTTCTCCTTGGTTTTCCTTTACTTTGCAGGTAACAATTTTCTGTAATGAAAATGTTCCATCTTTATTTTTTAACACAGTCTATATTCTTTGTCATATTAAGAATAGAATTTTAAAGATTTCTTGTTCAACTATAATATCTGGATCAACCATGAGTAAAGTTTCTTTTCCTAGGATTATCAGTCATGTTTTCATTCATCTTTCTATACATAGTAATCAATTTATGGGATATTTTAGAAAGAGCCCATTAAGACTGTAAATAGGGGTGGGCAGAGCAAGATGGCCGAATAGGAACAGCTCCAGTCTCCAACTCCCAGCACGAGCGAACACAGAAGACCAGTGATTTCTGCATTTTCAACTGAGGTACTGGGGTTATCTCACTAGGGAGTGCCAGACAATCGATGCTGCTCAGCTGCTGCAGCCTGACCAGCGAGAGGTGAAGCAGGGCGAGCATCGCCTCACCTGGAAGCGCAAGGGGGAAGGGAATCCGTTTTCCTAGCCAGGGGAACTGAGACACACAACACCTGGAAAATCGGGTAACTCCCACCCCAATACTGCGCTTTAAGCAAACAGGCACACCAGGAGAATATATCCCACACCTGGCCGCGAGGGTCCCATGCCCACGGAGTCTCCCTCACTGCTAACACAGCAGTCTGCGGCGATCTATCCGCAAGGCAGCAGTGAGGCTGGGGGAGGGGCGCCCGCCATTGCTGAGGCTTAAGTAGGTAAACAAAGCCGCTGGGAAGCTCGAACTGGGTGGAGCTCACAGCAGTTCAAGGAAGCCTGCCTGTCTCTGTAGACTCCACCTATGGGGACAGCGCACAGCTGAACTCCAACAGGGGAAGCAGCGGGGCCGGTGTAGACGCGAACGACTCTGTCTGACAGCTTTGGGGGGAGCCGTGGATCTCCCAACCCGGAGGTTGAGATCTAAGAACAGACAGACTGCCTGCTCAGGTGGGTCCCTGACCCCTGAGTAGCCTAGCTGGGAGACATCCCCCACTAGGGGCAGTCTGATACCCCACACCTCACAGGGTGGAGTACACCCCTGAGAGGAAGCTTCCAAAGGAAGAATCAGACAGGTACACTCACTGTTCAGCAATATACTATCTTCGGCAACCTCTGCTGCTGATACCCAGGCAAACAGGGTCTGGAGTGGACCTCAAGCAATCTCCAACAGACCTACAGCTGAGGGTCCTGACCGTCAGAAGGAAAACTATCAAACAGGAAGGACACCTATACCAAAACCCCATCAGTACGTCACCATCATCAAAGACCAGAGACAGATAAAACCACTAAGATGGGGAAAAAGCAGGGCAGAAAAGCTGGAAATTCAAAAAATAAGAGCGCATCTCCACCTGCAAAGGAGCGCAGCCCATCGCCAGCAACGGATCAAAGCTGCTCAGAGAATGACTTTGACGAGATGAGAGAAGAAGGCTTCAGTCCATCAAACTTCTCAGAGCTAAAGGAGGAATTACGTACCCAGCGCAAAGAAACTAAAAATCTTGAAAAAAGAGTGGAAGAATTGACAGCTAGACTAATTAATGCAGAGAAGGTCATAAACGAAATGACAGAGATGAAAACCATGACACGAGAAATACGTGACAAATCCACAAGCTTCAGTAACCCACTCGATCAACTGGAAGAAAGAGTATCAGCAATTGAGGATCAAATGAATGAAATGAAGTGAGAAGAGAAACCAAAAGAAAAAAGAAGAAAAAGAAACGAACAAAGCCTGCAAGAAGTATGGGATTATGTAAAAAGACCAAATCTACGTCTGATTGGGGTGCCTGAAAGTGAGGGGGAAAATGGAACCAAGTTGGAAAACACTCTTCAGGATATCATCCAGGAGAACTTCCCCAACCTAGTAGGGCAGGCCAACATTCAAATTCAGGAAATACAGAGAACGCCACAAAGATACTCCTCCAGAAGAGCAACTCCAAGACACATAATTGCCAGATTCACCAAAGTTGAAATGAAGGAAAAAATCTTAAGGGCAGCCAGAGAGAAAGGTCGGGTTACCCACAAAGGGAAGCCCATCAGACTAACAGCAGACCTCTCGGCAGAAACTCTACAAGCCAGAAGAGAGTGGGGGCCAATATTCAACGTTCTTAAAGAAAAGAATTTTAAACCCAGAATTTCATATCCAGCCAAACTAAGATTCATAAGTGGAGGAGAAATAAAATCCTTTAGAGATAAGCAAATGCTTAGAGATTTTGTCACCACCAGGCCTGCCTTACAAGAGACCCTGAAGGAAGCCCTAAACATGGAAAGGAACAACCGGTACCAGCCATTGCAAAAACATGCCAAAATGTAAAGACCATCGAGGCTAGGAAGAAACTGCATCAACTAACGAGCAAAATAACCAGTTAATATCATAATGGCAGGATCAAGTTCACACATAACAATATTAACCTTAAATGTTAACGGACTAAATGCTCCAATTAAAAGACACAGACTGGCAAACGGGATAAAGAGTCAAGACCCATCAGTCTGCTGTGTTCAGGAGACCCATCTCACATGCAGAGACATACATAGGCTCAAAAGAAAGGGATGGAGGAAGATCTACCAAGCAAATGGAGAACAAAAAAAAGCAGGGGTTGCAATCCTAGTCTCTGATAAAACAGACTTTAAACCATCAAAGATCAAAAGAGACAAAGAAGGCCATTACATAATGGTAAAGGGATCAATTCAACAGGAAGAGCTAACTATCCTAAATATATATGCACCCAATACAGGAGCACCCAGATTCATAAAGCAAGTCCTTAGAGACTTACAAAGAGACTTAGACTCCCATACAATAAAAATGGGAGACTTCAACACTCCACTGTCAACATTAGACAGATCAACGAGACAGAAAGTTAACAAGGATATCCAGGAATTGAACTCATCTCTGCACCAAGCGGACCTAATAGACATCTATAGAACTCTCCACACCAAATCAACAGAATATACATTCTTCTCAGCACCACATCGCACTTATTCCAAAATTGACCACATAAGTGGAAGTAAAGCACTCCTCAGCAAATGTACAAGAACACAAATTATAACAAACTGTCTCTCAGACCACAGTGCAATCAAACTAGAACTCAGGACAAAGAAACTCAATCAAAACCGCTCAACTACATGGAAACTGAACAACCTGCTCCTGAATGACTACTGGGTACATAACGAAATGAAGGCAGAAATAAAGATGTTCTTTGAAACCAATGAGAACAAAGATACAACATACCAGAATATCTGGGACACATTTAAAGCAGTGTGTAGAGGGAAATTTATAGCACTAAATGCCCACAAGAGAAAGCAGGAAAGATCTAAAATTGACACTCTAACATCACAATTAAAAGAACTAGAGAGGCAAGAGCAAACACATTCAAAAGCTAGCAGAAGGCAAGAACTAACTAAGATCAGAGCAGAACTGAAGGAGATAGAGACACAAAAAACCCTCCAAAAAATCAATGAATCCAGGAGTTGAGTTGGTTTTTTTGAAAAGATCAACAAAATTGACAGACCGCTAGCAGAAGAAAAGAGAGAGGAATCAAATAGACGCAATAAAAAATGATAAAGGGGATATCACCACCGACCCCACAGAAACACAAACAACCATCAGAGAATACTATAAACGCCTCTACGCAATTCAACTAGAAAATCTAGAAGAAATGGATAATTTCCTGGACACTTACACTCTCCCAAGACTAAACCAGGAAGAAGTAGAATCCCTGAATAGACCAATAGCAGGCTTTGAAATTGAGGCAACAATTAATAGCCTACCCACCAAAAAAAGTCCAGGACCAGATGGATTCACAGCTGAATTCTACCAGAGGTACAAGGAGGAGCTGGTACCATTCCTTCTGAAACTATTCCAATCAATTGAAAAAGAGGGAATCCTCCCTAACTCATTTTATGAGGCCAACATCATCCTGATACCAAAGCCTGGCAGAGATACAACAAAAAAAGAGAATTTTAGACCAATATCCCTGATGAACATCGATGCAAAAATTCTCAATAAAATACTGGCAAACCGGATTCAGCAGCACGTCAAAAAGCTTATCCACCATGACCAAGTGGGCTTCATCCCTGGGATGCAAGGCTGGTTCAACATACGCAAATCAATGAACGTAATCCAGCATCTAAACAGAACCAAAGACAAAATCCACATGATTATCTCAACAGATGCAGAAAAGGCCTTTGACAAAATTCAACAGCCCTTCATGCTAAAAACTGCTCAATAAATTCGGTATTGATGGAACGTATCTCAAAATAGTAAGAGCTATTTATGACAAACCCACCCAATATCATACTGAATGGGCAAAAACTGGAAAAATTCCCTTTGAAAACTGGCACAAGACAGGGATGCCCTCTCTCACCACTCCTACTCAACATAGTGTTGGAAGTTCTGGCTAGGGCAATCAGGCAAGAGAAAGAAATCAAGGGTATCCAGTTAGGAAAAGAAGAAGTCAAATTGTCCCTGTTTGCAGATGACATGATTGTATATTTAGAAAACTCCATTGTCTCAGCCCAAAATCTCCTTAAGCTGATAAGCAACTTCAGCAAAGTCTCAGGATACAAAATTAATGTGCAAAAATCACAAGCATTCTTATACACCAGTAACAGACAAGCAGAGAGCCAAATCAGGAATGAACTTCCATTCACAATTGCTTCAAAGAGAATAAAATACCTAGGAATCCAACTTACAAGGGATGTAAAGGATCTCTTCAAGGAGAACTACAAACCACTGCTCAGTGAAATCAAAGAGGACACAAACAAATGGAAGAACATACCATGCTCATGGATAGGAAGAATCAATATTGTGAAAATGGCCATACTGCCCAAGGTAATTTATAGATTCAATGCCATCCCCATCAAGCTACCAATGAGTTTCTTCACAGAATTGGAAAAAACTGCTTTAAAGTTCATATGGAACCAAAAAAGAGCCCACATTGCCAAGACAATCCTAAGTCAAAAGGACAAAGCTGGAGGCGTCACACTACCTGACTTCAAACTATACTACAAGGCTACAGTAACCAAAACAGCATGGTACTGGTACCAAAACAGAGATATAGACCAATGGAACAGAACAGATTCCTCAGAAATAACACCACACATCTACAGCCATCTGATCTTTGACAAACCTGAGAGAAACAAGAAATGAGGAAAGGATTCCCTATTCAATAAATGGTGCTGGGAAAATTGGCTAGCCATAAGTAGAAAGCTGAAACTGGATCCTTTCCTTACCCCTTATACGAAGATTAATTCAAGATGGATTAGAGACTTAAATCTTAGACCTAATACCATAAAAACCCTAGTAGAAAATCTAGGTAGTACCATTCGGGACATAGGCATGGGCAAGGACTTCATGTCTAAAACACCAAAAGCAACGGCAGCAAAAGCCAAAATTGACAAATGGGATCTAATTAAACTAAAGAGCTTTTGCACAGCAAAAGAAACTACCATCAGAGTGAACAGGCAACCTACAGAATGGGAGAAAATTTTTGCAACCTACTCATCTGACAAAGGGCTAATATCCAGGATCTACAAAGAACTCAAACAAATATACAAGAAAAAAACAACCCCATCAAAAAGTGGGGAAAGGACATGAACAGACATTTCTCAAAAGAAGATATTCATACAGCCAACAAGCACATGAAAAAATGCTCATCATCACTCGCCATCAGAGAAATGCAAATCAAAACCACAATGAGATACCATCTCACACCAGCTAGAATGGCGATCATTAAAAAGTCAGGAAACAACAGGTGTTGGAGAGGATGTGGAGAAATAGGAACACTTTTACACTGTTGGTGAGATTGTAAACTAGTTCAACCATTATGGAAAACAGTATGGCAATTCCTCAAGGATCTAGAACTAGATGTACCATATGACCCAGCCATCTCACTACTGGGTATATACCCAAAGGATTATAAATTAGTCTACTACAGAGACACATGCACACGTATGTTTATTGTGGCACTATTCACAATAGCAAAGACTTGGAATCAACCCAAATGTCCATCTGTGACAGACTGGATTAAGAAAATGTGGCACATATACACCATGGAATACTATGCAGCCATAAAAAAAGATGAGTTTGCGTCCTTTGTAGGGACATGGATGCAGCTGGAAAACATCATTCTTAGCAAACTATCACAAGAACAGAAAACCAAACACCACATGTTCTCACTCATAGGTGGGAACTGAACAATGAGATCACTTGGACTCGGGTAGGGGAACATCACACACTGGGGCCTATCATGGGGAGGGGGGAGGTGGGAGGGATTGCATTGGGGAGTTATGCATGATATAAATGATGAATTGATGGATGCTGACGAGTTGATGGGTGCAGCACACCAACATGGCATAAGTATACATATGTAACAAGCCTGCATGTTATGCACATGTACCCTAGAACTTAAAGTATAATAAAAAAAAAAGACTGTAAATAACATTATATTACATCAGAAAATATTTTCTTTTTCTGTGTTAGGTGTATAGGATGAGAAGTCGACAATATCTAACTAATTAGAAAGTGTGCTAGGTTGAGTCTAGGAAACAATCTGATAAGATTCATTCCACCATGGTGTTTCTGGGACATCAACCTCCCTGTTTTTAATTGATCTTGGCATTTATTCAGCTCCTCAGATCTGAAACTCCATAAGACAGCATTATCTGCCCTTAGAACTTTATAGCCATGTTTTTCCACCCCCAATCTCACAAGAAACATTTTGAAAGACATTCCAGAGTAAAACATTTACATTGAGACCAACATTATTCATATATTTGACATAGAATAAGAAATAGCTGAATGATGAAGATAACTGTAGTAGACAGTAAAACTGGAATGGAGATAAGACAACATGAGATAGTTAAGAAAATTATAATAATTAAGCAAGATTGCAGCTTCAGTGTTAGGGCATGTATGACCTACATATTTGTTGTTGTTAGGACTGCTATAACAAAGTACCACAAAGTGCGTGGCATAGAACAACAGAAATTGATCAGGGTTTTTGAGGCATTGATTTCTTACAATGCCTGTGAAAGAGAAACGTGTGTCATGCTTCTCTTCTATGTATTGGTGGTTTGTTGATAATTATCAGTGTTCCTTTGTTTCTGTTGCATCACCCCAATATCTGCCTTCATCTTAACATGTTGTTGTCCCTCTGGGTGTGTCTGTCTCTATATTTCTACTTTACACAAGAACACCAGACACATTCTATTAGGTACTCATCTATTCCAATATGACCTCATTTTAATTTAACTAATGACATCTACAAAGACCCTATTTCCAAATAAGATCATATTTCAGGATACTGGGGATTAGAACTTTAACATATGAATTTTTAGGGGATAAAATTAACCATAAAAATGTGATATATCTCTTGAGAAGTAATGTGGGTTAGAAAACTTTGAATGTTACCAAAAAAAAAAAAAAAAAAAAAACAACTTTGGATGTTATTCTAAAATTGAAAATGTTTTATGACTTATAAGATACAAAATGACAAAAAAAGATAATAGCTGCAATGTGCAAAATTGATTAGGGTGAATTGAATTGCAGGGTAGAAAACCTGGAGGCGATGAGAAAATTTAAGAAACAATTAGCAGCTGGGCATGGTGGCTCAGGCCTGTAATCCCAGCACTTTGGGAGATCAAGACAGGTGGATCATGAGGTCAGGAGATTGAGACCATCCTGACTAACATGGTGAAACCCTGTCTCTACTAAAACTACAAAAAAATTAGCCAGGCATAGTGGCAGGTGACTGTAGTCGCAGCTACTTGGGAGGCTGAGGCAGTAGAATGGCATGAACCCAGGAGGCAGAGCTTGCAGCAAGCCAAGATTGCACCACTGCACTCCAGCCTGGGTGACAGAGTGAGACTCCATCTCAAAAAAAAAAAAAAAACAAAAAAAAGAAACAAACAAACAAAAAAAGAAACAATTAGCACAATTAAATAGAAAGATAATGGTGTCTTGGAGAAGAAAATGGCACAAATAATAAATAAAAATAGATCATATGGTGTATAGAATTTGGTAACTTCTTTGTATGTCCTTACGGGAAAGAGTAAGATTCACGAATAACTCCCAAGAATCTGACTTGAAGAGTTGAATTAAAGTGACACCCAGATACATGTTCGGTGGAAGTGGTCACAGTGATTTATTTGTTAGCTAGTCAGCTTTTTTTTAATTTCCAAAATTATACTGTAAAACAAGAAAGCAAGAGGACTCACATTTCCAATTTCTAAACTTCCCACAAAACTACAGTAATCAAAACAGCATGACACTAGCACAATGCCAGACACATAGACCAATGGAACAGAATCAGGAGCCCAGAAATGAGTTCATACATCTATAACCAACTGATTTTTAGCAAGGGTTCTCAGGCCATTCCCTGGAGAGGGAATCATCTCTTCAACAAATGATGTTGAGACAAATGGATAGGCAAGAACTCCCACATCACACTAACTACAAAAATTAACTCAAAATCAATCAAGGGGCTAAATCTATAAAACTCTTAGGAGAAAACATAGGGGTACATTATCTTGACTTTGGATTTGCCAGTGGCTATGACACCAAATGCATGAGCAACAGGGGAAAAAAATACACAAATTTTGAATTCACCAAAATTAAAAACTGCTGTGCCTTAAAGAACATTAAGTAAAAAGATATCCTACAGAATGTGCAAAAATAAGCTTTTATCTGTCTATTCATCTACTGAGTTACTTATAATTGGGATTAAACATATGCAAATTAGATAAATCTACCCTGAAAATATTAATTTGAATATTGTGAAACTATAACAATAAAAATGTGGGTCATTGCTTAGAGTTGAGGTATAGAGAAAACAAAATAAAACCACCACCACCTTTGAGAGAACTTTGTAAAATATTAAGGAAGGAAGGCAATTGGTTGTAGAAATGCCCAAAGGAGCAACCCCAAATCAAGATATCATGGTGTTATAAAACTGAAGAACATAGAATTTTATGAAGCGAGCTGGGCATGGTGGCTCACACCTGTAATCCCAGTACTTTGGGAAGCTGAGGGGCGCGGGTCACGAGGTCAGAAGATTGTGACCGTCCTGGCTAACACACTGAAACTGTGTCTCTACTAAAAACACAAAAAATTTGCCAGGCGTGGTGGCAGGCTCCTGTAGTTCCAGCTACACAGGAGGTTGAGGCAAGAGAATGGTGTGAACTCGGGAGGCAGAGGTTGCAGTGAGCCAAGATCGTGCCACTGCACTACAGCCTGGGAAACAGCAAGACTTCGTTTTGGGAAAAAAAAATAGTAATTTTATGAAGCAGTGATGTTTAGTAAAGTTAATTTCTGCAAAGAGCCTAAACAAACTAAAGACCCTGACAAGACTTTTATTTAGAAATTGTGTCCGGAATTGGTGTGTTCTTGGTCTTGCTGACTTCAAGAATGAAGCCACGGATCCCTCGCAGTGAATGTTACAGTTCAAGATGGCGTACCTGGAGTTTGTTCCTTTAGACATTCAGACGTGTGCAGAGTTTCTTCCTTCTGATGGGTTTGTGGTCTTGCTGGCTTCAGGAGTGAAGCTGCAGACCCTGCTGTGAGTGTTACAGCTCTTAAAGGCAGCGTGTCCGGAGTTGTTTGTTCCTTCCGGAGGATTTGTGGTCTCCCTGACTTCGGAAGTGAAGCTGCACACCTTTGCGGTGAGTGTTACAGCTCATAAATGTGGCACCGACCCACAGAGTGAGCAGCAGTAAGATTTACCGCAAAGAGCCAAAAAACAAACCTTCCACAACACAGAAAGGAGCCCAAACCGCTTGGTCCTGCTAGCCTGGGCAGCCTGCTTTTTTTCCCTTATCTGACCACACCCACATCCTGCTGACTGGTCCGTTTTACAAAGGGCTGATTGGCTCATTTTACAGAGAGCTGATTGGTCCGTTTTGACAGGGTGTTGATTGGTGCATTTACAATCCTTTAGCTAGACATAAAAGTTCTCCAGGTCACCACCGGACTCAGGAGCCCAGCTGGCTTCACCTAGTGGATCCCGCACCGGCCCACGGATGGGAGCTGCCAGTCAGTCCTGCTCGCCGCCCACACGCCTCCGCCCTTGGGCGGTCGATGGGACCCGACGCTGCAGAGCAGGGGGCAGCGCCCCTCCGGGAGGCTCAGGCCGCAGGGGAGCCCACGGGGAGGGGGGCGGGGGCTTGGGCATGGCGGGCTGCAGGTCCCCAGCCCTGCCCCGCGGGTACGCGGTGGAGGCCTGGCGAGAATTCAAGCGCGTCGCGTGCGGGTCGGCAGTGCTGGGGGACCCGGCCCACCCTCCGCAGCTGTTGGCCCGGGTGCTAAGCCCCTCACTGCCCGGGGCCAGCGGCGCGGGCCGGCCTGCAGGTCCGAGTGCGGGGCCCGCCAAGCTCGCTCCCACAAGGAACTCTCGCTGGCCCGCGAGCGCCAAGCGCAGCCCCGGGTTTCCGCCCGGGCCTCTCCCTCCACACCTCCCCGCAAGCAGAGGGAGCCGGCTCCGGCCTTGGCCAGCCCAGAGAGCGGCTCCAGCAGTGCAGCGACGGGCTGAAGGGCTCCTCAAGTGTGGCCAGAGCGGACGCCGAGGCCGAGGAGGTGCCGAGAGCGAGCGAGGGCTGCTGGCACGTTGTCACCTCTCCAAATGAGTGGCATCTCAGTCATTGTAAGTGTAAGAAAAAGTAAGAATAACATCTGATGCAGAGAGTAACTTTTGATATTTGATAATTCGTTTCCTTCTTATAGCTTCATGAAAAATGAAACAATTTAGCATTTCAATGAATGCAGTAAGGTAATGATTTGAAAAAGAACTGAATTGGAAGAAGAAAAGTATTTATTTGTATTCTTAGCAACTTAGTGCTGCTTTGAGACCATAAACTTAGTAAGAGTAGTATTGCTTGGAACGTTTGTGTCCTTTTCCTTGCAGTCTAAGTTTTGTTGTTGTTGTTGTTGTTGTTGTTGTTGTTGCAAATACTAAAGGTAAATTTTGGACTGCATAAGATTTGTGTTTCACAGGCAGATGTAATTAAAGACCAATGAGGCAAATATATTACACATTTTTTGTTTGTGAAGAATTTCAATCACCCATGTGGAATATTAGCTTAATAGAGAAGAAATTACAAATAGACATGAGGGAGAATGAATGACATGTTCAGGAACTGGACATCTTTGTGTCATCAAAGCGTAATTATAGTGAGAGAATAAAAATTAAATAATTGTAGAGGAGTGTGATCAGAGAAATGGGTATCTCAATGTGTGCTATTTTGTAAGTTATATCGTTAATGCTGCTGGCTCTGTTTCTAGGTGCTCAGATTACTCAGCAAGTTTTCTTTCGCCTATATTTGGTTTCTAGTTCAAAGGCGTAAGTTTTCTGGTGGGTAGGCTTTCATATGTGTGTGCAAATTAAAAAGCTGTTCTTTAAACAATGGCTGTTGAAATGTAAGTTTTGAATGTAAGTTCGGTTCAGATTTGTGGCTTTGCAAATTATGAATTACTGTTGTGAATAGGAGCAACAACTACTGTCTATTTGTATCTCTTTTTTCTTCTCCCTTTTAACATTTTATTTTCATTTTTCTTTAAGTAAAATAATTAAAATATTTATATATGTGTAAATAATGAAATATATATTAATATATATGTAAATAATGAAGCTTTCATTATTTCTGGTAAACTGGAAGTGTAGCAGAACATATGCATATAAGTAAGCTTGTGCATGAACAAAATGAATGAATCTGTGTCTGTTAATACTTTTATGTTTATACTGTTTTTACTTGCTGGGAAGAGTGACATCTGTTTTTACACATCACATGAGGGCTAGCATAAGAATGTGGTTAATATCTTGTCCGGGCGCGGTGGCTCAAGCCTGTAATCCCAGCACTTTGGGAGGCCGAGACGGGCGGATCACGAGGTCAGGAGATCGAGACCATCCTGGCTAACACGGTGAAACCCCGTCTCTACTAAAATACAAAAAAAAACTAGCCGGGCGAGGTGGCGGACGCCTATAGTCCCAGCTACTCGGGAGGCTGAGGCAGGAGAATGGCGTGAACCCGGGAGGCGGAGCTTGCAGTGAGCTGAGATCCGGCCACTGCACTCCAGCCTGGGCGACAGAGCGAGACTCCGTCTCAAAAAAAAAAAAAAAAAAAAAAGAATATGGTTAATATCTTAAAAATTACAGTCTTCAATATGACTTGTGATGAAAAAAATTAAGGAAAATGTATCCATCAAAGTTGTAAACCCTTAGGAAATCACTCAGTAATTAAATTTATTCAAACTCTTAAAACAAAACAAAAGCATAAAAGTTGATTACCCGGGACACGTTATTTAAAGTTAATGGGGATTTTAAAGTAAAGAAAAACTAGTAAAGAAGAGATTAATTAAAAGCTACTACATTTTGAAACCAATTCAGAAGAACTCAAGTGAAATTCATTGCTTGGCGTCAGTGAAATGAGTGAGAAATGGCAGTGAGAATCTTAGGGACACACTCCTCAGTACAGTAAAAAATAGTGCATCCTTATAAATGTCATTCATTTCTAGATTTTTATTTGAGAAGCAAAAGAATATTAGAACAAAAATGTGGCCAATATGTAAAAATTTCCAATAATACATTGAGAAGCAGTGTAGTAGAAATGATAAAGAGCATAGGTCTTGCCAATAGAGAAATCTTGTTTTAACCCCTAGGTGATTTCATGACAACTAGGTGAATCTCTGCTTCTTGGTTACTGCATTTGCAAAAGTATAAAATGATAGGTGCCTGATGCTCAAGGTAGTTTATGTAAATGAAGTACTGTGCGTGAAGTATTTGACAAATGGTATGTTAAGCCCATAAACGGTAGGAAGCAAGCTCAGATAAAATATAAAAAATAAAGTGCACGATTTTATCTTAAGCGTTTTCTATTATCATGAAGTATATTTCATAGTAAGCAAATAATCCATACGTGAGAAAAAATGGGTCTATCAGGTATTGTATAGTAATTATTTATATATTCTAGTATCACTTTTAATCCTGCTTCCAATGAGCTCTGTAACTTTAAGAATATTTTTTATTTCCTTGGGCATGGTGTCTCATTTCTGTTGATTCAAAGTTGTATAAATGTAAGCATCAATTCTATGAACATTTCAGGAAAATTTCTGCAAACAGATTTTACACATATATAGACACTTACTTTAATAAACATTGATTGCTTACTGCTTTTAGTGCATAGAATCTACTGGTTAGAATAAAAATAAATATGAATTACTAGAACAGGAAAGATGGCATATTGAAGTTGTAGCACAACTTCATTAAAAGAAAAAAATAAGCAGATACCAATGCATCACAATTGAAAGGTATAACGTGAGGTAGAAACTGATAAATTAACAAAGTTTGGGTATCACAGCTTGAAAAAAAACATAAATAGGGGAGAAGAAACAAGGTATAACTGATCAAATTGTCTTAGAAGTTTAGAATCTCATAGGGAAGATTCATCAACACCTGCTTAGTAGAATTCACTATCTTCCAAACCAGTTATTTGGTCTAAATTTAAAAAGATCTATCTATCTATCTATCTATCTATCTATCTATCTATCTATCTATCTATCTATCTACCTACCTATCTAAATTTAAAAAGATCTATCTATCTATCCATCCATCCATCTTTAAAAAGATCTATCTATCTATCTATCTATCTATCTATCTATCTATCTATCTATCTAAATTTAAAAAGATCTATCTATCTATCCATCCATCCATCTTTAAAAAGATCTATCTATCTATCTGTCTATCCATCCATCCATCCATCTAGATATATCATATGATTTAAATATAATTAAAATTATGAACCATATTTTAAAATAAGCTTTGTAATAGTAAATGTTTTTGCACGCGTGGTCACAGAGACCATCTTATCTCTAGCTGAGATGTACAGCCTTCATACATACAAATATTATTTAATGTTGCAGATCAGGTTCCCTGGATACATAAGTTTGAAGGAAATTTTCTAGGGAATGGCCTTATGATCAACATTTGTGAAAGAAAATAACAGAAGTATAACTGGGCAGAAGAAAAGTAGTGATACATTTTAATTATAGCAAGACCTTTGTAAAACCATAGGAGCACTCAGGAGCTGGGATATCCCTTCATATATTCTGTTTGTCGGAGAGATTCATTTGGACTTTTAAAAACTACATATCTACCAGTAATTGGATGAAGGCTGCTTCTCAGAAATGAGACATGAATTTAGGTATGATAGAGGACAATTCCAGAAGCTCAGGGGTTAGTTTCTGCAGTTTTGAAGGGAGGATGTAGGCAGTGTAATGCAGCACAAGTGAGAGGCTGAATATAAATAAATAGTAAGATGGTATATCACAATGAATTTTTTTTTTTTTTTTTTTTTTTTTTTTTTGAGACAGAGTCACTCTGTCACCCAGGCTGAAGTTCAGTGGCACGATCCCAGTTCACTGCAACCTCTGCCTCCTGGGTTCAAGCAAGCGACTCTCCTGCCTCAGCCTCCTGAGTAGCTGGGACTACCGGCATGCACCACGACACTTGGTTATATATATATATTTTTAAATTTTTGGTAGAGACGGGGTTTCACCATGTTAGCCAAGCTGGTCTTGAACTCCTGACCTCAAGTGATCTGCCCACCTCAGCCTCCTAAAGTGCTGACAACGAAATTCTCTTTCCCAACCTCTTCTGCCACAAGTTCAGGAAACCAAACCACAACCTGTGCAGCTGTTGGCCTAGAGAGACAGTGGCTATGATTTTAATGTTTTAATGACTGCCATATCACTTTGTTTTTCATTTGTTTTCCTCCCACTTTCATCCCTAGACCAACAAGAGAAAGTCAAATATGCATCCCAAATCAAGCACATAAAATGGCCACTTCTATTTAGCCCACCTCCAGTTTCTCTGTGCCTGCATACTCTCAGGAGAGAATTCCTGAAGCCTTCCCTTTCTTTGCATTATAAAGCTTTTCTGCTCTCTTGCCTGATATTGACTCTCTGATAAAGGGAAGTGATTGATGGTGACTAACTCCCTTGTTATAGCAACCTCTGAACACATAGGCAGCCTTTGTTCTTATTTTTGGGGTCTTTAGTTCCATAACTGCTAAAAATTCCAATCAGAGCACACCTAAAACCTTCCCTTTTCCTCACTGTAAAATGTTCCCACACCCTGCCTGCTTAGGAATCTTGGCAAAACACAAGTGAGGGAAAATGTTTCCCTTGCTATAAACCCTCTGTAAGTAGCATTTATCTGTCTTCATTAGAGCACATTTTTATCTCTATAATTATTCTGATGGCTCAACCAAAATATGTTCTGAACTTCTCTTAAATATTACACTATACTGTTTTAATGCCAGAATCAACTCAGTGCTATCTCGGCTCACTGCAACCTCCACCTCCTGAATTTAAGCTATTCTCCTGCCTCAGCCTCCTGAGTAGCCGGTACTACAGGTGTACACCACCACGCCCAGCTAATTTTTTATATTTTAGTAGAGACAGGGTTTCACTGTGTTGCCCAGGCTGGTCTCGATCTCCTGAGCAAAGGCAGTCCACCCACCTCGGCCTCCCAAAGTGCTAGAATTACAGGCATGAGCTACCGTGCCTAGCCAGAAAGTTTTATTCAGCGCAGTGGATCCCCAGGTTGCAGATCAAGTAACCTAAGCATGCCTGGATGAACCAAGCAGGCCCAATCTCTGACCCCAGGGGCAGCTGGAAAAAAAAAGTTAAGCACAGGTGGAACCTAAGATCTTGGATTGAGGAAAGGGGACCGAAGTCAAAAACCAAGGTGTACCCTATTTTGTTGTGGAGATGCTTAAGAGCCAAGGACCTGACATTGCCTGTTTGCATGATCTAATAGATCATGCCTCATTGCATTTTTTTAATCTCTTCCGTTGTTACTGTCTATAAATTTACCCCTAGATCCCAGCTCAAGGAGAGTGATATGAGCATTGCCTCCTGTCTTGTTGCCAGTTGACTCCCCAATAAAGCTTTTTTTCTTTCTCGAAAGCCAACACCACAGTATTGGCTTCCAAGTGTTAGGTAGCAAGCCCATTCTTGGTAACATTTTTTGCAACCCAAATGGTACAAAAATCTGCCTGTGGCAATGTAGCCCCTTGAAGGGCTGTAGGTCCCCTTCACTGACAGAATGGCCACCTTAGAACAGTTTTGTCTAGGGGCTTGGCTGAGACATCACTGATTCTCTGCTGTGACAGTTCAGGCTCAGCAGTACTTTCTCATTTGGGAAAAAGAAACTGCTTGTGGCTTAGATGTCTTTGGGATGAGTACTTCTCTAATATGTGCCTATATCATAAATTGTCTGAGGTTTCATCATAAGAATTTTGGGTTCTAGTCCCACCCTATTGGGATCCTGGTCTGGTTAGAATCCTGAATCTGTTTGGGGTTAGATTCCCAAATAATAAGAGCGATAATAAAATGCTGTAATCATCGAGGTACTCACTTCGGTTTAATTTTGATTTCTGCTTGTCTGTGTTTGTGTCTTTGGTAAGTATAACTATATTTGACTTAACAATGGTTAAAACCTTGGTGTTCATTGTAACAGCCTAATTAAAAAATTATCTAGGCGAGGGTCCTTAGACTCCTGAGAGACATTGCTCTGCTCTGCTGGGTGCTTTTAGGCTGTTCCTAGGTGACTAGGAGCCTAGCAAAGTGTTTATTATAGGCAGTTAGATAGGTGTGGGCATGGCAGGCAGAGGGCTCTTATTTCCCACCCACTAGAAATGTCAGGTGATGGTTCAACAATTATCATACTGCCTCCCTAACAACGGTGATTCAGCAGTGGCCACTGGGGCCAGGGTGCCAGGAAGAGACAATCTCCTGATGATCCACAGATGTTAACATTAAAGTGTTAATTGAATGCAGATGCCGGGGGAAGCAGCTTCCTGGGCATGTGCACTAAGAGGCAAAATGGCAAAGTATGACCTTCTGGGAATACTCCACTGGAAAAGGGAAGAAAGCCTCAGATGGCCATGCATACAACTTCCTCAGCACACTGCACATACTCATTACCCAACCGCGAAAAGAGCACTGTGCATGCGGGAAGCCGACTCTAAGGAAATAATCATGGGAAAGAGGTGAGTCTGTAAAGTCCTAGGATCAAGTTCAAATGCTCTTGACCTTCAGGTGCCTGCTTGGGTCCCTTCCAAGTGAATCTTCCTTTCTTTCCTGTTCTAAAGTCTTTTTAATAAACTTTCACTCCTGTTCTGAAACTCGCCTTGGTCTCTTCTGCCTCATGCCCCTCAGTCAAATTCTTTCTTCTGAGGAGGCAAGAATTGAAGTTGCTGCAGATATATATGGATTCACTACTGGTAACTGGGATACCTTCCACTAGTAACATGTTGAGGTTTTATGGCCTGTGATATGAAGTGGTCCTTTAGGAAATCCCACCAGAACATACCCCATTCCTGAGTCAGAGAGAACTTTTTAAACTGCTTATCAGGAAGGTGCATATAAGATGACCTGTCACCCTGGCATCTTAAGCAGCCCCACACCATCTGATGTTAGGGACCCTGTGAGATGCATAAGAAGAGATATCTGGCCCATTGGTGATTCTATGGAACAGAATTCCCATAAACACCACACCATAGACCCAAAACACCTCCCTAATGCAGGGCTTTGCTCCAGCTGTCTCAAATAAATCTCCACACAAAATGGTGAGCATTAATTTTAGCAGGACTTTAGTGGCACTAGCTATACAAGTGCAACAGGGGCCAAAATAAATCCCTCTGCCTTTCTTGAGAGTCTTTGAAGTCTAAATCAATATACTGACGTTGACCCTGAATACTGAGGTAATATGAGACTGCTTAATATAACCTCTATCAGTTAGAGTACCCTTGATATAAGAAAAAAACATGCTGCGAAGAGCAGAAAGGGAATTGGGAATCCCAGTGTCTCAGTAGGCCAATATTGCCTTTAAGATACTTGACAGCCATAACCAAATCCAGGAAAGGCAAAAATAATGTGACATGAGACAACAAAGTATGTTCCTCTCCACAGCTCTTGGTCATGACCAGTCCTTGCCAGGACACAAAAAGCTGTTTGTGGAAGAAAACAAATGGACATATGTAAGATCCCTGGGGTTCAACTGCCCAGGCAAAAAAGTTACCCCCCTTTGGGCTACAATAATGTACATACTGTAAACAAGAAGGCGTTTGGAAGTAGAAATGTTCTAACCATACACTGCATGTAGAGAAGGAAACCTGCCAGTCACCCCACCAAATGTCAGTTTGCAGCCAGACAGTGACCAGGAATGATGCGACCTGGGGGTTCTTCCATGTTTCATTAGCTCCATTGATATTTCCCACAAGGATAAAATCTTTATTTGTGTCTGTCTGTATACACATCTGTTTGTGTATTGTCTCTGGTACCAAAGTGGCTTATAAATAAATAAGTACTTATACATTAAGCAAATAAGCCAACTGCTTTTCAAGTTCACATAAGTTATAAATGTTTTGGTGGATGGGACTAGTCTAATGTGTTGTTGATTTGATGGGAATGGCTGTGGATATTTGCCTGGCAAGCAGTAATGAAAAATTGGTTTGGGATAATACATGGATGTAAAGATGTATTTTTGGTAAGAAAGGTTAAGAATAAAAGATAATAATTTTATGTGAGAAAGAATCTTGTGTGGTAAATTTCTGTCCTAGAGTAAAATGATTTGTTCTTCAAGAAAGAAGTATAGTACAAAGTAGGAAGTCAAAGCATGTCATAAATGATCTGTGTAAGTCATGATAAGAATTGTGAAAGGGAATTTGTGAAATTTGCTGTGTGACTTAGTTGGCAATAATTAATATAAATTATAACAGCCCATAAATATTGAGATTTCACATTAAAAATATTGTAATCCCGGCACTTTGGGAGGGGAGGCAGGCAGATCACGTAAGGTCAGGAGTTTGAGACCAGCCTGACCAACATGGAGAAACCTCATCTCTACTAAAAATACAAAATTAGCCAGGTGTGGTGACACATGCCTGTAATCCCAGCTACCTGGGAGGCTGAGGAAGGAGAATCACTGGAACCCGGGTGGCAGAGGTCGTGGTGAGCTGAGAGATCGCGCTGTTGCAATCTAGCCTGAGCAACAAGAGCGAAACTCCATTTCAATATATATATACACTAATAAAAAAAAATTTTGGTTAAAACAGGTTTTTCTTAAAATACTGATTGGCTCTTCATAGAATTATAAGAAATTTTTATTTTAATTCTCTTGTTTCTTTTTAAAATTTATCATATTTACATCTCAGAAGTTCAATTTTTGCTGTATCTCACTGCTTTCTGCTTTTTTTATCCCCTTGAGAAGGCCTGGAGTATGTATTTTAAACAAGAGGGCCTTTGGATGCAGAAATGTTCTAGCCATCTCCTGCAACTGTTAGAGATGACTCTCCTTCAGCCTTCAACCTTTCCTGTCAGTTCTATAACTTTTTCTGTTTCTAACTCTGCTGTTATAGCCTGATGTTAAAGTATTTATTTATGTCTTGAAAATCTAGATAAGGAATGTTACTCCTAGTATAACTTGATTCTGTACTCTTAGACTTTCTTGACATGTTTGCGTTGTCTTATGTAACAAGGACTCTCCTTCTCAAGGAACTAGTTTTCCTGTTTACTACATTCCTCTATAAGATAATATACACTCATAACCCTGAATGTACGCTTCTTGTTCCTGATTTAATTCAGCCATCTTTTTTATCAGATTTAACTTTCATAATATGTACATGGGCTTTCTGTAAGGAGACGGAATCACACTACGGGGTTTTTCTTTTTCTTGTTTATTTTTTTCTTTCCCTTTATGGTAACTGGCTGAGGAAATAAATGTGCTGTGTTGTATCATGATAACTTCCTACAGTGTGTGTTGTCTTTATTAGGTTTTCAATTACTTAGGAAAACTAAGTTTAAGATTTAAAATTGATAAGCATTTTAAATACATGTAGCTTTCTGTATTGCTTTTGAAGTCTTATCACTCTGGTTAAATGAATAATTGATATTTAGCAGTGACCTATAATTCTGTTGATGAAATATTTCAAAACTTTTGATGTCTTTTGTATGTTTTCCTGGGTTTAAAATCTTATATTGTCTTTTTGACCTAAAATTAACTTTGAGGTTTTCCAGTTGTGCCCATGGAAACTTCAAAGAATGTATCCCTCATCTTGTAAATATATTAAATGATGAGGTTTATGTGGTAAATAATACAGTATGCATTGTCAAATAAGAAATAATTTTTTATTTCTTTTAGATTATATTTCTGTAATGCATTCTTAAAATGTATTCTGAAACTGACATTTCTAAAATTCTGATATTTTGTGATATGTTATCAGATTATGATTATTATGTTCAATGATTATGACTATGGTAAATATTCATATCCACAGACACACCTAAATTTTCCTGTCAATTGTAAATTTTCATTAGATTTTTTACTATGGTTGTTCTGTTTTATTGTCATCCACAGTTATTGTTTTAAATTCTCTGGAAACATATGCAAACAGCTGTGGTCCAAAATTGCTTTTCACAGAACTGCTAATCAAAATAGCAGTTTTGATTAGAGCAAAACAGAAGCAGTTTTGATTAGAGCCAAACAAAATTAATTACATGAAATTAAGTAATTGATAGGGCAAGTATTTTAAGACTTTATTTAAAATGTTAGTTCTTCCTTAAAAGTTGTTTTCTAGGTTCAAGGAAATTTTCTTTCATAAGTTATCTATAGTTTGCAAGTATTAGGTAAAGTATCATTTTGTGAACAAAGGTGGGAGTATTTGCTTTTTATTTCTACTTGATTCCTCCAAAATTCAAAAACTACTTATGAGTGTTCTTATTTTATTTACATAAATAGAAACAGCTTTAGAAAGACTTCTGACTAGGCTTCCTGGGTTAAATGTCCAGTTTTCAGAAATGTTTAGCAGGCTCCCAACTGGTATTGGATTGCTTCTGCATTCGACATTACATGACTTCATGATGTTCCTTATTAAGGCTAAGCATTTGGCTTCTCTTTAAAATTGTTCTAGTCATTTCTAACAAATATCTACAAGAGACCCCCACCATGATTGTTTTGAATCAACCAATCATAGCTCTTCTGCCTTGGCCTATCATGGCTCACCTATAGGCCAATCAGAACTAAGCTGTGTTAACCAATCAGAGCTAATCTTACTAGAAAACTTTTACAGTGAAATGATAAACAGTTTCATTCCTCTAACCTGGATTCATGCCCCTAATTATCAGGAAGTCACTAGAGCAGTTGTTGGCCCCTTTCCCTCAAAATTGAAGAATAAAATATATGGTGCAGTTTTGTAACCACAGAACCAATATGATTCAACTTTTTTTCTTCTTTTTTTATTATACTTTTAAGTTCTAGGGTACATTTGCACAACATGCAGGTTTGTTACATATGTATATATGTACCATGTTGGTGTGCTGCACCCGTTAACTCGTCATTTACATTACGTATATCTCCTAATGCTGTCCCTCCCCCCCGCCCCACAACAGGCTCTGGTGTGTAGTGTTCCCCACCCTGTGTCCAAGTGTTCTCACTGTTCAATTCCCACCTATGAGGGAAAACATGCGGTGTTTGATTTTCTGTCCTTGCTCAGGATGATGGTTTCCAGCTTCATCCATGTCCCTACAAAGGACATGAACTCATCCTTTTTTATGGCTGCATAGTATTCTATAGTGTATATGTGCCACATTTTCTTAATACATTCGATCATTAATGGACATTTGGGTTGGTTCCAAGTATTTGCTGTTATGAATAGTGCCGCAATAAACATACATGTACATGTGCCTTTATAGCAGCATGATTTTAGTCCTTCGGGTATATACCCAGTATGAGATGGCTGGGTCAAATGGTATTTCTAGTTCTAGATTCCTGAGGAATTGCCACACTCTCTTCCACAATGGTTGAACTAGTTTACAGTCCCACCAACAGTGTAAAAGTGTTCCTGTTTCTCTACATCCTCTCCAGCATCTGTTATTTCCTGACTTTTTAATGATCACCATTCTAACTGGTGTGAGATGGTATCTCATTGTGGTTTTGATTTGCATTTCTCTGATGGCCATGATGAGCATTTTTTCCTGTGGCTGTTGGCTGCATAAATGTCTTCTTTTGAGAAGTGTCTGTTCATATCCTTTGCCCACTTTTTGATGGGGTTGTTTGATTTTTTCTTGTAAATTCGTTTAAGTTATTTGTAGATTGTGGATATTAGCCCTTTGTCAGATGGGTAGATTGTAAAAATGTTGTCTCATTTTGTAGGTTGCCTGTTCACTCTGATGGTAGTTTCTTTTGCTGTGCAGAAGCCCTTAAGTTTAATTAGATCCCATTTGTCAATTTTGGCTTTTGTTGCCATTGCTTTTGGTGTTTTAGTCATGAAGCCCTTGCCCATGCCTATGTCCTGAATGTTATTGCCTAGGTTTTCTTGTTAGGGATTTTATGGTTTTAGGTCTCATGTTTAAGTCTTTAATCCATGTTGAATTAATTTTTGTATAAGGTGTAAGAAAGGGATCCAGTTCAGCTTTCTACATGTGGCTAGCCAGTTTTCCCAGCACCATTTATTAAATAGGCAACCCTTTCCCCATTTCTTGTTTTTGTCAGGTTTGTCAAAGATCAGATGATTGTAGATGTGTGGTTTTATTTCTGAGGGCTCTGTTCAGTTCCATTGGTCTGTATCTCTGTTTTGGTACCAGTACCATGCTGTTTTAGTTACTGAAGCTTTGTAGTGTAGTTTGCAGTCAGGTAGCATGATGCCTCCAGCTTTGTTTGTTCTTTTGGCTTAGGATTGTCTTGGCAATGCAGGCTCTTTTTTGGTTCCATATGAACTTTAAAGTAGTATTTTCCAATTCTGTGAAGAATCATTGGTAGCTTGATGGGGATGGCATTGAATCTATTAATTACCTTAGGCTGTATGGCCATTTTCACGATACTGATTCTTCCTAACAATGAGCATGGAATGTTCTTTCATTTGTTTGTGTCCTCTTTTATTTTTTTGAGGAGTGGTTTGTAGTTCTCCTTAAAGAGGTCCTTCACATCCCTTGTAAGTTGGATTCCTAGGTATTTTATTCTCTTTGTCGCAATTGTGAATGGGAGTTCACTCATGATTTGGCTCTCTGTTATTGGTGTATAGGAATGCTTGTGATTTTTGCACATTGATTTTGTATCCTGAGACTTTGCTGAAGTTGCTTATCAGCTTAAGGAGATTTTGGGCTGAGACGATGGCATTTTCTAAATATACAATCAAGTCATCTGCAAACAGGGACAATTTGACGTCCTCTTTTCCTAGTTGAATACCTTTTATTTCTTTCTCCTGCCTGATTGCCCTGGCCAGAACTTCCAACACTATGTTGAATAGAAGTGGTGAGAGAGCATCCCTGTCTTGTGCCAGTTTTCAAAGGGAATGCTTCCAGTTTTTGCCCATTCAGTATGATATTGGCTGTGGGTTTGTCATAAATAGCTCTTATTATTTTGAGATACATCCCATCAGTACTTAGGTTATTGAGAGTTTTTAGCATGAAGGGCTGTTGAATTTTGTTGGAGGTCTTTTCTGCATCTATTGAGATAATCATGTGGTTTTTGTCTTTAGTTCTCTTTATATGATGGATTATGTTTATTGATTTGCATATGTTGAACCAGCCTTGCATCCCAGGGATGAAGCCAACTTGATTGTGATGGGTAAGCTTTTTGATGTACTGCTGGATTCGGTTTTTCCAGTATTTTATTGAGGATTTTTGCGTTGATGTTCATCAGGGATATTGGTCTAAAATTCTGTTTTTTTGTTGTGTCTCTGCCAGACTTTGGTATCAGGATAATGCTGGTCTCATAAAATGAGTTAGGGAGGATGCCCTCTTTTTCTATTTATTTGAATAGTTTCAGAAGTAATGGTACCAGCTTGTCTTTGTACCTCTGGTAGAATTTGGCTGTGAGTATGTCTGGTCCTGGACTTGTTTTGATTGGTAAGCTATTAATTGTTGCCTCAATTTCAGAGCCTACTGGTCTATTCGGGGATTCACCTCCTTCCTGGTTTAGTCTTGGGTGGCTGTATGTGTCCAGGAAATTATCCATTTCTTCTAAATTTTCTAGTTTATTTGTGTAGAGGTGTTTATAGTATTTTCTGATGGTAGTTTGTATTTCTGTGGGATTGGTGGTGATACCCCCTTTACCATTTTTATTGCATATATTTGATTCTTCTCTATTTTTTTCTTTATTAGTCTTGCTAGTGGTCTATTAATTTTTTTATCTTTTCAAAAAAAACAGCTCCTGGATTCATTGATTTTTCGAAGGATTTTTTGTGTCTCTATCTCCTTCATTTCTGCTCTGATCTTAGTTGTTTCTTGCCTTCTGCTAACTTTTCAATGTGTTTGCTCTTGCTTCTCTAGTTCTTTTAATTGTGATGTTAGCATGTCAGTTGTAAATCTTTCCTGCTTTCTCTTGTGGGCATTTAGTGCTGTAAATTTCTCTCTACACACTGCTTTAAATGTGTCCCAGAGATTCTGGTATGTTGTGTCTTTGTTCTCATTGGTTTCAAAGAACATCTTTATTTCTGCCTTCGTTTCGTTGTATACCCAGTAGTCATTTAGGAAAAGGTTGTTCAGATTCCATGTGGTTGAGCAGTTTTGAGTCAGTTTCTTAATCCTGAGTTCTAGTTTGATTGCACTGTGGTCTGAGAGACAGTTTGTTATAATTTCTGTTCTTTTACATTTGTTGAGGAGTGCTTTACTTCCAACTTTGTGGTCAATTTTGGAATAAGTGTGACGTGGTGCTGAGAAGAATATATATTCTGTTGATTTTGCATGGAGAGTTCTGTCGAGGTCTATTAGGTCTACTTGGTACAGAGCTGAGTTCAATTCCTGATATCCTTGTTAACTGTGTCTCATTGATTTGTCTAATGTTGACAATGGGGCGTTAAAGTCTCCCATTATTATTGTGTGGGAGCCTAAGTTTTTTTTGTAGGTCTCTAAGGACTTGCTTTATGAATCTGGATGCTCCTGTATTGGGTTCATATATATTTAGAATAGTTAGCTCTTCTTGTTGAATTGATCCCTTTACCATTATGTAATGGCCTTCTTTGTCTCTTGATCTTTGTTGGTTTAAATTCTGTTTTATCAGAGACTAGGATTGAAACCCCTGCTTTTTTGTTGTTTTCCATTTGCTTGGTAGATCTTCCTCCATCCCTTTCTTTTGAGCCTATGTGTGTCTCTGCATGTGAGATGGGTCTCCTGAATATAGCACACTGATGGGCCTTGACTCTATCCAATTTGCCTGTCTGTGTCTTTTAATTGGAGCATTTAGCCCGTTTACATTTAAGTTTAGTATTGTTACATGTGAATTTGATCCCGTCTTTATGATGTTAGCTGGTTCTTTTGCCCGTTAGTTGATGCAGTTTCTTCCTAGCATCCATGGTCTTTAGAGTTTGGCATGTTTTTGCAGTGGTTGGTAACAATTGTTCCTTTCCATGTTTAGTGCTTCCTTCAGGAGCTCTTGTAAAGCAGGCCTGGTGGTGACAACATCTGTCAGCATTTGCTTGTTGTGAAGGATTTTATTTCTCCTTCATTAATGAAGCATCATTTGGCTGGATATGTAACTCTGGGTTGAAAATTCTTTAAGAATGTTGAATATTGGCCCTCACTCTCTGCTGGCTTGTAGAGTTTCTGCTGAGAGATCCACTGTTAGTCTGATGGGCTTCCCTTTGTGGGTAACCCGACCTTTCTCTCTGGCTGCCCTTAATTCTTTTTCCTTCATTTCAACTTTGGTGAATCTGACACTTATGTGTCTTGGAGTTGCTCTTCTCGAGGAGTATCTTTGTGACATTCTCCGTATTTCCTGAATTGGAATGTTGGCCTGCCTTGCTAGGTGGGGGAACTTCTCCTGGATAATATCCTGAAGAGTGTTTTCCAACTTGGTTCCATTCTCCCCGTCACTTTCAGGTACACCAATCAGATGTAGATCTGGTCTTTTCACATAGTCCCATATTTCTTGGAGGCTTTGTTCATTTCTTTTTACTCTTTTTTCTCTAAACTTCTGCTTCATTTCATTCATTTGATCTTCAATCACTGTGATACCCTTTCTTCCAGTTGATCAAATTGGTTACTGAAGCTTGTGCATGTGTCATGTAGTTCTTGTGGCATGGTTTTCTGTTCCAGCAGGTCATTTAAGGTCTTCTCTACGCTGTTTATTCTAGTTAGCTATTCGTCTTATCTTTTTTCAAGGTTTTTAGCTTCTTTGCGATGGGTTCGGACATCTTCCTTTAGCCTGGAGAAGTTTGTTATTACCGATTGTCTGAAGCCTTCTTCTTTCAACTCATCAAAGTCATTCTCTTTCCAGCTTTGTTCCATTGCTGGCAAGGAGCTGCATTCCTTTGGAGGAGAAGAGGCGCTCTGATTTTTAGAATTTTCAGGTTTTCTGCTCTAGTTTCTCCCCATCTTTGTGGTCTTTGATGATGGTGATATACAGATGGGGTTTTGGTGTGGATGTCTTTTCTGTTTGTTAATTTTCCTTCTAACAATGAGGACCATCAGCTGCAGGTCTGTTGGAGTTTGCTAAAGGTCTACTCCAGACCCTGTTTGCTTGGGTATCACCAGCAGAGGCTGCAGAACAGCAAATACTGCAGAATGGCAAATGTTGTTGCCTGATTCTTCCTCTGGAAGCTTCATCTCAGAGGGGCACCCAGCTGTATGAGGTGTCAGTCGGCCCCTAGGTCTCCCAGTTAGGCTACTTGTGGGTCAGGGACCCACTTAAGGAGACAATCTGTTCGTTCTCAGATCTCAAACTCCATGCTGGGAGAATCACTACTCTCTTCAAAGCTGTCAGGGATGTTTAAGTCTGCAGAAGATTCTGCTGTCTTTTGTTCAGCTATGCCCTGCTCCCAGAGGTGGAGTCTACAGAAGCAGGCAGGCCTCCTTGAGCTGTGGTGGTCTCCACCCAGTTCAAGCTCCCTGGCCTCTTAGTTTACCTACGCAAGCCTCAGCAATGGTGGACACCCCTCCCCCAGGCTCGCTGCTGCCTTGTAGTTTGATTTCAGATTGCCGTGCTAGCAGTGAGTGAGGCTCCATAGGTGTGGATCCCAGTCGGGATATAATCTCCTGTCATGCCATTTGCTAAGACTGTTGGAAAAGTGCAGTATTAGGGTGGGAGTGTCCTGATTTTCCAGGTACCGTCTCTCATGGCTTCTCTTGGCTAGCAAAGGGAATTCCTGACCCCTTGTGCTTCCCAGGTGAGGCGGTGCTCTGCCCTGCTTTGGCTCAAGCCCCAATGAGATGAACCTGGTATCTCAGTTGGAAATGCAGAAGTCACCCATCTTCTGCGTCGCTCATGCTGGGGGCTGTAGACTGGAGCTGTTCCTATTTGGTCATCTTGAAACCAGAACCACCAGTTCAACATTTTTAGTAGTGAAATGTCACAAAATGATGAGCTATTTTTCAGTGCAGTAGACTCCCAGGTTTCAGGTCACATAACTTGAGCATGCCCAGGTGAACAAAGCATGCCCAGTTTGTGACCCTGCAGGGGCTGGAACAAAAAAGCCAACTGCAGGTGGAATCTCAGCACCTGGACTGGGGAATGGGTATTGAAATATGAAGAGATGTATGCCCTGTTTTGTGGTAGATCTGGCTCTTCCCCTTTGCATGACCTAATGAGATCATGCCTGATTGCATTTTCCTATTTCTCCCATTATTATTTTGTCTATAAAACCTGTCCCCAGACCCCACCTGGGTGAAACAGATCTTAGTATTGCCTTCTGTCTTCTTGCCAGTTGACTTATAATAATGCTTTTTCTTTTCTCAAAGGCTAGTGCCATAGTATTGGCTTCTATGCATGTCACAAAGTGAACCCGTTGAATGGTAATCTTGTCTTTTTTTTCCATCTAATGAAAAAATTATTCTACATCAACCCAGACTGGAATCACTAGATATTCTCATTAATCTTTAACTGTTTTTTTTCCTCTGAGGTTATTAGTGACCTCCTAATTATGGAATGTTTGTATATATTTGCAAGGACATTATCTGATCTGTCTGATGCATTTGCACTATTGAATGCACCCACTCT
The DNA here is from genome assembly GCF_007565055.1 of Rhinopithecus roxellana. NCBI lineage: Eukaryota > Metazoa > Chordata > Mammalia > Primates > Cercopithecidae > Rhinopithecus > Rhinopithecus roxellana. The sequence continues at coordinate 66,008,220 of NC_044561.1, read as the reverse complement.
CCTATTTTTTACAAAATCTCTGCCTTTGCTCTACCTGGGTAAACATCATCAGACACTATTTTATATGTGACTTTTATTTGGGAGGAACCTTCTTTCCCACTAAAATGTAAGTTTCATACGATGAGGAACTATATATGCTTTGCTCCTGCATTAGTCCATTCTCACAGTGTTATGAAGAAATACCCGAGACTGGGTAATTTATAAAGAAAACAGGTTTAATGGACTCACAGTTCTGCATTGCTGAGGAGGACTCAGGAAACTTACAATCATAATGAAAGGTGAAGGAGAAGCAAAAAAGGCATACCTTACATGGCAGCAGTCTGGAGAACATGTGTCAGCATAGAAAACATCTACCATTTATAAAACAAAAAACTGTCAGATCTTGTGAGAACTCACTCTCATGAGAACAGCATGGAAAGGACTACCCCCACAATCCAGTCACTTCGCACCAGGTCTTCCCTAAACAACAAGAAATTACAGTTCAAGATGAGATTTGAGTGGACAAAAGTCCTATCTCTATCGTCTCCCTGCCATATTGCCAGATCTCAGAAATGTGTGTGAATCTTAGTAATCAAAAAGTTAATATTTTCTGAATAAATAAATGAATGTATAAATTATTTCTAATGTTTGTATTTTGAAATCATTTTTCCTGTTTTTTCTCAAATCAGATCTACTTTCTTACTGTGTTGTCTTTTTTGTTGAGGGGAATTCTCATTCAGCCAATTATTCAGGTCATAAAATTAAAAGTAATTTTCTACCCACAGTAATTAATCATTCAGTACTAAATTTTTATTTCTTAATTATTGAAATTGTTCTCTTTTCTGCAAACCCACACTCAAGAGTTTTCTTTCCTCATGAAGCTATCTTTTTAAAGTGACCGGTACCTAGTCTCAAGATCTACCATAATCAGTTTTCTTACATGCAAAATATTTCTATAAATTGAGATAATATATAAGATGCTCTTGAGATTGAAAGTCAAGTTGTTTGGTTTGTCATTGCATTAAACAGCTATTAGGCAAATAGAAGTAGAAAAATGATTGAATGTCATACAGTCATTTATAGATTTTATGTAGTCAGTGAACAGGTCATTCTCACCATAATAACCGCAGTACCTATTATCAGTCATATATAGTTAGTAATTATTAGTTGTTACATTTGTTATCTAAAATTTATGTTTGTAGTGTCTACACAGCACCAATATCTTTTGTCTTGAAATAGATGAATCATCACATTACAACATATATTACTAATCACTTTGGTTAATAATACTAATTTTGCCATCACTTTAATTTTAGAAAATTGTATAAAAATATGTGTATAGCAGCTTTGAGTAATACTTCTCCCCACTCCAAAATTATTTTTCACTGATACTTCTTCTCATCAAAAACATTGAAGCAAAATTTATTTTATTCTTACGTACATGTTTTCCCTTTCACACATTGCAGAAAAGCCAAATAATGCTTGTTTTGTTAGCAGCTCCATCCTTCATTTTAAATTTGAACAAGTCATCAAGTTATTAATTCCATATAATTATCAATTCTAAAATATCATTTGATCTCCTTTCTCCAATTAAAAGCTACTAGATTTGCTATTTTTGCTGCCCCAATTTCACTGTACACCTTGATGATAAATAAGCTCCAATTTTCATCTAGAGAACAAACTCCTCTCCCTCTCATTTCATATGATCTAATGAAACTGACTGTGCCAGCACACAGGGGATAAAGCATTTCATTTTCTACTTACATCATCAGTGTAACATTATGAACTACAATGCTATAGTAAAATCTTAGAAGTTCCATATATCACATGCTCTGAGCATAACTGGTTTAGGTAAGATAATCTGGTGACAAAAGATTTGCTCCTATTACTCTAACAAAGATTCTTAAAAAAATCTTATTTAACTCAGAAAATGAGTAAAACATAACTGATTATGTTTTAGATTGCATTAGTAATCTAGGAGTTCTTATTGACTGGATGAGTCTCATCTAGCTGTTGAATGTTTAATTAATGTGTTATATACTATTTTCTGTTAATTTATCTTACTAAAATTTATTATTAGTTTATTGTATAGACCACTGATACTCTCAGGAGTGCCATAAGAAGATAATACTAACCAAATTAATTCATATAATCTATTATAGGGGAAATCCATATAAAAATTGAAAAATCTGAAAGCTTTATTTAGCAGGTGATCATAAGCCTTTCCCCATAGTACCTTATCAACAAATCAGACAGACTATTTAAATGCTGAAGGCAACCACTGTAAAGTTTCTATTATAGGAGATATTTAATCACAAAAGCTATAAACCCTTTAAACAGGTTCCCATTAGAAATTTATGCAAATATAATGCCCCACCTACAGTTCTGAACTGATTTTCTCATTGTATATATCTACAAAAATAACAACAAACTGTTTAAATCCTTGCATTTATAATTGCTTGTCTGTCATTAACAAATTCTAAGTGATTTACTTTACATAAATTATCACTTAGCATTTTTAGAAACCATAATTCATTAATAAAGTAGGATATCATATCTCTGTAAGCTTTCCCTTGAGTATTGTCAATATTGCTAACTTTATGCAGATAAATTTCAGTTATAGTGATAAGCTTTGAGACTTCCTATTGTGAATATATTTGATGGTTAAATTGTGGTGTTAAAATATTAGCTTTTAGTTAGGCAGACAGTAAAAGGCCTCCAATACCCTATGTGGGTAATGGAAGTGCCCAAATGTAAAGTATTTTATCATGGTGCCCCTTTCTTCTATGTAAACATTGATTTTAAATAGGCAGTGCTTGAGTAATCTGTAGTAATAGTAAATAGTGTGGATAATTTATCCATGCATTCCTAATTTTAAAATATAAGCCAGAAGATATATGAGTACATAGTAAACCTTATAGTGGTGTTTTATTACTTTTTCCATCTCAGAACTTGGGTAGATATCCAGCTAATACCAAAATCTAATTTCATTGATTCTATAAATTTTATCATCCCTACAATGCTTAGTGAATAATTATGTATTTTAAATACATATATTATTTTATGTGTTATATATAGTAAATAGTAAATGTATACATACATATATATTTATTATAATGGTGAGAGCTATAAATTAGGGCTACCCATATGTATTTATTATAATGGTGAGGGCTATGAATTATAAAAATAATTTAAAAATTATTCTGATACTATAAAAACAATTATCAAGCAAGGATGCTCCGTGACTTTGGTGGAGAAAGATATAGACCTATACATTCCGTTTCATACATTTGGTATTTTAAGACCCCTGGACACTCTACAAGCACAATACTTAAATATTTCCCATTTTTGATTAACACAGTGATTGTCTTTTTCAATTGAAACTACGGTTTATTTTAATGTCCTCACCTCCTGGGCAAAAAAGTTATCAAGACGCCCAGTCATCTAATTGTCTTTGATTCCCCATCAGCATCTGGTATAGAACCAGCAGCAATTTCTATATCTCCTCCTTGGAATCACCTTTAACGCAAGACTCATCTGCAAGCCAGGAAAAATACCTCAGCAGTATTTGAGCATGTAGGCACTCTGATCTCGAACTTCCAGCCTTCAGAACTTTGACTTAAGCAATTTCTGTTGTATGAATTGATGGGTGCTGACGAGTTGATGGGTGCAGCACACCAACATGGTATAAGTATACATATGTAACAAACCTGCACGTTATGCACATGTACCCTAGAACTTAAAGTATAATAAAAAAAAGAAAAAAAAAAGAAATCAAGTCTGTAATATTTTGTTATGGCAGTCCAAATTAAGACAACTTATAAAACTGGCACTGCATAATATAAAAATGAGTGGTAAAATTCATGTTAATAATTTAAAGTTTAAACTTTTATTTAGTAAGAATGACATTAAATAGCAAGTAAAAAGCACTCTGATAAGCCTAGACAGATGAATATGTTTTAATGCCTTTAACAGCACATTTTTTTTTCTGCTTTATGAACTAGAGTCATTACATTTTCATTTTACACTGGACTTACCCATGCATTATATGGGACCTTGAGAAAAGTAATTTGTTTTCTTTTCTTTCTTCTTTCTTTCTTTCCTTCTTTCTGTCTTTCTTTCTTTTTTCTTTCATAACATCAATTTCTTACTATTTACTCAACAATGTAGTCAAGCAAGAAGTGTGACTCCCTCTTAAAATACCAATCACAATCTCTTATTCATTCATCCATTTATTCAGCATGTATCTATCAATAATTTATTATATCTATTGAATACCAGTCAGTAAAGCTTGAGTTTTACTCTTGCACAGTAATATTTTACCAGAGTTAAAATAGAAGAAGTAAGGTATCTAGTACATAAGGCAACATATGTTATGCGTAATAATAAATAGAATAGAGCAATATAAAAAAGCCTGGAGCTCCAAGAAGAAAAATATCTTTAAAAATATAATTTTGGAGTATACTTTATTAAGGAGATTACATTTGAGAAAGAGACTTGAAAATATAAGACAATTAGCCTGTTTCATATCATAGAAAAGAGTATTCTAAGAAGAGGAAAGAACCACTGAAAGTGCTTTAAGGTAAGAACATGCTAGATGTGTAGACACAGACCCATAAAATGACAAGTGTGACTGATGTAGAGTCCAAGAGTAAGAGCTGTAGGAGAAGAAATCATAGAAATAATTGGGGTGGAGGATGCAGCCTGATGTATGGTCTTATATGACATCATGGAAAGAGGATCTCTTATAGGATGTTCAGAAAAAAATATGATCTAACAGCTAATAAAAAATGAAAACAAACGAAAAGCTGCCCTGGTTTCTCTGTTATGAATAGACTTAAAGTGAGCAGTTGTGGAAATAGAAAACACAGTTCAGGAGGGTTTTATGGTAATGTATATAAAATTATTTGGAGGCCCATAGAAGAATTATTGCAAGAGCGATGATGAAAATTAGTTCAATGTTGTATATATTCTGAATGCAATTCAACTAGAATTTCTCACCTCTTTGTCATAGTAAGAATGATCTCATGCTGTAGCTAATTTTAGGGGTATGTTCACCTTCAGATGATACATGGAACTAAGGGGGGGTGTGTGTGTAGAGTGACTACTAATCTCTTCTGGTCACTGTTGGATATTATCTTAATCATGTCAATATTTAAGCTATACAATTTCCTATTTGGGTCCTCTTTAACCCAGTTTATCAAAGAACGTAAATTATTGTTAGTCAAGTCAGCAGCCACCAAGTTTAAGTTTACCTTCATGAACGTCTAAAAGTATGTGAAATCTGTATATAAATAACATGAACAATAGTTTGTAGGTTGTGATTTGATTCATGTACATAAAAGAAAATCCTATTCAACAATGTTTAGCTTCTCATTTGGTTATTTTAATTAGCAACCTAAAATAAAGTGATTTGCTTTTAAGACTCATTTAATATTCATATACGTTGACTTGACAAAATCAAATATCATGATGATTTTTTTGTTTTTTTCAAACTAAAATGAAGCATAGAAATGGAATTTATATTTAAAAACTCTTAGATATCATTTGAGCATACGTTGCTTTTCTAGTAATATATTATGCTCATATTTCAAATGCCAGATTTTTTATCATCATATGTTAAAAAATATGTTAGGAGGGAAAAATAAGCAATTTATGTCAATAGCTTAACTTTTCCTTTCTTAAACAAGATATCAAACTATTAATTAAATGCTTCTAAGTATTGTTTCTGGAATAATGCAGTACAAATAAGCAGTCATCTGTTCTTTTTACAACTATTATAAAAAATAAGGCATGCAGTAAATCTCATTTTTGAATATTATTAAGTACTTTACAAAAACGCTTTTGAAGATATTTTATTGACTGAAAAAGTGTGCATAAGTTATAGTAATGAACAATGATGGTGACTTAATACAGGTAAATCTGATTGTGCCAATCTCCTTATAGTAAAAAGAAAAAGATAATGTAGAAATGAAGCTATTCCAGCTTTAATAATGTATACTAGTGTCTAAGAATAATATTTTTAGCATCTTCTTAAATTATAAATTGAACATATTTAAATATTCCTTTCTCTGTAATTTTAAAAATGTATTTGCTCTTATTGTTTGTTCACAGTACCAAATAACTAAAGAGCATACTAATGGCAAACTCAAAGAAACCCGCACATAATATGAACACAAACCTCAAAATCTGCTGATAATTGCCTTCACACACTCAATTTTCAGGACAGAAGACATGTACCATTTTGCAGGTATGCCTTTAAATTATAAAAAATAAAAAAGCCAAAGTTCAGATAATTAAAGAAAACAAATCTGAAAGTTATAGAAGAAATATGGTAGTAATTTTTTATATAAGATATACCACTTGTGATCTCACATACTTTATTCCTGTGCTTACACATGAGCGTGTGCTTATATGTTTGTGTGTATGTGCATATGTGTGGGTTGTATTTTAAACATATCATTTACATATTTTACTTGTATATGACAATGAGGCATTTGTGAGAAAAGATTAGTTAATCCAGCCAAAGTATCCATTTATTTTCTGGCCAAGTGCAAAGCCTTTGAAATCTAGTCTTAACTTCTTTGTTACAGTCTTCCTTTTGGCAAGGTAGTTAAACTTCTTAGGAAACAATAGCAAAATAGGAAAGAGATCACAGGCTAATTTTCAGGGTAAAGGTCCTGTGTTCTACATGTGTTCATGTGTTCTAAAAATGAATACAATTTTTAAAGTAGCCAGAAATAAAATAAAAATATTGTTTCATGCTATAAAAGCAAAATATTTCAATGAGAGAGCATGCATTGGATTCCAAGGGAGTGAATGAAATTCAGGAAACTATTATCAGTCAGGAAAGAAGTTAGATGCAATATTCTTTTCTTAGTCTAATCTGATTCATTTGAAACCCAGAGTCTAGGCAGTAAATAGCTAATAGGAGAAGTTTTTAGATAAAGAGATTTCAGAATTTCACATATTTCAAATTTGAGATGGAATTTTGGGTTTGAAATTTTTATATTGATACAAAATAAAACCTGACATGTCAAACATTTCAAAGACTATAATAAGAATTCATGTTTAATACTCTAAACTCATCATTCAGATTTTTAAAAATATATTGTAATATACTCTAATATATAACATTTAATTAGTAATCTGCACTACTGATTCTTGCAGGATGACACAATTATTCCATCATTTATAATTAAATAAGTATTTTTAAAAATCCAAAATACTCTGCTTTTTTTCTCTAGCCCTTAAATTTCTTCAAAAATTTTCTCAGGTCTCTGTCTCCACCTATTTCTTTACTCTGGTAGGGCGTTTTTCCACCCCCTTACTATTAATGTATCTACTTTTTTACAAATTACACTTTTCTTTTGAATATGACTTTTTTATACTTTGATTTTTATCATTAGTACTTTACTCTTCCCTTAACATCAGCTCAATAAAAATAACTTGTTAATTAGTCAACTTTTTTGCTATTTATTCAAGTCCTAGTTAAGTGCTAGTTTCAGTGATCACCCAAAAGTAAGACACCAAGACTTTTATTAGTAAATTGGAGCAAAGAGGAAACGTATGGGTGATAAACATGTTTATAAATAATTACAATGAAAATAATGTGAAGCCATTAGACATGCATGAGAAATCTTAAGAAATCTGAGTTAGTACATTGTGCGGTTTAAAACCACATGGATATGGATGCTACTGAATAGACATAAACTGATATGGTTTCAATATTTGTCCCCTCCAAATATCATGATGAAATATAATCCCCAGTGTTAGAGGTGGATCCCGGTGGGAAGTGTTTGGGTCATGAAGACAGATCACTCACGAATGGCTTAGCACCATCCCCTTAGTAATGAGTGAGTTCACATGAGATCTGATCGTTTAAAAGTGTTATGGTCCCTCTTTGACAATGGTTGTAAACCTCCTGAGGCCCTTAACCAGAAGCCAAGCAGATGTAGGTGCCATGGTTGTACAGCTTACAGAACCATGAGCCAATTAAATCTCTTCGTAAATTACTCAGCTTCAGATACTTTTTATAGCAATGCAAAACAGCCTTATACATGCACATTAAGCTTTCTACATATGTAATTTAAGAAAAAAAGTCAACTGAGAAGACAAAAGCTGATTAGTATTATCCAAATTTAAACCACATTTTTAAATTAAAGTGTATTAACAGTAAAGTTGTATACGGATCTATTGCAAAAAAAAAAAAAAAAAAAGATAAAATAACAGCATCTCAGAGTATTTAAGTTATTTAGGACCCAGGATGTTTATAGATTTTTATTTCACCATTCCTGAAATGCAGTCTTCTTTTTAACATTATAAGATAACATTATAACAATATAAGATATAACTCTATCTTATATCCTATATTCTAGCCATGATATACATGTTCCTAGGAAGGAGATTTAAAAAGTACAAATTCTTAAATTTTACACATTACTGTACTCATTCTATGTGTGTTTTAAACAGGTTTAAACAATACTTGATTTACAACTTAGAAAGATTACTTTATTGTTCTAATCTGAAAAAATAAACCTCAGACCCTAGAAAAAGAAGAAACAATTCCCAGATAACTTAAAAATTGTGGTATGTCCAGATTGCCAAAAACTGTGATATGTCCAGATAGCCACTTATATTCTAGCCACGATAAACATGTTCCCAGCAGTTGGATGGAGGAAGATTTAAAAAGTACGAATTCTTAAATTTTACACATTACTGTACTCATTTCTCTGGTTTAAACATAATCACATAGCCGTATCTATTTGCAAGGTAACCTGGAAGGCAATTGATTAATATGAATAGCCTTATGCCTATTCAAAAGCTAGAGGTGATTGTGGAGTTTTAGAAAAATAGGATGAGGAGAGCAATTAAGAACGTGCTAGCACCTCCACAATACTGATAGCAAACATTTAAACAACAGGGAACCGAAGCTTAGCAAAGAGAACTGGAAAAGAGAGAGCCAAGAGCCCTTCTGAGATTATAGTCAAGCCTGGGGACAAAGAAGTTTATGTTCATTTGCTAGTCTGCATGCACTTAGTTGCAGTGACACCAGGACATTGGGCAGACTTCAGAACATGTTCCAAACTACACACAGATACATCAAAAATGAATAAAAATCTTCACTAGTACAAGAAATATATGCACAATTTCTCACAAAACATTGGATGAACCACAAGCTCTGATCCAAGGTCAACTACTAGGAAGCCAGAATAAAATCAAATTACATGCATTACTTCCGGTATGCTAGACTGTATGTATGCCCAAGATTGTATGCACGCCCAGGTGATCAGGGAGGAAACATCCAAGCTACTAGTCCATAGTTGAACATAGGAAATAAAAACAAAATCTCCTTGAACTACAATATTAATCGCCAAGCCACAGGCACATCCTGTGAATTTACAAAGAGTACATTCTAACTGGCAAAGGGTGTGTAAGCATAACCTTTGACCAATAGTCAGCTTATGCTGACTTGGGCAGAAACTCTAGGTCCTCTAGTTTAGTGACAGAAACAAGAAAAAAAATTGAGCACGGATATCACGTACTGCACTGTGCAGGGTGTGTCACTAAATACATTGAAGCCAAACCACTAAACAAATAAATGGATGAGTAGACAATAACAATGGCATCAAAGGCTGGGATGAGTAGGATGGGGAAGAGAAGAAATCAATGTTCAGAGTAACAAGAATATATTATCTAAAATGTCCAGATTGTATTTTAAGTTCTGGGGTACATGTGCAGAACGTGCAGGTTTGTTACATAGGTATACACTTGCCATGGTGGTTTGCTGCACCCATCAACCTGTCATCTGCATTAGATATTTCTCCTAATGCTATCCCTCCCTCAGCCCCCCACGCCCCGACAGGCCCTGTTATGTGATGTTTCCCTCCCTGTGTCCATGTCTTCTCATAAAATGTCTAGTTTTTCACAAATGTTAAGAAATATGTAAGGAACCTGGAAAATGTGACCAACACACACACGCACACACACACAGAGAGGACAAATTATTTTGAGGGAACACAGATGTTGGAATTTGCCAAGATTTCAAAACAGCTCTCATTAATATATGTTCAAGGAATGCAAAAACCTAAAATGTCTAAAGAATACAAAAAGTATATATTGACAATGTCTCATTAAATGGATAATAATAAATAGAAATTATAAGTAAGAAGCAACTGGAAGTTATGAAGTTGAAAAGTATAATAACTAAAATGAAAAATTGACCAAAGAGGTTCAACAGATTTAAGCTGGCAGCATAATCAACAATTTTGAAAATAGATTAGTATATATTATGCAACATGAAGAACAAATGGAATAAAGAATGAAGACAAATGTGGACACTATTAAGCACATTAACATAAGTCAAAAGGGAGCACTAGAAAAACAATAGCAAGAAAAAGGGAGAGAAAATATTGAAAGCCAAAATGACTTAAAACATCCTAAATTTAATTAAAAAATTACTGTAGCTTAATGTACTCAAAGTAATATATAAACAAAACAGATACAGAGATACCATCACAACGTTAAAATCTAAATATAAAGACAAAATCTTGAAAGTAATAAGAGAAAATACGACATCACATACAAGAGAACCTCAACAATACCAACAGCTCACTTCTCATCAGAAAATAAAATGAGCCTAGTGGCAGAAAGATGACACATTCACAGTGCTGGAACAACAAACAAACCTGCCAAGCAAGAATTCTATGCCACCTGCTTAAAAGACGTTCTTAAAACAAATAAACACAAAAGTTGTTTAGGATGAAAACAAATGATACCATATATTTATTTAAATAAATAATGAAAAAATTGATTCAATAAAGATAATATAGGCAATTTTAAAATACAGTATAATTACATATTCTCTTTTTTTCCTCTAAACTGATTTAAAAAGCAACAGCATAAAACAATAAATACATAATTATATTTTGGGCTTATAATATGTAAAAATGTAACATATTAGGAAAAAACCCACAAATTAGGTGGATCAAAACAAAGCTAAACTTGAGAGAGAAAAGGATGCCAAGTGGTAATTTTAAAACACACGAAGAAATTAAGAGAAACAGAAATGATTGATGTGTAGATGTGGATGTTTGTGTCTCTGTGTGTGTTTACATAACTTGTGTAACAATTATAGCATGTAGTGTGTGTGTGGTGAGGTGGGGGGAAAGGGGAGGCTGGAGCTATAGAAAAGTAAAGATTTCTGTGTTTTAATGTAACTTGAGTTACAGCCACCTGCCCCATTAACGTTAATTACAATTAATGTTAATTGTATAGTGTCTTCTTTTAACTCTCTATGTAAAATATTTTTTCCACATAGAAATAATAATAACCTTTTTCTTTTTCAACATAATATTAAACTGAAAAAAGCCCCCAACACTCTATAAAAATCATAGATGCACAAATGGATGAATTTTCTCAAATTGTGTAAAACTATATAGCCACCTCCCATATCAAGTGTATTAGTTCGTTTTCATATTGCTATAAAGAACTACTTGAGACCAGGTGAGGGGGAAGCAAAGCATGTCTTACATGGCAGCAAGAGAGTGCAGAGGAAACAGCCACTTTTAAACCATCAGATCTCCGGAGAACTCCCTTACTATCAGGAGAACAGCTTGAGGGAAACTGCCCCCATAATGGACCCAATTACTGCCCACCAGGTCCATTCCTTCACACGTGAGGATTACAATTCTAGATGACATTTGGGTGGGGACACAGAGCCAAACCGTATCATCAAGGCATAGAATACTAGCAGGACCTCAAGAACAATTAACATCCCATGGCCAGAAGATTATGCTGTGTCTCTCAGTATAAGTTAAATTTATCTGTTTTCAAACTTTACATAAATGGAAACAACAGACGCCAGGCATGGTGGCTTATGCCGGTAACCCCGGCATTTCTGGATGCCCAGGAGGGTGGATCACTTGAGGTCAGTAGTTTGGGACCAGCCTGGACAACATGGGGAACCCCGTCTCTACAAAATTACAAAAATTATCCTGGCAGGGTGGCACGTGCCTGTAATCCCAGCTACTCATGAGGCTGGAGCACTAGAATTGCTTGAGCCCATGAGGAAGGCAGAGGTTGCAGTGAGCCAAAATCGCCCCACTGCACTCCAAGACCGGGCGATAGAGCGAGAATCAGTCTCAAAAAAAAAAAAAAATTAATAAGAAGAAACAATAGGAAGTACAATTTTGCGTCTTTTTTTCACCTAACCTCATGTTTATGAGATTCATTCAAATGTGCTGGGCATACTTACAGTTTCTTCATTCTCATCACATTACTATAGCATTGTTTAAGTATTTCTATCTTTGACAGGCATTGAGGGAATTTCTGGGTTGGGGTTCTTATGAGTAGGGCTAATTTGAACATTCTTGAATATGTCCCCTGATGTATATCTGTCCTTGTTTCTGTTGAGTGCATAAATAGGAATAGTATATAGCAAATAATAGGTTATGGAAATGAACATTTTTAACGTATACTAGTATCTTTGCTAACTGATCGTACCAATTTACATCCCCAAAAGCCATGTCTATGAAACTAGTTATTCCATATGTACCAAAATTTGCTTCTCCTTGACGGCTAATACAACTGTCCATCCTTTAGTAAGTTTCTTGACAATCTGGACATACCACAATGTTTAAGTTATTTGGGAATTGTTTCTTCTTTTTCTAGGGTCTGAGGTTTATTTTTTCAGATTAGAACAAGAAAGTAATCTTTCTAAGTTGTAAATCAAGTATTCTTTAAACCTGTTTAAAAAACATAATACAAAACTCCAAAGATTTATCATTTTTGCATAGAATAACAGCCATATATTGTCTAAAATTTACTACATAAAATTATCTCCTTTCAATTCTGCTGCACCCACACTATCTCTACTGCTATTTTCAGGTCACAGCAAGTTTTTATTCTTGTAGCTTTTGTTATTTTCTTTTTATTCATTGGAGTGTTTGTTCGTCTTTATTTTATTTTGTTATTTATTTATTTATTTATTTTTTTGAGATGTAGTCTCGCTCTGTTGCCCAGGCTGGAGTGCAGTGGCCAGATCTCAGCTCACTGCAAGCTCCACCTCCCGGGTTTACGCCATTCTCCTACCTCAGCCTCCCAAGTAGCTGGGACTACAGGCGCCTGCCACCTCGCCTGGCTAGTTTTTTGTATTATTTTTAGTAGAGACGGGGTTTCACCATGTTCGCCAGGATGGTCTTGATCTCCTGACCTCGTGATCCGCCTGTCTCGGCCTCCCAAAGTGCTGGGATTACAGGCTTGAGCCACCGCGCCCAGCCTGTTTGTCTTTATTTTAACCTTCTAATTACTATCTCAGAAATTACATTTCTACTCAGTTGTCATGTAACAAGATATCCTTTACCTAGTGAAACTAGCATTCCTTGACGTTGGTTTTACTCTAATTAGCAATTTATTTTCTTGAGTTCACTTATCATTATCTGAAATTATCTTATTTTTAAAATATCCTTCAATGTTGTATCAACAACATCTAAATCTGTATCAAGCACGTAATAAATACTTCATACATTTTAATTAAGTTACAGATATACACTACTTATTGTTCATATGTTATTGTTTGCTGACCCACATTTCAGTTGATGCATTCTCCAAAAATAACAGAAAAACTTGATTGATTAAACTTCTGAAATATTTATTGTACTAATCCCTTAATCTACCATAAATTTAGAATTGAGGCCTGGAAAATTTTCTGTCACAATTGAATTGTTGGTGACTGAGGAAATCTTTGTAGGGAAAGTGAGAAGTGTCTCATGTTAAGTATTTATACTTACAAAGTTAATTACAGAAAGCACAGAAAGATCTATGGAAAAGGTAGGAATGCTCTACCAACATGCTGGCAAGCATGCCTCCTTCATTCATTGCCTGTGAGTCCTTGGAAAATATATTTAATTTCTTAATGTGTCTGATATAACAGATCTATAAAAGTAAGGAATTAATATAATTCCTAATGCCCATTTTGGCTCCAGAATTTTATAACTCTGTGATGTTAGCAGCTACATCTTAAACTCATTATGCAAAGAATGCTGGAAAATTAATGCAATGGAGAATTTTGCATGACTTATTTAATCTATGTATCAATATTTTCTTAACGTTTAATTTGGCACAAACACACTATATATACATATATATCATAGTTAAATAATTATGCTTTTATCAACTATCAGTTGATTCTTTTGTTCAGGCATCAAAATACAGTTTTAATAAGCGACGACAAACCACACAGCTTTACAGTAATTTTTGTTCTACTCACCAATCACGGGTCAGTTGGTTATGGTTCTTACCATTCTATGAAGGTTAATTTCCCAGCCATACCAATCCCTTTTAAGTCCAATGCACAGCAGGCTGCAGGATTGATTTCACACTTACTGTTGTGTGCTTTCGTTTGATTTGTATTTCTCTGATACATATTCTTTTCTATTTTTTATTTTATAACTATTTACTCATCAATGTGTTTGTTGCTTTACATACTTGACTTTAAAATAGGTTGTGCAGTTTATATAATGAACTCATTGCTTTCCTGAATGAAATCACAATATTTGTTTTATTTTCCATGTAAATCTAGATAAACATAATAGAGGGTAACAATGTGTAGACCTTTTGGTTGGTTCTAAAAGTGCCTGTAGAGAATAGAATGTAAGGCAGGGTTTGGAATGTGGAAAGCAAGAAAAGAAAGGTAAGATAGATAGAAAAATATTTATGAATAGGCTTTTTATTAGCCAAACTAAGATACTTACAAACAGAAGATAAGGTTCTCTTTTTAAATAAAATATACACTTCAGAGATTTCTTTACATTTGAAATGGTATTTATAATACAAATTTTAAAAAGAACAGAAATGCATTACAGACGTGATAAGTTTTCTAGTTTCCCACAGAGTCCAATCTTCTTAAACAATGTGCCCTTCTAATTTTTTCTTATCATGCCTTTTAGCAAAAACTCCAAATGTTCTGTGAAGTTATAACTAAGTGACACAAGACCCTGTGCCAATCAGGGTCTAGTAAAAAGCAGATGGCATAGATAAACTGTGAACTTTGAGAAAAGATTAATGAAAATACTGTTCACAGCCATATAGATAGACTGTGAGGAAACTGAAGCCTACCGTACAGCATCCTAGGACTAGTGACTGCCAGACTCTGTTACTAACTCTTGGTCTGGACAATCAAAGACAGCAAGTGGTTAATGAATGTGAGGTGCATATGTATGGAGAGATCTCTCTGACAATAGTGATGAGGGGACACATTCATCCCTGGTGATGACATAGGCAAGAAAACTAAGAAAACATGAAACAAACTCACACTTTTCTCTTCTGATTTCTTGCCAGAGCTCTCTGTTGGCCAACGCAAACACATAGCCAGAATAAAAGAGATCCTGTTAGCAAAGTTAGAGAGGTCAGCCTCCAGAGCACAGTAATGGGTGAAGAAGAAGAAGGGATAATGAGTCAAGGTCGAAAGGAGAGAAGGGCCAGGACAGATTCACGAGCCAGTAGTAGGTCATTTTAAAAGCTCAAGTGTATTGTGGTTTTATCTGAATCTTATTTCAGCCAAGACTACCACAGCAAGCTTCATTTATTCTCAGTTACCAAAATTAGTGTGACTCAGCACTCTCAAACACTTTCATCATTGCTGTGGCCTTTCCCCTTTTCCTCCACACATATTTCTTCAAAGTTGAGTTGTAAGTGCCTGTGTTTTTATATTTGCTTTTTTGTGTGTGCTTCTAGAAAACATACACGTGAAGTATAGATTCCACAGCACTACGAGTAATTCCTTTATTTCCAATGCATAACTATGTTTGTATTTTTAGAATTAGTCTTCAATTCTAATTAGTAAATCCAATTTCAGTAAAACATTTTCTGCTTCACTAAAACTCACTGTAGGTTCATGGATTTATATTTACTCTTTTCAATCAAAAATTTTCCTGCTTCTGCCAGTTTTTACAATTGTATTCTTGTTAGCCTCCTCTGTTTTCAAGCATCAGAAATATGTTCATGTTTACTGAGAAACTGGATCTTCATATGCAAGGGAGGGAGAGACAGAGAAAGGTAAGAAGGGTAGAAGGGAGGGGGAGGGGGAAAGAAAGAAAAGGAGGAGGAGGTGGAGAGGCAGAGGGAGGAGGGGAGAGAGGGGAAGAGAAAGCAGAAAACACTTGAAAACTCTCAATCCCTGTGCCATAGAGACTAGTCATCATATTGAAACTTCACTTACAATCTAACCTTTACTCACTTAAGAACACACACTGATTCATATTTTCTACTCCAGTGATCTCCCCTTAGAGATCAATTACTGACAGCTGGGCACAGAGGCTCACGCCTGTAATCCCAGCACTTTGGGAGACTGAGGCGGGCGGTTCACCTGAGGTCAGGATTTCAAGACCAGCCTGACCAACATGATGAAATCCCGTCTCTATTAAAAATACAAAAATTAGCCATGCATGGTGGCAGGTGCCTGTAATCCCAGCTACTCGGGAGGCTGAGGCAGGAGAATCGCTTGAACCCAGGGGGTGGCGGAGGTTGCAGTGAGCCGAGATCACACCACTGCACTCTAGCAGCCTGGGCAACAGAGTGAGACACCATCTAAAAAAAAAAAAAAAAAAAAAAAAAGAATGGATCACTTAGGGTCTTATACTTTACATAATTTTGGACAAAGTATACTGATATTTTACACAGCTCTTTTACATATTTTTCTTTTCAGTTCACCCTTAAAGCAAGCAACCTTATCAATATGTATTTTATCTACAAAACACACAACTAAGTTGAAGAGATATGGTAGCTTGGTGAAAAGCATAATTCGTGAATGACAGAGTGGTGTAGCCCCACAATTACGATTTTAAAATTTGTTTTTCACACTGTCTGAGACATCTTGCCAAATTTTCATGGCTTATATCTTACTTACAGATTTCATCCTTTTTTTTTCTGAATTTTGAGATTCACTTTAATTTGTTACATATATATTGAAAAATGATGTATCTTAAAATGGATTTAATTATTTAATATATAGAGTCTATACCAGGCCAACATTAAATTATCACTGTTGACATAACTAGAGGAATTAATGTATTTTAAGTTGCAGGACTTTTTATATTGTTGAAATTATTGTATACTAAGCACTTTATTAGGCACTGAAGACATAATAAATAAGGCATGATACATACCCTGAAGGAACCTGTTGGGAATATGGATGTTTAAAAATAAAAGACATTGCAACACAAAAGCACTATTAGAGAAATATATATATATACACACACACATATATCACATATATATAAAAAAAACTGGAGAATGTTTATGAAGATATGATACATATGTGCAAGACTTAAGAGGTTTTGAGTTAGAATGCATCTGACAAGGAAATGAAATTTAAACCAAGTCCTTCATGAGTAATAGAAAGACATATTAAGATGTGGTCGGGAATACAGTAAGGACATCGCAACTTGGATTGAGAATTTAGTCTGCTAACAAATCTTTATTTGGAACAAATTATCTGCCAGTAAGCAATATTAGGCACTTTGAATATGAAGAATAGAAAGTTAATATTATCTTTGTTTTCAAAAGTTTTATATTTAATAGTAAAGAGCCAGTGCAGATCAAAGAGATGCTGTTGTGATGGAAAGTTGGAGAAAGAAAAGGTAACTGGTGGATATGAAGATTCTTGTTATGTAAGTTCTAAGAACCGGCATAGTAATAGTATTCATAATTATGAACAGTTAAGACAAATTCCCTGATTCAGAGATTCAGATTTTGGTCTATGTTCATTGCTAATTGTATGACTTAAAACAAGTAACTTTATCTTTCTGTACTTTAGCTTTCTTACCTTTAAAAGAGTATAACAGTAGAATCATCTTTATCAGGATTAAATATATTTACATGTATTTTTGTATGTGTTTGTATTATTTGCCTATTTTATAAAAAACACTATATAAGTTACTTTGATAATTATCATAACAGCAAAAATAGGCCTTTTGGGATTGGTTTTGAATTTGTTTACTTCTTTTTCTTTTTTCCATTTTCTAGACATTTTCACGACAATTTCTAGACAATTTTTACATTTTTTAGACAACTGACTACAACAGACTGAAAAATTATTAAGAAGGGGGACAACTTGCTACATTGAATATGATTGCTCTTGTTTCTTTCCTCTTATTTTCCCTAACTTGCATTTTTAAATTGTCCAAATGCGTAAGGCAATGGATGTTATTTTTTTAGTTAAAAGTAACAGTCAATATAGTAAGATTTAGTTAAGCAAATTATGTGAATGTGATGCTAAAATACAAAACTTTCACTGCATTATATCAAAATGTACCTGTCTTAGTCTGTTCGGGATGCTATAACAGAATATCATAAACTAGGTGGCTTAATAACTGTGAGAAATTTACTTCTCACAGGTCTGGAGACTGGGGACTTAAGATTAAGTCATCAACATAGTTGGTATCTAATGAATGCTACATCTTGGATTGTAGAAGGTAGTTTTCTCACTGTGTCTTCACGTTGTTGAAAGTGCCAAGGAGCTTTCTGGCATCTCCTTTAGAAAGACAATAATCCCATTAAGGAGAGTGCTCCACTCTAATGATCTAATCACCTCCCAAAGGCCCAACCTCCTAATAATACCTGTTTTGGTTTGAGTGATGTTGTTCCCTTCAAAGTTTATGTTGAAACATGATCCCCAATGCAACAGCATTAATAGTTGTGGCCTTTCAGGGGTGATTAAGTTATGAGGATTCTGCCCCATGAATGGGATTGTCACCCGTATAAGGAGCTCAGGGTGGAAAGGAGCATTCTTTTATCCCTTCATGATCCCCTTTGTGAGGACACAGCAAAAAGATAACATTGTGGAAGCAGACAGCATCACCAGATACAAGTGCTGGCACTTTGATCTTGAATGCCTACCTTTCAGAATTGTAAAAAATAAATTTCTGTCCTTTTTAAATTACCTAGTCTCAGGTATTTTGTGGCAGCAGCACAGATAAACTAAGGCACCATCACATTGGAGCTCAAGTTTCAGCATATGAATTTGGGGGTTGAGTGACACACACGTTCAGTCTGTATCAGTATAGTTACAAGACAAATATTGTTAATTGGTATTTGAAAGTCTAACTTCTAGAAACTTTTGATTTTGCAGTGTCAGATAATATGCATTTTATTACACTTTTTATGTCCACTTCACCTCCACTGTGTTAAAATACTAATAAACTGTATGTTATGAATTAAAACTTTATGATTTTCATTATTATGTGATTGCAGTGGCAATCACACTAATTCAACAGCAAGAAATAGTAATTAGTTCCAACTTGCTTGACAGGCAGTATATGTATTAGGCTATTCTTTGTTTCTGTAAAGAAATATCTGAGACTGGGTAATTTATAATGAAAAGAGGTTTGATTGGCTCATGGTTCAGACTTTACAGGAAGCATGGTGCTGCCATCTGCTTAGGTTCAAGGGAGGCCTCAGGAAACTTAGAGTCATGACAGAAGGAAAGGGGGAGCAGGCATGTTATATGGATTAGAACAGGAGAAAGCAAGAGAGAGTGGGGTGGAAGAGGCACCACACTCTTTTAAATGACCAGATCCTGTGAGGACTCACTGTCACAAAAATAGCACCAACTCATGATGAATCCCCATGATCCAAACACGTCCCATCAGGCTCAACCTCCAGCATTAAGAATTACAATTCAACATGAGATTTGGGCAGGGACAAATATCCAAACAATATCACTGTGTAAATTCAAAATTTCAGTTTTTTAATAAATAACAGTAATACACTTTATTTCTAATGCACTTTTCAGCCTATAAAACACAGTCAGTTGCATTATCTCATTTTATTTTCATTACAGTTGTATGTAGTGTTTCATGTCCATTCAAGAAGATAGTAAATTCTCCTTCCAAAGATTTTAAAATATTCCCATCAGAGAGTTAAACTGTCAAATCAACTTATGGTAGAAGAAAATGTTCAATCCTAAATGTGCCAGTGTACATAATAAATGGAAAATGTGTGAAATCTGAAAACATTTTGTTAATTTTACCTTGTTGGTCTATATTAAGATGCAATGTTGTGATATAAAACTATTTTGGGCTGGGCACGGTGGCTCATACCTGTAATCTCAGCCGTTTGGGAGGCTGAGGTGGTCAAATCACTTGAGATCAGGAATTCGAGACCAGCCTGACCAACATAGTGAAATCCTGTCTCTACTAAAAATACAAGTTAACCAGGCATGGCAGCAAGCACCTGTAATCCCAACTACTTAGGAGGCTGAGGCAGGAGAATTGCTTGAACCCAGGAGGCAGAGGTTGCAGTGAGCTGAGATTTTGCCACTGCACTCCAACCTGGGCAACAGAGTGAGACTCCATCTCAAAAAAAAAAAATGTACATAGTATACATGTACTATATACATATATATATATACACACACACACATATATATGTTTTAAACAGATACATCAAAAAGAGAGAGAAAATGTTTTTCAAGAGAAGACAGAATTATTGGGGAGACAAATGAAGTAGAACTTTATGAACATTGAGCACTATTGTGAGGAAATGGAATTTCACCTAATGGATGATGCTATTCCAATTTCCTTTACAAATCTAAAATGTATTATAGATAGCTCACCCAACTTTTGTGGCTGGAGAAATTCCTGATGAAGAAATGTGGAAGAAATACAACCCAAATAATCTGAAATCAACACATGAGATAATCTAAATTATTTTTAATCTTAAATTAATCATCAGTTGACTTACTAAGTTATCAGAATTTAGCAAGAAAATAAATTAATCATTTGAACCTTAGATATTCTGGTTTCTGGTGAATTAATATTGAAAATTAATGAATACTTTTCTATCTACATTTTTCATTTGTAAAATTTAGATATTGTGAGTCAAATTCTACATACCTTGAGGAACCTCTGTTTCATGCAAGGAAAAAGCAGTGTTAGAGAAAATGTCAATATAATTCAGATATTCTCCAGCATAGATACTACCTCTTCATCAAGTTACTGGTTAGGTAACACTACTACTATATTCATTACTATTCAAATTGATAAGTCATATTACTCCACTTTTACAGATGAGAGATAGCTATTTATTAAATTTTATTTAAAACCTCACAGTGAGTAAATTGTTGGAGGCAAGACTCAAAATCATTTTTCAGATTCAGAAATTAGTAGCTCTTACATGCAGAGACCTTGAGGCAGAATGTTGATAGACCACTTTATAGGCTTTGAGAGATGAAAAGAAGCCTAGAATTCATAGGTCTTTGTTTTTAAAATTTAGAGATGAGGAAGCTAAGCTTTATAAACCATAAGAGATCTGTATGATAATGGAACCAGGATGAAATCCTATATCTTCTCATATAAAATATGCTAAATAAAAAACCTAATATTTGAAGCTTAATATGTAAATATATCTGTTTATAAAACTGAATTCATTAATTGAAAACTTAAACTGACTTTTACAGAATATACCTCAGCCATTAGATGAAGACAGATGTTGAAAGGGAGATGACCAGAAAGGAAGTAATGAAAAGAACGAAGTGAAGAAAAAAAGATGGATTATAGGTAGAAGGGTTTCTTAAAGAACAAAAACATGAAATATATGCACATTGCACTTTCTGGGAGAGTACATATTGGGTAATTGTTGATTTACAAATATATCTTGTCTTCTAAGATAACACTAATGAAAATGAAGGGTGGCCAAACAAGACATCTCAAAATATGCCACTTAGGTATACAGATTATTTTGAGCTAAAGGCACTTGAGAAACAGCAGATCAAAGAAGGGCATTCCAATATACCCTTTTCTTTTTGAAAATGGGAGGTAAAAACTCATCTGTGAAAGACATCCTTCTCATACTAGGAAAAAGACTTCATTCTTCAATGGGGAATTATATTCGGGATTATTCTGTACAAACACACCTTGTTAAAATAATTATTGTATTTCTTTTAGCTTCCTCACATAACTTGAACACTTTCCATAATTGTTTCTCTACTCAACTTAATGTACAAGCACTTAGATTTGGCCAC
This sequence comes from Rhinopithecus roxellana, assembly GCF_007565055.1. Taxonomy (NCBI): domain Eukaryota; kingdom Metazoa; phylum Chordata; class Mammalia; order Primates; family Cercopithecidae; genus Rhinopithecus; species Rhinopithecus roxellana. The sequence goes on along the minus strand of NC_044561.1, from coordinate 65,986,220 downwards.
GTTTTTGTGCCATCGCTTCTTTCAGAAGGCTCTTGCTTCATATAAAGGATACACATCTGTACGCTTTTCTCCTGTTGGTCTGGCTTATGCCAATTTAATTTTTAGGCCAAGGGAAAACTCTAGGAAGATAAATGTAAAATTTTGCCTTCTTTACAGGGAAAAGGCAAGAAAAGGGATTTGTTCTGTCCAAAATTTTGCATATTGTTTTCTAATTTGGAGATTAAAACGTGAACACGTTCCAAATTATTTGATTGTATATGACTGGCTGATTTAGTAAATCAATTTATGAATGAAAATTAGACCAAAAAGAAAAAAATTAACATACTTGATTATGATATTTTCGTTAGTATGTAGGAATGTTGTAACTTTTAAAAATTGTTCAGATCACAAACCTAAATAATCTTTATGTCTCTTTCTTTAAATTTTCTCTCTTGTTTTTCTCAAACTATGATTTATGGAATGCTAGTTCATAATCACTTGAGTGATTAATTTATTTTTTAAATGTAGGGTTCTTAGGTTCCATTTGACATGTACTGTATCAGAATTACAAGGTCAAGACTTGGAAACCTGTTATCTTTAAGAGTCCCCTCATGTTGTTTAGGAGAAGCAGAGCTTCCAATCGACATGGGACAGAAGAAGGGGGCAGCAAATATTGTTTGCGTGCCTTGTGGCTCACCTGGATCAGAGAAAGGAAGGCCCAAATGGAAATTAATTTTTAAACTACCAAAGAGATCATAACTCTATAGATTTTTATGCATATGCAAGACTAAATATGATAGGTTAACTTATTCGTGAGTTATTAGGATTTGAAATATTGCACTGAAGCGATGAAATATATTCTGTATTACTAATATACTAAGAGGACTGTCAGCTGTAAAAATGTTCAAAATTTCCTACTTTACACAAGTAAACTGGTATAATTAAGGTTTTGTTTTGCGTTGACCATAATGTTCACCGCTGATGTTCTTTGTGTATTTTGAATGGTAAATTTCAATAAGATAAACTTTATGTTTATCAGTAATTTTGGGTAAAGTTCTGATAGAAATCTTTATCTATAAAATCTTGGCCTATCTCCTGTTATTAAAGTGTAATACAAACATGTATTGTGTGATATCGAAGACATATATTCAGAAATAATTTATTATAAAACTATGTAGAGGAAAATTCAGTACAATAAAATAATCAATATTAACATATAATGTTTCCTATTTAGTTTAAATTTCTTTCAAATATGAAATTCTGTAACATTACTTCAAGATTTATAAATTGTGCTATAATATCACTACTGTAGGATAAGACAAATGATGTTTGTGACAGGTATTCTAAGTTATGTACACTATATGTCAGGCATTACTCTAAGCACTTAGTCTGTATTCACATATTTAAATTTTACGTAACCCTGTGAGATAGTTATGCCATTTTCCAATTTTAGTGGGGTAGAATCTGAGTCCTGAGAATTTAGTCAATTTCACAGGATTACGTAATTGCTAAATTTTGGTGCTCATTTACAAACCTGGGAAGTGTATTTACAAGCTTTGTAGTACTGTGCTTTACTGGATAAAGGATTTTCATTTTTTAATAATAATTTATGTAATATAAAAGTGATCCTATAATAAATGCATTTGAAAATAAAATGTACATAAGTACTCAATATTTTGAAGTTTAGAATTTTATAAATTGTAAAAAAAATACTTAAAATGGAGGAAAAAATATCCAAATCAATATTTTAATCATAGTGTTATATACAACATTGAGTATGATTCATGAAACAAGCAACAAATATATAATCACTGATCATTTGTGTCACACTCAAATCTCAGTTTATTTATTTATTTTTACTTCATTTTTATTTTTAATTTTTGTAGGCAAACAGAAAAGACCATATCTGGGTTTAAATAGCCCAAAAATTTCTAGTCAGAAATTTACTGCCTTAGTTCTTTTGGGCTATCACAACCAAAACCATAATCTGGGTAGCTTTTACATGACAGAAATTTGTTTTTTTTACAGTTCTGGAGGTTAAGACATCCCAGATCAAGGCATCAACAGATTCAATGTCTGATGAAGGCCCGCTTTCTAGTTCGTAGATGGTGTCTTTTTGCTTGTCCTTACATGGTGTGAGGGACAAATGAGCTCCATCATGTGGGATCTCTCTTATATGGGCACTAACCCCATTTGTGAGGGCTCTGTTCTCATGACCTGATCACCTCTTAAAGGCTCCACTCCCTGTTACTGTCACCTTGGGAGTTAGGGTTTCAACATATGAATTTGGAGGAAACATTCATACCATAGTTGATAGACCAGAATTATTAGCTATAATAACTTTCTAGCTAGATAGCTTTCAGGGTATAAATATATATACTGTTGTGGTTTTTTTTTTTTTTTTTTTTTCTTTCAGACGGAGTCTCGCTCTGCCGCCCAGGCTGGAGTGCAGTGGTGTGATCTCGGCTTACTGCAAGCTCTGCCTCCCGGGTTCCCGCCATTCTCCTGCCTCAGCCTCCCGAGTAGCTGGGACTACAGGCGCCCGCCACCATGCCCTGCGAGTTTTTTTGTATTTTTTAGTAGAGGTGGGGTTTCACTGTGTTAGCCAGGATGGTCTCGATCTCCTGACCTCGTGATCCGCCCGTCTCGGCCTCCCAAAGTGCTGGGATTACAGGCTTGAACCACCGCGCCCAACCACTATTGTATTTTATCCTAAGTCTTATTGATGTAAAAATTGTTAAATATGAATGTGAGGCTTTGCCCAGACTTTTCTTGGGCCATGGTCCCACCAAAAGCATATTTGTGGCTTACATTCTTCAACAGTTTTGATTTTCTCATCTGGATCAGCAGTCTGCATACTAAGGCTTTCAGTTCAACCCCAACTCTCCACCCATTTCTGTAAATAATGTTTCATTGGAACACAGTCACAAACTTTTATTATGTATTGTCTATAGCTTCTTTCATACTGCAATGGCAGGATTGGGTAGTTGTGACAGACACTGTATGTACAGAGAAGCCTAAAATATTTACTACTGGACCCTTTACCAAAAAAGTTTGCCAGGCCGGGCACAGTGACTCAAGCCTGTAATCCCAACACTTTGGGAGGCCACGGTGGGTGGATCACGAGGTCAAGAGATCAAGAACATCCTGGCCAACATGGTGAAACCCGTCCCTACTAAAAATGCAAACATTAGCCGGTCATGGTGTCGGGTGCCTGTAGTCCCAGCTACTTGAGACGCTGAGGCAGGAGAACTGCTTGAACCCGGCAGGCGAAGGTTGCAGTGAGCCAAGATTGCGCCAATGCACCACTCCAGCCTGGGCAACAGAGCAAGACTCCATCTCAAAAAAAAAAAAAATTGCCAACCACTGCCCTAGACAAAAGCCTCTGTGACTTTTGAATTCCCTTAATTATACTTCTGATTACAATTTCAAGAAGTCTCTGAAGTTTCTGTACTGGTGTATCATTAAACAGATAGACTTATACTGCACTAGAAAAGAAGTTTTTGTCAGGAGTGTGCATGAGTGTGTATATGTGTGTGTGTGCTGGGAAAGAATAATCTTTTTCAGATCTATTAAGAATTAGTAACTTTGGTCTCAGAGATCAAAGCATAAAATTAGCAATATAGACAAATGGAAGATCTGAAATACTTATAGTTGTGTAGTCTAGGTAGCATATAATAAATATTTTTCCAATTTTATACAGGATGGGAGAAGAAAAAATGTATATTAAATGTATAAGCTTAACAATATATACTTGTACATAAACAAGTACCTACATTTTATATTTATTAAGCTCATGTTATCTCATGAGCACATCCTTAATAAATTTCTGCAAATATTTACTCCCTTTTTCTCAGTAATGTAATTGCTCCAGCAGGAAAACAGACATAGTATCTCTATGCTTTACATCTAATTGTTATATGTACAAAATTTAATAACCGAAAGTATCAGAATTTCTTTCGAAATAGTGCAAACAATAACCCTTTAAAAATCCTCTAATAGCATAATTTTTCAACCCTCTTCCTTAATATTGAATTTCTGTATGATGTTGGGAAAATTTTAATTACTTACCGGGGTATTAGTTTCAGCCTTAATTACATGCCTAATATTCAATTATTCACTGGGTGTTAGTGGAGGTTCACCAAATCTAACCTGTCCAAGAATAATTCCTATTACTACCCATTTTAAAATAACAAGTAGAATAAAACCTAAGTGAATAATGTACTGAACATCAAAATAAAAAATCAGAAAGCATTTCTTGAACATCTCTTATGAGAAAAGCTTCAAGGAAATAACTGAAGGGAGAATAAAGAACATTTTTGGGTTTTTGCTTTCTTCATTTTCATCTTTCCCTGGTGTCAGCCAGGCGTGGTGTCTGGCACCTGTAATCCCAGCTACTTGGGAGGTTGAGGCAGGAGAATCAGTTTGAACCTGGGAGGCGGAGGTTGCAGTGAGCCGAGATCGCACCATTGCACTCCAGCCTGGGCGACAAAGAGTGAGACTCTGACTCAAAATAACAATAATGATGATAATAATAATAATGCCAAGAAATGAAACGTATTATAATCAAGATTAGTTCCCATTTTTTAGTCTAAAACAAATGTGCTGTACACTACTGGCTAGCAAGTTTTTACTTTTTGCAGTCTTCATCAGTGTACAAATATGGTGGCATCCATAAAGTCAATGCATTCTAATCTGGATAATGGAAGTCTAGTAATCACAGCAATTGAAGTTCTATTTTTGGAATCATATCTTGACTATGTATTTATTTATGAGGATACTTTGAAAAATGGTATATTGCCAGAGATAACGGTCCAGAGATGAGAGATCTAAAGCTCTTTGCATTAGATCTACTTAAATGAAACAACATGGAACTTTAAAAAAATGTACATCTTTTAATATAATTAAAGGGCTTCCCTGTGAGTTTAAACAAATCCTACTCTACACACTCTGGGTGCCTTAGTATGACCATGGAGAGAAGGTTGTTATGTTACACCAATTTTCTGCTGAAGGGAGAAACCGTTTTTTGTCGTATTTTTTCAATAACGACAAATATTATGAATTGAGAAGGGATATCCTGTGAGAAAATGCTTTTAATTATATAGCATAGACCATTCTTGCTGTACTCAGTATGTGTTGCATTGAATATTCTCTGATATTTCTTTAAGAATCTGTGATTAATATTGTCTGAACACTAGATTGTTTTGGTTACTATACATATATTGTGAGTATTTCTTGCATACATCATCTGTTTCAGAAGAATTTAAAATTTTGTATTTTCTCAAGACAGACATAGATAGTAGTATATTAATATAAATTTAAATGATGTGTTAAAAAGAAACATTTTTGCATAAGGAAAAACCTTTGATAATTATACTAAGTCAAAAAATGTGTTACATTTCACAACAATCTTTCAGGCTTTAGATGTTTGTTATGTTACTGTTTCTTGCAGTTAAACATATTCTAGTATAATTTTAGAGTGCCTTTTACAGCCTGATGTTTCAAGTTGAGCAAAAAGATATCTTTGCATAATCCCATGACATGCAATCTGCACACTTATATTTGTTATTGGAAATTGAATTTTCATTACCCCTAACAAACCTAATTGCCTACAGTGTCAGAATCTTGATGCTGATTTTACCTGACAGTTATGATTTGCACAACTATTATTTTCATGATATTGTATTATATTACCAGTAGATAGTTATGGCCACACAGTTATAAAATAGATAGAAAATCATTAATTTAGATGTTTCTATCTTTGCTAGATTTTCACTGATTTATTGATATCAAATTGTAACTTTTTAAATACCAAAAATAAATCACTAGAATTGCTAATTTCATTTATCGGTAATTAAAATTGTCCTAAAAAGTGTGCTGCAGTGGATGCAAATTCAGGAAGATAAGGTGTCTGTCTAACCACTGAGTCTGCTGAACCAGTTCAGACTATGGAGTTTGCAAAGATATATCCTTTTTCATTAGTAAAATGTGTTTCTGGAATAACAATGTAGCGATCCCTGTACTTGAGTAGCAGTACTTTGGGAATACTTTCAGAAATATTTGGCTGCCAGAATTTTAATTCAAAGTGGTGTGCTAATTGCAAGGGATACCCATTGTTAAAATGCAGAACAAGTAGGGATATTGGGTAGAAATTATTTTTGCCCAGAGTGTTGGCTTTTAGTAGTACTCTTTTCGATTTGGGTGGGCCCCAAAGGAAATGGAAATAATTTCCTTAGGTTCTGTATTTAGCAAGAAGATCTATAGATTTTTGCATGTAAAACTGGCCTGTCGTGTGACCTTTATACCTTCAGATGACTGAAGATTCTGGTTGTGCATCCTTAGATCACTAAAAAACTCAAGAGTGGTAAAAATTGGGCTGAGTGTGGTGGCTAATGTTTGTCATCCCGGCACTTTGTGGGGCTAAGGTGGGTGGATCTTTTGAGCCTAGGAGTTCAAGACAAGTCTGGGCAACATAGCTAAACCCCATCTCTACCAGTAATAATAATAGTAATAATAATAATAATAAATTAACTGGGAATGGTGTGCACTGGTCATCCCAGCTAGTCAGGAGGCTGACATGGGAGGATCCCTTGAACCCAGGAGAGGAAGGCTGCAGTGAGCCAAGATGGCACCACTGCACTCTACCCGGGATGAAGAAAAATAGTAATAATAATGGTAAAAATTATAGATAAAACTATCCATTATGTTGTTTATATAATTTTATTAAAGTTTTCCCTTTTTTATTTCTGCAGATGTTAAGTATTTTAGGAGTTGCATGACAGGAAACTGGGATGAAAACAGAATACAAATGTCAGGTCCAGGCATGGTGGCTCATGCCTGTTATTCCAGCACTTTGGGAGGCCAAGGTGGGCAGATCACGAGGTCAGGAGATCGAGGCTATCCTGGCTAACACGGTGAAACCCTGTCTCTACTAAAAAATACAAAAAATTAGCTGGGCATTGTGGCAGGTGCCTGTAATCCCAGCTGCTTGGGAGGCTGAGACAGGAGAATGGTGTGAACCCAGGAAGCGGAGCTTGCAGTGAGCTGAGATCGCACCACTGCACTCCAACCTGGGCGACAAAGTCAGGAAACAACAGGTGCTGGAGAGGATGTAGAGAAATAGGGTCACTTTTACACTGTTGGTGGGATTGTAAACTAGTTCAACCATTGTGGAAAACGGTATGGCGATTCCTCAAGGATCTAGAACTAGAAATACCATATGACCCAGCCATCCCATTACTGGGTATATACCCAAAGGATTATAAATCATGCTGCTATAAAGACACATGCACACATATGTTTATTGCGACACTATTCACAATAGCAAAGACTTGGAATCAACCCAAATGTCCATCAGTGACAGACTGGATTAAGAAAATGTGGCACATATACACCATAGAATACTATGCAGCCATAAAAAGGGATGAGTTTGTGTCCTTTGCAGGGACATGGGTGCAGCTGGAAACCATCATTCTCAGCAAACTATGGCAAGAACAGAAAACCAAACACCACATGTTCTCACTCATAGGTGGGAACTGAACAATGAGATTACTTGGACTCGGGAAGGGGAACATCACACACCGGGGCCTATTATGGGGAGGGGGGAGGGGGAAGGGATTGCATTGGGAGTTATACCTGATGTAAATGACAAGTTGAAGGCTGCTGACGAGTTGATGGGTGCAGCACATCAACATGGCACAAGTATACATAAGTAACAAACCTGCACGTTGTGCACATGTACCCTAGAACTTAAAGTATAAAAAAAAAAAAAACCTATGAAAATTAAAAGAAAAAAATACAAATTTCAGAATATGACTGTCCATCCTTATTCTTCTAACCCAGATCTCTTACTTTAAAAGGACATACAACTCAGTAGACATTGCCATATTACTAGAATCTCATTCAATCATGAATAATTAGTGCAGTTCATCACTTTATATTATTGTTTCCCAAGGTGAGACCACTCAGGTTTGCAGGCTTTCATTCAATCTGGTCAGGTTCCAAAAGCAGGAGTGGTCTTGGAAAACATATGGCTTCACCATTTTAGTTATCTATTATAATTTAGCTATAAGACAATGCCATTTCTTGCTCAGAGCGTCTTTCAAGGTATCAATGTAATGTGTTTGCCTCAATTTAATACCATTTATTATTTTATTCTCAGCTACTCTTTTTTCCTTTTCATAATTAATATTCAAATATTTTCACCTCTGGAAGAGCATTAGAATTACCCTTGTGCTGGTCTAGATTGCTGGCAGCCACACTAGTCTAGCAAGTACCTCCTTATCAGTCCACTTCAATTTAAACAGGGTAAAGTTACACAGGTGCAGAACTAGCCAGCTATTTTTACCACCCAGGCAATATAGTTGCATTCACTCTTAGCCCTAAACTTGCTAGATGAGGTGAAAGTACCACCCACCCCATCAGGCCCTTAGGAATTCTGACACAAGGTTTAAAAACGTAGCTTCAGTTTCTTGCTTAGAAATCATGCTTGCTTTCAGCACTTGCAGTTGTAGCCCTGGTCTTAAGACCATGCATTAGGCAGTAGACAAAAACTAAATCTGAGGTGATCAGGGACAGAAAGAAAGAAAAAATGTTAGTTATACCAGTGCACTCCTCCCTTGGCAAGAATTTCAGCCATATCGGCATCCTGCTCATCTTCTCTTCCCCAGATCAACCAGAAAAACAGAAAAATCTAGCAGGACACTTATTTAGTCCCAGTCATGTTGAATGTGAGCACACACTCATGAAGGCATGTACAACAGCCCTTTGTGCTTTTATGTCCTCCAGTGTTTTGATTCCCCTTCTACTTCTCTAGCAAGCTATTGACCTGAGAAGGATGTCTCTCTGCATATTATTAGACACTATGGGTTGTACAGTGTGTTCCGTGGACTGAAGAAATGATAGCCACCCAAATCCAGGCACCATCTTCTGTCTGTTGTTGCTGTTGGTGTTGCTGTTGTTGTTGTTTTGGCACGCTGAACATTTGTATCTTCCACTGGTTAAGCAAAGTCCACTCTAGAGTCAGTGTCTATTCGTGTCAATACCCATTTGTAGACACTCAGGGCTACCAGCATCAGTCTTACTTACCAGCTACATTCTGAGCCTTCCCAACAGAGAATATGCTCCATAGCCATCAGCGGTCTCTGTTGCTGGCAGACAAGATCGTTCTTAAGGGCATTTTGTGCCTGACAGGGTGTAAGAGAAACATGTCTAGACTCAGCTTACCTCTTCACTGCTGCGGTACCCTCATACCCACCCATTCCTTGGACCCAGGTGACCACTTCAAGGAAGCATATGGGGATATCTGCTTGTCAATTCCAGTCACCTTCCGAACCTGGAAGGGGGCTCTTCTGATAAGCATTGACATGTTTCTCTTTACAGCACCCCTCAAATTTCCATAAGGCCGTGTATCTCTTTAATAGGCCCAGTGTGCATTGCCTTTGTGGCTATGGGCCTGGCCATTGGCCAATGCCCACGAGTTAATAGAAACCCAAATCCAGGGACTTCTACCACTGTTCAATACTTCCATCACTGTTAGAAAGACAAGATGTAATTCAGCCCACTGAGGTGATTCATTTTTACCTACTTTTAAAAGAGTAGCAGCCTTCCAGATGGGATGTCATTATTTGCTTTAGAACTGGCATGCATAAACCATGACATTGTTTGCCAGTCACTTGAGAGCACTGTGGGATCCAGCAGCTCCTCACATGGTTCCAGAGTCAGTCCCAGAGGGAAAAATGTCTGCTTGTGAGTATTTTCTCCATATTCCCCACATAGCGCAATCCTTTATAAATCATTTGCATTTTATTATGGAACTCTCTGGGGGCACTGCCATCCCTATAAGTTTCTCTGACATCATCTTGGACAGCATGAGTATTTCAGGTGTCAAGATCATTTTATGCCCTTCTGTCATAGTGATAACTTCAGGTAATGTACTATAACAAGGCAGTAAAAAGTGGAAATTCCCTAGTCCAAAATTCTAGTAGACATTGGGAGGCACTCCCAGGCTTTTTTCATAAGCCTGAGTAAACATTCTACAAAGGGCTATCAAGAGCAGAATTCATCCCTAACAGCATTCTTGCTTCTACTCTGCATTCTGTGGGCTTAGGCAGGTACCCATTTACCATATCATATTGAATTTTGCATTACTTGAAGGGTGGTAATGTAGTTTGGATGTACCCTCTAAATCTCATGTTGAGACATAATCTCCAGTGTTGAAGGTGGGGCCTGGTGGGAGGTGTTAGGGTCACGTGGGAGGAACCTGCATAGCTTGGTGCTGTCCTCACAATAGTGAGTGAGTTCTCATCAGGTCTGGCTGTTTAAACACTTGTGGTACCTCCTTCACCCCACTCTCCCTGTTGCCCCTGCTCTTACCATTGTATGTGCCTGCTCCCACTCATCTTCTGCCGTGAAGTAGAAGCTCACTGAGGCCTCCCCGAAGCCAGGCAGATTGCCAGTGCCATACTTGTACAGCCTGAAGAATCAAGAGTCAATTAATCCTCTTTTCTTTATAAATTACCCAACATCAAGTGTTCCTTCATAGCAACACAAGAATGACCTAACACAGGTGGATTTACATGCCTTCTGTTTTATAGGACTAGATAGAGGAAACATTCCACACTCAGATACAGTGTCCATTTCCATAATATGATCAAGAGAAAGAGAACCAATTCCTGTGAAGTGTGTTCAAATATGCTAAGTTTTATAATCTTACCAACCCTTGTATTTTTATGTTCCAGTTCCATAAACATTTTTTTCACCCCCACACCATTTTATCTTCTCTATTGCAAAAGACTTTGGGTCCCCAGTCAGGGGTCTTATCAGGTGACTCTGGACTCTCTGTGAATTGCTATCTTGATTAACCAGTATAACTATTGTCCTAGGCAATTCCAGTTGAAGTTTCTTATTATAATCTTTACCTTCTGACCTTTTAAAATTCTCCAGCTGGGAGTGATACAGCAAACTGATTGGGTGCTGTGTGATATTGGGGGGACAGAAAGGTCTCCCTTTGTTTCACCCAGCTGTTTACAGTGTTGCATTAAGACCTTTGTTTTAGCCCTATCAATTTTCATTTTATTTAACCTATATCTTATAAACTATCTAAAGATTTCCACCACACTGGGGTGAATTTCATGACTCTCTCCTTTCTTGAATCTCTAGTTTCACCTCAACAATGTTTTCTTTATTCAACTTTATTTTTTAGTAATCATTTAAGTATTTTCATCTTACAGGGATGAGTTATTCACTCTCCTTTTTGCCTTTCCCCCATTCCCTTGTTAATTAACCTAAGGCCTAAGGTTTTTTTCTTTTCTTTTTTTTTTTTTTTTTTTTTTTTGAGGTGGAGTCTTGCTCTGTCACCCAGGCTGGAGTGCAGTGGCGTGATCTGGGCTCACTGCAAGTTCCATCTCCTGGGTTCACGCCATTCTCCTGCCTCAGCCTCTCAAGTAGCTGGGACTTCAGGTGCCTGCCACCACATCCAGCTAATTTTTTGTAGAGATGGGGTTTCACCGTGTTAGCCAGAATGGTCTCGATATCCTGACCTCGTGATCCGCTTGCCTCAGCCTCCCAAAGTGCTGGGATTACAGGCGTGAGCCACCAAGCCCGGCCTAATTAATCTAACATTTTTATTAGCATGTGTAAGATCCCTGAAGAGAAGCTGAGACAGCAGATTTGATAAGGCTTCTCAAACTGTTGTTCAATTCTGTGGGAGCAATTTCATGTGTAGTGTCCATGTAAAAGAGGCTCCCTTAACCATAGTATTTACCATGATCTGAGTAACTGGCATATTCAGGGGGTGAATATCTCTGTCATCATGAAGCCAGGACCACATGTTTTGCATATAATAGCATATCAGCTCCTTCAACTCAGGTGCTCCACTTCACATTTATAGGGGGCATCAGACAGTTCCTCTTCTGAAGGTAAACAAATCTTACTGTGGCTTTTATCCAGTCTGCTAGGCTGGCTGTTCCCTCAGGAATATCTTCCTGCATGTCTGGATTATATATCTTCATCTGCCATCGTTCTATAGCAGGCCGTGGGTCCTGCATCAACGCAAACATTCTCTTCAAATCTTTGCACTTAAAAGATACTGCTTCTAAATTGGCTACTATTAGGGTCCATCTTAGTAAAGGTTTCTCAGGAAGCTGATGATATCTATCTATAAAATGGAACAATTACTTCACACAGTGTTCTGTGGTTTTACTCATCACTTAGTTTTGCCCTTCCCCCACATTGACTACTTTCTTGGTAACCACAGGTCTCAGAGGTACTTTCTCTTGTTCTTGCATAATTTTGCCTTTAAGGGATGGCTCTGAGGCTAGTGGCCAAAGCTCAGACTCACTAAAATCTAAGTTTGTTACGATATCAAGGTCAGACCCAGTACTTTCCTTTAGTTTCATTTTAGCTAATACAGATAACAATAAGCAATGTCAGCTCAAAGATGACGAGGTTAATAAATTTGGAAATGAGAGCTTTACTTCCCATGAAGGGCTGAAGTCTGCAGGGTGGCCATTCTGACAGGCTGGGAAGCACAGCCTTGGCCAGAAGCCAGAACCAGACACTTTGATAGAGGGTCAAAGGGAATGGGAATTTATGCTGAGTGAGGTGGTTGAATATACATATTTAATAAGCTATAGGAAGGAATGAGAAAAGTGCACAGGTGGAATTAATCGCAGAGTGGAGTTTTTGGCCATCTGATATCAAAAGGTGAAACAGAGGATATAAAACTCCTACTGCTCAATCTCCTTGGACTAACTAGAACCACACTGTGGTCAGTGATTTCTTACTAGACTGAAAAAGAAGGGTACCATCAGGTGGTGTGTTGACATCAGTGCTGGAATCTTGGAAAAAACTGGTTTCTGTGGATCCCTTAGGGAAAAAAGGCTAATGATGGCTAGTGCAGGAGGGGGTAAAACAATGTATATCTAACCTCCTGATATGATTTGGCTGTGTCCCCAATTAAATCTCATCTAGAATTCCCACATGTTGTCGGAGGGACCTGGAGAGAGGTAATTGAATTATGGGGACGGGTCTTTCTCTTGCTATTTTCATGATAATGAATAAGTCTCATGAGATCTGATGGTTTTATAAGGGGAGGTTTCCCAGCACAAGCTCTCTCTTTGCCTGCTGCCATCCATGTAAGACATGATTTGCTCCTCCTTGTCTTCTGCCATGTTTGTGAGACTTCCCCAGCCACGTGGAACTGTAAGCCCATTAAACCTCTTTTTTTTCGTAAATTGCCCATTCTCAGGTATGTCTTTATCAGCAGCATGAGAACGGACTAATACAACCCCCCACACTAACGCAAAGCAGGCAAGCCCTATAATTGTGGCTTAGCTTGGGAGGATTCTTGGCTTTACTCAGGAAATTATTATTTAAGTGAGAGCTGATGGTGTGATATAGCAACTCTTATTGAAGCAGCAGTATACATCAGCAGCAAAGGTACTGCTCCTTGTGGAACAGGGATACTCCTTAGGCAGTATGCCCAGAGTAGCAGTTCAGAGGCAGTTCTGCAGTTACATTTATACTCATTTTTAATAACATGCAAATTAAGGGGAGAATTATGCAGCAATTTCTAGAAAAAGGGTAGTAACTTAGAGGTTGTCAGGTTGTTGCCATGGGAAGGAATGGTAACTTTTGGGTGTTGCCATGGCTATAGTAAAATGACATGGCAAACTGCTGTTTCTTATGAAAAGCTGCTTCTGCCCCACCTCTGTTTTAGTTAGTCCCTAATTTGGTCTGATGAAGCCTCATCTCTGGAGTTGAGTCCCGCCTTGTACCTCAATACTGTCATAGCTGAGAATTCAGTTTTCAAGGTTACTCTGGGATCCCCTTGGCCAAGACATGGCACGTTCAATCATTTAGGGGGGTTAGAATTTTACTTTTCTTTCTCACAAGGGTTGATATTTCACTCTTTTCCTGTTAGTTTGCATTTCCTTAGTTGGTGCACATCCAGTGAACCAGCTCCCCCCAGGAGATGTATCTATTTCTAAATTCCACTGGTGACTGTTATCTTTAGTAACTGATATCAGCATAACAGCAGCTCCATACCAAGGGTGACTACCCAGGAATCAAAAATCCTTTATTCTTCACCTTTTCATGTTTTCTCTCCCAAAACCCAATGACAAAGAGCAAAAAGTCTTGACCTGAAGACAATATTATTGAGGAATGCCTTGGTATGCACGGCAGCTGCTGTATTAATTTCTAATAATAATCGTACCTCCAAATGTCTGTCTTTATTTTTTCTACTCAAAACTAGGAAGTATGTGTTTCACTGTCAGCATATATAAAACTGAGTAAGTAAAACTAAAAAAAATGTAAAATATATATTCTACTTGCTTTTATGTGTATGTAATCATCTTTCTTTGTTAATTACTTGAATATATGATCTTTATTGAACTTTTAAGAAACTTTCTGTGTCCATTTACTTAATTTTAATATTCAGACTGTATACTTGATGTTTAGAGTTTTGGGAGAAATACTGGAGTAAGATAAAAGTCCTGTATTTCTTCATATATTCAGTATTTTTATAAAATAGAAACAGGAGATTATCTGATGTGAAGAGGTAAATGTAGATGCGCATGGGTAATAGGAAAGAAAGCAATAATCTCAAATAAACCAATTACTGTGTACACGTGGATACAGAGAGTAGAAGAATATACATTGGAGACTCAGAAAGGTTGGAGGGTAGGAGGAGGTGAAGGATGAGAAATTACCCAATTGGTACAATGTACACTTTTCAGGTGATGATTAAGAGCCCAGACTTCAACACTGCACAATATATTTATGTAACAAAATTGCAATTATATTCCCTAAATTTATCAAAATAAATAAATAAATAAATAATTTTGCTTGGGAAAAAATAAACAATCCTAACTAGGTTTTGTTTGTTTGTTTGTTTGAGACAGGGTCTCACTCTGTCACCCAGGCATCTTGGCTAACTATAACTTCCTCCTCCCTGGCACAAAGGATTCTTCCACTTCAGCTTCTGGAGTAGCTGGGATTATACATGTGCACCACCACGCCAGGCCAATTTTTTCTTTTCTTTTCTTTTTTTTTTTTGTAGAGATGGGGTTTCACCATGTTGCCCAGGCTGGTCTCAAACTCCTGCACTCGAGGAATTCCTCCTCATTGATCTCCCAAATTGCTGGGATTTCAGGCATGAGCTACCGCACCAGGCCCCAAATATATTTTACTATACAACAGAGGAAAAGAGAAATATAATTATCATAGCTCATTATTAACATGTAAATAAATATGTAAACAAAGTAAGAACTTATAAATGTCATTAGTACACAGAGACCAATGGTTTCGAAAGAGCCAGTTGGCTTGTAAAACATAATGATAACATGTTGACATTTTAGCGCATTCAGGTGGTGAAAAGTAAATACAGAAATACATAGAGATACACAAGTCTATGTGATACAATGAAGGGACATTATTTTGACTTTTATAATTTTAAAGCATTTTATATAAAGACAATCTATAGAACTTTCCACCATACACTACATGTGAATTGTTAGATGCAGTTTTTTGTCTAAATTTTTTACTCATGTATATTTCTACTTAAGAAAATTGTTCAGCTGAGTTTTGCTATGTAAAGTTTGTGATGTTTTTTGTTTTCAGATAATTAGTAATATTTAAATACAGAACATATGTAACTTCAAATTCATATTTAAATTGTATAAATTAAAAATGTAAAAGTTTTTGGATATAAATTATACCTCAATAAAGTAATAAGGTTTTTTTAACCAAACCTAAAAAAAAAACAGAAAACATGTCCAAACATCAACATGAATAAGTTAAATGAGTGAAATTTTTTGTATATATTATTATACTTAAAGCTAAAAAACACAAATAGATTTCATAGATGAAGTTCTCCTGCCTCAGCCTCCCGAGTAGCTGGGACTACAGGCGCCCGCCACCTCGCCCGGCTAGTTTTTTGTATTTTTTTAGTAGAGACGGGGTTTCACCGTGTTAGCCAGGATGGTCTCAAACTCCTGACCTCGTGATCCGCCCGTCTTGGCCTCCCAAAGTGATGGGATTACAGGCTTGAGCCACCGCGCCCAGCCGAGTTTATCTTATTTTTATGTATTACTTTGTTTTACAGCAACAACTACAACAATAAAATAGTGATAAAACAACAGAAGCATAAAACAGCAACAGCAACAAAATAAGTCCAGATCTAGCAATTAGTGAGTGTTTACCATGAGTCAGTCAGTTTTTTGAACATTCATATTAGCTCATATAAACCACTATTATATATTATTATAATTTTAATATTAATGACAAAATGTAATTCAAAGTGCTTCATTTTACTTGTATATTTATTTTTGCTTCTTATATAAAGGTTAGAAATATTTTTAAAAAGAAATCAATAAATCATTTAGAGCTAACACTGTATTATATGTCATAAGCAAAACAAGGTTTAAACTAAACTGAAGGCAAAAGAAATATCCCTTCATAAATAAGTATAAGAAATAGTATAAAATAAAATTGTAAAATTATGAAACCATCTTATAACTAGTCTTAGCATAACTAGCTCTACACCACAGGCAAGTTACATGACACATTATTGGTTTTCTCCCATTTAAGCCTTTCTGAATCTATGAGCTTATTTCTGTAATATAATTACATATCCCTTTATCTGAGAAAAATATCTTTGAATAAAATTTTTTATTAGTAAAATAGAAATGTGTTTGGTGTAGTGTTAAAACCAATAAAATAAATGTTTGATTAGGCATACTTTTCTAATATCTTAAATTTGATATCACACAAACAATTTGATGTACTACAATTGACTATTAAATGTTTTCAAAGATTGGATGAGTGAAACATTCTTGAGTGTATACTTAGAATTAGGACAAGTCTGTTTTTTGTAGTTTTCAGTATGACATTTAAGGAAGAATTCGTTCTGTCAAAAGAACTTGCAGAAATAGATTCAACAAAATATACCTATATGGATTTAGGACTCCTCTTCCATTAAGCTAATTCATTTCATTGTACAAAGTTATCTTGCAAATGTGTCTGTGAACTGTGGAAATGTCAGTGAATGTAATGGAGGAAACTCTCAGCAGATTGATCGTGGCATGTAATTTTTAAATTACCCACGTTGTTGTGCTGGGCAGGATCACAGATGAAGCTTATTTGAAATCACTGTTTCTTAGATAATTTGGAAAACCCCAAAAGGTCATAAGTCTCCAAATTGTGACTGAAAGTTTACAAAAAAATTAACCAAGACATATAATCATTTCTTGTTTTTTGATGGATAGTACCTTTGGCTTCTGTAGAGATATCTTTAAATGTAAAGCCCAGTTGACTTAATTTTTAAATTACTAACTTTTGCTATGGAACAGAAATGAGCATGGATAAATTAATATGTTTAATGAAAACTTTAAGTGCCTGGTCACAAATGTTTACTTACTAAAGACAGAGTTCTACACACAAAAAAATTAAGAGGCACCATCACTGCTCTATGAGATGTTAACTGAAGACAATGGGTAAAAGCATGTGAATGGTATATAAAATGCATGAGGACAGTAAAAATATCTGTAACAATTTATATGCTCTATAAGATTAGAGATATATAGGCTGATTAAATAACTGGAGATTATATATGTGTGTATACATTTACACACATATGTAAATATGCTCCTCAACTAACATGGAATTATATCCCAATAAACCATCACATATTGAAAATATTAAGTCAAAAATGAATTTAAAATGCCTAATCACCATCAAAATACCAATGATGTTCTTCACAGAAAAAAAAATCCTAAAATGTATATGGAATCATAAAAGACTCCAAATAGCTAACACAATTCCGACCAAAAAGAACAAACTTGGAGGCATCACATACTATCTAACTTCAAATTATACTACAAAGCTATAGTAGTCAAAATAGCATAATACTTGCATTAAAACAGACATGATGACCAATGGAACAAAGTAGAGAGCCCAGAAATAAATCCATGCATTACAGTCAACTCATTTTCAACAAAGGCACCAAGAACCTACCTTGGGAAAAGAAGAGTCTCTTCAATAAATGGTCCTAGGAAAACTGGATAATTATGTCCAGAAGAATGAAAACAAGACCCCTATCTCTCTCCTTATATAAAAATTAAATCAAAATAGATTAAAGATTTAAATGTAAAATCCAAAGCTGTGAAACCATTAGAAGAAAACACAGGAGAAATGCTTTAGGACATTGATTAGGGGAAAATTTATTGAGTATAACCTCAAAAGTGCAGGCAAGCAAAGCAAAAATTAACAATATCACATCAAGCTATAAAGCTTCTGCACAGCAACGAGAACAAGAAAGTGAAGAGACAACATACAAAATGAAAGAAAATGTTTGCAAACTATTTTTCTGACAAGAGGCTAATACTCAGAGTACATGACAAACTCAAACAACTCAATAGTAAAAATGCAAATAGTCCAATTTAAAAATGAGCAAAAGATCTAAATAGACATTTTAAAATATTACACACAAATGGCCAAAAGATACATGAAAATTGTCCAATATCATTAATCATCAGAAAAAATGCTAATCAAAACTACAATGACATATCGTTATCACCCTATTTAAAATGGGTATCATCAAAAAGGCAAATAATAACAAATGCTGGTGAGAGTGCGGAGAAGGGGGAACACTTGTGTGTTGTTGGTGAAAATGAAAATTAGTGTAGCCACTATGAAAAACATAGAGGTTTCTCAAAGGAACTAAAAAGAGAACTACTGTATGGTTCAGCAATCTCACTGCTGGATGTGCATCAAACAGAAAGAAAATTTGTGTAACAAGGTGATATCTGCATTCCCATATTTATTATAGCACTGTTCAAAATAGGCAAGATATAGTAACAACCTAAGTGTCCAGCAGTAGATGAATGGATAAAGAATACATGGCATATACATACAATGGAATATTATTCAGTCATAAAAGGATAAAAACCTCTCATTTGAAGCAACATAGATGATACTGAAGGATATTATGTAAAGTTAAATAAGACAATGTACAGAAAGACATATATCTCATGTCTTCACTCATACGTGAGAACTTAAAAAAAAAAAATCTCATAGCGGTAATGGATAGAATGGTCATTATCAGAGGCCAGAATGGGTAGTGTGGGGAGGAAAATGGAGAGGAGCTGGTTGATTGGTTAAAAATACAGTTAGATAGAAGGAATAAGATATAAAGTTTGATAACACAATAAGGCCACCATAGGACACAAAAATTTACTATATACTTCAAAATAGCAAGAAGAGATGATTTGGAGGTTCCGAACAAAAAGTAGTAATAAATGTTTGAAGTTAATGATATCCTAATTACTCAGATTTGATCATTACACATTGTAAGCTTGTATAAACAGTTCACATGTACTCCAAAAATGTGTACATCTGTTATGTATCCATAATTTTTTTTTCTAATAAAGATTGAGGTGGGGAGAACAGAATCAAGTTGGAGATCACACTTCAAGATATCATCCAGGAGGACTTACCCAACCTATCAAGACAGACCAAAATTCAAATTCAGGAAATCCAGAGAACCCCAATAAGATACTCCACCACAAGATCAACCCCAATACACATAACCGTCAGATTCTCCAAGGTTGAAATGAAGGAAAATATGTTAAGGGCAGCCAGAGAGAAAGGCCAGGTCACCTATAAAGGGAAGCCCAGAAGACTTACAGCAGACCTTTCTCAGAGCAAACCTTACAAGCCAGAGGAAATCAGGGTCCAATATTCAATATTCATAAATAAAATAATT
Organism: Rhinopithecus roxellana; assembly: GCF_007565055.1. Taxonomy (NCBI): domain Eukaryota; kingdom Metazoa; phylum Chordata; class Mammalia; order Primates; family Cercopithecidae; genus Rhinopithecus; species Rhinopithecus roxellana. The sequence goes on along the minus strand of NC_044561.1, from coordinate 65,966,473 downwards.
TCCAACCTAGAATTTCGTATCAGGCCAAACTGAGCTTCATAAGAGAAGGAGAAATAAGATCTTTTTCAGACAAGCAAATTTTGAAAGAATTTGTCACCACCAGCCCTGCCTTATAAGAGTTCCTGAAGGAAGCACTAAACATAGGAAGGAAAAGAACATTACCAGTCACTGCAAAAACACACTGAAGTACACAGACCAATAACACTGTGGAGCAAGTACGCGAACAAGTTTGCAAAATAACCAGCTAGCATCCTGATGACAGAATCAAATTAACACATAACAGTATTAACCTTTTAATGTAAATGAGCTAAATGCCCCAATTAAAAGACACAGATGGCAAGCTGGATAAAAAGTCAAGATCCATCAGTGTGCTGTATTCAAGAGACCTATCTCAAATGCAAAGATACATATAGACTCAAAATAAAGGTGTGGGGGAAAATTTACCAAACAAATGGAAAACAGAAAAAAAATAGGAGTTGCAATTCTAGTTTCTGACAAAACAGGCTTTAACCCAACAAAGATCAAAGAAGACAAAGAGGAGCATTACATAATGGTAACAAGGTCAATTAAACCAGAAGAGCTAACTATTCTAAACATATATGCACCCAATACAGAAGTAGCCAGATTTATGAAACAAGTTCATAGAGACGTACAAAGAGTCTTAGACTCCCACACAGTAATAGTGGGAGACTTTAACACACCCTACTGTCAATATTAGATCATCAAGACAGAAAGTTAACAAATACATTCAGGACTTAAACTCAGGCCTGGATCAAGTGGACCTGCTATATATCTACAGAATTCTCCACCACAAAACACCAGAATATACATTCTTCTCAGCATGACATAGCACTTACTCTAAAATTGATCATATAATTGGAAGTAAATAATTTCTCAGCAAATGCAAAAGAACTGAAATCATAACACATAGTCTCTAAGACACAACACAATCAAAGTAGAACTCAAATAGCTCACTCAAAACCACATGACTAGATGGAAATTAAACAATCTGCTCCTGAATGACTCTGGTCAATAATGAAATTAAGGCAGAAATCAAGAACATACCAGACAACATACCAGAATCTCTGGGATGCAGCTAAAGCAGTGTTAAGGGGAAATTTATAGCACAAAATGCTCACATCAAAAAAAGATAGAAAGATCTCAAATCAACATCCTAACATCAAAATGAAAGGAACTAGAGAACCAAGAGCAAACAAACCCCAAACCTAGCAGAAGACAAGAAATAACCAGCCTCAAAGCAGAACAAAAGGAGATAGACACGAAAAGCCCTTCAAAAATTAATAAATCCAGGAGCATTTTTCTTTCTAAAAAAGAAGGAGAGAAGAGTCAAATAGACACAATAAAAAGTGATAAAGGGAATATCACCACTGACCCCAAAGAAATATAAAAAATTATCAGAGAATACAATAAACACCTCTATCCAAATAAATGAGAAAATCTAGAAGAAATGGATAAATTCCTGGACACATATACACTCCTGAGACTGAACCAGGTAGAAGTTGAATCCCTGAATAGACCAATAACAAGTTCTGAAATTAATACAGTATTAAATAGCTTACCAACCAAAGAAATCCCAGGACCAGATGGATTTCCGGCTGAATTCTACCAGAGATAGGAGGAGGAGCTGATACCCTTTCTTCTGAAACTATTCAGAACAGTTAGAAAGGAGAGACTCCTTTCTAACTCATTTCATGAGGTCAACATCATCCTGACACAAAAGCCTGGCAGAAATACAACAAACAAACAAAACTTCAGACCAATATCCCTGATGAACATCAATGCAAAAATCCTCAATAAAATATTGGCAAACTGAATCCAGCAGCACATGAAAAAACTTATCCACCACGATCAAGTTGACTTCATCCCTGGGATGCAAGGCTGGTTCAACATATGCAAATCAATAAACATAATCCATCGCATAAACAGAACCAATGACAAAAACCACATGATTTTTTCAATAGATGCAGAAAAGACCTTTGATAAAATTCAACATCCATTCATGTTAAAAACTCTCAATAAACTAGGTAATGAAGGAACATACCTCAAAATAATAAGAGCTATATATGACAAACCCACAGCCAATATCATACTGAATGGGCAAAACCTGGAAGTATTCCCCCTGAAAACTCATACAAGATGGTCCGGCGTGGTGGCTCATGCCTGTAATCCCAGCACTTTGGGACGCTGAGGCAGACAGATCACGAGGTCAGGAAATCGAGACCACCCTGGCTAATAAGGTAAAACTCCATCTCTACTAAAAATGCAAAAAATTAGCCAGGTGTGGTGGCGGGTACCTGTAGTCCCAGTTACTTGGGAGGCTGAGGCAGGAGAATGGCCTGAACCCAGGGGGGAGAGCTTGCAATGAGCCAAAATTGTGCCACTGCACTCCAGCCTGGGCGACAGAGTGAGACTCCATCTCAAAAAAAAAAAAAAAAGAAAAGAAAAAAGAAAAGAAAACTCGCACAAGACAAGAATGCCCTCTCTCACCCCGCCTATTCAACATCATATTAGAAGTTCTGGCCAGGGCAATAAGGCAAGAGAAAGAAAGAAAGAGTTTTCAAATAGGAAGAGAGGATGTTAAATTGTCTTTGTTTGCAGATGATATGACCTTGTACCTAGAAAACCCCATCATTCCAGCACAACAGCTTCTTAAGCTGATAAGCAGCTTCAGCAAAGTCTCAGGATACAAAATCAATATGCAAAAGTCACAAGCAATCCTGTACACCAACAACAGAGAAGCAGAGATCCAAATCATAAATTAACTCCCATTCACAATGTCTACCAAGAGAATAAAATACCTAGGAATACAACTAACAAGGGAAGTAAATGATCTCTTTTAGTATACCTACACACCACTGCTCAAGGAAATCAGAGAGGACACAAAGAAATGGAAAAACATTCCATGTTCACAAATAGGAATAATCAATATTGTGAAAATGGCTATACTGCCCAAAGTAATTTATAGATTCAATGATAGTCTCCTTATATTGCATTGACATTCTTCACAGAAATAGAATAAATTATTTTAAAATTATTATGGAACCAAAAAAGAGCTCGTATAGCCAAGGTAATCCTAAGCAAAAAGAACAAACTGGGAGGCATCACGCTACCTGACTTCAAACTATATTACAAGGCTACAGTAAACAAAAGAGCATGGCACTGGTACACAAACAGACACATAGACCAATGGAACAGAATAGAGAATTTAGAAATAAGACCAAACATCTACAACCATTTGATCTTTGACAAATTGACAAAAGTGATGGGAGAATGATTCCCTATTTAAGAAATGGTGCTGGGAGAACTGGCTAGCCATATGCAGAAAAGAGAAACTGGATCCCTTCCTTAAATTTCATACAAAAATTCACTCAAGATGAATTAAAGATTTAAATGTAAAACCCAAAACTTTAAAAACCCGAGAAGAAAATCTAGTCAATACCATTCAGGACATAGGCATGGGCAAAAATTTCATGACAAAGTCACCAAGAGCAATTGCAACAAAATCAAAAATTGAAAAATGGGTTCTAATTAAACAGCTTCTGCACAGCAAAAGAAACACCATCAGAGGAAACAGGCAAGCTACAGAGTGGGAAAAAATGTTTGCAACTTATCCATCTGACAAAGTTCTAATATCCAGAATGTACAAGTAACTTAAACAATTTACAAGTAATAAACAAGCCCATCAAAAAGTGGGCAAATGACATGAACAGACAGTTCTCGAAAGAAGACATTCATTCAGCCAAGAAACATACGAAAAAAACTAATCATCACTAATTATTAGAGAAATGCAAATTAAAACCACAATGCAATACCATCTCATGCCAGTCAGAATGTCAATTTTTAAAAAGTCAAGAAACAACAGATGCTGGTGAGGTTGCGTGAAGTAGGAAACTTTTACACTTTTGGTGGGAATGTAAATTAGTGTAATTATTGTGGAAGATGATGTGGCGATTCCTCAAAGATGTAGAACCAGAAATACCATCTGACCCAGCAATCCCATTACTGCGTATATACCCAAAGGAATGTAAATCATTCTATTACAGAGATACATGCATAAATGTGTTCACTGCAGCAATACTCACAATAGCAAAGACAGAATCAACCCAAACGTCCATTAATGATAGACTTGATGAAGAAAATGTTGTACATATACACTATGGAATACTACGCAGCCATAAAAAGTGAGATCATGTCCTTTGCGGGGACATGGATGGAGCTGGAAGCCATTATCTTCAGCAAACTGATGCAGGAACAGAAAACCAAACAATACATATTCTTACTTATAAGTGGGAGCAATTATGCTCTGCTTTAATTGGAAATATAGTAGATACTGTTAAACTTGTCAAGTTTTAAGTATTTATTGTGTATATTGTTACTTTAAAATTTTTCCATAAACTACTTATACTCAGTCAGTGCCCTTTTGGAATTGAATTTCCGTATGTTTATTACATCTTCATTTTTCTTTTTGGCTTATTACCGAACTAAAAAATAAAGCCAACAACTACTGAAAACTCAGAGAGAATTTTAGCTGCCAAATTTATTTTTAAGTTTGGGATCTCAGACAAGATTAAGAGCAGCTGGTCTGAGTCATGGTGGTTAGAGCAATTGAAACCAAATAACACAACCCAAGAGCATTACCAGAAAATATATCTAAAATTTGTTCTGTTGTTCCTAGAAATTGGTCACGCTCAATCTCAAAGAAGATTTATATTTATGCATACATAATTACATCTATCTATTCATCTGTGCTAAAGATTCCATTTCTTTGGTCTACATTTCTGATAGTAAAGTTAGATACATGAACAAAAAGTCAGAACTTTGAAATGTTATAGTTATGAGAAACTAATTTTTTTTTTTTTTTTTTTACTTCAATAGCTTTAGAGGTACAAGTGGTTTTTGCTTAAATGGATGAATTGTATAGTGATAAACTCTGGATTTTTAGAGTACCCATCATCCGAATGGTGTACAGTTGTATACAATAAGTAATTTTTCGTCCCTCAGCTCCCTCCCACACACTCCCTGAGAAATTTTATTTTATCTTTTGTTATTCTGAGACAAAGTCTATCTCTGTTGCCCAGACTGGAGTACAGTGGTGCGATTACAGCTCAAGGAAGCCTCAAATTCTCAGATTCAAGCGATCCAAACCTCAGCATCCCAAATAGTTGAGACTACAGGCATGTACTACGACACCTGGTCAATTTTTTTTTCTTTTTCTTTCTTTCTTTCTTTTTTTTTTTTTTTTTTTTTTTTGTAGAGACAGGGTTTTGCCATGTTGCCCAGGCATGTCTCAAACTCTCTAGCTCAAGGATCTACCTGCCTCAGCCTCCCAAAATGCTGGTATTACAGGTATGCCACCAACAAACTGTAGATTTTTATATTTATTATGAAGCCAATCCTGTGATAGTTGTCATTTTTTTTTTCAGAGGGACAAAGTTATCGTTACTGTGCAAAAATTTACTCCCATTCCAGGACCTATTCCTCTAAACTATACACCATCTTTTCTAAATAAGAGCACTTCTAATGTGCTGTACAACATTCTGAAAGCTTTGAGGTATTAATTTGTTTACTTCTTGACAACACTGTGAAGTAGCTACTGATCATCCCATTTATTCAATGAAGAACCTGTGGGACTGGATGTTATGTGAATTTTTGAAGATCACTCAGAGAGTGACCATCTGGACATGGAACCGTGTACCTAGTCATGAGGCTAGGTTGACTCTCTTAGTAACGTTTGTAACAGAAAGCTAGATTTTTGTATAGAAATAGAAAATAATATGACCTCAAATGTACTGCTGGAATGAATGACTGACGAGCTTTCTCTCTCTTCCAAAATGCAGTGTTTTTTTGTAAGCATTATAGGACCAGGAAAGCACAAGACAGAACCACTAATGTCAATATTTAGAGAGAGTGGATATAGAAACAGACAATGTCTAGGCACCATATTTAAAAATAGAACTAACTCTGATCCACAATCTGGGCAGGAATCAGCCCAAGAGACCAACTCATTGTCTACAGAAAGCATCACAAGAAGACTGTCCGCTATCTGTAAATCAAACTTGTAGTCTTACTGTTATCCTCTAGTTACTGGTCCAGAAAGCTAAACAATAACTTTTGTACCCAAAATGGCCAGGACTTGACAATTTTCTTCATTTTTGTCCCCATTTTCAATTTATGACCAAAGCAACTTGAGAGAGAGGGAAAGGCAACTATGTACCCCTAATCAATCACAAATAATGTCTGGCTTCTAATTACCCCACTCACAGCTCTTTCATGCTAGTAGTCTCCAATCAGGGAAGGACTTCATGTTGCCACTATGAAGCTTTGCCATTCCTCCGCCTGACTTTGAGTCTTTACCAAAATGCAAGTGGCTGTGGCTGACTCACTTTATATGGCAAGATTCAAATACATGGTCTTTACTTATTGTCATTTGATTGGTCTTTGTTTATCTTCATAGTCCTATAGTACTTTTAGCCTGACTTGACCTTACTTACTTTGGATAATGTTGATCCAGATGATGCTACAATTCATGGTATTCTTAATATACTAGTTTGTTTTCTGTTGCTATGACAAAATACCAAAGGCTGAGTAATTTATTTAGCGAAGAAGTTTATTCAACTCATAGTTCTAGAGACTGGAAGTTAAAGAGATAACAGTGATATCAGGCAAGGGTTATCTTATGGTAGAAGAGTGAGTATGTGAGATGGAAAGAAAAAAAAATCAGATGGAACACATTTTTATAACTAACCCAATCTCACAATAACTGACCCACTCTAGTGATAATTAATGCATTCATTGCATAAATCATTAATCACCTCATAAAGGCTCTACCTCCCAGTACTGTCACATTGACAATTAATTTCAACAAGAATTTTGGTGAAGACATTTAAACCATTGCACTTACTCTGTGTGACAACACAGGCCAGAACTGTGTTAAGATAATCTCTTATGTGTAGTTGTGTATTTTATAAAAATGGAAAAAAACAGAATTGAGGGTGAGGGAGTATCATTACTGTGTAGGCAATTAAAAATGTGATGGGGCCTGGAGTGGTGGCTCATATCTGTAATCCCAGCATTTTGGGAGGCCGAGGGGGACAGATTTTTGAGTCCAGGAGTTCAAAACCATCCTGGGCAACATGGCAAAACCCTTTGTCTTTTGAAATACAAAAAATTAGCTGGATATGTGCTTGTGGTCCCAGTTACTTGGGAGAGTGAGCTGGGAGAATCACCTGTGTCTAGGAAGTTGAGGCTGCGGTGAGCCATGGTTTTACCATTGCACTCCAGCCTAGGCGACAGAGTGAGACCCTGTCTCAAAAAAAATGTGATGAAATAATAGTACATCACAATAGTTGTTCACTACTATTTTCAGTGGTACCTAATTTTTATCTGTAGTGCTTTCAAATTTTGTTCTCAGATTCACTTTTCACTTTCCAACGTAACTCTTAACAAAACACGAGACTGCAAATTTTTTTAATTCAAGGGGTTAGCTTTTTCTCTGTATCTGAATTGGATCCATCACTTTGCTTTTCTTTGTACGGATTATTTGAGATAAAAATGTTTATTATTATTTCTGTTTTTCCCCGTACTCCTTAAATTATAAGAATATAGCCAGGATGTTTTACTTACTTGATTCTGATAATGTTTACAGAGCAGGAAGAAAAAGGTAGCTTAAAGTCGATGGCTCTAAATGATTTGAAGAAAAAATATACACGAAATTGAAGATGTGTTCATTCGTATCTCGAAGAAAGGGATATAAAAGAACACCTTTATGAGGAGTTACTGCGAGAGAATAGATTCTCATGGTCTTAGGAGTTGATATAATTCAAAATTCTCATGAGTTGAGGGAACTATCTCCCCTCGAAATGTATACTATGGAGGTAATTGGAGTGAAGATGAACTGGATCATCTGGAAACATGTGGTATACAAATGGCTATGTAGAGAGCCTGCAGTAATATACAGAATTGTGTTGAAGAAAATAAAGATTTGCAATCTTTTAAGATAGAGGATCTTGCCGTATTTCCCAGGCTGATCTTGAGCTCTTGGCCTCAGTGATGCTCCCACCTTGGCCTAACAAAATGCTGGATTACAGCCATAAGCCACCATGCCCAGCCTGAGATCTACAGTCTTGTGCAGCAATTATTTACTCAGTTATCAATCACCAATTGAAAGTATTGTTGAGCCAGCAGAAAATCTGATTTTCTATGGTATACAACAATGAAAAATAACCTGAATATATCTTTGTTGTATTTTTGTTTTTTAAACTTCTCCCTGTTCTGTGTTCTTAAATTGTCTAAAAAGTGAATTCTAGTCAACTCTAAAACCCTACCATAATGTTTGTTTCCTAGTTGAAGAGTCATTTGTGCTTTTGTTTTCATCAAAATGAATCCCTTGAGTGTTGTTTTAGCACTTTCTTCCGGTTGCAGTGAGATGGATTATTAGGCTCATGTTAGATGACCTATCAAGGACATTAAGCCTGCATTGTCCAAATTATTCTTAGGTACCAAATCTATAAAGAGTGCTCTAGAAAAAACTCACAGATTTTTTTAATTTTAAGCACAAATTAATTATACTGCAAAATGGAAACCATGGTCTTTTAGAAAACATAATACCTTTTAGTGAATTTGATTTCGAAAATGACAGTTGTGTCTTGAAATAGAAAAATATGTTGAATAACTTTTACAACATTAATAATTTCTTTCTGATAAAATTATTTCTATATAGTATGCATTTTACTCCACGGTCTGCAAGCCCAAGAAAATATTATGAATTTTAGGAAATGGGTTTAAATTATCTTTCCTTAACTTAGCCTTAAATACTTTTCATTGAAACATATTTGCAAAAATAGATTTTGATTAATAATAGAGGCTTGTTACCAATTAATATCTTTCCTCAGTAATAATGCAAAAATCAAACTCTATTGAATTTGTCAATGCAAAAGTGATTCTACTTGCTTTGTTGAAGATACTTACATATAAAATTAATGGTAGCAATATAGTTAATTTTAGCATTCAATTGAATAGCAATTTATACCCTTCACTATTGCAGCAGAATCAAATGTATAAAAAGATGAATTACCAACATAGATTTGCCACCGTTGTCTCCAAGTCTAGCAATTGAACTCAATGGAATAATTCTTTTGTAATCAACCACTCCAAACGCATACTACATTTTTGAAATTTCAGCTTAGCTCTGCATTTAAAACAGGCAATCTAAACATGGTCTCTGTGGATAAGAATAAGCCCTGAAGAGCTACTTTTTAAACTTTATATTTTTCACAGAAACTAGACTTCAAAGATATTCTGAAAATACCATAAAGTTTCAAAATACAGTGCCCGCAAACTTTGCACATGGCTCCCATTGACATCAATCAGAATTCTCTGTGCATGGACTGAGGGCAAAGCATAACCTTTTATATGGTCGACAATATGTTTGAAATGACTACAAAAATGTCTGAAACTTCAAACACTGTTGAATTTACACTTTCAAAGGACACATAGTTTTAGGAATCCAACAAATGCTAAATATGTTGGGTTTTACTAGTTTAATTTCAAATTTCAAAACTTCAGTGGAATTTTCCTTGCAATTTGAAGGTCAAAATTAACTGAAAATATCAAAAATGTTAAAGTCACCTATAGTGGATTTTAAATATCTTCTTATTTACTTATTCTCATGAAAATTATTGGTTTCTTAATTAATTGATAATAGTAAAAGCAATTTGACATGTTGTAATTTGAGAAAAACAAACCCATCAGGTAAACTTCAATGATAATTACAAACTGTAAAACAAAAACAAACAAGAAATCAAATATACAATATATTTGGATATATTTATAAAGTAAATGTAACATTTTAAGTAACGTTGACTACTACATTTGTGATTAAGCTTCATGAAGTTTTAATGCTTTTGGGTATCTGTGTTGTACAGAGATTTATGTTTATTAATCACGTGCAGTAAGTAACCTCACAGATTGAGTTTTGTCTTCCAGAAAGTGACTTCTAGTGCTGTACACTTCCCTGGAGTTAAGTGAAATTCTTTTTCTGCATCTAAGTAAACTCATTTAAGATACATGTCCAAGAATGAGTTTTTAAACACCTTGCTGATTGTTTCCCACTGTTCTTGGAATGCAACTTTCAATGATTTATATGGGCCCAATAAAATTTCTGATTCCTAAGAACTACTATTAAAATGCAAGTATTACTTGAAGACATGTAATATGAAGCTGTTGCCAGCACAGTAATATATGGTAGGTGAATAAAAATATCTGAAACTTATGTTTCTTAAAATGGGAAATAAAGGGACAGAAAAGTTAGAGAAAAGTAGAAAAAAATGAAGAAGTGAAAATAGCAGAGCTCCAAAATGAATTTTAACTGGTTTGCTATTTCTTTCCCTAACTTTATTCATCATATTAAAATTTCACCATACAACTATTAACATGGGCTCTCTTGTTCTTTATAGTTTTCTAACTGAGAAAACAAATTGCGTAATATATTGAATTTTCAGGTCAGGCTGGATTTCATGAACAACTGAACATGTCACCACAACACAGGATTCAGGAAACAGACTAAATAGTAAAATCTGGAGGAAAATTATACTTAATAGAAAGGCTTATTAGAAATGCTTGGGTTTCTAAACAAAGGAAGTATTTAAATGAAGAATTCAGATAAATAAACTGTCTTTATTTAAATACTTCTTTATTTAAAGAACTATTAAAGAAATATTTAAATAAAGAGTTACTCCAGGAGTTTGGGAATAAAATGACCCAAAAAGCATCATTGTGGGGGCCACAGGAAACTGTTTAACATTAAATATGGTACAATCATCATAATCTGGAAAGATTCCTGGTCCCAGGCAGAGAGAAAAAGCAGCTTCCTGGAATACCTATATTATGCAAGGTTAGCCTTGTTAGAATCTGAATTTGGGGAGGTAAGGGGAGAGAGGCTCAGTAGCTAGGTCAGCTGGAGATGTGGGGGAGGATTGATGAAGCAGCTGTTTGCCAACTGGACTGGTGTTTCACATTGTTACAAACTTGTTTCACCTTTAGTGTGTGCTGTGGTGAATACCAGGCTCCATCGCAAGAACTTTTTAAGAAGTCTATCAACGAGTTTGAGGAAAGTATTTTAAAGACTCATGAGAAAAATTTGGGGGCTGATGGTTATGTTGACTTTCTTGAATATGGTGATGATTTCCCACATGTACACTTTTGAGACAGAGTCTTGCTTTATCACCCAGGCTGGAGTGTAGTGGCACAGTCTTGGTTCACTGAAGCCTCTGTCTCCCAGGTTCGAGTGATTCTTGTGCCTCAGCCTCCCAAGTGGCTGGGATTGCAGGTACACACCACTGAAGCAGGATATTTCCCTAACCCCTTCATGAGACTCGAGATGGGGTGCCTCGCTTAGCCAGCTTGTTCGGGGGAGGTTGACTAAGAGTGAATGAAGTGGGAACTGGAGTGCACAAACACTGGAACCAACTGGAGGCTTCAGTGCTGGCAGGAGTGAACTCCACTCACTCAGACCCACTGTGTTCCACCCTTCATGTCGGAGAGCATGCAGGTGAGTGGGTGCAGGAGCCAGGGTGAGCACTTCTAGGTGCTGGCAGGAGCAAACTCCATGCAGGCCCCACGGCAGCGTCTGGGGTGGTGCCTGTGACCCCTGAAGTCCCAAAGGGAGTGTTACACTGCCTTTAGCTCTGCTGTCTGCAGATGGCTTACATGTTAACAGACCAGTGGGCCCTCTGCTTTTTCACGTGAGGCAGCTGCCTTCCACCAGCGAGGGCAAAGGGCAAGCGTGATAGTCATTTGTGTCCACATTCATGACACTTGAGCTCTTGTCTGGCATCCAGGAGAAATAAAGGATAGTAAATGTAGGGGATTTTTGTGGCTGATGAAAGTGTCAGTGGGAAGGAGAGCTGAAAAAGGGACAGGGCAGAAAAACAGCCTTCCACTGAACTCCAGTCGTCTCCTGATGGATTCTTCTCAAAAGTTACACCTTCAGGCTGTCCCTCCGAAGTCAAGTTGCTTTTCTCCAATATCCAGCCATAGTCCAGCTGTTTTTTCTCTCTCTGCCAGCTGAGCCTGGGGTTTTTATATGCAAAGGATGGGCAGTGGTTTTGGAAGTGTCAACGTTTGAGTGGGAAAACAGGGATGTAAATTCTCACTTTGGGCCTCAGTCTCAGGCTTTTTGGCTTGAAGGTGGGGCTTTTTCAGGGACTTGCCCTTTTCTGCCTAGAATTTCTCTGCCTCCTGCCTGTATCATGGTATTACCACCGCACCTGGATAATATTTATATTTTCAGTATAGATGGGTTTTGCCATGTTGACCAGGCTGGTCTTGAGCTCCTGACCTCAAGCAGTCCTCCTGCCTTGCCCTCCCAAAGTGCTGCGATTACAGGCATGAGCCACTATGCTCAGACAATACATCTTTGTTTACATAGTTAATTATATCTTCTGTATAGGTATTCTTTGTTGGATGTATATATTACAGTTGGACTTCTAGTTAATGTCCTTCAGTCTCTTAGTGGTGACTTTTGATAGAGATAACCTCTTAAATGTAATAAAACCAATTAACCAACATATAATTAATCAGTTCATTTTTGTGTTTGTATTTCTTAAAGGCAATGTTATATAAAATATGCAGATATTGTATGACTAAACACATTCTAATGTTATCAATTACATGATTGTTACTAGATTAATTACAGAGGTCTTACTTTTCTGCAAGTACATATTTCAAACACAGATATCCTATACAATTGTCTTCATAAGTTCTGCATAGTACAAAACCCTCTGACAGTATTTTTACTTTGTATTTAATGATAATGTCATCTATATGTTTACAGGGAATTTTTAAGACAATTGTCCACTATGACTGTAATTGTTCTTTATAGCCTCCATCTGCTGTGATTATTAGAGGCCCAGGTCATACTAATTAATATATATTGTAATTGTCACTCTTACACACAGGAATGTGATCATGCAATGACAAACACATAAAATGGTGAGTGAACCACATTCCATAAATTTTAAGAAGTGCAACCACTAGACTACCTAAAAGCCCTTCAGAGACATCCCTGTGATACCTACTTCTGATTTATTTTCAACCTCAGATACACGGTGTTAATTTTATCATAACCCTCAACTGATGACATTATATCTTCATTGTTTATGGTACTGGGAGTGAGAGAGATCCTGTGTATTCCTATCTACACTGGACTATTTCAGTTATCTTCTACTTGTTCTTCCTGTTTCCATTCTCATTTGCCTAAACTCAGTATTTACAAGGAGCCAGAGTTAGCTATTTAAAATGTAATCAGAGCACATTATTCTGCTGCTTAAGATGTTCCAGTTATTTCTCATTACACTTAGAATGAAATTCAAACCTTTTTATATAACTGAAGGTCTTTGCACAACTTGTCTATACAAATATCTTGAATTTAACCTGGCTCTTTTTATTATTGCTTTGTACGAGCCCCAGCCAAACCACTGTTTGTTAGTTCCTAGAGCATATGGGCCCTGTCTAGTTTTGTTTCAATTGCTGATGCCGACTTCTGTATTCTAAGCACTGTTTCCTTAAATTCCGTGTCTATTACATTTTCATTTCTACATGTACATGTGAAATACCACATCGTCAGAAGTATTTCTTGACTACCCAAACAGACAATTATATTTTCTTTTCCTACAGGAACATTTTTGACAAAACAGTGATAACATTGTATTTGCTTACTTGTTTTCTCTTTTTGCACTGGGATGACATTGTTAAGAACATGAGTCCTTTTTGTAACCCGCTTTCTGTAGAATTATTGATACATAGTGGTATAATAAGTATTAATTGAATAAATCAAATAAATAATAATCTGAGACAAAGTAGCATATTTAAAGTCATACGGGATTAATTGTCAATGATATAACCAAGGCTGGGCATGGTGGCTCATGCCTGTAATCTCAGCACTGTGGGAGGCCAAGGAAGGTGGATTGCTGCAGCTCAGGAGTTTGAGACCAGCCTGGGAAACATAGCAAAACCCCATGTCTACTAAAAGTACAAAAAAAAAAAAAAAAAAAAAAGTGGTACATGGTGGTGCACTACTGTAATCCCAGCTACTCAGGAGGCTGAGGTGGGAGAGTCAACTGAGCCAGCGATATGGAGGTTGCAGTGAGCTGAGATCATTCCACTGCACTCCAGTCTGGGAGACAGAGTGAGACCCCACCTCAAAAACAAACAAGAAAGAGATAAAACCAGACACAACTTTAAGTTGCTAATGATAGCTTTTATTCAATAACTATAGCAATATGAAAGAGGGTTCAGCATGAACTGAAATCAACTTGGATTTCTGCAGAGGCAACCAAGTATTTTCAAGGGAGAATGAAAAAAATAAAGAGGGGGAAAGGCAGGGGCTTAGTGGAGTGGAATTTCATGAAAAGCAGAAAGAAGGACTGAATAATGTGATTAGGTCACCTATGTTTGCTAACTGGCATTTACCAAAGTTAGGGACCAATCCTCTGACAGAGACTGGAAAACAGAGGGAACCTATCTTCAAGTTTTGACTAGACCAAACAGTAAATTATTTTAGCAACCTTGAAATTTCCCAGGAAGGAACTTAAAGGGATTGCAATCTTTGTTTTAGGTATATGGCCTTGAGATGTTAGAAATTATGCTGGTGTTTAAGTCTCTCAGTGGTGGGAGCTGGTGGGATGCATCATTTATGCTGAGCATCTGTAGTTTTTTACAGGCCAAAGTTAAAAACTAGTTAAGAAGTGGGCTGAAAAGATGCCAGCCAGGGTTTAGACTAGGAGAGCTGTTGTCAATATGTACTGCAGTCAAATATATTGCTAACTTTGTTCTTATTCTTATGCAATCAATTTCAATTTAAAGTTCTCAAATCTTAACATATATTGCTCCAAAAATCCTAAGAGTAGCTGCCTTAAGTAAATAACAATTAAGACTGGGGTTTTCAATATAAAGAGATAACTTTTTTTTTGAAGTATCATTGTTATACTGTGAGGTTTAAGATTTATTTTTATGGTTTTTTAGTTTGTATGTATAAACTGGATTTAAAATACATACTTTTGTGTTTTGTAGTATTTTCAAGATTCGATGAATAGATTTATAAATGAATGGAAACAAAATGTTTCCAAACTGTATATTTTGTATTTCAGAATAATCAATCCTATTCAAATATAATGGCATCTCAAATTATAATAATTATGACATCCTGGTATATGCATTGTTTTACATTGTACAATCTTGATTTAGATTAACCTAAAGGTAGACCTTGAGACAACTAGTATTTCTAAGGTAATCCTGGTGAACACGGGTGTGATAGGGAAATGGGGAAGAGAAACACAGAGAAGAAGAAAGGAGGTACTCATAAGCATATCATCCCAAAAGGATATTGGGGCTCAATTCTGCTGAGAACTTTCTGAAATACCAAGAGAACATACCTTAAAAATGTGGCTTTATTTTCTGAGGATGCTAGAGTATTTATTCACCAAATCTTTTCCCTCATTAATGTAGGGTCACTCTGGGATCATTACCTCTCTGGTACTTCCAGTGCAACCAGCATAGGTATGAAAAAACTTCCTTGTGGTCAAAGATCCCCTTAGACTGAGATAGAGACATATAGAGAATGAGAGAAAGAGAGAGAGAGAGTCAGAGAGAGAGAGAGAAGAGAGAAGAAGGAAAGAAAAAAAAGAAAGAGAGAAAGAGAAAGAAAAAAAAGAAAAACAAAGAAAAGAAAAAAGAGAAAACAGAAAAGGAAGGAAGGAAGGAAGGAAGGAGGGAAAAAGCTAATAGTCCATTTATGCATATAGAAAATTTTTTCAGTGGATCTCCATGATTGGTCCAAGTGTATGTAGACAGGATCTTCTCTAAGCACATAAAATAAGAACTATTCTCAAGAGGCTGTGTTTCATTCTTATTATATATGAGGCACCATTTTCACTATCCAGAATTTTTAATGAGAAACAACAGAGAAAAGATGTCTAGGGAATTATTACACTTATGTGATAATTTTAAGACAGGTGAATAAAAATCTAAAATCTTATCCTTTTCTGCTGGCCTCAGACATATAAAGAGGCATATATACAAATTTATAACTCTTATGAAGTAAAAAGCAAAGTCTGCAATATTTTGATATATTCTCCTGAAACAAAAGTTTTACATGCTTACAGATAATAGTGAATTCAAAAAGGAAAATGAAATATTGAAATGAGTAAATGCAATTAGGTGAAGATTGTTGAAATAAAAAGCTAACACTGTTTTGACAGTGTTTTACCAGGCAGCAAGAAATAAATAATGCCGCTATAAAAATGGATCCATTAACCTTCAAAATATACTAAAATAAAACCTGTCTGTCTAAATGAGTTGAAACAGGAACAAACACAAAAGAAATTCAGTTTCAATGTGTGTATTGATGTCATAGTATCATTGCTGGTTTTGTCCCTGTATATTTTTATGTATTATATGCTACCTGACAGCTATTCTGAATAGTCTTTATGATAAGGCAATCGGTTGGAAAACTTTGTCTTTTGCTTAAGCCAAATTTTAAAAATGGCTTTTTCATGATATTTAGTCATACAATAATGATATTTCCAGGATAATTATGTGAATTACCTACTACAGGTATTGTTCAGTAGTGTAAATGCCTAGGTTAATATCTTTTTCAATTTAAAGGAAGCTGTTTATCCATACAATGGATGATTACTTGCTTAACTTTTTCTTCTGCTTCATTGAAGAATCCTTAAAGCACACATTATAGTCATAAATTTGAAAATGCATGGAAAGATTATTTTTTGCTATAAAATATTATATTGAGTTTAGATCTCATTGATGGGCTTCAAAACTAACTCTGCTAATAAAATCTATACTATAAAGAATAATATTACAGTAAAAATGCAGGTAATTAATTAAAACTATAATGCATATGAAAATATAAAAACATATAAGATTAGTATAAATATTTTAAAAATATTGAAACATGGGAATACACATCTTATTTCTTTTGAGTGCTGAACTCATGGTTGGTAGATTTTAAAAATTATTTCTGAAACAAAACATGTTATAGGTATCTCTGTATTTTAACTTCAGATTAAAAGGCAATACCTTTTACAAGTACTTTTTAAATAAATCCGACTTAGAACTATGAAGTGATATTTGAAACTTTGAGAGTGCATTTTACTTTTAAATAATAACATTTGATTATAAATGGAATATTATAATTTCTGTCACATAAAATATGTATAGATGTGTTTAAAGAAAGCTCCCCCCACCCTTTTTGATTTAGTTGCCTTTTTTTTTATTTTCTTGTGTCTTTTACCTGGCTAGGATCTCCAGTACAAAGTTGAATTGAAAAAGTGAAAGTGACCTCCCCTTTCTTGTTCCCCTGTTTTACTGATAACCCTTATTTCTTTCATCATTAGATATATTTTAGTCATTGAGCTATGATAGCTTATCTTTACTATGTTGAGGAAGTCTCTTTTATATTAGTCTTTTATATTAGTTGTTGTATTAGTCCATTTTCACACTGCTGATAAAGACATACCCAAGAGTGGGAAGAAAATGAGGTTTAATGAACTTACAATTCCATATGACTGGGGAGTCCTCACAATCATGACAGGAGGCGAGGAGGAGCAAGTCATGTCTTACATCGAGAGTGACAGGCAAAAAGGGAGTTGTGCAAGGGAACTCCTCTATAAAACCATCAGATCTCGTGAGACTTACTCACTATCACAAGAATAGGATGGAAAAGACCAACCCCCATGATTCAGTTACCTACCACCAGGTCCCTCCCACAACCTATATGAATGTTGGGAGCTACAATTCAAGATGAGATTTGAGGGAGGACACAGCCAAACCATATCAGTCATGAAAACATTTTATGAAGAATGAGTATTGGATTTTGAGAAATGCTTTGTCTGAACTTATTCAGGCAGTTTCTTTTGTTTTTCCCTCCTTTTTGTTAAGTCAATGAATTGCATGGATTGATTTTCTAATCAGCCTTGCACTCCTTGGGTAAATTCTGCTTGATCATGTTGGAAATGATCCTGAAAATGATATTCTGAAATATGGTGCTTTGACATGCTGAACTAAAAAAACAGCCTCATAGTCTCTCTGACTCACTTCAATTCCCTCCTGTCTCTCAATTTTCTGTATCTGTTCTCAGAAATTTCCTCATCTACCTCGAAAGTGGATCATCAAAGAGGAACACAGTTACCTTCTGTCCCCTCCCTAAAATTTCATTAATCAGAGATTAAAACTCACTTCACAGAGAAAGAAACTGAAAATTAAACACCATATCTAGAGCCCAAATAAACTTCAAACTTTGTTTCAAGCCATTGTTTCCTCAGTCCATTCAATTTCTGAAGACAATCTCCTAAAATCATTTACTTGGACATTCTCATCTTTCTTTCCCCTATGAAAATGGGTGTATAAATTTCTAGACCTCACTGAGTTCTTGGGTATTTCTCATGATATTCCCCCATGCCTATGCACATTAAATAAATCTTTATGCCTTCTCTCCTATTAGTTTTTCTATTGTCAGTTCACAGTGAGCCTGTAGAAAAGGGTGGAGGGGATGCTTTCCTCTGGATGATGCAATCATGGTGCATTATTGTTTTTATGTTGCTGAATCCAATTTGCTAAATCGTTTAGAATTTCTGAATTTATTTTCAAGAGTAATATTAATCTGCTTTTTTTCTGTTGCTTTTTGTAATCTGGTTGTTAATTTTAGTGTTAGGATAATACTGGCCTCTTGAATGAGATGGAAGTCTTTTCTTTTTTTAAAAAAAATTTCTGGAGGAGTTTGTGTAGAATTGGCATCATTTCTACCTTAAATGTTTTGGAAAATTCACCACTGCCCTTGTGCAGACATCTGAGCTCAGAGGTTTCCATGTGGGAAGGATTTTTACCAGAAATTTAATATATTTAATAGACGTTACATAGGAATTTCTTGTTCTTGGGGTAGTTTCTCTAGTTTGTGTTAAGAAATTTGTTCCTTTTATATAAACTGTCAAATTCGTTGGCATAAACTTATTTATAATATTCCATGTTTATCCTTTTGATATCTGTACAATCTAAAATGAAATCATTTCTCTCATTTCTGATATTGGCCATTTTCACATTCTCTCAATAATTTTTTTCTTTTTCTATTTTTTTATTTTCTCACTGATCAAACAGTCTAGCTGGAGGTTTATCAACTTTGGTGATATTTTCAAAGAATCAGCTTTTGGTCTCATTCATGTTGCCTATTGCTTTTCTGTTTACTATTACATCAATTTCTTCTCTGATCTTTAGTATTCTCTTTTACTTAGTGTTTAATATGCTATTTTATTTTTTAACCAGGAAATCTGCTAAAGCTGGAAGAAACTGAGCTTTAAGGTGTCAGACCAGCCACCAATGAAACCAGGTCAAAATGAATGTTTTAACCAAGTGTGTATTCCATTACTCATTCTGTATAAACAACAGGATAAACTGGAGAAAGCCCTGCTCCACACTTTCATTTTCCCACTTGAAATGCACCCACTGGTGGAGGGTCACGTGGATGAGTACCATGAGGAGTTCATTTCATGGCTGAGGCAGCCCCAGATGAAAGTCTCTTGCAGTTTTGTGGACCTGTGAGTGAAGGAAGAGAGGAGGAAGTTTTACGGGTGGAAGAGTAGTGAGAGTGAAGAAAACTGTCTTCCTAGTTTTCCACTTCCCTTATAAACAAATCTCCTGCAGGGCTACCTGAGGAAGGCCTCACCCTAAGACCATAAATAAAGAGATCTCCAAATTAAGGCATCTAGGCTAGGAATACAGACACGCATAAGAGTATACTTGGCCAAGGCACCTGAGTCCTTGACTGCAACTCCCTTCAGAGACTGCATTGCACTGACTGTGCACCAAGTCAGGTGTGAGGTGGACAGCTTCTTCCTGAGAGACCCTGCAGGTAAAGCCTTTAGAATTACCAACAGCCAGGCCTGAAAAAAAAACACAGATTTTTAACAAAGATCTGAACTCTTTAATTTTCTGTTATTTTGGCCCCTTAGGTGAATCTTTTTTTTTTTCTTTCCTTCTTTTCTTTTTTTCTTTTCTTTCTTTCCTTCCTTCCTTCCTTCCTTCCTTCATCTCTCTCATCTTTCTTTCTTTCACTCTTTCACTCTTTCTCTCTCTCGCTTTCTTGCTTTCATTTTTTCTGTAGAAAGTGAGTCACTCTTTCCAATATGTGTATCCAAGGCTATGAATTTCCTCAAAATTATGGCTTAAGTGGCATTCCACAAATTTCAATATACTGTGTTTACATTTTTATTTAGTACATAATACTCTATTGTTTTCCTTTTGATTTCTTCTTTGTTTTTGTTTGTTTGTTTTTGGAGACAGATCTCACTCTGTCGCCCAAATGGAGTACAATCGCAAGATCTCAGCTCACTGTAAGCTCCGCCTCCCGGATTCAAGCTATTCTCCCGCCTCAGCCTCCCTAGTTTCTGGGATTACAGACGCGTGCCACTCTGCCTGGCTAATTTTTTTTTTTTTTTTTTTTTTTTTTTTTTTAATTTTTTAGTAGAAGCGGGGTTTCACCATGTTAGCTGGAATGGTCTCCATCTCCTCACCTCGTGATCTGCCCGCCTCAGGTTCCTAAAGTGCTGGGATTACAGGCATGAGCCAAAGCGCCCAGCTGATTTCTTCTTTGAACAGAAATATTTCTTGAATGGATTTCTGGTTTCTTTCTTTTCTTTTTTTTTCTTTTCTCTCTCTCTCTCTCTCTCTCTCTCTCTCTCTCTCTCTCTCTCCTTTCTTTCTTTCTTTTCTCTCTCTCTTTCTTTCTTTATATTTTTTGTGAGAATCTTGCACTTTCACCCAAGTGGGAGTGCGGTGGCCTAATCTTGGCTCACTGCAAGCTCCGCCTCCCAGGTTCACGCCATTCTCCTGCCTCAGCCTCCCAAGTAGCTGGGACTACAGGCGCCGCCACCACGCCCGGTTAATTTTTTGTATTTTTAGTAGAGACGGAGTTTCACCGTGTTAGCCAGGATGGTCTGGATCTCCTGACCTCGTGAACCGCCCTCCTAGGCCTCCCAAAGTGCCCGGATTACAGGCGTGATCCACCGTGCCAGGCCGGATTTCTGGTTTATTTCTGCACAGACAGAATATAATTTGAATGACTTGACTCATCTTAAATTAATGAGACTTCTTATGGCCCAGAACAACCTAGCTTGGTAAATGTTCTGTAATCACTTAAAACAAATTTGTAGTCTACTGTTGTTAGTGGCATGTTCTATAAGAGTCTCAGTAAGGTCTGGCTGGTTGATTAATTTTGTTCACATTTTATATACTCTGATTTTGGTCTATTCATACTATCAATTATTGAAAGAATGCATTAAAATCTCCAACTTGTTTGTGATTTTGTCTACTTCTCTGGGCAGTTTTATCAGGTTTTGTTTCTTGTATTAAAAAGTTCTGTTATTAGTGGTATACATGTTTAGAGTTGTTAATTACTCATAAAATGACTGCTTTTATGATACAATTTTAAATTTAGAATCTTTTTAATTTAATTGTGTCATTTCAAATGTGTTTAAAGAATATTTTAAAATATCTAAAGAATGTAAAGCTGAAGGGTATTGAATGCTTGAATGCTTTTTTGGGGGGAGGGATCTAAAACACAGTTTGTCCTTTGATTTGAACATTTTTCTTCTTAATCTTAAGAAAATGGTATAATAGTAAATAATTGAAAGCATATCTATTTCTATTATTTTAATGGTCTGTTTTGTGTTGGATTATCTTTGACTTATTTTTAAATTTTAGTTAACTGTAATCGTGTAAATTTCCTATTGTTCTAATTGTGATAAACACCATTCTCTTTCTGTAGACCTGTGTTTTGATATTTAGTAGTGGTTATATACTCTTTATCAAATTTATCTTCAAATTCTTTAATTCTAAATGTTGTTTGGTTTTAAAATTTGTTTCCTTAGTTCTACAGTTTCCCTTTAATCTAATTATTTTGTGTATTATTTTCACCTTCAAACTTTTTTACTATATTGTAATCATTTCATTATTTTTCAAAAATTAAGACCACGTTGTCCTTCTTTTGAGTTTTTTCCTTAATGTTTTTAAACTTTTTCTTTTTGTTTGTTTTCGTTTTTGAGAGAGTCTCACTCTGTTGCCCTGCCTGGAGGGCAGAGTCATGATCTCAGCTCACTGCAACCTCCGCCTCTCAGGTTCAGGTGATTCCCCTGCCTCAACCTCCCGAATAGCTGTGATTACGGGCACTTGCCACCATGCTCGGCTAATTTCTTTTTGTATTTTTAGTGGAGGTGGGGTTTCGCCATGTTGGCCAGGCTGGTCTCAAACTTCTGACCTCAACTGATTCCCCTGCCTTGGCCTCCCAAATTGCTGGGATTACGGGCATGAGCCACCGTGCCCGGCCCTCTTTTTTAAACATTGTAATGTTCTTTTTTGCCTTTTCCTTTATGCTTTCTTCATAGATTATGGTTATTTGCACATGTTTTATCTAAGAATGATTTGTTTTCTCTTCTAGTTAATATTTGAGAGTTGAGCGTTTTGGCTGTGTACTTTTTTTGGTAAAGTGAGCTAAAATATTGATAAATGAAGCACAAAAACCTGTAATAAAGTACTATACATTTTTTGTTTTTTAGTAAACTCAGTTTTTGCTCCCTTCTGAAATATGATCACATGTTTTCATAATAAACTAATACAGTGATAGCCAGAGATTTCGATATTTTTCTTGAATTCATTGAATGTTTATTGATCCTTTACACATATTTTTGGAATCTGATGTGCTGTTTATTTTTTAATTCGCTAGTTTCTTTCTAGAAACTATTTCCATTATTTCTTAATCTGAAAAAGAAAATAATAGATACCCTTTCTGTTTTATTGTCACGAAATCTGTGGTCATTACTGAATATTCTAAGGATCTTGCTGCCCTGCCCGTCCTGCTTTCTGGGATACACAGTAGTTGGATGTGAGACCTCTTTTTTTCTGTGTTCCTCTCTGAGTCATCTGCTCCCTAATTATTTATTTATCTGAATGTTCAAAGAATATTGTATAAAATGATGCCCCTTCATTTGTTTATTTCCTGGTGGTTTTGTCACTGCTTCATTATTAATTCACTCACAATTGTTGATATCAAAAAATACTTTGTTGCAATTTTATTCTGTTAATTTGAATTCCTCAGATGCAATTGTATATATTTACGGTTTGTTTTACTTATTATTTAATATTCATTCTAACATTATTTATTATTATTTAGCAAATAAAAATTTTAGTTGTGCCAGAGACATCTTTGGATATTCATAAATTCGTGAAAAAGTCTATAAATTATGACAAAATATTTTTTTTCTATTCTTAATATTGAATGAATGTAAAGGTTTACTTTCCAAAATAATACATCACTATTTTTTTACTCATCAGGCACAAATACAATATTATTTGGCTTGACTTCTTAAAGGAAATAATTTGCAAAACACAAATCTTTAATATTTATTTTTATTGTCATCGTAGCTCAAATATTCATTCACAAGAGAATCTAAACTCAGATTATCTATGTGAGGTGTTGATCAACATAGCATGATGTGTATATCTTTTATGTATATGTGTATATCTTTTGCGTACATATGTATATCAAAATATCATGTTGTAAATCTTAAATGTATAGACATTTAAGATTTACAACATGATATTTTGATATACATATATACCATGAGGCAATTACTACAGTCAAGCGAATTAACATAGCCCTTATTTCATGTAGTTACCTTTCTTATTTTTTTATGGCAAGAATATCTAAAATCTATTCTCTTGGCAAGTTTCCATTATACAATACAACATTATTAGCTATAGGCTTCATGCACTGCACTAAATCTAAATACTTATTCATCCAACATAACTACAACTTTAAATCATTTGACCTATATCTCCCATCCTCCCCTGTCTCACACCCCAGCCCATTACCCTTGCCTCTGGTAGCCACACTTGTACTGTTTCTATGTATTCAATTTGTTTTAGATTCCACATATTATCTTTTGTCCTAATGTATAAAATTTAGACAAAGTAATTATATTTCAGCAAAATAAAATTATCTTTCACTTTCTCAGATATGCTGTTTACCAAGTACAAGAATTTTCATATTCATACATTGTTGTTTTACATGGAAAAAATAAGGAACTTATCATAGATGGTTGAGAAAAGAATAACCTGGGGGGAGATAATGTTGTTCTAGCCATATGGTTTGTGACTGTTATGTTCTCCAGTGGGCACTGAGATATGCCGACATTGGAGTATGAAGCTGCCAACAGCTGGTTGCCTGTTTTCTATGGCAGCCATGTGTAATTCCTCCTGCTTCTGAAATCTCAGCTCTAGAGACATTAGCCTAACCCCAGAGAAGAGCTCAGCTGGTAGGAGTCAAAGTTTTCCTCCACTTTTGCACCTAAGAGAGTGAAGTACTAATATATTTCTGGATCCTAGAGAGAGTCACAATGATTGAAATTCACCCTTGATATTTACTGTCTAACTTAAACACAGGAGAACTCACTGAATTGTAGAAAAAGCAATGCAGTATTTAAAAAGTAGGAAATTTTAAACTCAAGTCTTGAAAGTTCAAGTGAAGAGAATATAGCAATTCATACAAACAGAAAGAAATTATTTTGGGGAAAAAATCAACAAGAGATACAAATCCAATCACAATAGTCTAATAAATTAAATCACATGGAATTAATCAGTTGCAAAACATAATATTAAATAAAATAAACTTAATTTTGTCACCATGTTAGTTTGTAATTAACCAGATTTAGTTTTTGTGTATGGAGTGAGGTAGGGATCCATATATTTTTGGAACTGTATAACTATTAAAGCACTATTTTCCTCTCATCTGCAGCGTCAGCTGGGATACATAGCAACACACACACCTTTCATATATATTGATCAGTTTCATATCTGGCATCATTTTATAATCAATTGATTTGTTTTTATTCATCTAAACCTTCTGATACTACATTTTTTAGCTGGTAGGCAAAAGATTAATGCTGACTTTGTTTCTTCAGAAACATTTATACTATCCATTATTGTGTTAGCTCAAGAATAATTCACTTAAGTGAACTTAATATTTTATAAATGTTTTAATAAACAAATATGGATCAATTTTGAATGCATTTGATATTTTCAAAATATTGATTCATTTTATCCAAAACAGTATAATTTCAGTTTCTTCATATATTGTAGACTTCTTTGTATGTATTCTATGTTTTTAAATTGCTATCTTGAATTCTAATATTATTAAGTTATATCTTTCAACATCTTGTTACCAATGTGAAGAAAATTTATTGACTTCTACATTGAGTGTGTGTTCTATATGTGATTTTATGTGCTTAATTCAATACATGGCTTAATCATCTTATAAATTCTGTTTCTTTATTGGTAGATAGGATATTGAGCTGTATACAGGCAATTATTATCTTAAAATAATCATTTCAAGTATACATGTTCTTAGGTTTTTATTATAAAGTAGAATAATTAAGGATACTCTGTGTTTTTTCTTTGTGGACAATGACAAGCGTTTAAATACTTCACAGTGAAGAATAATTTATAACAGTCTTTAGAAAACTTTCGTCAGATAAAAGATGACTCCCTTCATTCATAATATACCAATGACCTTTTCAATAATATATGTTGTACAATATAAAATACATTTGGAATATCTACTTAATTATATGTTTTATTTTTAATAAAATTATATATTTATATATTTAATTATATATTTAATCTCTTAATGTGAATGAGATTGTTAATATTAAAAAACAACTTTGTATTCAAGGGACAAACCAGTTTGTTTTTCGAGGGACAAACCAATTTTTTCTGATGTGTTATTCTGTTTATAAGTTGCTGAGTTCATTTTTATAATATTTTACTTAGAATCATTTAATGTTCCTCAATGTGGTGTTGGATTGTAATTTTCTTGTCTAATTTTTGTAAGAAAGTTCTGTTCAATTTATAAGTTGGTATGATGATAGTCACACTTCTAAATTAGCCTGTTATTACATTTATATGTTCTGTATTAAAAAAGTAAACTTAAATTGTTATTACTCCTTGAATGTTTGATAGTACTTTAACATTAATCTGGCCTTGATAAGTGTTTTGTTCATGAATGTTTTCAAATTTTTTAAAATATTTTTTACTGACTCAACTTATTTAGTAAATAAGTATATTGACATTATTATTTTTTCCTAATCTTTTCTGACTTCAGTTTTACTAGTGGTACAATTTTTCATAATTTCTCAAAGTTAGTTTTATAATTTTAGATGAACACTCAATATTTGTTTAATTACTGCAACTGCAGTAGATCTATATCTATATCGTTTCCTAATATATATTGCTGTGGTTTGCATGTCCCCACCAAAACTCATGCTAGAACCTTAATTCCCAGTGCAGCAATCTTAGCAGATGGAAACTTTCAGGAGTAGGGCCTAATAAGAAGCATTTGTGTCATGGGAGCTCCATCCTGGTGGGTGACTTGATGACATTCTTGCAGTAGCGTGTTCTCATTCTTGTGTGACTGGATTAGCTACCACAAGAATGAGTTGTGAGAAAGCAAAGTTTCCCCTTGTGTTTGCTGTCTTTGCACACATCAACTTCCCCTTCTGCTTCTCCATCATGTGATGCAGCATGGGGCCCTCACCATAACCCAAGCAGATACTTGAGTCATGCTCTTGGACTTTCCAGTCTACCCATCTAATTACACCCGTACAATTCCCTGACGTTTGCTGAATTCTGCAAGTTTCAGTTTCCACCAGAATACAAGATGGGATTTACAAGGCTTAAAATGGTACCCAACTCCTTAACATTTGCAAACTTTCTAGGTATCTTCTATTAATTGCTTTTAAGTACAATGGTGCTACGCTCTGAAAATGTGTTTTCTGTGATTTCAATTCTTTTAATATTGAACTTTGTTTTAGGAACCAGAATATGGCATCACAAAAATGATCCATGTGATTAGAAAGTAATACTCTGTTATTGTTGGAGTAAGGGAGTGTTCTATAAATGGCAATAAGATCAATGTATTGATAGTGTTGTCCAATAGTTCTCTAACATTACAAATTTTCTGTGTCTGCCCCATAAATGGAGAGATTAATCTGCCCTATATATTGAGAAATTAAAATATCCAAATATTTTAAAATTAAAATATCTCTTCTGTTTTGAGCCCTCTCAATTATTGCTTCATGCATTTTGAAGCTCCATTGCTAAATAATACCTATCTAATTTTTTTAAAAGAAGCTATCATACACCATATTCATTTTGAAACAGTTATGAAGAGCCTTAAAAATGCTTACAGCTTTTATCCAAGTTGTTTCAACTCTGAGAATCAACTGTAAGGAAATAATTAGATCTATAAAATCATTTGTGTGCAAACATGTTCATGAGCATCAATATTTATAATTCTAAAAAACTGAAATAAGCCCAAAGCTAAAAATAAAGGTCAAGATAAATGGTTATGTAAATAAATAAAAATAACAATTCTCCTTGTTGTTAATTTTTACATGTCTTAATTTTCTTTATCTCTCTCTCTCTCTCTTTCTCTCTCTCTCTCTCTCTCTCTCTCTTGCTCTCTCTCTCTGTCCTTTTCTTTCTTTACCCTGCTTAAGGTTTCTTGGGGATACTTGATCTTTGTTTTTTCTTTAATTTTGAATATTATTTTTTTCTTCTATTTATTTTACTTGTCAAATAATAAACTTAACTTAGTTTATTATAAGTCTCTTTCAGTTGTCTTTAGCTGATTTGTTGGTGGTTTGTTTCCAGGCTCTGAAAACGACTATTTCACCTTAGTTATATTATTTAAAGTGTCTTGGCTAAAGATATTCATGTGTTTCAGATAATATATTTCTTACAGGTTTATAAATGATTAACTGCAATAATTCATGTCAAGTGGTTATGGACGTACTTGTAGTGGATGGTTTTAATCTTTATCATTGAACTACATTCAGAGCCATAGATGAAGATGAGATCAATCTTTATAATTTTTTGCCTAATATATAGCAGAAATTCACTGCACTGTCTCTGATGGCTTGAGACATTCTCTAACTTTTTTTCTATCTTCTCTGATAATCTTATTAAAAATAGTACTCTATAAAATTACAGTTAGTGTTTCCTCTACTAAACAGACCTTCTCTATTCTTTATAGTTATATGCAGAATTATTATAATTATAAATTGCTTCATACAATGTAAATCCTAATTTACACCCATTGATCCCTTAGATTTGCTTTATATACTTGTTACTTTATACGTGAAATGTATTATAAGAGGAACTATGAATGGAGTTGTGGAAAAGCAACCCTTCTGGAAAAAAGAAAAAAAAATTAACATGACAGAATGATTGTTGTAAGCATTCAGATAAATATATAGCATCACTACCCTGTTTTTTCAGTCTTCCAGAGTTTTGTATGTTTTTTCTCTCTTTTAATGGTAAATTATGTTCCAGTTTCTCATTGTGTCTATTAATTTACTACACAAGATTTTCTGTCAGTGGAATTTTCTTAAATGTTGGATCAAAATTAGAATTATAGCTTAATTTTATAATGGTCAGCTCTTTATATGCCTCCAAAGATATTTTAATTAGGAAAAATATATCTTTAGGAGACATTAGATAATATCTTTTAAATTAAAAATCCCTATTAATTTTGAACTCATCTTGGACCTAGTTTCTCAAAATTGAGTCAGTTTATTGATTCTTGGCTTTTTATAATTTATTTTAAATTTTATGAATCTCAACTTTTGTTGTTGCTAACAATGAAATAATAAAAAATTAACATGTTTATATCAAAGAGTTGTGAAAGTCAAAAGTGATTGTCTTTACATGAGAACATGAATGAAAATATGCTGTATACATAAACATATGATTAGTATCTTAACCTCTTTAATCTCCTTTGTTGGAAATGTTTATATTTCCCCATGTTTCTCTACCCCAGATTTCATCAATTGTTTTGTTAACTGGCAGATAAATAATAATTTCCAAAACGAGGAATATGCATTTTAGTGTAGTCGTATTGCTAGCTCGCACTATAGTTCCAGCCAAAGAGGACATTTTAATTTGCATTTGTGTATGAAAATAGCTAATTCTGTAATGTCATATTCTTACTTGGTTTTACTGTCTTTAAATCACCTCAATCCCAGTTAAATTTTCACACCATGTGCCCCATTTTATCAGGGGATTTATCTCACCTAAGGCAAGTCAACTAAATAAATTCCTGTAACTGTGTTTGGTGATAATAGACTAACACATTAGTTTGCCCCAGTAACCAATGAGTAATTAAATCAAACTTACAAAGTTTATAATGAAGTGACTACTCTTGGCAATTTAAAGTATTAGGAATAACTTCAAATTACTTCACTGTCCAGTGTTCTGTTTCTTTGAACACTTCATATTTGAAGCCTATGATTTGTAGTAATATTAATGGCAATGAGGCACACTTTTATACATAAACAGTTACTTGCAACATTTGTCATATGACAAATATTCAAGAAATGATAATAACTTTCCTTTGGCTCAGAGAGCTAACTTTAAATTTTGCTTCTGAATTCAAGAAACTTTTCGTTTACCTGAAAAGCCCCATTTGTCCTTTCCATTTTCTTTTATTTCCCCTACATTAGGCTTTACACTCTTTGTTCTAGACTAGTTAAACTATTGTTACACTTCTTTCAGTTTAGAAATGACAAAGTAAATGAAGGACACTTAAATAGAAGAATAGTTTTATGGAGCTCTATGTTGATACTCAAGGTAATGGAGGTGGCCTCTAATAGTTAAAACCTATGAACGAAGATGTTTGGATTATCAAAAGGAACTCAAAAACAATTAATTTTTGATGTAACATACACATATATTTGACAGCAATTTGACAGAAAGAACTTGGGATAGTATGCTAGAATGTGCAATAATAAAGTATATAAATATGTGAAAGGAGTTGTGTCTAAAGTTAAACTCTAAATGCTAAAGGTTATATTTTTATTATTTGTTGAGGCACCAAAAAAAAACCCCTTATTTAGATAAAGTTTTTTAGTAGTTCAGTTGAGGAAATGAGACAAAAATAAAGTTATAAAATAATAAAACATAGAGTTTAGGAAATAAACCATCTGATCTTTTGGGACTCTTGCCAAACCACATCATTTGAATTTTCCTTTCCACTATCCCACAATTAATATGCTAATGATAGGATAATACTGGCTGAGATAACTGTATATTTTAGGATTTAGTGGGCCCTACCTGCTCATTTTGTATCCAAACAGATGTGTAAACAGCTGAAAGTTATACTATCAGAAAAGCAAAAGTAAAAATGGATGTAATAGCTTGGAAGCAAATCTATATAAAGAAGTAATGTTTTTCCTTCCAATATAAAAGGAACAGTTTAGAAAGAAATGTATAACTAAAAGTTTTTTTTATTTAGAGAGCTTTTCATTGATTTAAGCTCTTTGGGATCTCTTTTGTTCAATGTTATATCCACAGTGCTTAGAATAGAATTTAGCAGACTGTAAGTAATTACTGTCTTTAAGGTAAGAATGGCAAAATACAGAAAAAATAGATATTATACAATATTATTATTGAAAATCAAAAATCCTAAAATCCACTTATACCTGATAAAATATTTATATCTATGCAATATTATATATTATAAACAACATATACAATAATATAAATGTGATATTTACAAGAAATTAACATAGAATACAACCAGTTAATCTGGTGTTTTGTTTTCTTTTTATGTTTTTACTCTGTGTAAATGCATGTGTTTATGTATGTGTGTTAGAGGATATGTCTGAGAGTTGGATGAGTGAAGATAGGAGCAAAACTGAATTAAACAAAACCCTAATAAAACATAAGCTAATTATCTGTTAAAACTCATATGCATTCTATTATTCCAGTTGTGCATATATGAATATCTTGAGAATTTTTGTGTATGCTTATTATTTTTATGTGTGCACATAAAAGTGTGTATATGTGTGAGGTAGGTATTTATGTGAATTCAAATGAATTGCAGAGAAAGATTGAATAATAAAATATAGACTAAGTGTAAACAAGCAGGATGACAGAAAGTGGGATCTGTTGAGTACAGAGAAAGGTATGTTTGTTCTAATGGGGGACCAAGACAGAGGCAGCAGAGAGACAATCTAATATTATGTAAATCGTAAAAGACAAACATTGGGGTGTATTGGGATAAGTGAGGTGAAGAAAATACCACTGGTAATGCTTGAGGAATGGCCATGCCCGACTTAGCTTATGTCTCAGTTGTCTCCCTGTGGATATTTGTTTGAATCACTAAATCAAAGTAGAATGTTACTATAATAATTTAGACAGGAGCAACATTTAAAAATATAATTTAACTAATAACCCCAATTGTTCATTTCCCCCAGTAGTAATCAATAGCTTCATGAATTTTCCTACTTGTAGTAAGAATAAAGATACCATGAGCCTTTTATTCAGCATGATGACCTCATGTTAGAGGTCTATTTCCATGAAAGGATGTAAAATGATTTTTGGACTTATATTATTCTTAATTCTACCAATAAAAATATTTTTTAAAAAGCATGTATGTTTTAAAACCAAAGTTTTTGAGATTAATTTCTCAATTTAATCCATTTATGGAACACTCTTCTATTTATTTTGCGTAGATTGTTTACCTAGGTGTAAAAAGCACAACTTTCACATAAAAACTACAATTTATAAATTTGTAGATAAAATAAAATTATACATCCTTCCATGTCCTGATCAGCTTCCCCAGACTCAACCTTAGACTACACAATGTATATGATTCTGATTGGAGACATCTGTTGCAAATTTATAAATTCACAGCTGCCTGCCAAACAATTTAACCAAGGAGAAACACACCTGCCATGGGAAACTGGAAGAGGTGCAAATGTGTGACCTGTTGCCAGATTGCTGGAAATATTATACTCTAGACACATAATGTTAAAAAGTTGGCTAAAACTGTAGCTTTGTAACCTTATGTTTTTTAGGTGATGATAAAACCATATTTAATGTTTTAGTATTTATGACCAATGCCAAAAAGGAACTTATTTTAAATCACTTTTACATGAGACTTTAGAGGGAAAAAAGATGAGTGCATTCTAATATTCCCTTCTAAATGTAGACAGAAATGGTCATTTCACTGTGAAACAAGATTCAGATAAGTTATGACGCCCTACATAACCTGTGATACTTCTCTCTCCACACTAATAATGGTGGGAATAGCAAGTTCATGGTTTCATGCAGGTAGACATGTAATGTGTTTACTCATGTCTGTGAGGTCCTGTAGTATAATAAACACTTAGCTGATATGCATATGCAACAAAGATTTATCAAACACATTAATGTTGATTTTCTTTATATTTAACAATTAATTGCAGAAGGCATTATAATTCTTATAGGACACGTAACTTAAATATTAGGTTGGTGCAAAAAGAATTGCTGGTCTTGCCATTAAAGGTAAGTGCAAAAACCGCAATTACTTTTGCACCACCCGATACACAGTACACCCGTGTATACTTGTTCACACATGTAGGCACATGCACACACACCTAAAGTCATCACATTAAATTCTTCTACTATGGAATTAGAAAAAAGAATATTTCTGGCTTGCTTTTTCACACACATCCACAAGACTTGGTTTATTAAACAATATTCTGTGGGATTTTCATGTTGCATTATTACTTATATAGAAATGATTATTCTTCACTAGTATGAAGGTAGTTATGTTGCTGTCTGCTCGTTGTCTAATCGAAGTAAAAGAAAATCCCGTTGAAGTAGGTAAGAGAAAAGTCTCTGAAGGCAAAAGGTTTCTATTCAAAATAAAAAAAACCTTTGGTTACTTTATTCATACACCAGTTAAGATACAAGGAATCAGCCCATTGCTTCCTAGAAAATAATGAAATGGAGAAATAAAACTCATCATATAGGAGAAAAGAAGAAATTACTAGTGGATGAGAATTTTAGCCATCAAATGAATCTTTACAAATTGCTTCTGCAGTGTAAAGTAAAATTGAGAAACCACTTTGTAAGGGAGAATAAAAATTAGGGGTAAGAAAAAGTAACAAAAAATTTACTTAGGAAACTACAGTATTAAAACAAGTCTTCTTAGAATTGTACTTCACCTTGATAAAGGTCTGATTATAACTGCATTATTTTAAAAAGTTATTTACCCTGAGTTATACTTGAACAAATATGCCATTGTAAAATATTCTTCTCACACCATAGACAAGTAAATAAAAAGAAAAAATATAGCTCTGTAAAACTATTTTATGATAGGCTAAAGAATGTGTAAAAATATTTTACAACAGGTTAAAAAATAGTGTTTATTTTTATATTCTTTTAACTAAGCTTCAAATACAATATTATCAATAATTAATATCTACTGTTATTAAATACTTCTCAAGTAGGTGTTGGAGTGTGAAAATTTAAAAAGCACAGTATTATTTTCTTACAAATGCTCTTTTATCCTAATTCTTACCCTGTGGATGAAATCTACAGTGGGCCTCATGAAATTATGAATCACTTAATTCCAAAAAGCAGTCTCAGTTTAGTAATCATTATGTCTACTTTAGAGTAACAGTCAAAATCCCAGAGTTCATCCAGTTTGTAATCTGCCCCCATCCCCACTTTGAACAGACTGCTTCCTTGGTTTCTTTTGTCCTTAACTTGTCAGGTAGTTCCCACACCAACACACCTTCCTACCTCTCACTTCTGACTTTCTTACTGTTGGAGCATTGAGTGGAGAGGAAGGTAAGAAGCTATGGACAAAACTTTCCATAAAATTTAAAATATTATAGCTGATTAAATACTGGGTTTTCCTGGAATTGGCAGATATTTAAAGCTGAATCTCATGGATGAATTAGTGGATTTTTGTAAGAACCTCACCTCCAAAAACCTCATAGTTTTTTTATTCACACATATTTTAATAACTTAGTAGGTGTCAATGCTATTCAAGGCTCTAGCAATATTGCTGTATAAAAAAGAGGAACAAGGCTGTGCGCGGTGGCTCACACCTGTTATCCCAGCACTTTGGGAGGTTGAGGCAGCTGGATCATGAGGTCAGGAGTTCGAGACCAGCCTGACCATCATGGTGAAACCCCATCTCTACTAAAAATACAAAAATTGGCCTTGTGTGGTGGCACGTGCCTGTAATCCCAGCTACTCAGGAGGCTGAGGCAGAAGAATCACTTGAACCCAGAAGACAGAGGTTGCAGTGAGCTGAGATCACGCCACTGTACTCCAGCCCGGGTGATAGAGGAAGACTCCATCCCCCACAAAAAAAAAAAAAAAAAAAGAACAAGGAACAAAATTCCATAGTGTAATTTGTGCTTAGAAGTTCCAAGCACATCACCAAAGCCAGTGTGGTTGGAGCAGAGTGAGGGAGTGAGATAAGGTTAAGAGGTCAGTGGGGTCAGATCGTATATGGGGGTACATAGGAAAAAATGGCAACTGACCACATCCCCCAGATATTCTAATTTTATCAGTGCTGGCACTATGCATTTAAAATGTCTAAAACCTTTAATTATTTTACTGCACTGCCAGGTCTGTGCACCACAGTTGAAGGATGCTACCGGCTATTTTTGAACAGATCAGAGCACACTGAAGTGATCATATATAAATTATGTGGGGGTTTTGTTTGTTTGTTTGTTTGTTGTTTTTTGAGCAGAATTCTCACTCTGTCACCCAGGTTGGAGTGCAGTGGCCCAGTCTTGGTTCAGGGCAACCTCCACCCCTTGGGGTGAAGTGATCCTGTCGCCTCAGCCTCCCAAGTGGCTGAGACTATAGCTGTGTGCCACCAGACAAGGCTAATGTTCGTACTTTTTCTAGAGGTGGGCTCTTGCTATGCTGCCCATGATGGTCTTGAACTCCTGGGCTGAAGTGATCTGCCAACCTCAGCCTCCCAAAGTGTTGGGATTACAGGCATGAGTCACCATGCCAAGACTAAATTACGTTTTTAAATGATCCTTCTTGTTATTGTTTTGCTAGTAGATGTCAGGAGGTCAAGGACAGAACACTGAGACCAGTTAAGTGGCTCTAAAATTCCAAATAGAGATGATGGTTTGTTAGATCAAGGGGACTCTGGGGAAATGGGGAAAGATTGTTGAGACCTGACAGAATATTCTAGAGAGTTCGATGTGAGGTATGAGCAAATGAAAGGAGTTAAGGATGATTTCAAGTTTTTCTGGCCTGAGCAACTGAAAGAATGAAGTTACTATTTACTAAGATATGGAAACGTTGAAGGGGAAGGCATATAGAGGGTAGTCGTGATATTTTCTGACCAGACAGGGATGGACTGGTATGAGGTTGTGGGGAGGATTCTTAGAAGGAACACAGTGAGACAATAGGGGACTTTCTCAATTTCTGCAACCATGAATTTGGAGGCAAAGACAGGAAGTCTAACTGAGAGCATGCAGAGTTTTATGGCTCCTTCTTGAAACTCTCTGAAGACAGGAAGACTAGAAGAGGATCAATTCAAGTAGAACTCCGTTTTAACTATTGCTGATGGAATGATGAAAGCCAAAGTAGCTGTGACTAGATCAATCTTTTCGAGTCTTTTATCTCACAATAATCTTGTGAAACCTACCCACTGGCAATTGGGAATTTAAAAAATTTAAATTATTCCTTGAGAACAGTTTAGTTACTTCCTGAGCAGAGAGCTATCAATTAATATTTTGCTATATACAGGGTGTTTCTCTTCATAATGTTTGGATTTAGTCTTCTCAAGAATGAGCTTGAATCTTGTTCTTTTTCTTTGCTCTCGTAGTCTGCAGGAGTTGCAAATAAGACTCTGCCCAGTCTGCTCGATTCAGTTTTATAAGATGAGGGCAAATACACTCATCAACACCACCCATATTAAAGGATGTAGGTTACACACTACATCCTTTTCTACAAGTGGTCAACTTGCAGAAAAAACATTGAGTATCTACCATCCATGAGGGCTTTTATACACTTTTTATGCTGAGGGTAATGGTCAGAAAACTTGTTTTCATTCACCTTTTTGCAGGTCAAATGTGATGGTGTCATGACTTACTTTGGGAGCTCAAAGGAGATGCCACATATTGATTGGGAGCTCTGCAAAAATGAAAATTGCCACAGTTGTATTTCAATATATTGCTACACGCACTTAGTTATCTTATTGTACTTGCCCTTCATAACAGCTTATGAGCCAAATGTGACATATATGTATTAGCCTCATTTACCGAGATGAAAAGTGGACTCAGTAGTTCAATGACACGCTTCACGTGGTATAACCAAAAAGTGAAGTGATCAGTATTAAACCCAAGTTCTGTGATTTCAAAAATGTTTCCCTTATAACAACACAAGAATGTTTCCATTTCAGTTTTTTTTCTTAAAAGTGATTCATACACCATTTCTTTTGAAAGAAAAATAATTTCACATTCTTTGTGTCATTGTGTATCTTTCTTGTAGTGTAATGTAATTCAAACATTTTATACACACACACACACACACGTCTCCTATGTAATGCCTCTAAAACTTTTGACAATTTGACAATTGAGAGTAAACAGACAAATTCCTTTTTTAAAAAAACCACAGCACAACTAACCTAATTATATCAACATACTTCCATTGAAGAAATACTGGACTTTATTAAAAACCTTCCTGTATAGATACATTTCAGTCGTAAGTGGCTTCACTGATTACATTTTACCAGTCTTTATAAAGGAACAACCTAATCTTACACAATCGTTTCCAAGGAAGTCCTTGGCAGCACACAAAGGCAAGATGTAATTTTAAAAGCACAAAGGTTAGAGAATTGAAACTGTCTCTATTTATAGATCACTTGGTTATGAGTAAAATTCTAAGAAATCCTCAAAATCCATTACATTTGTAAATGAATTTACAAAGTTTGCAAAATAAAAGACCTGTGTAACAATTTAATCAACTACTTTTCTATGTATTAGCAGCAAACAATTTAAATATCAAACTTAAAAATCATCCTTTTAATTTTTTTGAGACGGAATCTCGCTCTGTCGCCCAGGTTGGAGTGCAGTGGTGCCATCTCAGCTAACTGCAACCTCCACCTCCCAGGTTCAGGCATTTCTCCTGCCTCCTTCGTAGCTGGAATTACAGGCGCCCACCACCAAGCCTGACTGATTTTTGCATTTTTAGTAGAGACGGGGTTTCACCATGTTGGCCAGCCTGGTCTCAAACTCCTGACCTCAAGTGATCAACCTGTCTCAGCCTTCAAAAGTGCTGGTATTACAGGTGTGGACCACCACGCCTGGCCAAAAATTGTCCTTTTATATTACCATAAAAAAACAAAATTTTAGGAATACAGTTACAGCTAAGTGTTTTTTTTTTTTTTCTTTCTTTTTTTTTTTAGACAGAGTTTTGCTCTTGTTGCCCAGGCTGGAGTGCAGTGGCGCCATCTTGGCTAACTGCAACCTCTGCCTCACAGGTTCAGGCAATTCTTCCACCTCAGCCTCCCAAGTAGCTGCGATTACAGACATGCACCACAATGCCCTGCCAATTTTGTATTTTTAATAGACACCATGTTTCACCATGGTGGTCAGGCTGGTCTTGAACTCCTGACCTCAGGTGATCCATCTGCCTAGGCCTTCCAAAGTGCTGGGATTACAGGCGTGAACTACCGTGCCTGGCCAAAAATCGTCCTTTTATATTACCATAAAAAAACAAAATTTTAGGAATAAATTTATACCAAAGTTGTTTTTGTTTTGTTTGTTGTTGTTGTTTTGGAGACAGAGTTTTGTTCTTATTTCCCAGGCTGGAGTTCAATG
This sequence comes from Rhinopithecus roxellana, assembly GCF_007565055.1. NCBI lineage: Eukaryota > Metazoa > Chordata > Mammalia > Primates > Cercopithecidae > Rhinopithecus > Rhinopithecus roxellana. The sequence goes on along the minus strand of NC_044561.1, from coordinate 65,928,704 downwards.
GCATGATCTTGGCTCACTGCAACCTCCACCTCCCGAATTCAAGCTATTCTTCCTGACTCAACCTCCCAAATAGCTGGGATTATAGGCATGTGCCAGCACGCCCAGCAGCTAATTTTGTATTTTTGAGAGAGATGGGGTTTCATCATGATGGTCAAGTTGGTCTCAAACTCCTGACCTCAGGTGATCCACCTGCCCCAGCCTTTCAAAGTGCTGGGATTATAGATGTGAGCCACTGCACCCAGACCTTACATTGTTTTATTTATTAATTTAATTTATTACTATTATTTTTTGAGACGGAGTCTCACTCTGTCACCAGGCTGGAGTGCAGTGGCGATTTTTCGGCTCACTGTAACCTCTGCTTCCCGAGTTCAAGTAATTCTCCTGCCTCAGCCTCCCGGGTAGCTGGGACTACAGGCGCGTGCCACCACGCCCAGCTAATTTTTCTATTTTTAGTAGAGACGGGGTTTCACCGTGTTGGCCAGGATGGTCTCGATCTCTTGACCTCCTGATCCACCTGTCTCAGCCTCCCAAAAGATGCTGAGATTACAGGCGTGAGCCACCACGCCAGCCTGTTGTTTTAAATTGAAAAAGAGAAAATATTGCTGACAACAACTTAAAAATACTTTACTAAATGGAGACACATAGAATGCTTTTATTCTAGATGATTCAATATCATTTAGATATATTCCTGCAAAACTTACCCTAGACATTCTAAATAATTGCCACCCAATCTCTATAGATTTTTTAAATTAAAATATACAAGGTTATTCTAAATTTAGGATGTTACTATCAAATTTTTAATTTAGATATTTTATTTTCAATTGTAGAGTGCTTATTTTATTATATCATAAAAACATCCATATTTTCATTTTTTCTTACTATTTTCTTTATTTCAGAACTTCTCAACTTTAGGGCTACTGATATTGTAAGATGAACAATTCTTTGTTGAGGGGAAGTGTGACCTTGTGCACACTGGGATATTTAACAGGATTCATTACCTCTACTCACTAGATGACAGTCGAACCTTCTTCCGTACTTATGACAACCAAATATATCTTCAGGAATTTCCACATATTTTCAGAGGAAAAAAAGTTACTCTTTTTTGAAAACGACTGCTTTATTTTATTAAAATATCAGTGATTTTCAAAGTTTGTGTGTGTGAGTCTGCATATATGTATTTATTTATTCTATTATTTGGGTAACTTATGATTTGTTTCCATAGTCTTGTTTTTGTCTGAATTTTTAGTTTGAAGTGGTTGTCTCTTGTCATGCCTTAAGTTCAATATATGGTTTATTACATTTAGTACTCTGTTTACTTTAAAAACTGGTAGTATAAGATCAACGTTCTTCCAAGAGAGGTCCATTTTTGCCTCCTTTGCACTATTTTATTCTTTGAAATGCTTAACTCTCTAGTCCTTATTGCTTTCAGAGATCCCTTTTACATTTAAAGAAATATATATATATAAATTCTATACTTTTTAATTTAATCTCAGCAAGGATAGTGTTTTCCATTACTACTTTCATCTTACCCAGAAGTAGATGTAATCTTTTTAATGTTACTGATTTATTTATACTTAATTCTAGGTAAGTCCCTGAGATATATAACTCCTATCTCATAAATAAATCCCTAAGCTGGATTCTTTTTTTTTTTTTTTTTTTTTTTCACTTTTTCTTGTTCTTTTTTTTTTTTTTTTTTTTTTTTAATTATACTTTAAGTTCTAGGGTACATGTGCATAACGTGCAGGATTGTTACATATGTATACTTGTGCCATGTTGGTGTGCTGCACCCATCAACTCGTCAGCACCCATCAATTCATCATTTATATCATGTACAACTCCCAATGCAATCCCTCCCTCCTCCCCCCTCCCCATGATAGGCCCCGGTGTGTGATGTTCCCCTTCCCGAGTCCAAATGATCTCATTGTTCAGTTCCCACCTATGAGTGAGAACATGTGGTGTTTGGTTTCTGTTCTTGTGATAGTTTGCTAAGAATGATGGTTTCCAGCTGCATCCATGTCCCTAGAAAGGACACAAACTCATCCTTTTTTATGGCTGCATAGTATTCCATGGTGTATATGTGCCACATTTTCTTAATCCAGTCTGTCACAGATGGACATTTGGGTTGATTCCAAGTCTTTGCTATTGTGAATAGTGCCGCAATAAACATACGTGTGCATGTGTCTTTGTAGTAGAATAATTTATAATCCTTTGGGTATATACCCAGTAGTGGGATGGCTGGGTCATATGGTACATCTAGTTCTAGATCCTTGAGGAATTGCCATACTGTTTTCCATAATGGTTGAACTAGTTTACAATCCCACCAACAGTGTAAAAGTGTTCCTATTTCTCCACATCCTCTCCAGCACCTGTTGTTTCCTGACTTCTTAATGATTGCCATTCTAACTGGTGTGAGATGGTATCTCATTGTGGTTTTGATTTGCATTTCTCTGATGGCGAGTGATGGTAAGCATTTTTTTCATGTGTCTGTTGGCTGTATGAATATCTTCTTTTGAGAAATGTCTGTTCATATCCTTTGCCCACTTTTTGATGGGGTTGTTTGTTTTTTTCTTGTATATTTGTTTGAGTTCGTAGTAGATTCTGGATATTAGCCCTTTGTCAGATGAGTAGGTTGCAAAAATTTTCTCCCATTCTGTAGGTTGCCTGTTCACTCTGATGGTAGTTTCTTTTGCTGTGCAAAAGCTCTTTAGTTTAATTAGATCCCATTTGTCAATTTTGGCTTTTGCTGCCGTTGCTTTTGGTGTTTTAGACATGAAGTCCTTGCCCATGCCTATGTCCTGAATGGTACTACCTAGATTTTCTTCTAGGGTTTTTATGGTATTAGGTCTAACATTTAAGTCTCTAATCCACCTTGAATTAATCTTCGTATAAGGAGTAAGGAAAGGATCCAGTTTCAGCTTTCTACTTATGACTAGCCAATTTTCCCAGCACCATTTATTAAATAGGGAACCCTTTCCCCATTTCTTGTTTCTCTCAGGTTTGTCAAAGATCAGATGGCTGTAGATGTGTGGTATTATTTCTGAGGCCTCTGTTCTGTTCCATTGGTCTATATCTCTGTTTTGGTAACAGTACCATGCTGTTTTGGTTACTGTAGGCTTGTAGTATAGTTTGAAGTCAGGTAGCATGACGCCTCCAGCTTTGTCCTTTTGACTTAGGATTGTCTTGGCAATGCGTGCTCTTTTTTGGTTCCAATGTGAACTTTAAAGCACTTTTTTCCAATTCTGTGAAGAAACTCATTGGTAGCTTGATGGGGATGGCATTGAATCTATAAATAACCTTGGGCAGTATGGCCATTTTCACGATATTGATTCTTCCTATCCATGAGCATGGTATGTTCTTCCATTTGTTTGTGTCCTCTTTGATTTCACTGAGCAGTGGTTTGTAGTTCTCCTTGAAGAGGTCCTTGACATCCCTTGTAAGTTGGATTCCTAGGTATTTGATTCTCTTTGAAGCAATTGTGAATGGAAGTTCATTCCTGATTTGGCTCTCTGTTTGTCTGTTACTGGTGTATAAGAATGCTTGTGATTTTTGCACATTAATTTTGTATCCTGAGACTTTGCTGAAGTTGCTTATCAGCTTAAGGAGATTTTGGGCTGAGACGATGGGGTTTTCTAAATATACAATCATGTCATCTACAAACAGGGACAATTTGACTTCTTCTTTTCCTAACTGAATACCCTTGATTTCTTTCTCTTGCCTGATTGCCCTAGCCAGAACTTCCAACACTATGTTGAATAGGAGTGGTGAGAGAGGGCATCCCTGTCTTGTGCCAGTTTTCAAAGGGAATTTTTCCAGTTTTTGCCCATTCAGTATGATATTAGCTGTGGGTTTGTCATAAATAGCTCTTACTATTTTGAGGTACATTCCATCAATACCGAATTTATTGAGCATTTTTAGCATGAAGGGCTGTTGAATTTTGTCAAAAGCCTTTTCTGCATCTATTAAGATAATCATGTGGTTCTTGTCTTTGGTTCTGTTTATATGCTGGATTACATTTATTGATTTGCGAATGTTGAACCAGCCTTGCATCCCAGGGATGAAGCCCACTTGATCATGGTGGATAAGCTTTTTGATGTGCTGCTGAATCTGGTTTGCCAGTATTTTATTGAGGATTTTTGCATCGATGTTCATCAGGGATATTGGTCTAAAATTCTCTTTTTTTGTTGTGTCTCTGCCAGGATTTGGTATCAGGATGATGTTGGCCTCATAAAATGAATTAGGGAGGATTCTCTCTTTTTCTATTGATTGGAATAGTTTCAGAAGGAATGGTACCAGCTCCTCCTTGTACCTCTGGTAGAATTCAGCTGTGAATCCATCTGGTCCTGGACTTTCTTTGGTGGGTATACTATTAATTTTGCCTCAATTTCAGAGCCTGCTATTGGTCTATTCAGGGATTCAACTTCTTCCTGGTTTAGTCTTGGGAGAGTGTAAGTGTCCAGGAAATTATCCATTTCTTCTAGATTTTCTTTTTTCTTTTTTTTTTTTTTTTATTATACTTTAAGTTCTAGGGTACATGTGCATAATGTGCAGGTTTGTTACATATGTATACTTATGCCATGTTGGTGTGCTGCACCCATCAACTCGTCAGCACCCATCAATTCATCATTTATATCTTGTATAACTCCCCAATGCAAGCCCTCCCTCCTCCCCCCTCCCCCCTCCCCCCTCCCCATGATAGGCCCCAGTGCGTGATGTTCCCCTTCCCGAGTCCAAGTGATCTCATTGTTCAGTTCCCACCTATGAGTGAGAACATGCGGTGTTTGGTTTTCTGTTCTTGTGATAGTTTGCTAAGAATGATGGTTTCCAGCTGCATCCATGTCCCTACAAAGGACGCAAACTCATCCTTTTTTATGGCTGCATAGTATTCCATGGTGTATATGTGCCACATTTTCTTAATCCAGTCTGTCACAGATGGACATTTGGGTTGATTCCAAGTCTTTGCTATTGTGAATAGTGCCGCAATAAACATACGTGTACATGTGTCTTTGTAGTAGAATAATTTATAATCCTTTGGGTATATACCCAGTAGTGGGATGGCTGGGTCATATGGTACATCTAGTTCTAGATCCTTGAGGAATTGCCATACTGTTTTCCATAATGGTTGAACTAGTTTACAATCCCACCAACAGTGTAAAAGTGTTCCTATTTCTCCACATCCTCTCCAGCACCTGTTGTTTCCTGACTTCTTAATGATTGCCATTCTAACTGGTGTGAGATGGTATCTCATTGTGGTTTTGATTTGCATTTCTCTGATGGCCAGTGATGATGAGCATTTTTTCATGTGTCTGTTGGCTGTATGAATATCTTCTTTTGAGAAATGTCTGTTCATATCCTTTCCCCACTTTTTGATGGGGTTGTTTTTTTTTTCTCGTAAATTTGTTTGAGTTCTTTGTAGATTCTGGATATTAGCCCTTTGTCAGATGAGTAGGTTGCAAAAATTTTCTCCCATTCTGTAGGTTGCCTGTTCACTCTGATGGTAGTTTCTTTTGCTGTGCAAAAGCTCTTTAGTTTAATTAGATCCCATTTGTCAATTTTTGCTTTTGCTGCCGTTGCTTTTGGTGTTTTAGACATGAAGTCCTTGCCCATGCCTATGTCCTGATGGAAGAACATACCATGCTCATGGATAGGAAGAATCAATATCGTGAAAATGGCCATACTCCCCAAGGTTATTTATAGATTCAATGCCATCCCCATCAAGCTACCAATGAGTTTCTTCACAGAATTGGAAAAAACTGCTTTAAAGTTCATATGGAACCAAAAAAGGGCCCGCATTGCCAAGACAATCCTAAGTCAAAAGGACAAAGCTGGAGGCGTCACGCTACCTGACTTCAAACTATACTACAAGGCTACAGTCACCAAAACAGCATGGTACTGGTACCAAAACAGAGATATAGATCAATGGAACAGAACAGAGTCCTCAGAAATAATACCACACATCTACAGCCATCTGATCTTTGACAAACCTGAGAGAAACAAGAAATGGGGAAAGGATTCCCTATTTAATAAATGGTGCTGGGAAAATTGGCTAGCCATAAGTAGAAAGCTGAAACTGGATCCTTTCCTTACCCCTTATACGAAGATTAATTCAAGATGGATTAGAGACTTAAATGTTAGACCTAATACCATAAAAACCCTAGAAGAAAATCTAGGTAGTACCATTCTTCTAGATTTTCTAGTTGATTTGCGTAGAGGTGTTTATAGTATTCTCTGATGGTAGTTTGTATTTCTGTGGGGTCGGTGGTGATATCCCCTTTATCATTTTTTATTGCATCTATTTGATTCCTCTCTCTTTTCTTCTTTATTAGTCTTGCTAGCTGTCTGTCAATTTTGTTGATCCTTTCAAAAAACCAACTCCTGGATTCATTGATTTTTTGGAGGGTTTTTTGTGTCTCTATCTCCTTCTGTTCTGCTCTGATCTTAGTTATTTCTTGCCTTCTGCTAGCTTTTGAATGTGTTTGCTCTTGCCTCTCTAGTTCTTTTAATTGTGATATTAGAGTGTCAATTTTAGATCTTTCCTGCTTTCTCTTGTGGGCATTTAGTGCTATAAATTTCCCTCTACACACTGCTTTAGATGTGTCCCAGAGATTCTGGTATGTTGTATCTTTGTTCTCATTGGTTTCAAAGAACATCTTTATTTCTGCCTTCATTTCGTTATGTACCCAGTAGTCATTCAGGAGCAGGTTGTTCAGTTTCCATGTAGTTGAGCGGTTTTGATTGAGTTTCTTAGTCCTGAGTTGTAGTTTGATTGCACTATGGTCTGAGAGACAGTTTGTTATAATTTGTGTTCTTTTACATTTGCTGAGGAGTGCTTTACTTCCACTTATGTGGTCAATTTTGGAATAAGTGCGATGTGGTGCTGAGAAGAATGTATATTCTGTTGATTTGGGGTGAAGAGTTCTATAGATGTCTCTTAGGTCCGCTTGGTGCAGAGATGAGTTCAATTCCTGGATATCCTTGTTAACTTTCTGTCTCGTTGATCTGTCTAATGTTGACAGTGGAGTGTTGAAGCCTCCCATTATTATTGTATGGGAGTCTAAGTCTCTTTAAGTCTCTAAGGACTTGCTTTATGAATCTGGGTGCTCCTGTATTGGGCGCATATATATTTAGGATAGTTAGCTCTTCCTGTTGAATTGATCCCTTTACCATTATGTAATGGCCTTCTTTGTCTCTTTTGATCTTTGATGGTTTAAAGTCTGTTTTATCAGAGACTAGGATTGCAACCCCTGCTTTTTTTTGTTCTCCATTTGCTTCGTAGATCTTCCTCCATCCCTTTCTTTTGAGCCTATGTATGTCTCTGCATGTGAGATGGGTCTCCTGAATACAGCAGACTGATGGGTCTTGACTCTTTGTCCAGTTTGCCAGTCTGTGTCTTTTAATTGGAGCATTTAGTCCATTTACATTTAAGGTTAATATTGTTATGTGTGAACTTGATCCTGCCATTATGATATTAACTGGTTATTTTGCTCGTTAGTTGATGCAGTTTCTTCCTAGCCTCGATGGTCTTTACATTTTGGCATGTTTTTGCAATGGCTGGTACCGGTTGTTCCTTTCCATGTTTAGGGCTTCCTTCAGGGTCTCTTGTAAGACAGGCCTGGTGGTGACAAAATCTCTAAGCATTTGCTTATCTCTAAAGGATTTTATTTCTCCTTCACTGATGAAACTTAGTTTGGCTGGATATGAAATTCTGGGTTTAAAATTCTTTTCTTTAAGAACGTTGAATATTGGCCCCCACTCTCTTCTGGCTTGTAGACGTTCTGCCAAGAGATCTGCTGTTAGTCTGATGGGCTTCCCTTTGTGGGTAACCCGACCTTTCTCTCTGGTTGCCCTTAAGATTTTTTCCTTCATTTCAACTTTGGTGAATCTGGCAATTATGTGTCTTGGAGTTGCTCTTCTCGAGGAGTATCTTTGTGGTGTTCTCTGTATTTCCTGAATTTGAATGTTGGCCTGCCCTACTAGGTTGGGGAAGTTCTCCTGGATGATATCCTGAAGAGTGTTTTCCAACTTGGTTCCATTTTCTCCCTCACTTTCAGGCACCCCAATCAGACATAGATTTGGTCTTTTTACATAATCCCATACTTCTTGCAGGCTTTGTTCATTTCTTTTTCTTCTTTTTTCTTTTGGTTTCTCTTCTCGCTTCATTTCATTCATTTGATCCTCAATCGCTGATACTCTTTCTTCCAGTTGATCAAGTAGGTTACTGAAGCTTGTGGATTGTCGCGTATTTCTCGTGTCATGGTTTTCATCTCTGTCATTTCGTTTATGACCTTCTCTGCATTAATTAGTCTAGCTGTCAATTCTTCCACTCTTTTTTCAAGATTTTTAGTTTCTTTGCGCTGGGTACGTAATTCCTCCTTTAGCTCTGAGAAGTTTGATGGACTGAAGCCTTCTTCTCTCATCTCATCAAAGTCATTCTCTGAGCAGCTTTGATCCTTTGCTGGCAATGGGCTGCGCTCCTTTGCAGGGGGAGATGCACTCTTATTTTTTGAATTTCCAGCTTTTCTACCCTGCTTTTTCCCCATCTTTGTGGTTTTATCTGTCTCTGGTCTTTGATGATGGTGATGTACTGATGGGGTTTTGGTATAGGTGTCCTTCCTGTTTGATAGTTTTCCTTCTAACAGTCAGGACCCTCCGCTATAGGTCTGTTGGAGATTGCTTGAGGTCCACTCCAGACCCTGTTTGCCTGGGTATCAGCAGCAGAGGTTGCAGAAGATAGAATATTGCTGAACAGCGAGTGTACCTGTCTGATTCTTACTTTGGAAGCTTCCTCTCAGGGGTGTACTCCACCCTGTGAGGTGTGGGGTATCAGACTGCCCCTAGTGGGGGATGTCTCCCAGTTAGGCCACTCAGGGGTGAGGGACCCACTTGAGCAGGCAGTCTGTCCCTTCTCAGATCTCAACCTCCGTGTTGGGAGATCCACTGCTCTCTGCAAAGCTGTCAGACAGAGTCGTTTGCATCTGCAGAGGTTCTGGTGCTTCTTTGTTGTTGTTATTTATCTGTGCCCTGTCCCCAGAGGTGGAGTCTACAGAGACTGGCAGGTTTCCTTGAGCTGCTGTGAGCTCCACCCAGTTCGAGCTTCCCAGAGGCTTTGTTTACCTACTTAAGCCTCAGCAATGGCAGGCGCCCCTCCCCCAGCCTCGCTGCTGCCGTTTCGGTTAGATAGCAGACTGCTGTGTTAGCAATGAGGGAGGCTCCGTGGGCGTGGGACCCTCCTGGCCAGGTGTGGGATATATTCTCCTGGTGTGCCCGTTTGCTTAAAGTGCAGTATTGGGGTGGGAGTTACCCGATTTTCCAGGTGTTGTGTGTCTCAGTTCCCCTGGCTAGGAAAAGGGATTCCCTTCCCCCTTGCGCTTCCCAGGTGAGGGATGCCTCGCCCTGCTTCAGCTCTCGCTGGTCGGGCTGCAGCAGCTGACCAGCACCGATTGTCCGGCACTCCCTAGTGAGATGACCCCAGTACCTCAGTTGAAAATGCAGAAATCACCGGTCTTCTGTGTCGCTCGCGCTGGGAGTTGGAGACTGGAGCTGTTCCTATTCGGCTATCTTGCTCCGCCCCCTCCTGGATTCTTGTATTATGTTAATAATATTAGTTTATTTTTCCCCAACCAACTTCTATGTGATTTCCAAATTTTTTCTTTTTTCTTTATATGCTTTTATTTTTTTAAGAATTTCTATCTCTTTTTTATCTTTAACTCAATTTGAATTACTTAATAGGCACTTTTAGCTATTTAAAATTTTGTGATCTTGGGTTGCTAAACTAAGGCTTATTATTTGTTCGTGTTGGGGTACCTCTGCCAATTTTTTCAACAGGGGTCAGGACAAATTTTACTTTGTCACTTATGGGAAACTTGTAAATCCACCATCACCAAGTGAAGAGAAACCATGTATCTTTATCCCTTTTCTACCCACAAAGATGTGTATCAAGATCTGTATAATCATCTAGACAGAAGTTTTGCTGTACCTTCCATTGGAGAGAGCATAACTTGCTAGCAAGTATTTTTTAATGAGAAAAAAATTCATAGCACAGTCTTATCAGTCAATATGGCTTGGCTGTGTCCCCACTCAAATTTCATCTTGAATTGTAGCTTTCATAGTCTCCACATGTCATGGGAGGGACCCGGTGGAAGGTAACTGAATCATGGGGGATGATTTTCCCATGTTGTTCTCATGACAGTGAATAAGTTTCATAAGATCTGATGGTTTTATAAACGAAAATTCCCCTGCACATGCTCTCTTGCCTGCTGCCACCATGTAAGACATGACTCTGCTTCTCCTTTGCCTTCTGCCATGATTGTGAGGCCACTCCAGTCATGTGAAACTGTTAATTAATTACACTTTTTTCTGTGGAAGTTACCGAATCTCAGGTATGTCTCTATTAGCAGCATGAGAACAGACTAACACATCAGTGATAGCCTTGCTGTGATTTGGGTTATATTTAATATCGTGCATTGTAAAGAAATGTCCTTATTGACCATTTCTCTGGGTTCACCTCAATAAAATGAGGACAAAGTATAACAGATTTATTCAAATCAAAGTTTTATGTCCCACATACTTTTGTATATTTACTACTGCAATTCCTGGACAAACTCAATATTTTTGTTGACAATGAATAATCACAAACAATATACTTTTATAATAAATCACATCAGTTTTTGCTCACCTTCAATATTTTCTACTTCACCTTGATTTTATAATCTCATTATCTCTCTCAGAAGGAAGTTCCTCATCCTGACCTTGATGTTGAGACTTGCTTCTTGTCTTCTTCTACAGAGGAATAGAATATTTCAAATTATCAAAGATGTTACAGACCTATTCGAGCTACAGTGGACATTTTTATGATTGACATCCTCAAAAAGTTATTTTCAGTTTACTTTTTTATTGATTTTATTGTCAATATTTGACCATGTTTTCAAACAACAAAGAAAGTTAAAGTAGGTACCATATGGGTTTTCTTGTTGTTGTTGTTGTTGTTAGTTTAAATAATTCACAAATATATTATCATTAATACCTAAAGAACTATTTATCTAGACATCTTTAAGAATCACAGCTCTGAGAATACTTTGAGTATTTCCTTCACATGTATAAATTAATTCTTTCAACAGATATTTTATTATGCACTACATATCTAGCCCTAGGAATATCAAAATAATTAAAGTAGGTTAAAAAACTCTGACTTAACTGATCTTACACTATTGTGAGTAACAAATAAACAAGTAACATACAGTTAAAGGCAATATAGAAAAAAGGAGATAATAAAGGATTTGTAAATATAAGATTGTTGTTTCAAAAAGTGTAATCAATGAAGATGTTATTACACATATTGTGTGAATATTGATATTTAACATCAGACAAGTGATATAAAAGGATTTATTTGGGATTGTTAAATTTCATGAGTCAGTTGAGTTGCATGTTTTTTAGTCAGATGTTAAATAGTTATACCCCTATCATCACAAAGTGATGCTGCTTCACAATTATCTGTTTATAGAAAAATGCATTGGTTTAAATTAATCCTAGCATAGTAAGAAAATATCTGCCACTGAAAAACTGAAATTGTAACTACAAATAAAACTTTCTAATTTTCTTGATAAAATAATGCTTTAGTCAAATATTATACAAATCCTGTAACTTGTAACTCTCTTATGAAACAGGAAATTCACTGATTTATTTCATATATTTAATAGTCTTAGATACACACAGAGAGATATATCACAATTAGGAAGCTGTAATTCCCAAATGGCTATCTTTTATAATTCATGTCATCTACAAATTTATTATGCATGATGAGAATAATTTGGTCTATTTCCAATGAACACATATTATGTTTCTGATACACAGTAACACAGAAAAGCTCATTTCGATTAGATCTAATCTGATATTTTTCTAAAAAGTATCAATACAATACAAAGTCTAGTTTTGTACTACAAACTTTTTTTTTGTAGAATATATATTTTTTATTATTATACTTTAAGTTCTGGGGTACATGTGCAGAATGTACAGTTTTATTACCTAGGGATACATGTGCCATGGTGGTTTGCTGCACGCATCAACCCGTCACCTACAGTAGGTATTTCTCCTAATGTTATAAATCTTTTCCTCTGTCATTTGTTCTCCTCAGTTATGCTTATTTTACAGTTTATTAGCCAAAGCGTATGGAATGTCATTAGAGTATGTACAAACAGTCTGATATTTCTCTGAGTTTAAAATAAATCTTTTGTAACAGATTTTGGATAAGGTTATGGAAGAATAAACAATTGATGACTTAATCAAATGTATTTAATTAATTGCTGACAAATGTTGCCAATATTCTTGATGACAATTGAGTACTTCATGCAAAGTTTCCGGATGATACAAAAATAAAATAGGTAGTAGCCAATATTACAACTATGGGGAAAAATAGTTAGAAATAATGAAAACTAATTGCATCAGAGAATGGCTGTCCTTCATGTCTAGTTTTTCTCTTTTTAATTTTAGTAAAATAACATATTCCACCTTAAATCATGGAAGAGCATCATTAGAAATTATATTTCAGTGTCTTTTAAATAATTCTGAGTAGCCATGACAATAAATCCTGCCCATTATTATGTGATCAGAAGTGATGATGCAACTTCTGTTTTGATTCTATAAAGAATCTTCCCTGGACAATGTTTCTCCCTTTTCTCTCGGCTAGGATAGGAAAAAGAGTGGAAAATAGGACTTGACAATGGTAGGGTCTAGCCTTATAATACTCATGTATGTAACTGCAAAAGTAAACTTCTAGTTTAATCTGTGTGTTGGTGGTTCTTTGTGAGAAGGTCAGCATATCATGTCACCTAAATGTTGTAGGAGAAAAAGAAGTTAAGCCATACCATTTTTTTGCTTTGTTTGCTTTTTAAAAAATTTATTTATTTTATTTATTTATTTATTTTTCTGAGATGGAATCTTGCTCTGTTGACCGGGCTGGAGTGCAGTGGCGCGATCTTGGCTCACTGCAGCCGCTGCCTCCTAGGTTCAAGCAATTCTGCCTCAGCCTCCCGAGTAGCTGGGATGACAGGTGCCCGCCACCGCGCCTGCCCAGCATGGCGAAACCCTATCTCTACTAAAAAATGCCATATCATTTCTAAAACACTCGCACACACACTCACACACACACACACCCACCTCCACCCACACCCACATACATACACACAGAGAGAGAGAAACACTACTGTGTTTTCTCTGGTATAATTATTAGCAAGTTATTTCTTTGGTGTAATTATTATTTATTATATGATTATTTAATATTAATAATTATATAATAATTATTATTATTTCTCTGGTATAATTATTAGGAAGTGATTTCTCAAACAGATTCATAATTTATCTCTTACCTAGTTGCAATGTAAACAATGTGCTTCCCATTTCCCCTCAAGAAAAACTACCTCTCAACAAGTATATATATATATATGTATGTATATATATATATATATATACACACACACACACACACACACACAGATATATATATATATATATATATACACACATATAGTTGACCGGTATATATAAGTTTTGAGTGGCAATTTATACTATTTATTGGGTTAAAATAAATATTTATGGTTAAATATTCTTAATATTATAAATAATTATTATATTCATATAATATATTACATATACATAATATATAATATAATTTAATATAAATTTATATACTAATATATAAAATGTATAAATACCATTATATATAATATACTATTAATATAGTAATTATATATAATTGTAATATAATTATTATAATTTTATTTAGTTATATTATAGCATAATATATTATAAGTATATTATATAATTATAGTATAGCATAATATAATTATATAAAATAGAAATTGAATTATTGATTATATAATATTTATACAATAATATTATAAAATATTATTAAATAAACTCAAAGTCCAAAGAGCTCACAGCCTTCAAGGCTTACTGTCTTGGAATCTTGAAGTCTCCCAGTCCCACAGACTTAATGATCCAGCAGTGTTCAAGTTTAGAAATTTATGGCCTTTATGTTACATGATGAAATAGTCTCACAAATTTTGGTACAAGGGATTTCTTGGAAGGAGAGGGCAGATAGAAATCAAGACCACAGGTTATCATTGTTCAACTCCCACTTATCAGTGAGAACATGTGGTTTTTGATTTTCTGTTCCTGTGTTAGTTTAATGAGGATGATGGCTTCCAGTTTCACCCATGTCTCTGCAGAGGATGTTATCTCATTCCTTTTTTATGGCTGCATAATATTATCCCATGGTGTATATGTACCACATTCTCTTTAGCTAGTCTATCATTGTCGGGGGGTTGGGTGGTGAGGAGAGAGGGAGACCATTAGGGCAAATAGCTAATACATACTGGGCTTAAAACCTAGATGATGGGTTGATAGGTGCAGCAAACCACCATGGCACATATATCCCTATGTAACAAACCTGCACGTTCTGCACATGTATCCCAGGAGTAAAATATATATATTATATATACATATATGTATATATTAAAGAAAGAAAGAAAAGAAATCAATACCATGAACTTGGCATTTTGTGAAAATTCAAAACTGTTAGCCCTGAGACTCTGAAACTGTGAGATCACTTTATATTCTAACTCTGCTTCTTAACAAAATTTCCATGTGAGGGAATTAAGGAAGGGAGAAAATTTTCTTATTTTCCCCCGTGTGTGTTTGTGTGTGTGTGTGTGTGTGTGTGTGTGTGTGTGTGTGTGTATTTGGGATCCCTTGATATCAAATGTGATACACTGGCTCATGATTTGACCGATGTTTATATGATTTCTGTTTGTCTCAACAAAGACTTATTAGGTGGACTTGCTCTTTCACCTCTTCAGCTTCAAACCTCAGCAACTGGTACCAGCTATTCATGCATTCTGCATCATTCACACACTTTGCTTGGCTAGAAAGTGTTCTATTTGCAGATTAATTATTGCATTTTTAAAGTTTTGTTTGCACCTACAGCTCTTTAATGGCTTTAATGAAAAAAAAAATCATCATATCATTTATGGTTTGTCCGGAAATGTTTGTCTACTAAGAAGGTGAGAATGCTTTTTATCTTTCTGAACACTAATGGGAAGCAAATCCTCTTCTAACAGTTTGGTGTGTGTGAGTGTGTGTGTGTGTTTGTATACGTTTGCTATTTTGTAGGCTTTAATTATATATGAGTTTTTGTGTGATGTACTAATTTTATTTTGTTTTTCTATGTGCGACGTTATTTTCACTGACAGTTTCCGTGTCACTTTCAAATTGATATCTAATGCCACCTTTAGACTATGCCAAATTGTTGTATCAGCAACATTTTACTTCTGGATCTTCTCTGCTGACCTACTCATCTATTTATTTATTTCCATGAGTGTGTCAATACCACAATGTTTTGTAATTGCTCTAGAATTAACAATATCTTGATAAGTCATTGGAGAATAGTACTTTTTTTGTTCTCCTTTAACAAACTATCTTGAGTATCACAAGAGACTGAGTCTTCAAAATATATTTTATGATTGGGTCATAAAGTTGGAGTTCTTCAGATCAAATTGAATTTACAAACCTATTTGTGGCTACTAATAGCATGTCTTTATTAGTCTTTTAGAAACATTAGGTATCCTTCTATATCTCTGAATGTTACTGTATGTACTGCAATGGATTTTTATTATGTTTTCCATATATTCCTTGATATTTTAAAAATTTTATACTTTAGGGAGTCTACTGTTATGCTGCCTTTCCTCTTGTGCCACATCAATTGCTGTTGAATGTATGCCATTAATTTTTATCTGTTGTTTTAAATTCTGACACCTTTCTGTCCTTCTTTTTTTACTTTAAGCTCTGGCCTACATGTGCAGAATGTGCAGGTTTGTTACATAGCCATGGTGGTTTGCTGCATCTATCCCATCATCTAGGTTTTAAGCACTGCCTGCATTAGGTACTTGTCCTAATGCTCTCCCTCCCCTTGCCCTTTACCCTCTGACAGGCCCCATTGTTTGATGTTCCCCTCCCTGTGTCCATGTGTTCTCATTGTTCAACTCCCACTTATGAGTGAGAACATGTGGTTTTTGGTTTTCTGTTCCTGTGTTAGTTTGCTGAGAATGATGGCTTCTAGCTTCATCCATGTCCCTGCAGAGGACATGAACTCATTCTTTTTTATGGCTGCATAGTATTTCATGGTGGATAAGTGCCACATTTTCTTTCTCCAGTCTATCTTTGATGGGCATTTGAGTTGGTTCCAAGTCTTTGCTATTGTAAATAGTGCTGCAATAAACATATGTGTGCATGTCTGACACCTTAATTCTTATGTTTTCTGTCGCTCTGTTAAACATCTTGTATTTACTATGCAGATAAACGTCCTTTAAAAATTGTGACAGTTTTGCATCTTTATTTCTAAAACTTTTGAATTGTGCCTTTACTTATTTTTATTGGCTTGGACCATCAAGACAAGGTTGGTGGAATGAATAATTGAATTTAATGATATGGCTGCTAAAGTTCTCACTTTATTTCACATTTTATTAATCTATTTAATAGACACCTTAAAAGTATGAATTTCTCATTAGTAATAAGTATGAAATTTTATTAGAATATTTTTAATATCTGTTATGAAAACCATATGGTATATTTATTTTTATCTGTTAACAGATATATTATTTGGCCTTGATTATGTTAATCCTGTTGGTTTTCATGAAATTGGTATTATTTATTAGTGACAGGTTAAAAAATTCTTTCTTTCTTTCTTTCTTTCTTTCTTTCTTTCTTTCTTTCTTTCTTTCTCTTTCTTTCTTTCTCTCTCTCTCTCTCTCTCTCTCTCTCTTTCTTTCTTTCTTTCTTTCTTTCTTTCTCTTTCTTTCTTTCTCTCTTTCTCTCTTTCTCTCTTTCTCTCTTTCGTTCGTTTCTTTTTTGATGGAGTTTTACTCTTTCCCCAGGATGGAGTACAATGGTGTAATCTCGGCTCACTTCAACCTCCACCTCCCGGGTTAAAGTGATTCTCCTGCCTCAGCTTCCTGAGTAGCTGGAATTACAGGCGCTTGCCACTACACCCTGATAATTTTTTTGTATTTAGTAGAGATGGCATTTCACCAAGTTGGCCAGGCTGGTCTCGAACTCCTGACCTCAGCTGATCCACCTGCCTTAGCCTCCCAAAGTGCTGGGATTACAGGCATTAGCCACTGTGCCCAGCCAAAAAATGTATTTCTTAAACCACCTACAATTGTGTCTTTCTGTAGTGTTGTTTTTTTTTTTTTTTTTTTTTTTTGACTGTGGCTTAGATGTACTCATTATATTTTTTTGTAGTATGCCAAGTTTAAAATTGCATACTTTTCTAAATGTTTTCATTTTTCTCTTTAAAATTTATAAAGATTTGTCATAGTGTTATTTTTAACTATTTAAGATTCTTAAATGCAGTTCAATTCTTACCTTTTTTTTCTGTATTGTCATTTGTGCCTTCTGCAGTACTTTCAACATCAACATCTGATCTCAGTTTTTGCACTCCATCTGTGAATGTAGTTGAGTCACAATTTGCAAAGAGACTCTGGAGAAGGTTTCTGAAATCTAAATATCAGAATGTTCACTAAATTACAATGCTTAGTGAAATGGAGGGATCAAACACATATCACTTTTTTTAGACCAGAAATGAAACATTAATAAAAAAAAAAAAAAAAAAAAAACATTGTCCTCGGTATTTTCTTCAAGTATTCCATTCCTGTTTCAGCAGGTTTTATTACTCAGTCTCAGAAACCTACTGCACTTTAAGTGATGCATTCTGATAAGCCCCAGGAATTTAGAAACTACTGATAGGTTACTGCACTTAAGAGTAAGAGCTGAGAATAGGGTTCCCATCAAAATTCGAATGAAGCTCAGTAAATATAAGTTGTTCTTTGTCTCATCTATTTCTTGCATATGGGAACAAATAAACTAAAATTGGTTAAGTTGAAACTTTTGGCCTGAAACACTCATGAACAAAAGATCACATCAACTGTAAATTGCCTCAGAATTTAGAAACAATTAACTCCTTGCCTCCTTTTCAAATAAGATGAGCAGCAGGCCCTGGACTTCTGGGATGACAGTGAAAGTAGAAAACAAACCAAGAAGTAGATTCCTAGGTTCAAAAAATCTTTATGGAAAGTACCTGAAGTGTGGGGACCTCTCCTTTCTCAGTCCTAGTTTCTGGAAGTTGATCCACAAGAGATTTGGAAGCAGATTCAATGATGTATGCCAGATATTCATCACATAATCTTTACTTAATATTGATTCTGGTTCAAGTTCACCAGAGATGAGAAAAGTTGTCTGTATTCAGAAAATCCCTCTATTGAATATTTAGACTTAAGTCACTCTTTGTACCTGTTGTATCCATCCCTTCCAACCTTTATGCTTGTTGTTGTGGCAAACTGCTACAAAAATCCTCCACACACCTTTCTCCTAGTTGTTGCTCGCTGATTTGAGTTTCTTGTCTTAATTAGTGTCTTTTAATTATTTAATGATCAATTCTTCAGGGTCTCACTCTGCCACCCATGCTAGAGCGCTGTGGTGTGGTCATAGCTGACTATAACCTTGAAGTCCTGGGATCAGTCCATCCTTACACCTCAGCCTCTTGAGCAGCCAGGACTACAAAAGCCCACCATTTTTTTTTTCTTTTCTTTTCTGTAGAGACAGGGTCTTCCCATGTTGCCTAAAATGTCCTTGAACTTTTGGCCTCAAGTGATTCTCCCACCTCGACCTCCCAAAGTAATGGGATTCCAGGCATGAGTCAGCGTGCCAGGCCAATTCAGGTTTAATCTCACATGCACTCAATACTGGCAGTGTAATTTGAAGTTCCTATCCCCATGGAAATTTGAATGGAAACATGTGTGGCTGCAATTTTGATTTGGACATTTCTCTCCAACTAGTCTGAATGATAAAGTGCTTTTGATTGCACTGATTCCTCTGATTCCAGTAATATAAATTATGCCAAACTCATCCTAAATTTCTTGTTTAGTCTCCTTTCCAAGGTGACATCTGGATTACCCTGACTTTACTTAATTTACAAATTCAACTTGTATTTCAATTAGCTAACATTGATGCCTTGCTCCTCTGATTCAATGGGTGCATTCTGGAATCAATATTAAACTCCATAGCAATTTTTCATTCTTAGAGTTTTCTTCTTTTTCTTCTTTTTTTTCTTTTTGATGGAGTCCCACTCTGTCTAAAGTTTTTCTGTACATAGTATTTCTACTTGACCAAATACAAAAATAAAATTTGTTTCCGTGGTTCAAAATACAGAGCACAAGATTAATTAATATGTAGAAGTTGGAGAGAAAAATATGAAAGATAAGAACTTTTTTTCTGTTTTCAACTTGAGCCAGGTTTCTAAAGCATAGGGTCTATTTTATTAACAGTGCAAGTGAATAAAATTGATTGAATAGTTTTACTGGAATTAAAAGGGTAATAGAAGAGTCTTTCACCTTTAACTACTTGGCTTATAGAGCTCTTATTTACAGTGCAGATAGTTAAAACCAGGGGCAATCGACATGCATTGCATGCACGGTTTAGCAAAGGAATATTTAGTGGTCTTCCTTTATCATTCTTTTCCCACGTCTGTAGAGTTTACAGATCCTGGACTACTGCAGACTTTAGCCTTCTGCAGGGAATTGATCTGAAAGGATTCAGTGCTGCTAATGTCTGAATTCTTACACAGAAAAAAAAAAAAGGCCAAATTCATTTTTATTTTTCAGGATACCTCTTTTAATTTTTTTTATTTTTTTTTATTACACTTTAAGTTCTAGGGTACATGTGCATAATGTACAGGTTTGTTACATATGTATACTTGTGCCATGTTGGTGTGCTGCACCCATCAGCTCGTCAGCACCCATTAATTCATCATTTATATCAGGTATAACTCCCAATGCAATCCCTCCCCCCTCCCCCCCCATGATAGGCCCCAGTGTGTGATGTTCCCCTTCCCGAGTCCAAGTGATCTCATTGTTCAGTTCCCACCTATGAGTGAGAACATGCGGTGTTTGGTTTTCTGTTCTTGTGATAGTCTGCTAAGAATGATGGTTTCCAGTTGCATCCATGTCCCTACAAAGGACGCAAACTCATCCTTTTTTATGGCTGCATAGTATTCCTCAAGGATCTAGAACTAGATGTACCATATGACCCAGCCATCCCACTACTGGGTATATACCCAAAG
This sequence comes from Rhinopithecus roxellana, assembly GCF_007565055.1. Taxonomy (NCBI): domain Eukaryota; kingdom Metazoa; phylum Chordata; class Mammalia; order Primates; family Cercopithecidae; genus Rhinopithecus; species Rhinopithecus roxellana. Next base: position 65,908,540 of record NC_044561.1, on the reverse strand, counting down.
GATTATAAATCATGCTGCTATAAAGACACATGCACACATATGTTTATTGAGGCACTATTCACAATAGCAAAGACTTGGAATCAACCCAAATGTCCATCTGTGACAGACTGGATTAAGAAAATGTGGCACATATACACCATGGAATACCTCTTTTATTTTCTATATAGAATTGAAATAATATTGGTTTCTCCAGGGACAGCGAGTGACAGAAAATTGATAACATATTCTGTGAATAGTGCTGAAAAAGGAGAAGAAATATATTCTCATTGACTATTCAAAGTCTAATTGTTTGAGGAGTTTGGATCAATAAATTCTAGGAGTCTGATAAATGTTTTTAATTCTTTGATTAATGAGGCAACACATACCTGTACTATGTCCCATATCATTTGTTGTAAAATATCTAGAACACGAATTACCATGAGGTCTTCTTTTTTATACATACTGTTAAAATTATAGGGCATAAATATAATGAATTAAGTCACTTCAAAGGGTTTTAAGCCATTCTTAATTACTACATACAATAATACTACAAATCCTTAACATATATTTTTTGGATAAGATATATCTCTACCAAGAAAGTAGACTGAGCATGTGGTAAGAAGGAGCTGATAGATAATGCTCTAATTACTATGTGTATAATCATATCTTAGAAGCTTATGCTGAAAACAATTTCCACAAAAATATAACTCGTATAATACAGAATATAGTGCCAGAATGGATTTTTAAAAAAATATTTCTCAAAAGCTTCCTGCACACTGACATAATTATATTTTCAGTTAAGTGTTTTAAGTGTATATCATTGTGGTAAATTAAAAAGAAAATGTCATTACCACATTATGAGAATGTCCTTGTATGACTATGGTTGGATAAAATACAGTGGTGGTTTCAAAGCCCACTGATAGCAAAGTGATCTCTAGAGAGAAGATTTTCAGTCATTTCATTGCTTAAGGAAGCATCTCAAAATTTAGTGGTTTTAACATTAACCATTTCATTATCACACAGTTATATGAGTCCGCTTGATTCTTGGGTCTGGGACAGGTCAGCTGATAGCTGTGGGGCTTTCCAGATATATATGTGTTTGTATATCTAGATATACATATAAAGAGAGATACACATATATACATATACATACAAACATATATATATATATTTGCTATCATCTGGTGGGTCATCTTGCATCCAGACAATCAAGGGTATCCTCATTCACATCTGTGGCTCCCACAGGCTATTTAGAGTGACAGAGACACCCGAGTTTTATTTCTCTTGTCATTCAGCAAGCTACTCTGAATTTCTTCAAATACTGATTTTACATTTACAAAAGCTGCAAGGGAAGCCAACCCCAATATACAAGCACTTATCAAGTCTTTGCTTGTGTTACATTTACTATAAAGTCACATTTCCAAAGAAGGTCACATGACTGTTTCAGGTTCAAGAAATGGAAAATGCCCATCTTCATAGAAAGGGAAGAATTATGAGCATTTAATATTCAATCACAATTCTCCGCTGGCTGCAATTTGTTTACATTTCTGTCACATGAATAATGTGCTCACTCTTAGTCCAGGGATCCAAAATGTTTCATACAATTCTGCCCTTAGGGTCGAAATACAAAATTCTAGTTAGGTGTAGTGGTTCACGCCTATAATCCCAACACTGTTGGAGGCCAAGGTGGTAGGATCCCTTGAGACCAAGAGTTTGAGATCAGGCTGGGCAACATGGGGAGACCCTGTCTATACAAAAACAAACAAACAAAAAATAGCGAGCATCTTGATGCACACCGGCAGTCCCAGCTACTCGGGAGGCTAATGTGGGAGGATTGCTTGAGGCCAGGTCAATGCCATAGTGACCTATGACGGTGCCACGTCACTCCAGCCAGGGCAAAAGAGCAAGCCTCTGTTTGGAAAAAAAAAAAAGTAATCTAAAATCATGCCTAGAAGGCAGACTTGGATATGCTTCCACTGGTCTAAACAGTGAAGTTACCCATGCCCCTCCTCTTCCCCCAAAGACATCCAGTCTTAATGTTGTGCCAGATATATTCATTACATACATATAAAAACCTTAAAAGTTAAAGGGGGTCATACTTCTGCCAGATGTTTTACTACAAAATAATAAGGGTTATCATTTTTTCCATCTTATAATAATTTTCTCGCCTTCATTTACAGATTATGCACGTTTTTCTAGCATCACGTAGTAATGTCTTCCCTGCTGTTTCCAGTCCTCACTATCTCCCTTTCCAAAGAAAACACCATTTCTAAGCACAATGTATTTCTCAATTATCTGTTGCTGTATAACACACTACTTCCTAAATGTCAGTGGTTTGAGACAATAATTATGTATGTGGTTCCTAATTCTGTGGGTTTGTTGCAAAGTCTTAACTGAGCCAGCCTAGCTGTTTTCTGCTGTCAATGAATAGCTGGATGATTTGTGGTGAACTAGCTCACATGACTGACAGCAGGGAGGCTCTTGGCAATTTGGAAGAGACTGACTCTTGCTTTTTGTTATTCAGGAGGATAGTCTGGGCTTCTTCACAGGGTAGTTGAAAGGTCAAAACACTACACAGAGAGTAAACCCAAATTCTCAAGTGCTTTCCAAGTCTCTGCTTTTAACATTTGCTTATTTCCATTTGCCAAAACAATTCACATAACCCATACCAATTTAAAAGATGGAGAAATAGATACCACTTCTTCATAAATGAAATAATTAGTAGTCATTTTTGCTATTTATCATAGTGGGTTCAATAAAAAAAGTAATAATTTCATTTTTTCCCTGTGAAACTAAAGAGACAGAAAATATAAAATGAGACTTATAAGGTCTGCTTCACATATGTGCCATGTATGCACCTCTTGGGCCTTCTAATTCCTTGAGCTCTTCATCAATCATACAATTTTCTTCTTCCATACTTCATAGTTTAGTGTTCTCATAGTTTGGTGTTTATCATTGCCAATTACTCCACCATCTCCAGAAATTTAGATTCATGGAATCTCAGCTATGATTTAAAATTTCTATCTTTGCAGCTTATTTCTCTTACTCTGCCCACTTGAAACAGAAACAAAAACTTTGACTTCACCTTGAACTCCAGTCCATTAACTCTATCACCTTTTCCACTCTTCATCCTCCCCTCCTTACCCAGCTTAGAATTCATGGTATGTTAATATAATTACTTCTTCTCAGATAACTTCAATTTTACTTCCATGTTTAACCTGAGTAAATCCCATACCCAGAAAAATCTATTTCTATATAACCTTCTAACTACATCAGTGAATTTGAAAGCAACTAACTTTGCTTACACACACACACTCATATGCACACACAGTAGTATGGACCGGTCTCACTTTAAATTTATAACCGCAAGCACCGAGTGTACGCTCAGGACTTCTTGGCAAGCCTATTGCATTTCCTAGCTAATTCACGTAACTGGTCAGGGAGAGAAAATTTCTTCACTCCCTATTTTAAGCTAACATTATTATTTTACTGAGAATATAGTACAACTTAAAAGTGAATTCCTGGACCTATATCACCAAATGAACCAATCCACTGGAATCTATAGGCCCAACCATTCTTTGCCTTTCCTCACAATGAATACATAGCCAGTGTTTATATCTAAGGTCACGTCCTCTGTTTGTACACTGAATCTCATTCTAACTTAGCAAATCAATGTGTTCCCTTTGGTAGTTATTTCTTCTCTCTCATGCCATGGCATATTTAAATAATTAGATCAGTTCTATCACTATTTAACTTGATGCATACTAATCTAATGTAAAATTATGTGAATTCCTTATTTACTTGTCCCTGTGTATTAAAAAAAAACTTTAAAGTTATCTGTATATACATGTAGACACAGACATATACACACATACATACATACATACATATATTCACTATTATTGACTATTTTATTCTCACTGTACCTCTGCAAGTAAACGTTCATCAAGGTCAAACCACTGAAACCATTCTTGTCAATCTCACCATTTTTAAATTCTTGAAGTAAACTTGGTACCTTTCAACAATCTTTGACAAAGGTGATAGGTGCCTCTCTCATTAACCACTTTCTTCACTTGTTTTCTGGGTCATAAAAGTCTCATTTTTCGTACTATTTACTAACTATTCCTTCTCCCCTCATTCTCTTCAGTCTCTAAGTATTAGAATTTATTTCCAATCAGTAAACATTAGGATTATTCAAGACATGACTAGAAATTATTTTCTCCCTATGACTCGCTATGCTCGTAGCGAATTTCCATGGCTTTAAGTAACATGTATTGATTAATTAGTCCTGAATTTATATAGCCAGTCCCCATTTGGTCCTAAGCTTTACTTTTGTATCCAACTTTCCACCTAATATTTGCATTTGGATGCCAATCAAACAAGCATCTTTCACATGTCCAAGGCAAAGCGTCAATTTCAGCAATACCATTTGCTTGCCAGTTTTCTTTGTACCGGTAAGTCACTCTAAAAATTACCCACCTAATCAAAGGGGAAGTAAACAAAAACAAAAATTTCAGAGTCATCTTCATGGTCTTAATTTCCATATCACATGTTGAACCTACATTTTAAATTCATTCCATGTTAAGAGGATCTTCAAGGGCCAGGCGCAATGGCTCACACCTGTAATCCCAGCACTTTGGCAGGCTGAGGCAGGCAGATCATGAGGTCAGGAGTTCAAGACCAGCCTGGCCAGCATGGTGAAACGCCATCTCTACTAAAACAAAAAATACAAAAATTAGCCAGACGTGGTGGTGCATCCCCAGTAGTCCCAGCTACTAGGGAGGCTGAGGCAGGAGAATCACTTGAACCTGGGAGGTGAAGGTTGCAGTGAACTGAGATCATGCCATTGCACTCCAGCCTCAGCGACAGAGTAAGACTCTGTCTCATAAACAAGAGATCTTGACTAGCCCTCATGCCACCACTAACCACTTTTTTTTTGGACTACTTATGCAGGTTTCTATTAGTCTCTCTACCACCACCCTTTCTTCTCCACACAGCATCAACAGACATCTTTTAGAAATAAAAATAAGATCTTGTTATTTTTCTTCTGCCATTACCCCGACAGTGAGTTCCCATTAAACTCAAATAAAATTCAAAGTCCAAGGTACCATGTGATCTCATCCATGCTTGCCTTTGTAACCTCATTTTCTACTTGTTCAACTTTTTTCCAACCACTCTCACTCTTTTGGACAACTAAGAGGTGTATTTTACACTGCTCCTTAAAGGTTACTAAGAGGTTTATACCTTAACTGTTCAACGCTCAACTATAGTAATGAATAAAGTCACTTAGCCTTTGACTTTCTTTCTTCTGTCTCTCACTATTCTACTTTGTCTGGCCTTTTGCACTTGCTCCAGATGCATGCAAATGCTTTTATCAGCTTTTTTTTTTTTTTTTTTTTTTTCCAGGAAACCCAAACTAAGACAATTCGTGACAGCAGTGGCCTTGTTTTGGTGAATAATGTTTCTCCAAACTCCGATAAACTTCCAACTGCCAGTGGTAAGTGAAGCAATAATTCTTGTCATGTGGTAGCATTATAATTAAGATTTTTACAGGAGATAAATCAGAATTTGGTACAAAGAGAGTATGAAGCATTGGTTTGCATAGTAACAGCACACATTATCAATATAAGAGCAACAGTAATATTAAGGACTGTGCAATTCATTGTCCTTAGTTTAGTTTTAGAAGCCAAAAAAAAAAAAAAAAAAAAGGAAAGAAAATTACAGGCTTAAATTAGCCAGCTATCAACTTAAGGCATACTGTAAAGTCATCCTGGCAGAACAGAGCAGATATTGATGAAAACAAGGCTCAGTATTTAAATATAAAGATGTCAGAGTTACAATGGACACTGAATGTTTAACTCCCATGTGTCTCCTATGCCAGAGAAGAGCCCAAATTTGTAGGAAAGGAAGACCTAGGGACCCAGAATGTGCCCAATTATCTGAAAACCCTGAAAATATTGAATTTCCACAGTCATATTCTTCTTTGGAAGAAATAGCTGCCTTCCCATATTAAATGCTGTTCTTACATAGAGCTCTGGTAAAGACCTCATCTGGTTCAGGTGTCTTGCAGGATGATGCTTAGATTATTCAATATCTGACTGTATCTCCTCTCACAGTTTCCTAGTCTCTAAGCAGGGGCAAGTGAAACAGAGCAAAGGCAAGATAATGCAGTAATTTCTCAAGGAGGAGAAAGACAAACACATCCAAATAACTAAAAGATATGACTGATAAGTATTGAAAAATACTAGGGAGCATATGTTGGAATGTATCTGGAAGTTAAGATTTGGACCAGGACTACAAAATAGATGGCTTATTATTCACTCAGGAGCATGCCGTTGTGACTCAATGTTTAATGTCCTGGAAAGGACACCTGTAGACAATACTTAACATTGCTCTTTAAATTTTAAAAACAGTGATTGTCTATGGTGGATGAAATAGAATATTCAGAACAGTTTCAGAAGATGAAGGTAGATGAGGAAAATGGAAGAAATCCAATATTTGAGATTAGAAACCCTCCCAGTGAAGTCTGTTTCATGGGAAATTTCAGAGGATATAGTAATTCCCTTTATTCATGGAGGTTCAAAGATTTCCAGTGGATGCCTGAAACCATGGATAGTGCTGAACCCTACGTATACTATGGCTTTTTTGATCTGATAAGTAAGGTGGCTACTTCATGACTAATGAGTAGGTAGTGTCTACAGCGTGGACACACTGGACAAAGGCATGATTCACTTCCCCAGTGGGACAGAGTGAAATACCATGAGATTTCATCATTCTACTCAAAACGGGGCACAATTTAAAACTTCTGAATTATTTCAGGAATTTTCTATTTAATATTCGCAGACTGTGATTGATCACAAGTAACTAAAACTGTGAAAAGTGAAACTTCGGATAAGCAAAGATTATTGTATTTCTTTCAATAACAATAAAAAATAAATTGTTAAGATATATGCTGGCATCTCTGAGTAGCTCAGGTGTGCCTCCTTCTCTAGGCCAGAGCTGACATTAGAAGACTGCCATGGGACTGAGCTCCCTAGGACCACTGGGTTTGGATTCTGTAATTGAAGAGGCCAGGAGGTCAACACTTATCATCAGAAACAGTTTCAAAGTGACTGTCATAATGAGCATCAAGATTAGAAAGTCAACCAGGCGCCTTTACCCACAAGGATGTGCAAGAATGACTAATGGATCAGAATATTGCTTAATGTTAAGATGGATGGGAGCTAATTAAGGTGTTAATTGATTTCACTAACCAGAAAAAAATTGAAAGCTGCTGGGCAAATGTCTAACTTAGCTGCCATATTAAAATTGAGATCTATACCCACTTTTCAGACCAAAGCTAGAAAATTCTACCACAGAGAAAAGGACTTAACTGTATCCATGTGATATTGAGATTGCTGCTACACAATGGTGGAAGCAAGGACTACATCAAGGTATTGCCTAGGGTGTTCCTGGATGCTTCATGCCCAATAATAACTGTAAATGAACAATTGTAATAACTAAATCTTAACAAGAATAAGGCAACTAAAGACTCCTACTCTTTAGTTAAAAGAGTTAGAGCCCCCTGCCCCCATTTTGCCAAAAATCTATACATTTTGAAGAGTTGGATAAAAATGAGAAAATTCTAAAGTGGATAAATACTAAGTACGGTCTTAAAAACCACTTACTTAAGCTCATTACAATAAACTTTGTTGCTTAAATATTTCCTAGAGAATGAGGCATGCCACAATCTTGAAGGCTCTAGAATGTATTGAAATTTAAACACAGAAGGACGGAAGGTGATTAGTGCAAAGGTTGGAGTATATTGGACGCTGGGTAGGAGGAACTTTTTACATCCTTTCCAATCTTCCAGCTCACCTTTGTGCTCTTGCCATCACCTCAACGAACAGCTGCATCCAGACACAAACAGAGAGTCTGCCTAGGATTTACCACATGTCTATTGCTATCGGCCCAAGGGGCTTCTCTTCTACTTTCATGTAAAAAATCTTAGCTATTCTGTGTATTTACAAACCCAAAAATGTGAGTGTTAACCCTAGTGAATCTTGACCAATAATCTATAGGTACTGATGGATTAAATTGCATCTTCTGTGTTCCTTTAGTGGAAGATTCTGAAATCAATTTTACATGATCCCTCGGAGTCCCTGCTAAGATTAAGTCTCATTTTCCTACAGAAGGGTTCAGCTTGCTAACAGCTTAGATTAGCATTTCATACTTGCCTATTTCACTCTTTTCTGCCTCCCACTCTTGACAAATGGCTCATTTTCAAAAATATTCTTACTGCATGTACATCTTTATCTCAGGTTTTGATTTTGAGTGAATCCAGTTTAAGACACTGGCATTCTTTTTTATTCCTCAAACACATACAACAAACTAATTTCCACCTAAGTTGATGAACTCTTTTTTCTTTTTTCCCAATATTCTGTTGCTCACAAGAAACATTGTTTACTTCTTTAATTTATTCTGAACTTTAGCCAAACATCTACTTTATAGCTAGCCCTTCCTTGGATTGGATAGCACTTCGTACTCCCTCATTACTCTTTAACACTACTTCATTTGCATGTGTATTATATAACTTAGTCACTTAATTTTAAATACCATGAAGTTATAACTTTTCCTAGAAGAGTACTTAGCAGTTTTTAGCACTCAAGCATCTTATTATCAGCAAATGACTAACAGTTGTCTATTTTTGACCAAGAATTACGAAGTCCCAAGTATCTCATTCTGTGGTAGAACAACATAACTTGCCTAAAATTAGAACATGGTAACACATAAGATTGAATTGTCAAATATGACTCACATGAATTACAGATCTTATAATTGAAACCAATGTCAACTTTATTAATGATATAAGAAACAAACAGGTGAGGCATTTCCCTTGGTGAAATCTGAGGCCTCCTGTGCACCTGTCCTTTGAAGCTCCTTGCTCAATAGCATTAGAATGCTTCCCAATCTCAGATTTAATATGTGGGTGGGTATTGAGTAAGGTATAATGGAGCATTGCTTCACAGGGTAAGCCATTTGGTTAAATAAAATCTTTATTGTATACCTCATTAAATAATCAGCACATGTAACTGACCCTTTTCTCTAACAAGCCAGTAATCCCAACCCCATAGATGCCAAAACTTTAAGAATAATTGCAATAAGCAAACCAGAAAGAATAGATCTGTTCAGCCCTCAAACTTCTTATAGATAAGAACTCTCCATGCCATAAACTCCATTTGCGTGTTTAGAAGGTCTGCTTTCTGACATTTTTACTACAGGATTTGTTTGAGGTTGTTCATTTTTTACAGGCATCACTGCAAGTGAGAGGAAATGAGTTACAGGCCTTGCTAAGTTTTTATGTCCCAAAGCTCATACTATTACAAAGTATAAGAGACAACAACTCAAAAAAGGAATAATGATAGAGAAAATGCAAGCACTGGCAATTTTAATGCTATGTCATGTACATTTTTTTTCAGTATTTTCATTTTCAGGTGAGCTTGTCTGATACTTGGCATCCCTCCACAAGTAGTAAGTGAGCTGACTTATTGATGTGTCCGCTTTGTCAATTATATCAGTCAGAACAGGTGTGGCAAACTGGCTAAAATATTTTATTATTTATACAGAATTACTAGAAAATTAAATGATATAAGAAGTTATTACCATTTTTCTTTGTCACAATTTTTCCCATGAACACCTCACAAGACGAGATATTAAAGGAAATATTAAAACAAAAACAACCCTTACTCCATTGATAATTTGAAACCATTGTCTCCGTTGTCACTTGTCTGAGGAGTCACGCTCTTGTCAGTGCCTCCAGGTAGTGACGTCTGTGGCTCAGCTCCGCTTCATCACACTTTGTTCAAAGATTTTATTTTTTTCCTTTGGATACAAAAAGGTAACATATGCTGACTTTCAGCATATTTTTAATAAATCTTCCTCTTTCTAAATGAATTGTTTTCTAGAAATTATGCAAAAATGTCTGTTTTGCTGAGACTTAATCCTTTTCTTTCTAACTGTACTCGATACTTTCTGCTGTTCCTCCAAGAAAGTTAGTTTCACTATGATTATTCTTCCCTTGTAACAAATACCAAAACTACATATAAAATATAAGCCACAGGTATTGAATATAAAAGCATTTTCAAAGGGAGCAAAAGTCATCATTAATAACAGAAAAGTAAATATAGAGGACTATAAAATAATTCTTCAAATAAAATATGACAAACATGTATACATTCTATAGAATGTATTTCCCAAAATGTATAACCACAATTTTATTTGAATTTCATGTGTCACTTCTGTTAATGTATCCCTTCTGTTAAAGAAGGGAAAAACTTAAAACACCCATATCACTAAAGTCTTTTTTTTGTCTTCATATATTTTGAATAATTCAGTGTTAAGCAAAAAAAAAAAAAAAAAAGAAAAAAAAAGGTAAGAGAGAATAAATAAGAAGTAGTAGTATAGGAGAATAACAGACTAAATCAGGAGATTAGATTTAGTGTTTACTTTCTTTACTATACTGAGGTCACTTTTTGTCAATGTCATCATAGATTTTCAGTTATTTTTTTCTATAAGTTAATCTTATGTAAATCTTATATAAAATACATTGCATTCAGTATTATAGCACTACATTGAAATAATTTTTAAAAGTCCAAATCATCTTATCCCTTTTAGGGAGTACAGATATATCTAAATTTGTGTCCCCCCCAAAAAAAAAACAGACTGCAAAGTTAAGGCCTATGACTCAATTAATTTATGTCGTGGTGATCCCAAGATGCACTGAGATAGAGGGAAATGAGACTAGAAAGGAAGAAAACAAACTTTAAGGAGTAAGTTACTGCCATGGCAAATTAGACTCAGTGTTTCTGGAATATTGATCCACCAACTTCTCTTTCATTTTTTAAAGTTTTACTTTATTTTTATTTGACCAATAATAATTCTACACATTTATGGGTTACAATGTGGTTTTGATATGTGTATGCATTTTGTAATGATCAAATCAGGGTAATTAGCATATTCTTCATCACATCAAACATTTAGTATTCCTTTGTGGTAAAAACCTTAAAAATCTTCTCTGTCAGGCATTTTGAAATATATAATAGAATATTAACTATTGCCACTGTACTGCACAAGAGAATCCCAGACCTTATTTCTATCTAACTGTAAGGTTGAACAAATTGACCGACGTCTCCTCTCTCCTCTCACCCTTCCCCAACAGCCAGTGAGGACCACCATTCTACTCCTTACTTCTATAAGTTCAACTTAAGATTTCACATGTGAGTGAGATCATATGGTATTTGTCTTTCTATGTCTGGCTTATTTCACTTAACATAATGTTCACTAGGTTTGTCCATGTTGCTGCAAATGACTGAATTTCCTGTTCTTTTAAAAATAGTTGAATACATATATATACACACACACATCAAACTTAATATTTTTTTCATTCATTAATTGGCACTTAGGTTGTTTCTATATCTTGGTTATTGTGAATAATGCTTAAATAAACATGGGAGTGCAAATATCTTTTTTGGGAAACATTTCAAGTTGGGGGATATATACCCAGTAGTGTTGTTGTTGGATTATATAGTAATTCCACTTCTAGACTTTTTTCAGAATTTTCCAAACTGTTTTACACAGTTGCTTTATTAATTTGAAATACCAACAACAGGTTACAAAGGTTTCCTTTTTCACCGCACCCTTGACAACTTGATTATCTTTCATCTTTTTAGTGATAGCCAACAGGTATGAGGCCATATCTTATGGTTTTAATTTGCATTGCTTTGATGATTAGAAATGCTGAACGGTTTTTCATGTATCTGTTGGTCATTTGTATGCCTTCTTTTGAGAAATGCCTATTTGTGTCCTTTGCCCATTTTAAGTAGGGTTATTTATTTTGTTTGTTGTACAGTTTTTCTTTGTACATTTTGTATATTTAGCCCTTCTTTGATGTATGATTTGCAAATATATTCTCCCATTCTCTAGGTTGTTTCTTGACTCTACGGATGGTTTCCTTTGCTATGCAGAAGGTTTTTAGTTTGTTATAATCCCATTTGTCTCTTTTTATTTTTGTTGTCTGTGCTTTTGAGGATATATCCAAAAAGACTTTGCCCGAATATATGTCATGAATATTCTCCTCTAGGTTTTCTTCTAGAAGTTTATTGTTTTGTGTCTGTAATTTAAGTATTTAATCCATTTTGAGTTTACTTTTGTGTATGACCAGAGATAAGGGTCTAATTTCTTCTGTATATGTATATCTGGTTTTTCCAATACCATTTATTTAAGAGATTGTCCTGTCTCCATTGCCTGGTCTTGACATCTGTGTTGCAAATCAGTTCACTTTACATGCATAAATGTACATGTGGGCTCTCTATTCTGTTCAATGGGACTATGAGCCTGGAGTCTGTTTTTATGCCAGTACCATGTTTGGCTACTTTAACTTTGTAGTATATTTTGATATCAAGTAGTGCAATATGTTCATCTTTGTTCTTTTAACTCTAGATTGCTTTGGCTATTTGGGATAATTTGCATTTCCAAACATATTTTAGGCATTTTTTTTTATTTCCATGGATAATGCCATTGGAATTTTAATAGGGATTTCATTGAGTCTGTAAATTATTTTGGGCACCATAGACATTTGAATAATATTAGTTCTTCTAATCCATGAATGCAGAACATCTTTCTATGTAATTGTTTCCTTTTCCATTTCTTTCATAAATATTTCTAATTTTCAGTGAAGAAATCTTTCACCTCCTTTGATAAATTTATTATTAAGTATTTTTTGTAGCTATTCAAAATGAGATTGTTTTCTTGATTTCTTTTTTAGACAGTTAATCAATATATAGATATGCTACTGATTTGTGTATGTGGATTATGTATCATATGACTTTACTGAATTTGTTTACCAGTTCTAACAGTTTTTAGTGGAGTCTTTAGAGTTTTCTCTATATGAGATCATGTCATTTGCAAACAGAGACAATTAACTTCTCTCTCTCCAATCTGAATGCCATTTTTTTCTCTTTTCTAGTTGCTCTAGCTAGGACTTGTAGTACAATGGTGTTGAATAGAAGTGGTGAAGTGGGATACTTGTCTTGCTACAGATCTTAGAAGAAAGGCTTTCAACTTTACTCTGGTAGAATATTAGCTGTGGGGTTGTTATATAGAGCCTTTATTATGTTGAGATACCATCTCTCTATACCTAATTCATTGAGTTTTTATCTTAAAGGAATGCTGATTGTTGCCAAATCATTTTTCCTGCATTTATTGAAATAATCTAATGTTTTTGTTATTGATTCTGTTTGGGTGATTGATTTGCATATTTTGAATAAAGTGGGATGAATCCAACTTTATTATAGTAAATAATCTTTTTGCTGTGTTGTTTAAGTTGGTTTACCAGTATTAGTTGAGAATTCAGGAATATTGGCCTGGATTTCTGCAGATGGGTGTGTGTGTGTGTGTCCTTGTCTGGTTTTAATATTAGAGTAATGCTGGCCTCAAGTACTGAGTTTGAAATATTCCCTCCTGTATAATTTTTGGAAAAGTTTGAATAGAATTAATATTAATTAATCTTTAAATATTCATTAGAATTCATCAATGAAGACTTCAAATTTAGGATTTTTTTGATGGGTGACTTTTCATTACAAATTCAATATTGCTACTCATTATTGGTATATTCACATTTAATATTTCTTCATTATTTGATATTGGTAGGTTGTATGTTTCCAGGAACTTACCCATTTCTTCTAGATTATTTAATTTGTTGTCATACAAATGTTCAAATTTTCCCTTATTATCTTTTGTATTTATGTAACAACAGTTAAAATGTCTCCTTTTTCAGATAGAAATTCTAGAGATAAATAATACAATGATTGAACTAAAAAAGTCAGCAGAAAGCTTCCGCAGCAGACTTAGTCAAGCAGAAGAACAAATGAGTGGGCCAGAAGACAAAATGTTTGAAATTATCCAGTTGGATGAGCAAAAAAAAAAAAATTAAAAAAGGAAAAAGGGTATCTTACATAATAAAAGTTCCAGAATTAAAAGAAAGACAAAAATAGGTATAAAGTATATTTAAAGAAATAATGGCTAAAATGTTTTCTAATCTGAGGAGAAATGCAAACACTCAGTTGTAAGAAGCAAAGAGTTTCCAATCAAATTCAGCACTAAGTGGAGTATATGAATATATCTAATAGTCAAACTACCGACAATCAAAGACAAAGAAAAAATTTGAAACGCAGCAAGATATAAGATACACCACATAAAAGGAAGTGCCAATATGGCTATCACAGATCTCTCAGGAGAAATCTTATAGGCCAGGAGAAAGTGAAGTAATATATTTCAAAATGCTAAAGATAAAACACCACCAACTAAGAACACTTTATTCAGCAAATCTGTCCTTCACAAATGAAGAAGTGAGAACAGTTTTCCCAAAAAATGCTGGGAGAATTCATCAAGACCAAACCTGTTTTACAAAAAAATGTCTAGGAAGTTATTCAAGTTGAAAGAAAAGAATGCTAGTGAGTAACACAAATATATTTGAAAGTATAAAACTGACTGGTAAAAGTAAGTACACAGTCAAATTCAGATTAGTTTAAAACTGTAATGATGTGTTAATCACTTATATATTTAGTGCAAAGTTTCAAAAACAAAACTGTTAAATATAATATAATGACAGTAACTTGTGAAGGGATAGGCAGTTAAAAAAATGTAAATTGTGACACCATAAATTCAAAAGTTTGGGAGGGGTTTGGACTGGGGCTAAAATCTAATGATATTTTTTGCAATCAAAGTTAAGCTATTATCAGCTTAAAATTATATGTTATAAGATTTTTTAAAGATAGTGGTAACCACAAAGCAAAAACTTATAATAGATAATCTGAAAACAAAAGGCAATAAATCAAAACACGCTATTGAAGAAAGCTGCTTAATTCCAAAGGAAGAGAGTAAGGGCAGAAGAAAGAAAGAGAAAGAATCTTTCTTTATTCCAAAGGAATAAAGGGAAGAAGAAAGAAAGAGAAAGAAGAAAGAATCCACAAAACAACTAGAAAACAACAAAATGACAGTTGTAATTTATCCAGACAGAAAATTTACAAAGAAATATTGAATGTATACTATACTCTAGATCAAATGGACTTAACAAACATTTACAGAACATTTCATCCAGTAGCAGCAGAATACACATTCCTCTGAAGTGCACATGGAACATTTCTTAAGGAAAAATCATGTAACAGGCCACAAAACAAGTCTTAATAAATTTAAGAAGGTTGAAGTCATGTCAAGTATATTTTCTGACCACAATGATATGAAACTAGAAAACAAAAACACAATTTTGTAAAATTTAGAAATACATAGAAATTAAACTACAAGCTCTTGAACCAATGTGTCAATGGAATAATTAAAAATGAAATTTAAAAATTTATTGAGACAAATTAAAATGGAAACAGAACATACCAAAAACCTATAGGGTACAACAAGGGCCATTCTAAGAAAGAATTTCATATCAACAAATGCCTACATCAGTTAAATAGAAAAATCTCAAACAACCAAATATCACATCTAAAGGCATTAGAAAAGCAAGAGCAAACTAAAATCAAAATTAATAGAAGGAAGGAAATGGTAAAGATCAGAGCAGAAATAAATAATATAGAGACTAAATCAGCAATACAAAATCTAAGAAGAATTAATTTTTTGAAAAGATAAAATCAACAAACTTTTGCCTAAGAATAAAAGATAGGAGTTTCAAAGAAATAAAATCAGAGACAAAAAGAAGGAATTACAGCCTCTTTTCATTTTTGAAGATGACTTCTGAAATTCTATTAAACTTCTGTACTTCTCAGAACAAGACATGCATTTTTCAGGAAGAAAGACCAGACAGTTGAAACAGGAAGCCCTTGGCATAAATGGGAGCTCATTACAAAGCTGCAGGTAAACCCTAGGATATGCTAATGGGGCACTGATAAGGTATTTACAAAGTTTGATGATGCTAGTGAGTCAGTTTGTAAACCTGAATAGTTTCCAAAATGAGCACCATAACTCCAATTTTTTGTTGTAATATATATTTTAAAATCCCTGGTAGAAACCAGGCATTCCGTGGTAAATTTTAGAATTTCCTTTAAAAGAACATTTTCAAATTGAAAAGATCCATATTTATACTGTATTCCTACTCTGACATCTCATGCTCATGCCCTATCTGCTATATAAATTTCTATCATTTTATTTATTTGAATTAAATTAGGCAGTAGGAGAGGTGTTATTGACAGGATTTCTTCCTCAGCATTGTGTATCCACATATAAAATGTGTTTTGCTCCTATAAACTAGTTGTTATTCTTGAAACTGAGAAAAAGTGTTGACAGATTTTCCCATTTATTGAAATATGTTCAATCTCTTTGTCTTCAATACATAGGATTCTATTTGACATAGCAAATAATTGTAAGTTTCAGCAGCAGGGTTATATTTCTGGGTTTGTTTTGTTTTGTTTTGTTTTGTTTTCTGTAAGAAACTATAGAAGTAGCACTGTCCATTCAGTATTAACAAACTTTTTTTTTTTTTAACTCTCACTTGAATTCTCAGGTGTGACCCAGCACTAGTTTTACTTTCTTCTATTATGACCTTAATAATGATAATGATGATTACTGTGGTTATTATTGTAAGCATTTTTATATTTGGTTGTGGTTATAGTATTTTACAATTTTGCTCTGCTACATTAGGTCAGTGGTTTGATTCATGGGAACGTTTCAGTCAAGTATGTGTAATAGTTCATAATTACACAAATTGCATAATTTTAGAAAAGCTTTTTGTCTTAGAACAGTTTTAATTTTAAAAAAGTTTTAAATCTACTGATAAATTAAAAAGGTAGCATAGAAACCCTCCATATTCCTCACTTTTAGTTTCTCCTATTATTAATGTCTTACATTTATATAACATTTATTACAATTAATGAACCAATATTCATGCACTATTATTAACTAATGTCTGTAGTTTATTTAGATTTTCTTTGTTTTGACCTAGTGTCCTTTGCCTTTTCTTGAATCTTATCCAGAATGTTACATTATTTTTGGGTGTTATGTACATTACTCTCTAACAATTCAAGTGACCTCAGTATACTTTTGCTAAAGAACTGAAGTACTGGCCGGGCGCGGTGGCTCACGCTTGTAATCCCAGCACTTTGGGAGGCCAAGGCGGGCAGGTCACGAGGTCAGCAGAACCAGGCTAACACGGTGAAACCCCGTCTTTACTGAAAATACAAAAAATTAGCCGGGCGTGGTGGTGGGTGCCTGTAGTCCCAGCTACTCGGGAGGCTGAGGCAGGAGAATGGCGGGAACCTGGGAGGCGGAGCTTGCAGTGAGCCAAGATCGCGCCACTGCACTCCAACCTGGGCGACAGAGCGAGACTCTGTCTCAAAAAAACAAAAAACAAACAAACAAAAAAAGAACTAAAGTACTGTTCTGTTATTCAGAAAAATATTTAGCAGCTTTTAACATATTTTCCACTACATTTTTTGGACCCTTAGAAAGAAGAGAGGGAGGTCGGGCGCAGTGGCTCACGCCTGGCATCCCAGCACTTTGGGAAGCCAAGATAGGTGGATCACCTGAAGTTCAGGAGTTCAAGACCAACCTGACCAAATGGAGAAATTTTGTCTCTACTAAAAATACAAAAATTAGTTGGGCATGGCGGCAGGTGTGTGTAATCCCAGCTACTCAGGAGGCTGTGTCAGGGAGAATAGGTTGAACCCGGGAGGCGGAGGTTGCAGCCAGCGGAGATCGCGCCATTGCACTCCAGCCTAGGCAACAACAGACTGCACACTGGGACTCCGTCTCAAAAAAAAAAAAAAAAAAAGAAAGGAAAGAAGAGAGGGAAAGCAGGTGCCAGACTGGCGGAGTTAACTATGTCTATCCAAATTGCGTATTTAGTATGGACAACTTTCCTGGCTGGAACAGCCTTTCTGAGTCCTCCACTGTAGCCCAGGATCTGTGCATGCCCTCAACTTAGATAAGCATCCTGTTGAGCCACCAGACTGACTTTCCTTCATTCAGTCACTCATGTATTCATTCATTCTATCTAAGGATCAATCATCTTCATAATGCTATTTTTCCCTATTATAAAATTGTAAATGATAAATATTTGTAGAGCTGTATTCAGCATAGGTTATCCAGTAGCTGAAAATGATTTTCATCTTTGCATTTGTGGATGATTCCCTGAGTTATTAAAAATATATTTATATATGTACCTAAATTTAAAAGTACTTCTTTTTTACATTTAAACATTATATAACAATGTTAATTTACAAGGTTATTGAGAAAAAGGAAGGATAATATATTCCTATACAAGGTAGTTCTAATCTTATAGACAAACATAAAGATTTTATAAAGTATCCTAATTTTTGAGAAAAAAATAAGAAACCAATTTAAGAAATTGAAAAATGCCATTAGAATATTTAATATTGTTAAAAAATGTAAAAAAAAATCCTCATCTGTAAAAAGCTTTAGGATTTGATAAAAGGGCTAGCTCAATTGAAAGTTAAAAAAGCAAATGTAGGTGGAGGAAATACTAATAAATCACCAGCTAACAAGGTTGATTTTGTATTTCATTCAAAAACTAATATTGAGAATAGACATAGAATATGGCAAGTGTGGGAGCAGAGATGGGGTGAATGTTAGGCAAACGCTCCCTTTTCCCTGTGAAAACACAGCAAGACCAGATTTTTAAGGTTGTCCTCTAGTTGACTATGGTAATGTGACTTATTTCTCTTCATTGTATATATGTAGATATCTTGTGTACTCTTTTTATGCCTGGTCCATAAACTTAGCCACATAAAATTTATTTCTATTTCTCCATCACCTTGCTGTGTTTTGATTCTCCTTACAGCCTTGGAATCCTGGCATTGAGGATGGCAGAGACTTGGTTATTATCTTATGGAGTACCTTTTTTTTTTTCCAGTGAGGGGGATGGAAAGTTGTGCTACTTATTCTACATCAGTACTGCTTTTCATAATTTTGGGGGTCCTCTCCTGCTGTGCAACTACTGCAAACACAGGTGAACATGTGGCTCACACCACATCATCTTGTGAAGAAATGCACCTGAGAAACGGACACATGATGCTCTGTAAGTAGTAAGTGCCCTGTTCTCTAATCTGGAGATCTTATGTTTTCTCCTGTCAAAACAGGAATTTATAAATCATCTTAATAGATCCATGTTACACAATATAAAAACATTTTATAAACTATCATATTTTATATTGAATTTGGGGTTTATGGAGTTCCTAGATTTGGGAATGAGGTTGGAAAATAGATTATTAGAAATATGGAGTGATTATTACTGGCTACTTTGAGCTAAAGTGAAAGAAACAAAGAGGGGAGATGAGATAACAGGCATCGGTTCATTTTCCAACTAAAAGAATGGAAAATAGAACATGACAAATATTTAAAACCTCGAAAGTATAGAAAATGCCTAATGTTCCTCAAATCTCAAAAATAGGAAGGAATATTTAGTAGTATTGAAGTCTGATACTTCAAGTGTGGTTTGATTTTCTTGATTTTACAGATTACCAAGAGTCTTTTGTGTGATAAATGACTTTAGATTCTTATTGACTGAATGAAAGAATGTATATTGTCTTTATGGGAGATGTTTATTGATAGCACTTAAATCAACCTTCTTTATAACATCATTCATTCATGTACAATTATTGATTATTTAATTTAAATTGTTTGACAAAGACCAAATGGCAGTGTTTCTCTTGATTCTTTCTTGTTTCTCTCAGGGTTTGTTTATTTAGCTGTGTTTTTACCAAAGTGCTTATGGCTATAAACAGTTCAGTTTTACCATTTGGTTAATGTTATTTTGGATGGTATTAATATTGTTACCTCTTTTTATTTGTAAATATTTTCCAGGCGTATATTTTTAAATATTTAGTTTTAAAATTCATGTGTACTTTTTACCCACAGGCTGATAAAAAAAAAAAAAAAAGGTGGACACACATAGTCTTTTTTTTTTTCTTGAGTTTTATTTTAGGTTCAGAGGCTACATGGGCAGGTTTGTTACAAGGATAAATTGTTTGTCACTGACATTTGGTGAACAAATAATCCCTTCACTCAGGTAGTGAGCATAGTACCCCATAGGTGGTTTTTGAAACCTAACCCCCTCACACTTTTCCACCTCAGTGAGTATCCAGTGTCTATTTTTTCCATCTTTGTGTCCATGTATACTTAAAGTTTAGCTCCATCTTAAAGTAAGAACATGCAGTATTTGGTTTTATGTTTCTACGTTAATTAACCTAGGATAATGGCCTCCAGCTTCATCCATGTTGTTGCAAAGGACATGATCTTATTATTTCTTATGACTACATTATATTCCATGGTGTATATGTAACACATTTTCTTTATCCAGTCCACCACTTGCGGGCATCTAGGTTGATTCCATGTCTTAGCTGTTGTGAATAGTGCTGTGATGAACATAAAACTGCATCTGTCTTTTTGGGAGAATGATTTATTTTCATTTTGCTATATACCCAGTAGTGGGATTTCTGGGATGAACAACAACTTTGTTTTAAGTCCTATGAGAAATCCCCATAATGTTTTCCACTGTGCCTGAAATAATTTGGATTCCCACCAGCAGTGTGTAAGTGTGCACTTTTCTCTGCAACCTTGCCAACATCTGGTATTTTAAAACTTTTAAAGTAATAGCTGTTGTGACCAGTTTGAGTTGCTATCTCATTGTGGCTTTAATTTGCACTTCTCTAATGAGAAGTGATGTGGAGAATTTTTTCATGTATTTGTTAGTCTCATGTACGTCTTCTAGAGAAGTGTCTGTTCATGTCTTTTGCCCATTTTTCAATAGGGTTGTTTCTTTTTGCTTGTCAGATTGTTTAAGTTCCTTATAAGTTCTGGATATTAGGCTTTTGTCAGATGCAAAGTTTGCAGATATTTTCTCTCATTCTATAAGTTGTCTGTTTATTGTGTTGATAGTTTATTTTGCTGTGCAAATGTTATTTAGTTTAAATAGGTCATACTTGTCCATTTTTATTTTTGTTGAAATTACTTTTGAGGACTGTCATAAATTCTTTGCCCAGGCTGTTGTCCAGATGGTGTTGTCTACATTTTCTTCTAGAGTTTTTACAATTTTTGATTTTACATTGAAGTCTTTTATCAGTCTTGGGTTGATTTTTGTATGTGGTGAAAGGAACAAGTCTTTTTCTACATTTGGCACAATGTAGCTGGCAACCCAGTTAACTCAGCACAATTTATTGAATAGGGAGTTATTTTTCCATTGCTTGTTATTGTCAACTTTGTTGAAGTTCAGATGGTCATAGCTCTCTCACTTGTCCCATTGGTCTAGATATCTGTTTTTGTACCAGTACATGCTGTTTCAGTTACTGTAGTCTGAGAGTATAGTTTGAAATTGAGTAGTGTGATGCCTCTGGCTCTTTTTTTTTTTTTTTCCTTAGGATTGCTTTGGCTATTCAGGATCTTTTTTGATTGCATATGAATTTTAGAATAGTTTTTTTTTTTCTAGTTCTGTGAACAATGACGTTGTTAGTTTGTTAGAAATAGCATTGAATCTTTAAATTCTGAGTCTTACGGCCATTTTAACAGTATTGATTCCTTCTATCCATGAGCATGGAATGCTTTTCCATTTCTTTGTGTTATCTATGATTTCTTTCAGCAGTGCTTTGTAATTTTTATTGTAGACATATTTCACATCCTGGATTAGCTGTAGTCCTAGATATTTTATTCTTGTTCTGGCTATTGTAAATGAGAGTACTTTCTTGATTTGGCTGTCTGCTTGGGTGTTATTTATGAATAGAAATGCTACTGATTTTTTACATTGATTTTGTATTCTGAAACTTTACTGATGTCATTTATCAGTTCTAGGAGCCTTTTGCTAAAGTCTGTGGGGTTTTCTTGGTATAAAATTACATTGTTTGTGAAGACAGTATGATTTACTCTCCTACAATTTGGATGCCTTTTATTTTTTTTCTCTTGCTTGATTGCTCTGGCTAGGACTGACTAGTATTATACTGAATAGCAATGATGAGAGTTAGCACCTTTGTCTTGTTCCAGTTCTCAAGGAGAACAGGATAATATTTTCAGCTCTTGCTCATTCAGTATGATGTTGGCTGTGGATTTGTCATAGATGGCTTTTATTATTTTGAGATATGTTGTTTCATGCCTCGTTTGTTGAGGGTTTTTAACATAGATGTTCAATTTTATCAAAAGCCATTTCTGAATCTATTGAGAAAATCAGGTGTTTTTGTTTTTAATTCTGTTTATCTGGTGAACACAGATTGTCTTTATTCAATGCAATACTGTGTGAATTAAACCTTGGTTATGTTTGGAGGATACATTGTCAGTATGCTCAGTTAATATGGTTCTGTGCAAAACAGGGACTGCTTGCAATTGGGTTTTCCACTTCCTATCTCATATTGAACATATACTTATTAGGAGAAATGGTTGAATATATTTTATTTTTATATTTATACAGGTAAATTAATTCCTCTCACCTGTATGATTCACTGGACTATAATTTTGTTTTTTTCAGATTTTTAATTTTATCTTTTTTACATGCTTTGCATCTTGTCAAAGGACTAGCTTTTTCATTGGTTTGAAAGGTGTTTGTAACACTTCTAATTTTACTAGAGGCTATAATTAAATTAAT
Organism: Rhinopithecus roxellana; assembly: GCF_007565055.1. Taxonomy (NCBI): domain Eukaryota; kingdom Metazoa; phylum Chordata; class Mammalia; order Primates; family Cercopithecidae; genus Rhinopithecus; species Rhinopithecus roxellana. The sequence goes on along the minus strand of NC_044561.1, from coordinate 65,885,937 downwards.
AGCCAATTATTAATATTAAATATATTTATATGCAACCCATAATAATTTGAACTATTTTTTATGCCTTCAAATTCCAGGAAAGATTTAATCATATTTTCACTTGTCATTATTTATCTTTCCTTCCAAAGTTTTGATGGTGGCTGCTGTGATCTGTGATGATTAACTTAAAGCAGCTTTTCCAATACTCTGGGCTAAAGGTGATGCAGTTATTCAAATCCTAAGCAATTATGTGCCTATTTAAAAATTGAAAGATGAGGATTATTTGTGACATATTGACATAAAAGGAAATGAATTATAAACAAATAATAAACATGCACATACTTTATTAGCTACCAAATTATTCTGAAGCAAAGGTCTGAGGAAAATTTAAGTCTGACTCTGCTATAATATTTTTAAAAGTATGAAGCCAGGGTTTACTCATTTGCAATGCAACATTTGACCTATAAACTGTGAACATTTGTAAGATACATTTTAAAGAATGACATAAAAAATAACACACAATTATTATCAGACAGCATGTTACTTTATACATGTTTATTCTCTATCACATGCATCTCAGTTTCTAAAATTTCTCATTCCCTTTTAAAATTACATAACTGAGCCTGACACAGTGGATCACACCTGTAATTCCAGCACTTTGGGAGGCTGAGGCGGGAGAATGACTGGAGCCTAGGAATTCAAGAACAGCTAAGGCAATATGATGAGACTTTGTCTCTACAAAAATAAAATGAAAAATAGCTGGTGACACATGCCTGTAGTCCCAGAACTTGGGAGACTGAGGTGGTAGGATCACTTGAGCCTGGGAGGTCGAGACTACAGCGAGCCATGACTGCACCAGTGCATTCCAGCCTCTGTGACAGAGAGAGACCCTGTCTTTAAAAAATATATATGTTTGGGCACAGTGGCTCATGCCTGTAATCCCAGCACTTTGGGAGGCTGAGGCGGGTGGATTACCTGAGGTTAGGAGTTCAAGACCAGCCTGACCAACATGGTGAAACACTGTCTCTACTAAATACAAAAAAATTATCCAGCCGTGGTGGCGTATGCCAGTAATCTCAGCTACTCAGGAAGCTGAGGCAGGAGAATCTCTTGAACGCGGGAGGCAGAGGTTGCAGTGAGCTGATATTGCACCATTGTACTCCAGCCTGGGCAACAAGAGCAAAACTCCATCTCAAAAAAAAAAAAAAAAAACCACACATATATAATATATATTATATATCTGTATATAATATATATTATATGTGTGTATATGATATACACACACACACACACAAGCTAGAGTATTTCTCTGTGTGTAACTTGTATATCCTCACCTCAATTTTGTTATATACTGTTTAATCTCCATTACCCTTTCCTGCTGATAATAAAGTGAAGATGCAAAAACAAACCAGTATTTTTCACAATTTGATATGTTGGTGTATTGCCACCTATTTCTCAGCAAACAGATTGTGCATGGACTGCTAACTATAAATTTCATCAGCACTAACGTAAGAAATGTTATTTTCTTTAAGCATGATTTTTGATATGGGGCTATTTGTGTCTGCCAGCATGATTTTTTTTAATTGACTTTTCACACTACAAAGTAAAAGCTAAGGGCACAGTGTATAAAAAAAGTTAAAAGGGTCAAAAATGATCAGAAAATTGGAAATAAAGAGATTAATCTCTTAGATAGAGGAATGACTACTTTTCCCTGCGTGAATTAAGCAGGAAAAAGAAAAGAAAAAAAACAAAAACAGGCATGATCTGCTTAGGGATTCTTGTGAATCAAGAAAAACTCAGTTGAGTGTGTTGCATGTGAGAGTTGAGTTATCATGCCTCCCTGGGGAACTTGTAAAATTATTTGTGGGCTCCAATAGAGTCTCCTAAGTCTTCTAATAGAGTCCCATGGGCCAGCCATGCCAGCTTTCCTCAAAAGAAATTCATTCTTTTGGGAATAAAATCATAGACAGATTTAATGCTCTGTAGAAGTTGAGTTGTTAATCAGGCTGATTCTCTCAGTATATTTTCCTTTTGGACCTTGAGTAATGACCAACATACTGAAAGGTAATATGCAAATTCACAATCAGCCTGCCCACTGTCAACATATCTTTTCCTCTCCTTGTCCAAACTTGAGTTGTACTTCATTGAAATTATCGTAATTCCTCTGTACTATATAGATATTTCTAAATTATGAAAAATATCTAAAGGGAAGAATTTGCTGTGTGTGCTGGTGTTAAAAACCGAAAGCATATTCTAGCAAATCACACATTCTATGTTATTTGGTGCAAAGCGTGAGTTTTACAAGGGAAGGAGTCATGTGTAAACTGGTTCCTATATCTGTGTCAAGCTAATTGCATTCCTCGTACTTCGTGTGTTACAACCAGGAGGAAGCCCTGCTAACACATTCATGGCACAGATTGGCATAAATTTGGAACAGAGAAAATTATTTATTTATAGTCAAATGCTCAGAGGAGCTGGAGAAATCATTAGGCATGAGCAGCAACCACCAATAGTGAAGAAACTGTGTGTCCCCAAAAGAAACCCAGTGTGCAATCTCTTGTTCATATATGAAATCATAAACTTATTTATTCTACATCATTTATTTTACTGTGGATTATATTCTTATATAACATACATCCCAGATGAGACCATTTTTAATTGAAGTATTTGATATAAATGCTGTGAAAATTTATCTCCTTCCTGTAAATGGATACTAGCAAATATATATTTCTATTATTCTCTCCAAATATACACATTTCTTGAGAGATTGAAAAAGACATAAAACATGTGTATAAAGAGTTCTAACAGTTTCCATTATGGTGGCTTTTAATTTTGAAATAGATATGGATTTTATAAGTAAGCTCAAGCAAAGAAGTAATAAGTTATAGCACAATCAATGAGATACCCAATTGACTGGTTTGTGTTGAGAGCATGAAACTTTCACATAAATTAGAATGTCAATCCTAAAGAGTCCCAGAAGAATAAAACAGCGAGTCCAACTTCTGGTACCCTTTAGTGTTGTCATTTAAATTTATGTGCAGATCTTACGTGCTTTCCTTCCCCACACCATTCAATTAAACATCAGGCTGCCAGAATTTTCTTCCCCAAAACCCTTTCCTCTTCCTCTTGTATCTCCAAGAGAATTAATATCAAGAATTTTATCAAGAAGTACTATATTTTATCAAGAAGTACTATATATTTGCTATGGTTTGAATATTGGTCCCCTTTAAAATTCATGTTGAAATTTAATCCATGATGTGAAAGTATTGAGAGGTGAGTCCTTAAAGAGGAGATTGGATCATGAAGGTTCTGCCCCCATGAATGGCTTAATCTGTGTATGGATTAATGGGTTAATGGATTAATGGGTTATCACGGGAGAGGGACTGGTGGCTTTATAACAAGAGAAAGAGAAACCTGAGCTGGCATGTCAGCATGCTCAGCCCCTTCGCCATGTGATGCTCTGTGCTATCTTGGGACTCTTCAGAAAGTCCCCACCCAAAAGAAGCCTCTTACCAAACACAGCTCTTCAACTTTGCACTTCTCAGCCTCCATAACTGTAAGAAATAAATTTCTTTTATTTATAAATTACTCAGTTTCTGGTATCTGTTTTATTTTATTTTACTTTATTTTTTTGAGATGGAGTTGCGCTCTTGTGGTCCAGGCTGGAGTGCAGTGGCGAAATCTCGGCTCACTGCCGGTTTCAAGCACTTCTCCTGACTCAGCTTCCCGAGTAGCTGGGACTACAGGCACCCGCCACCACACTCGGCTAAGTTTTGTATTTCTAGTGGAGCCAGCGTTTCACCATGTTGGCCAGGCTGGTCTCGAACTCATGACCTCGTAATCCACCTGCCTCGGCATCCCAAAGTGCTGGGATTACAAGCATGAACCACTGCGCCCAGCCCTCTGGTATCTGTTATAAACAACAGAAAATGAGCTAATATAGTACATATATATATATATATGTATGTATGTGTATACAGATATGTGTATGTGTATGTGTCAATATCTATCTATTAAAATACCTGTATCTATATCTACCTCACTCAAGCTAAATCATTCTTGACTCTTTAGAATTTCTAAACAGACCATTGCTGGGTTTGTTTACTCCTTAATTTACACACACACACACACACACATATTCATATATATTCATGTATATATACATATACACACATGAATATATATCAATATATGTGTATATATGGATATACATTCACATGGATATATTGTGTATATGTGTATATTCATTTGAATAGACTATTTCCACATTATAATAATGATGTGTTTGGTAAGTTTCCACTGGCCTTATTCAGCAAGTCTCATTGCTCAGCAACTCAAGCATTATAACTCCTGAGTATTTTCTCTTATGCTCAGTCAAAAGATTCCCAGCACTTTTCTATGTTAGTTTAGCTCTCTTTGTTAAATAGTCTTGCCTTTAATGCCATCAACAAGATTCCATCTGTATTGGCTCTATTAAGGAAACTCTTTGGCTACGAGGAGTAGCACACCTTTCTAATAATTTTCCATGAAACTCAAAATAACACAAAGGTATAATTTTAAAGATCCCTAAAATTCAAAGTTAAACTAAAAATTGCTAGAGAAAAAAAAATATTCTGCAGACAAATTATTGAGTTAAGCATACATATATACCCCAAAGTCAGGAAAATGAACAAGAGAATGACTAATATTGTAATCACAATCCTAATAACAGCATTGCTCTTACCTTAGCCTCTTGAAAGATGCTCTATGAATTTTCTTGCTTGTGGGTCTAAGGTTAATGTATGTAAACCCAAAGAAACAAAATAACAAAGCAATCAAAACAACGACAAACAAGAAAGAGCAGCTGACTATTTGAATTGAATTGAAGAATAAATCAAGGCTTTGACAAGCACTCAAGCATCCATAATTGCCACTGGGATTCATCCTGGAGCAATAGTACCTGCTTTTAGATCTGATTTACTGAATAAGATTCTAGAACAATTAACATCCATCTTTATCAGCTAGCAACACAAAAATTACCATGCCTTGTTAGTGTGAGTAATTATTGGATTGGTTGTTAAAATAATGAAGGGAACATTTCTGAAATAAATTCATGGCTTTAGAAAATCAAAATGTTGAAACCTAAAAAGATAACATAGAAACTTTAGAGGTACAAGATGAAGGTGGACAAGGCCTCCCAGAAAGTAGGAGGCCTAAAGCCTTTTCAAGGCTTTGCAAAGACAGAATGTAAATTATCTCCAAGTGTGTAAAACCAACCTTAAATGTAGTGGTTTAAAACAACTGCCATTTATTTACTTATAATTCTGTATTATAAGCTGAGTTCAGGTATGGAGATATTTTGTTGCCCTTGGTTTCAATCACCATGTGTGTACTGGAACTGGAAATCCAAGTTACCATATTAGTATAGCTGCTGCCTCCGGTAACTGGAAGGCTTCCAAGTCAAACCATATTAATTCATATTCTCATTCTCTCTCTGTCTCTCACACACACACTTTCTCTCTCTCTCTCTCTGTCTCTCTGTGTGTCTGTTTATCATCTCTCCATCATAATTGTCAGTACTCTTCTCAGGGAAGTCCCATCTGATATGGTTTGTCTCTGAGTCCCCACCCAAATCTCACCTTGAATTGTAATAATTCCCATAAATTGGCCAACGCCTGTAATCCCAGCACTTTGGGAGGCCAAGGAGGGCACATACAACTGTGAGCAAATGACAGAATAATAAAAGTAGACACTATCGTTTGAAAAAGCAAAGAGAGAAATGAGAGGCATATCACAGTATGGGGTCCATAGCAATTCTGAAATTGAAGCAAGTGTATGTCACCACTTCACTCAGTTCCAGGAACTAGGAGTATGTCTTTTCCTCTGATGGGAGTCCAAGGAGAACTCATCAAAAGTACCAATCAGGTGGCAGCTAGTTTCTGCTGAATCATTTTAGTTAAGGACTTGGGGTTCAAACATCGGGAATATAGGGAGATATTTGTTTGCTTTTCAAATGAGGTACCAACTTTTACTACTGTCATTGAGTTCATAGTTTTAATTTTATCATTGGTTAAATTGTACGGAAATGGGTTTGCATCTATATTTAGACTCACTTCCCCTCAGACTTCTACAATTTTGAAGATGTGGTCAGATACTCTTCTAGGAGCATCTAGGACCAATCAGTTGAACCGACTAGACTTTAAAACCATAAATATTTTATGGTGTTATTGCTTCACTGTCTGAAAGCATGAGACTGTTAAATCAAGAGATTACTAAAACTTAGGATAGCAATATTTTGAGTTCTTTAATTTCATAACTGTCATTTTGAGACAACCTGAAGCATGAGATGATGAAACTTTTCTTTGGCAGATTGTGAGCTTGAAATTATCAAACTGAGAAATGACTAAGCCACAAGACTGTAAGAGCCCTTCACTTCAAGACTTTCAGATTGTGAGTTCTAATTATGCCCTGTATTTCCACCCCACCTTCATCTACTTTCTCAATGATATTTCTCTGTAAGACATTACTTGTCAAAAACTATTTGTTTTTTAAATGTTTCCTTTAAGACAACTAGAATGCTGTAGCATGTGGTTTTACCTAAAGTTTTACTGGCTTCTTTTCAGTTGGATAAAGACCATCCTTCTCCGACAGGCTCATTTCACTGCCTGCCTTGTCTGACCTCAGCAACTATCAGGAGGTAGTGAAATATCCTCCATAGCTTGTTTATTTAGAAACTTCATAGCTTGAATCTTGGAGATTAGTTATTTCATCATTTTGTGTCCATAGCACCTTGATGACTTTAAATAATAATATTAATGTAATACTTCGGCTTATTTTATTTCTTTTGTTTCTTTGTATTTTAACAATAGTGGAAGTTGCTTTGTTTTACCTTTTTATATATCAAAACCAGAAATTGAACTACATTCCATAGTGTGTGTGTGTGTGTGTGTGTGTGTGTGTATCCAGTCAATTCTAGAAGTCATTTTTGTTTGTTTCAGATCTTTTCATTCTTTTTATTCACCTCTTTTTCACCTTTATATTTAAATATCCTCTTTTTTATTAAAATTCTCTATCAAATCTATATGTTTTTATTTCAACCATATGGGCTTGTTTTCTATTTTTAGTGATATGTATGTATGAGTTCATATTTTTTAGATGTTTAACTATGAAAAATTTTTATTTGAGGGGAATTTTATAATTAATTTTTTCTTTCCTTTTTTTCTTTTCTTTTTCTGATGGAGTCTTTCTCTGTTGCCCAGGCTGGAGTACAGTGGCGCAATCTCAGCTCACTCCAACCTCTGCCTCCTGGGTTCAAGCGATTTTCCTGCCTCAGCCTCCTGAGTAGCTGGGGATTACAGGCACGTTTCACCACACCCAGCTAAATTCTTTTGTATTTTTAGTAGAGATGGGGTTTCACCATGTTGGTCAGGCTCGTCTCAAACTCCTGACCTAATGATCTGCCTGCCTCCACCTCCCAAAGTGCTTGGATTACAGGCGTGAGCCACCATGCCCAACCAATTAATTTTTTGAATGTGTATTTGCACATGACTCTTCCAGGAATTGGGGTCATAATCAATGCCAGATCTTCATATCAAAATAATTAAATTTTTTGACACCACACAGGCCCGTGAATGCAAGCTTCCATCTGAATGTTACCCCAAGTCAAAAATTGGAATTTAAAATAGGGTTTATGAGGCGTGTCTTTTTGTTTGCTTTTTTCTATTCAATGAAAACAAGTCACTTTCTGTTGATGATTTTAATTTGTTGTTTATTTGCTTTGTGTTTGTTTTTGTCTTTCATTTTTCTAGTTGCCCATTGATGTTTTTCTGCAGAGGTACTTTTTTTCTTCCTGTAAAATTCCTTAATTCTGTCTTCTAACTTGCCCTGATCAGTGTCCTCCCAAGTCCCCAGGAATTATGTTTTTTTTTTCTTTTTTCACTTTGCTTTCTATTCATCTAATATCTGATCAGTACTTTTATTTTATTGTAAGCCTTACCCATGCTTAAAATACGTTCTCTTTTAACACTGAATCCTGTATTTTTACGTATACATTATTAGGAGATGTTTCTTTGTAAATCTCATCTATTACTAAAAACAGATTAAATTTCTCATAGTTGTGAAAACATAAAAAAGGCCTTTAACATATCTCCTGTTGATAAAGTAACAAATATCTTCCTACATTAAAAATAATAGATTCTCAATAACTGGAAAATAGCATCCTTATTCCTTATCATTGCATTCAAAAACTCATCTTGTCATCTCACCAGATAAAATATTCCTATAACCCATACTTTCAGTTTTATTTTTAATATTTCGTTTCATTCTGCTAATGTTATAATCATAATAAACTAGACACCTATTTTTTTTTTCTTGATGGAATCTTGCTCTGTCACCCAGGCTGGAGTGCAATGATAAGATCTTGGCTTACTGCAACCTCCACCTCCCAGGTTCAAGCAATTCTCCTGCCTCAGCCTCCCAGTTAGCTAGGATTACAGATGCATGACACCATGCCCAGCTAATTTTTTTTTTTTTTTTTTTTTTTTTTTTTTTTTTGTGGAGACAAGGTTTCTCAATGTTAGTCAGGCTGGTCTTGAACTCCTGATCTTGTGATCCACCCACCTTGGCCTCCTAAAGTGTTGGGATTACAGATGTGAGCCACCGCATGTGGCCCACACCTCTTCTTAAACATTATTTAATGTATGTCAATTATGTCTTGATTTACAAATGCCCAATTATTAAATATTCATCTTTCCATCACTCTAGATGGCAAATACATACTCGAGAGGCTCATGCTCCTATAGACTTATTGCCTGTTGCATATATATTTGACTATAATAAATGTATCAGAAACACATTTAAGTGATTTGGTAATTTGATCTTTCCAGTATAAACTAGAAAATATTATGTTTTATTTTAATATTCATCTCATGCATATTCTGTAATCCCTATCTCTACGGTTAATTATATCTGAAGCAAAGTCTCCAGTTATATTCAGATATTACAAAATCTAATCTGGTTCAACTTAAATCTTTCATCTCTTATCCAATTTAAAATTTATTTCTCTGCTCAAACTTAGGTTGGGCTAATGGCTCGACTCACAACCTGCAGTAGGATGTGATTCTATCTTCTAATCTCCCATCTTTCTCTGCCATATGTCTTTTCATTTGATTCTTCCATGGTCAGGATATAGGGAGAGAGTATAAGCACAAAGTACAAAATTCTGACATCAGTAACTTCTGTGAAATGAATAACAAATAGATTTCTCCAGCTTAATAGATCCAAAGCTGAGCTCTTGAGAGCCCCACTGCAAAATCACACACATGTACTCACATTTGTTCTACTCACACATTTTCCCCTCGTAGTTGATGATAGTTTCCAGTGCTGAAGCTCAAATTCTAGAATTAGAAGTATCCTTGACTTTCTGTCTGTGTCTGTCTTTCTCTTTCTCACTGACAAACATACCCAGGTACTCATACACATGCACACATAAACACACAATTTTCTTTCTCACTCTACATCTAATCAATCAGAAAATCATGCCAAACCTATTTTCAAGATAAAACCAGAATCCTACTGCTTCTCACCATCTACTTCAGTAGTGCAATCAAGCATCATTACTTTGTAGGATCATTTCAATACCATCCAACAGGTTTCTGTGCTTTTTCCCTTGCCCCTGCAATCTATTCTTAACTGGGTAACAAAAATTATACTTTTTAAGCAAAAGACCGGGAATGTTACTACACCCACTCCCCGGCACACTGCTGTGGGTTTCCAAAATGGTAGCTATGAATTAATGAGCCTGTACAAACTCTGGTGCCTTGTTATCCTTCTGATACTTTTTTCTACTTCTCTCCCCTTGTCATTTCATTTTTAGCTTGTTTGGTCTCCTACATATGCACCAGGAACTCCTGCTGTAGGATATTTACTCTAGCTAGCTCCTCTGCCTGGGAAGCTCTTGTCTTGAATGTCAGTTGGGCCAACTACCTAACCTTCTTCATACCTTTGCTCAAATTTTATCTTTACTGTCAAGTCTGCCCTATTTACTTTACTTAATGTTCACATATTCTGCTATCTTCTTGGGCAGTTAGAATTCCCCATTACCTTACTTTTATTCTTTTATCAATTCCCTGAATGAGGTACATGTTTTGGGTCATGGATATATATTCTAAGACAATATCTTCCATTCAAATGAAGAATGGCTATGACTACTGTCCCCAGCCAATGTGGTAAAAGGACTCTTTCACTTTAGCAATAAACTACCTGCCTCAGATAGTCACTTTTTTGTGAAACTCATACCAATTTCTGCCGTTAACTTGACATAATTAAATAGCCAAAATTGAGACGTGTATTAATTATGAATTACTATGATTTAGTTTTATGTTTGAAAATATGGAAAAAAAATTGATGAGCAATTCAAGAGGGTATTTTTTCTGTTTTTTCAAGTAAATTAAAGGCCTGTGAAATATGTAAGTCTCATTCACCATTAGGAAATGAACTATGAAATGGTACATGCGATGTGGTTATATTTCTTGCTGTCCTGACACCTTCTATTTGGTGTGCATTTTTGGACATTTTTTAAAACTTCTGTTGGTATGCAAAACAAGAAGTAATAGTATTGCAGTCACTGTGGCATTTTTGTTTAGAATTTAGCTTTTCTCATCATCAATCAAAGACACAAGAAGACATGAAGTCAGAGATTACAAAACCTGCTTTTTCCTAAGGCATTAGCTTGCCCAATCAGAGTTTGGTTTTCAGTTCAATGGAGTGTTTTAATTTTTAATGGTTCACTTCACTGTTGCTTCAAAGAACACAATGTATCAAAGCAGTGAGGATGTTTTATTTCTTCCAACAAAAATTGAGGAAAAGGGCCAGAGTTTTAGGTTTTATAATATTTAATATAACGTGTTTTGTATACTTTGTTTAATAAATGACTTATATTAGAATCATGTTTTTAAGAATGTTTTTTACCTGTAAAAATTACATTGTGTGCTACAAAAATGAATAAAGCAGAAAAAACATTCTACATGGTAATACAATGGTAAATGTAGTATTTCTATACTTGTCTGGAGGCTTATCTGATTTTTATGTCAAAGGGCAGAGAGTATATGAGTTGAGGAGAGAAATATTGCAGTGTTGGCTGAAATTGGAATGTGTGCCTTAAAATAAGAAATGTTGTGGTTTGAATTGTGTCCCCACCACCCCCCAAAATAAAATAGGTTGAAGTCCTAATCCTTATTATCCATGGATGTGACTTTATCTGAAAACAGAGTCTTTGCAGACATAATCGAGTTCCGATTACATCATTTGTGTGGACTCTACTCCAATATAACTGGTGCCCTTTATAAAGAGGAGACGGCAGTGTGAAAACACAGAGATGTGGGCACAGAGGGAAAACCACCATGTGAAGATCCAGGCAAAGATGAGATTCATGTAGCTGCAAGCCAGAGAACTTCCAGGAATTCTACCAGCCCTAAAAGTTAAGAGAAATGCATTAAACAGAATGTCCCCTATGAGCTTTAGAGGGTGCATGGACCTACCAATATCTTCCTTTCAGACATCTTGCCTCTGGAACTGTTAAAGAATGTGTTCCTATTGATTTAATCCACCCAATTTGTGCTACTCTGTTATGTGAATCCTAGCAAACTAATGAGTAAGAAAAACGAATTTTTACTTCTTTATGAGTCACACAGAGAGGGGTCTGTCCATTTGTATCTAGAAAATGTAAAATAAAGTGACACTAGTTTAAAGCATTTTAAATACCAAGCTTTAAGGTGCGTCTCATTTAATTCTCATAATCTAGTGAGCAAGATGCAGTTTCACTTTGCAATTGAGTAAATTGACAACTATATCATCGAGCTAATAGATGAAAGAGATAAGATTTAGACACACATTTGTCATACTGAAAAGCTGTGCTATACTGAATCTATTCTCTCTCCATATATATATATATATATAGATGTATGTGTGTGTGCACGCGCGTATATTTATTTATTTAGAAACAAAATCTCTGTGCCATGTAGGCTGGTGTGCCGTGGCTATTCACAGGTGAAATCATAGCACACTGCAGCGTTGAACTCCTTGGGCTCAAGTGATCTTCCTGCCTCCGCCTCCCGAGTAGCTGGGATAATAATTCACACCTGGTTGTAAGTTCTTAATGCACTGAACATGTGGATGACAGAGGCTTTTTAGAATATGTATAGCATCATGGTAAAGACACATTTTCCCCTCAATTAGTAAATTTTACTCAAGCAGTACTCACTTGGCCTCAAAAAAGTTTAAATACCAACCTGGGATTTTTAAAATATGACAGCAGAAAACTCTTCTTAATAAGATAAGTAATCTAAAATGAGATCATAAATGATCACTAATCATGAATTTTCAGCAACTGTATAAATTGCAGATTTTTTCTTTTACATGATTTAAAATGCATTTGTGAGAAAAGTGTTTAGCTAGAGTCAGCAGAATAGTGAATTTTATTTGAATTCTAAAGATTGCTTAGAAGTGGAATCAATTTGGCAAGTAAAAATGCACTTCAGTACTTTCTGAGCATCATTAGAGATTAAAAGAACTTGAAAAGGTTTGAAAAAAGACTTGGAAGAAAAGAAAGAAGAAACACTACATAGAAGAAAGTAAATTCATACTATTATGTCTCCTTTTCAATGTTTTACAGGTTTCATTACATTTTGTGAACAGCCAGCAGGAAATTACTAAACTTTTCTGTATAGATGCTGATAATACCTTTTCTTAAAATAATATGATTACATCTTTAGACCTTTTTGATAATCTTTCTGTATGCCTGCATGCGTGTGTCTTTGTAGCAATTATATTTTGTTGATCCATGTTTTTCTTTGACTTTTCTATCTAATAAGTGTATGTTGATAATTTCATATAGGACCACATTAGGATCAGTGATAGTAATGAAAATATGAGACATGATTCTTCATAAAAATCTGACCATCTAGCTAAAGGTTAAATTTAGGATGCCTTAAATCTTTTAAGTGTTCAGAAACTTTGAAGTTTATCACATCAAAAGAAAGTGGCTAATGAGCCCAGAAGTTTAAAATAGGAATTACTGGATACATATGAATTATTTTGTGTAAGTATTAAATGGTAGCATAATTTTAGAAAACCTAGAGATATGCTACTGAGAAAACTCTAAACTACTGTTAATTAATGCTATTTACACTACAAATGAAAAGAACCTGAAAGCTGAATAAAATAAATGTTATAACTCATAATTCAAGACACATTAAAGCAGTGATTTAATAACAGATGACTTCACTATTTTAAGTCATGTTTCCAAATTAAAATTTATTTCACAACATGGCACATGTATATGTAACAAACCTGCACGTTGTGCACATGTACCCCAGAATTTAAAGTATATATATAAAAAAGATAATAACCTTGTTATAGTCAGGAGAAACATACTTAGCAAAGGCCGAACAAAAATCTTGTCTGAAGAAGCAGTGTTTAAAAAACAAATGAAAAAAAAGCAAACTTTTTTTTTTCCATTTATTTGTCATAAATCTGTGGGTCATCTAGGACTCAGTGGCTCTGGCTACAAGCCAGATCTAGGATGTACTCTGCCTGTCTCCTCCTCCTTAGACAAAAAGTTACTGGAGGCTTGTTCTTGCTATAGTGAAACTAATGCAACCTTGTTTCAAGTCTTGCATCATGTCTGCTAATACCCCATTGGCCAAAGCAACTTAAATGTATTGCCAAGCCCAGGTCGAGAGACAGGACAGCATGCTCTACTTAATATGAGGCCAAAACAAGTCACAGAACAAGCTCAGCATCAAAGCGACAGGAAACGTATTCTTTCCAGGAAATGGGGCGTGTGAGGGGGTGAATATTTGCTGTACCGTATTCTAATCTACAACCTTATTTCTACCTGCAAAATGAAGAAAGCACAGCTATTTGGTAGATAGTGGAATTTTGCCTACATTGAATCCATCAATATAGGTTCCATTTCGGAAAGATGGTCAGGACATCATGATAGGATGAGCAACCAAAAAATCTTGGCCATGTTCAAAAGGTCATCCCTACAACCCGTCAGAAAGACTCACTACGGTATTTTGAGGGCTTGATCCTGATTCTTCAGGTCATGGAGAAATATTCTATGGTTTGAAAGTTTATCTGCAAGGAGAATGAAAGGGAGACACTACTTGAGAAACTCCGTTTTTAAATATTTACCTATTTTCTTGATATAAACTTTGTTCGCTCAAAAAAAAAAATTACTTCTCTTCCAGTATTTTAAATAGCTTACACATATTGCAGAATGCTTCTTTGTATTATACAGTTTACCCTTGGACAACATGGGTTTGAAAGGTGTGGGTTCATTTACACATGGATTTTCTTCTGCCTCTGCCACCTCTGAGACAACAAGACCAGTCCCTCTTCTTCCTCCTCGTCCTCAGTCTACTCAACACAAAGACAGTGGCAATGAAGACCTTTATGATGATGCACTTCCACTTAATAAATAGTAAATATATTTTATCTTTCTTAGGAATCTCTTAATATTTTCTCAATATTTTATTGTTTTCTGGCTTATTCTATTGTAAGAACACCATATATAATACATACACAAATTATGTATTAATCAACTGTTTATATATATGCAAGCCTTTGGGTCAATAATAGGCTATTAGTAGTTCATTAGTTCAGTTGGGGAAGTCAAGTGTTATATGTGGATTTTCAACCGTTCAGAGGTCAGTGACCCGAACTTGCACATTGTTCAAGGACCAATTGTCTTAGTAATTGAGGAGTAGTGCATAGTAGTAGCTAGCCAAAACATAAAGAGGAAATTTATTCACAGATAATAGAACACAGCAAATTCTTTGAATTGTAGCTCAATGTGATGAAACCTATATGATGAAATATATATACTGATATATCTTATATATAAATACTTAGAAAAAGAAGTGGTCACTAGAATCCAGCATAGATTAAAAATATACATAGGTTTACCATATACTGCTATAAAATGATAACATTCATGAAATTATATACGTGTGTGTGTATATGTGAACATATATCTTTTTTAGATGTTTATTTTAAGTTCAGGGTGCAAGTTTGTTACATAGGGAAATGTTTGCTCTGGGGATTTGTTATACAGATTATTTTCTTACCCAGATATTAAGCCTAGTACCCATTAGTTATTTTTCCTGATCATCTCCCTCCTCCCACCCTCCAGTAGGCCCCAGTATCGGTTGTTCCTTCTATGTGTGCACGTGTTCTTATCATTTAGCTCCCACTTATAAGTGAGAACATGCAGTACAATACTTCAAAATGTTTAATATGCTAAAATAAATAAAATTGGGTTAAACTTGGATTTGGTTCATTGAAATAAAACTTATAACAATTACATATTATGTAGAAGGTGATAAACGTAAAATATTGATCTCAGCCAACTTTTGAAATTTAAATTTATGAAAGTCATACTCATAAAATTGGAAAATAAACAGATCATAGGAAAATACTTAAATGGTAAAGAATAAAATTGAAAGTAAATGAACATATAAAAACTCAAAAGATGAGAGTAATAAATTAAAACAATTACATTGTTACAAAATTTTTCTGTTAAAAATATATCCAATTAATTCTGTAGATCTGGATTGATAATATTTTATGTAATAAAAATAAAGAAAATAATCTGGTATGCAAACAAATGGTATATAAACTAATTTACCTAAAATTTAAGAATGAAAACTGATGTGTCCACAAAGATAAGTGAAAATTCAAAGTCTGAAAACATAAATACACTGTTAGTTCAGAAGTAATTGATCCATTCTTCCAATGTAATACATGTTTATTTTCCATAGCTAGAGGATTTTGCTCAGTCCTTGACATTGATTTTAATGGATATAATATCAAGCCAGAGTGCACTGAGGAGGAAAATAAGCAGAATGTTTAGGTGGAAATGCAATGCTGAAAAAACATGGTATGTAATGTGGAGTACATTTTCAAATGCTACAAGGCACATTACGTGTAATGGAATGTATTGCCTGGCATAGCTCGAGAGTTCAGAGATAAGACAAACTGATATGGTTTATTTTTTTCTTTCTGCTTAAAATTAATATGAATTTTTTTATTACAATGTTAAAAAAAAGAGTTGGCTTCAATATTATTGTCCAGCCATTATGGAGGACTCTCATGTTTTCTGTTGACCAGAGCCCTTCTCTTATCATGACTACCTTTCATTTTTTTCCCAAATACTTGGTGAAAATGGGATCTACCCCTTCCCTAACTACACAACTCTAGCTGTAGTTTACTTACCCCTGGAGTAAACAAAGAACCTAATCTTTCCTAGTGTTTGTTTACAGAACCAACCACAATTCATTCAGTGATCTTTGGTGAATTTTAACCTTAACAAGCCAGTAGATTTTTTTCCCTCCACTGGAATACTTCCACCGTGAATAACAACATCAAGAGTACTTCTGTGATAGTAGGATTAGATGCTTTTAAGTTAAGTCGCTTAGCACCCAGAAGTGCTAAACTGCACTCATTGGTGCTCATATTCCCAAGGTATTTAGGAAGCAAATGTGCAGCAAGAAAGAACTAAGTCAGATACATACAGCATAGATGAGAGATGGACATCAACTGCCTTGAAGCCAATACTTTGAGGATTAGCTCTTTCCTGCTCATCCCATTCTTCGATTCCATTGGCTCTACCTCTAACATTCCATGTTACTAAGCTAGTTTAAGTTGCTTTTCTGTGTCTTTCTTTCAAAGGCTGTTATCTAAAATAATTTTTCATAAGAGGACTAGAGTGATATTTCTCAGTCATAGTATGTGACCTGGTAGAATCCTATGTAAGAAATAATTGGGCCTTCAAAGAACATTATTACTTTGTAACAAAACTTTTATTTCTGAGTTTTATTCATGATTAAATCCCAGCAAATGTTTCTAAACATAAAAGCACATGCTTAACTTTAAATATAGCTGCAATTCTTTGTACAATATTTATCTGTAACAGTTAACAATACTATTCATGGTTATATGTACATTTTATATTTTCTTAAAGTTACTTTTTTTTTGAGCCTGTCGCCAGGCTGGAGTGCAGTGGTGCAATCTCAGTTCATTGTAACCTCCGCCTACTGGGTTCAAGTGATTCTCTTGCCTCAGCCTCCCAAGTAGGTGGGACTACAGGCACATGGCACCACGCCCTGCTAATTTTTGTATTTTTAGTAGAGATGGGGTTTCACCATGTTGGCCAGGATGATCTCGATCTCCTGACCTCGTGATCCACCCACCTCAGCCTCCCAAACTCGGCCCAGCCAAAGTTACTATTTTCAAATTACTTTGAGAATAGGACAGTCTCAACTCGCAATTATATAGTAAAATTATGTCTTAATTAATTTGTAGACACCCCGAAATATTACATTTTTACATACGTAACTTTTAGAAATTATGTTCAACTTACAATATTTAAAGGCATGAGTTCCATAAACATACAGAAACATATTTGCATACATATACTTTTAAGAGCTACACAATCGAGAGTGTACTTGTATTTAACACAGGTGCATGACAATCAACATTGGGCTGCAGCTCAATCTCACTTCTCTTCAAGGTCTCCAGGTATTTCCAACGGTCTCTGAACAGATGACAGGTAAATGCGGATACTTTGGCAACAAATGTCATTGATGGGCACCCATGACAAAGTGGGTGCCCTTGAATTTCAGAAGGTAGAACTATGGTAGGGAAGGGTCTGCTGGACCATAGACCCACACCGTGACCAGCAGTGCATACAGCCTACCTAGCTCTGCCATTCACAGGAGGCTGAGTGAGCAGGGCCCCTTGTATCTGCTGACCTTTCTGCCTGTGAATTCCATGACAGAGTTGGAAATTTAGAGGAAGAGATTATGTAACCTTTTTTTTTTCTGGTTGAAAACAGTAAACATTTAATGTATTATTTATTTTGTACAAGTAACTGGGTGTGAAAGGAAAATAAATCTTGGGGCCCCCAAATCACAAACTAAAGGGAATCCTGGAGCCAAGAACTGCTTGGGGCCAACCTGCCTCCCATTATATTCAAAGTCACCCCTCTGTTTGCTGACATAGATGCCTACATGATTGCCTCCTTTGGAAAGACTAATCAGAAACTCAAAAGAATGCAACCATTTGTGCCTCATCTATCTGTGACTTTCTCCCTGCTTCAAGTCTTCCTGCCTTTGCTTCAAGTTGTCCCACCTTTCCAGACGAAAACCAGTGTACTTCTTACATATATTGATTGATGTCTCATGTCTCCCTAAAATGTGTAAAACTAAGCTGTGCCCCAACCTTGGGCACATGTCATCAGGACTTCCTGAGGCTGTGTCACAGGTGCTTCCTCAACCTTGGCAAAATAAACGTTCTAAATTAACCGAGATCTGTCTCAGATTTTATGGATTCACATTTTGGTAACCAGGGAGAGATTCTGAATGGAGATGCCCCTAACCTTTGGCAAATCTCCTATTAGTGCTTGTTCTGATGTCCCAAAATTTGGTCAAGATCTAAAGTTTATTTTGCTGTACAATTCCTCTTTTTTTGGAGCTGTACTTGCTTCCAACAAGGAAGGTAAGGTTTTCCTGCTTCCATGATGATGGAAGGCAGGTAACTCCTTTATGGAGGCAGAGCTCACTTCCAGCAGGGAAAATGAGTTTTCTTTTTCCTGCTTCTAGCATGGTAGAGAGCAGTCTACAACCTGAGACCCACCAATAGGTAAGAAACTGGTTTGGAATTCTGTCTTGCAAATTCTTTTTAAATGCCTAAGGTTAGCATTAACAACAAGCTAGTGTTAATTTCTGCTTACCCTTAGAGCTCTCAGAAATCATATAATTTGTGTGATCATTTTTCATTTAGCAGCATTTTGTCCTAACTGAAATACTGTAATAAGATACCAAAAAAATTTTAAAGAGTTCAATGGTTAAAAGTCAGCTTAACTTTTCACCTGTTTTTTTTTTTTTTTTTGGACTAAAATAGTTATTGCAACAGAGGCTACCCCTGGGTTTTTAAGGAAGAGTATAGTTTAGACACTCAGAAATGTCTTTGTTTCCAAAAAGAAAACAGAAAAGTACTTTGTAAAAGCTTCTCCCTCTAGCACCACCAGACATTTTCTGATATTCACCTGAACTGTTTCCTTTATTGTGCAAATTTAAGGCTATTTAGCTGACAGATGCTTAGAGTGGTAAAACAGGTAATCAAGAATCTGAAAGTCGCCGGGCGCGGTGGCTCAAGCCTGTAATCCCAGCACTTTGGGAGGCCGAGACGGGTGGATCACGAGGTCAGGAGATCGAGACCATCCTGGCTAACATGGTGAAACCCCGTCTCTACTAAAAATACAAAAAACTAGCCGGGCGACGTGGCGGGCGCCTGTAGTCCCAGCTACTTGGGAGGCTGAGGCAGGAGAATGGCGTGAACCCGGGAGGCGGAGCTTGAAGTGAGCTGAGATCCGGCCACTGTACTCCAGCCTGGGCGGCAGAGCGAGACTCCGTCTCAAAAAAAAAAAAAAAAAAAAAAAAGAATCTGAAAGTCTAAGATAGCAAAAAAAAAAAAAAAAATTAAGAAAGGGGAATCTTTATGAATCTATAAAATGTGTTTTCATTGGCATGCTTAATATGTCTTTATCTGTTTTCATGTCTTGGGTACACAATGTTTTACTACTAAAAATATATAAAAGAGCTCTAAGTAATTGGCTTAAAGAAAAATAAAAGTGCTTAAATCAGAAACTGAAAAAGAAAAGACTAGTCAAATGCTTTTTCAATTTCATGTGACTTAAGTAAAATATTTAATAAATAAGTTAGTTTTAAAATTATTGGTAAAGTAATATGAGAAATGTCTTAAGAATTGCCAGCATACATTTGTGTTTTGTGCTTGCATTTATTAATCAAACAATTTCATACTTATTCCTACTCAATACTATAAGGTGTCAAAATTTGGCATAAGGGTTACAGAACTATAAGCACAGCCCAGAACAGAATGATCTTTGCTTTTGTAATATTGAATAAGTAAGACATTGATATAGGTTTAATAAAAAGTAGGTGCATCTTGAATTTAGTAAGATTACCATAACTTCTAATCCTGTGGCTTTAGGCACTTTAGTCCACAGACAATAAGGAGGTTTGTGTTGGGAAAGGACTGTTTCATAGCCTTGTTTCAGTGCTAGACTGTGAACTATAAACTAAGTTCCTCCCAAAGTTAGTTTGACCTATGCCCAGGAATAAACAAGGGCAGCTTGGAAGTTAAGAGCAAAATGGAATCAGTTAGGTCAAATCATTTTTCACCATCTCAGTTATAATTTTGCAGTGGTGGTCTCATAACTTTAAATCATGACTATCACAGTTTTCATAAATAATCTAGGTAGGCAATTAAAATTAAAAATTAGGTAAATGGAATAGGATAAATACTTGTAGACAAACTGGACATAATTCAGAATATAAAGTAAAATTAAATAATAGATATTTCATTATTTGGGTATTTTCTAATATAAATATATATTGTAGAAAATCATTCTTGCTACTAAAAAACGGGTGAACAAGTTTTGTCTAATTCAAAACTTACATAAAGGTTATGTATAAAACGAGGTAAAAGGGACCAAGAAATAAAAAGAATGTAAAGAAAATTATAAAAATATAGAGGTATTTTTTTGAGGTAAAAAGCTAAAAGAGAAATAATTTTATATGTAAAAAAATCTTGTCTGGTAAATTTAGTCCTAAAATAACTGGTTTTTTATAAAGGAGGGATGTTCAGAACAAACCAGAAAATCTGATCATATCATGAACGCTCAGTGTAAGTCAGAATAAGAGAATTTATATAGAAAAAATATACTTTTATATAATCAAGTTATCATGTTAATAACTTAATAAGTTTTGATTTGCTTAGGAAAAAACAACAACTGAGATAATTTTTTTTTTTTAATTAAGGTTATTGCATCCATGTATCTCCCTATATGTGTTTTTAAAGTCCTTGTAACATTGAGTTACAGAGCTTTAACTCCTGGGTCTAAAAAGAACACCAAGTCTGGCTAATTCTTCAACATGGCCAGCAATGAAAGCCTCATCTTCAGGTCCCGTAGAAGTTGCCAATCTAAATGAACTGCATTCCCGAGACATAGGACAAGAAGTTAAAGCTATTCAACTCCTCAAGGCCCAGAGACTATCATGGAAGCAGTGGGCACATAAAATTGTAAGGGCCAATTTAGGAAGATAAAGTAAGTTTAGTTTCTCTATAAATTAATCATTAGTGTCAAAGGCTGACTGACGCAAAATTAGAAGATGGACTCCTGCGTCAGATTAGCAAGTTTTTCTGTAAGCATTAACCAACTACTTAATAAAGTTTATAAAGGTTATGGCAGTCTTACAGAAGTTACATTTTATAATCAAGACTAAACTTTATAGACTGTTTGCAAACTTTTGAAAAACAAATGTAATTGTCTTCATTTTTTTTTTTTTTTTTTTGAGACAAAGTCTCGCTTTTGTTGCAGAGGCTGGAGTAGTGCAATGGCGAGATCTCAGCTCACTGCAGCCTCCACCTCCTGGGTTCAAGTGATTCTCCTGCCTCAGCCTCCCAAGTAGCTGGGATTACAGACACCCGCCACCACACCTGGCTAATTTTTGTTTTTTTAGTAGAGATGGGGTTTCACCATGTTGGCCAGGCTCCTCTTGAACTCCTGACCTCAGGCGATCTGCCCACCTCAGCCTCCCAAAGTGCTGGGATTACAGGCATGAGCCACCGCACCCAGCCTCAGGCTATTTTTTTTTTTTTTTAAATCAGGGCTTTTTATTTAAAACATTAAGTTTCCTCTCTCAAAGAATAAAAATTTTTCTTTTTTGAAATGCTTGCATTATCACTTTGGTTAAATAAATGACTTTACAATGATCTGTAATCCTATTTGGTAATATCAAGTATTTTAAACCATTTATATTTGACCGACTTTCCAAAATCAAGTTATAAATTACATCTTTTTCTAATCTAATTAATCCTTTAAAACATTAGGTTCCCTAAAATCCAAAAATGACATAATTTGGCTTATTTGGTATAAAAATTATACAGGAAGCATCATCTAATATGAAATGGTGTTTTTTTTGGCAGGGGAGCTGTAGTTGTATAACTATTTTATTGGTATGTGTTCCAAAATTATGGAATACTCTTGTATTTCTAATATAATTTAATGTAAATTATCAGTAATTGTCATAATTGTTATGTTGAAATTATTGTGTGCCACAGAGGAAACAGGTTTCTTTGTCAATCCTGTCTTTTGACTATGGCTGCTTTAAAACCATTTTTTTTCATTCACGGATAATTGTTGTCTTGCTTCAGTCCTCTTTAGAAGGTAGTTTTATAATCAGCTATAAAACTCCAACAGGTGTTCTCCAATGCAGGTTTCTTAGAACTTTGGAGATAGTGACATCAGAATAGAGGAAAAATTTTCAGGACTCATGGAGAGCTAAAATGTTCATGAATATCAAGCAGAACAGGAAGTAACTGCATAGACTAAACTAATCTTTTTGACTTTTGGTTTAAATGTTGCTGAACTTTTGTTTTGTATTTCAGCATCTTAAAGCTTTTCCTTTGAGCTATTGACAGCTTTTAATAATTTAGTTAAAAGCTTTAATAATTTAGTTAAAATACACCCATGTATACTAATGTATACTAATACATGTATGCTAATACAATAATTTAGTATACACCCAAACAAAATTTGGAGCATATTTGTTTCTCTCTACCTCATTTCTCCAGAATTTGGAATCTGTGAGTATTCTTAACTTAAGGCAATACAGTTATTTGCATAATTGCAATAAGAATCTGTTTTCCTTTGTAACAGGATGCAATTGGAAAAACTGGTTATTTTTACCAAGGTTTGATTGGAATAATGTGCTTTCTTTTTTTTTTTTTTTTTGAGACAGAGTTTCACTCTGTCACCAGGCTGGAGTGCAGGGGTGCAAGCTTAGCTCACTGCAATCTCTGCCTCAAGGGTTTCAGTGATTCTCATGCCTCAGCGTCCCAAGTAGCTGGGATTACAGGCACACACCACCACACACAGATAAGTTTTGTATTTTTAGTAGAGATGGGGTTTCACCATGTTGGCCAGGATGGTCTCGATCTCCTGACCTCACGATCTGCCTGCCTCGGCCTCCCAAAGGGCTGGGATTCCAGGTGTGAGCCACTGCGCCCGGCCTGGTGTGCTCTCCTTAAAGGAATCAAGTTTGACTTATGGAGACAATAAAGCCCTTGGAAAAATTGGCTTTGTATTTTGTGTACACAGTCCCTACCCAGGGTTTTTGACCCATGGTAAGTAAAGAATGTCACTTTCTGACAGGCACAGAAGCTCCACGTTTATCTTGGAACCTTAAGAGGAGAGGAAATTCACCCCACTCATAGATATTTAATGGCACAAATCCATGACTGGGCCCAGCTTTAAAAAAGCCTTATCTGAGATTCCTCCTATGGAACAAAGTTCCATCAAAGCCAACTCAAAAGTCTATGTAAAAAATAATTATTCTTGCTGCATTGTATACTAATAATTAGGCCAAATGTGATAATGCAAACCAGTCCTACCATATTTTTTCTTTAGTAAAAATGGGAGACTGGAGAGAGAAAACATGTTTCAAAACTGGAGTACACCTGTGTTAGATTCTAGTCTTGCCTAATTTTGTTTTCACTTTGTATTATTTTCTACAGTTTCAACTAAATTCTAATTTTTCTTGGCTACAAGTCTTCAAAGTAACATTTTTAATTTTGTTCCTTCTTTTTTTAAGCAGTAAACATTAATGACTTTTTTAAAAATTTGTATAAGTAAATTGGGTATGTGTGAGATTTTATTGCATGTATATAATGCACCGTGATCAAGTCATAGTATTTAGGGTATCCGCCTTCCAAGTACAATATATTTTTGTTTAACTCTAGTCACCCTAATCAGCTATCAAACATTGAATTTATTTATTCTATCCCACTGTATGTCTGTACCCTTTAAGCCACTTCTCTTTATCCTTCCTCCTGCCTACTGTCTCATCCTTCCCAATCTCTTTTCTCCACCTCTCCACTATCTACCTCCACGACTCTTAAAGGAAGAAGCTGTCTTAGCAAGCATCTAATCTAAACTCATTCTCAGTGCAGAAATTTTCCTTTCGCCAAACTTACCGTTCTTTTTTATTTTTCCCATCTTCTAAGTCTTCCTTCTGAAACACATTATCAGAAGATTTATATGAGATTTAAAAATATTTTTGTCAATAAACTTGATGCAAAAATTTCTATCATGTTTTTTATTACCAGTTAGTTTAATGTATTTTTGATATCCTCTTATCCATTCAAAAGGAAGATATTCCAACTAAAACTGGACATGAAAGCACAACTTCTAGCCTCAAGATATTTGTTTTCTGTTCTGGATAACTAAGGCCCTAAAACACATAATCTAAATTTTTCCCCCAAGTCGTTTTGGCAAATTGGGAAGCGCTTGATGTATCTGGCGACTCTTGGTCAATCCATGTCACAATTTGGGAAAACACTGTAGGAAGGCTGGATATTCTGATTGGTCATGTCATATTGAGAAGTCTCTGGCACAATTATTCCCACTAACATATAATACAATTCAAGTGATGATAAAATATGAGGGAAATAATTTATTTTTCTGCTCAGATGCCACTTTCTCTGAGGAGTCCCTTATAAACTAAAAAGTGGCACTCCAAATGTTCCCTTTATCCTGTTTGATTTTTTTTTCACAGTGCTTATGCATCAGCTGATACGTCATGTAATTATCATTATGTCTCCCCACTACATATAAGTGATACTGAAGCAGAGACTTGCTCAGTTTCGATAACTACTATGTCTTTAGTACTGAGAATAAAGTCTGATATATAGAAGGCACTCACTAAACATTATTAGATCAAAGGCAGCTCTATGCTTTTAT
Source organism: Rhinopithecus roxellana (assembly GCF_007565055.1). NCBI lineage: Eukaryota > Metazoa > Chordata > Mammalia > Primates > Cercopithecidae > Rhinopithecus > Rhinopithecus roxellana. The sequence goes on along the minus strand of NC_044561.1, from coordinate 65,861,090 downwards.
TGAAACAACAAATCCTGGTAATCTAGAATAGTACTGCAGGTTCAGTAAGCCCTAAATAAAAATTATTAAAGTTAGAGAAAATAATATTGAACAACTGTATAAAGTGTCCAGTATTGTTATCTTAAAGTAAATAGGTACCTCAATATCGTATCCCTCTCTTAAAATATGCATTCATACTTAGTGCTTAAATATTATATATTCTAATATGAGAGTATTATATTTCCAACTAAGAAAATAATGTCAATCGTAATTGAATATGACTGGCTGAACTTTAACATTTCAAAAGGCATGCAATTTGTAATGAATTCTATTATCAGCATATTAGTCTGCAAGAGCAGCCATAAAAAATTACCACCGATTGTATGGTTTATAAAACAGATATATTTTTTTTTCTCAAAGTTCCCAAGGCTGAAAGTCTAAGATCAAAGTGTCAAGACATTTGGTTTATCCTGAGGCCTCTCTCCTTGGCTTACAGATGGCCACCTTCTGATTGTATTCTCACATGTCACATTTCTAGTGTCTCTCTCTCTCTTTCTATGAGGACATTAGACATACTGAATTAGAGCCTCAACTTTATGACCTCATTTGACCTTAATTACCTCTTTAAAAGCTCTATGGCCAAATATAGTCACATTACAGATTAGGCCTTCAACATATGAATTTGAGGGAGGGGCACAATTCAGTTCATAACTATCAGTTTCTGAAAAAATATAGGGTAATAAAACACATTTTTTTGCGTGGAATGATAGTTTTTGAAATAATAAATCAAAATTGAATATTTAAATTGCATCAAAGGTGTTAAAAAGGTGAAATATTGAAAACCTTTTCTGCTTAAGAAACATTTTGCATTGTGATTAAAATTAATTTATTTAACATTATGACCTGTCACTTCACACTGTTTTATATTTCATTTCCTTTAATAAGTTTTATTTGGGTTCCTTTACCAAGTTTCCTATTTTCTATTTTTCTACAGTTTTATCCATTTAATTCTGATCCTTAAATTTATTAAATAGAATTGGCCAAAGGAATCATTTGATTATTTAATTGTTTGTATACGTTGTGATTTCCTAATAACCATCTCTTATTTTGAGTGTTGCAGTTTTTTATGTATTTGTTGGTTGTTAGCTAATATTTTAATTTTGTTATCAGATAACTGCATTTCAATTTTTATATGGTTTCTATCACATTATTGCCTTTAATTGGCTATTTTTCTACCTTTATGTTTAATTGCCTCCCTTTGCTTTATGCCCCCTATGCTTTCTTAGGTAGTAATAGTCTTTGTTCTTTTTCTTTGCTAAATGTTGAAATTCATAAGTTTATTTAAACAAAATTATTAAATCAACAAAAATATTTAATACTGTTACTCTTATTCTGTGCTCAGCTTTAGCTATTTCCCACGGGGATGGCTGTGTAATATTTTAATTATACATATGGGTGTGTGTGCATGTTTATTCTAGAAATTCTTAAATGTATTAGATCCACAAATAATTAATAAGGCTTTCAAAGCTATCATACAATTGTTATTTTTAGCAACACTTTTTATATGTGGTTATGTTTTTGACATTTTATTTTAGTGTAACATAATCACATAGTCTTGTCTGCAATATTTCAACTTTTTGTAATTTCTGAAAACTGTGCCTAATGAAACTACCTGAGATCTATACTTATCTCTTTTCCATGAACACTTGAAATAAAAACTGATTTATCTTTTTTGGGGGTGTGTTTTATTTAGTTATTTCTTTTATTCGACTTTCACTCTTTTCTCTATGGAAATTAAGCTGCTGTGGGTTGAGGCCAGTTCGATTCTTATTTAAACTGTAGAATTGATGGATTTACTTTTCTTTCTTCCACCTATGTTAGATCATCCTCTGCACACCTTTTTCTCTTATAAGTTAATAATTAAATATCCTTTTCCAGTTTGTACCTAACACCTGAAAAAAAAGAAAGGAAAAAAGTGAATTGCACAGGAGTAAATTTCTAGCTTAAAATAATGAATTAAATCAAATGAACTTTTATATACTAATGTCTTCAACCTTCTAATGCTAGTCAATTTACTAATGTAAAACATTGTTTTATATTTGAATGCAATTTTTAAATTCCTGGATATATATATATAGTTTATAGTTTATATATATAGTGTGTGTGTGTATATATATAGTGTGTATGTGTGTGTGTATATATATATATATAAACTAAGAATTTACCGTTTCTCCTAATCCTTGGCACAGGTTAAAGATAAGTTATTCTCTATTCGTGGGTTGGGCAGGAAGGAAAAAAGTAAAGGGGGGAAGCCTATTATACTGATACTTATTTTCAGATCTATATATAGTTCAATGATAACGACTCTGTTATTTGGTGGACATATTTAGGTTATTGTGCTGACAAACTCAAAACTAATGAGCCTTTTTAAATTAAAAACAACGTTCAAGTTTTGGTTTCCATCTAATATTTTCTATAGACGTTGAACTCTGTTGCAGTTAACATATCCTTTATAGAACCAATTTAATACAAGCTGATTTTTCTTTTTATGATTGGTGTAAACATTCTAGATTGAAGACACAGGATTTTTTTCTTCTTGCTTATTTAAAGAAAACTTTTCACAGAACTCATTTACTGAAATGAACAGTCTCATCTACACAAGCTTTGTGATAAGCATGAAAATATTTGCAAGGAACTAATTTTATGTAGTAAATAGTTGATAGGGTCAAGAGACAACCAGATGCCCAGGCAAATAGGAAATGTCCCTGGAGAATTTTCACCCATCCCACAAGCCTTTACACCAGGTGCTTTTTGCAGATAGGGGAACCTGCATAAGGGGCTTGTCTTGTCTGGGCATTCCCCACATGCACGGGGTGAAAGGAGTATAGCCACCAGAAACTCACACCTTACACTGGGGAGGAGAGTTGCCTCTTCAACTAGTGTGTGGTGGCCTGGCATTCAATTTTGTGAGGTGGAAACCTGAGTGCAGGACCTCTCTTTGTTAAGAGCTTTCCTTTCACTTAATATATTCCACTCCCTCACTCTTCAATGTGTCCATGTGCCTAATTTTCCCTGGTTGTGAGACAAGAACATGGATTTAGCTGAACTGAGGAGCAAAAATCCTGCATCATAGTGATCTGCAAAATACGTTGTTGTAACTGCCCAAGGGGTTCACCCTGCCTGCCGCCTAGACAGAGCCAATTCATCAGTGTGGGGAATTGCAATAGAGAAAGAGTAATTGATGCAGAGCCAGCTATGCAGGAGAATGAAGTTTTATTATTACTCAAGTCAGTCTCTCCAAGCATTCGGGGAGCAGAGTTTCTAAGGATAACTTGGTGGGTGGGAAGAAGCCAGTGAGCCTTGAGTTCTGATTGATCGGGGATGAAACAGTAGGGAGTTGAAACTGTCTTCTTCTGCTGAGTCAGTTCCTGGGTTGGGGCCATAGGATCAGATGAGCCAGTTTATTGATCTGGGTGGTGCCAGCTGATCCATCAAGGGCAGGGTCTCCAAAATATCTCAAGCAGTGTTCTTAGTAGTTTAGAAAGGGTCAGAATCTTGTAGCCTCCAGCTGCATGACTCATAAACCATAATCTCTAATCTTGTGACTAACATTAGTCCTACAAAGGCAATCTAGTCCCCAGACAAGAAGGAGTTCTGCTTTGGGAAAGGGCTGTTACCATCTTTGTTTAAACCATAAACTATGTAAACTATGTTTCTCCCAAAGTTAGTTCAGCCTATGCCCAGGAATGAACAAAGACAGCTTGGAAGGTAGAATCAAGATGGAGTCAGTTAAGTTAGGTCTCTTTCACTTTTAATTTTGCAAAGGTAATTCCATTTCCTTGTTTCAGATAAGCAACCTAGTTAAGAAAAAAGTAGACATTTATTAATAAATATTAGTATTGTTACTTTAACTGTGTCAGAGTACTTAATATGTTGCTCATATAATTTTATAACTAGAAAACTGAAAAATCCACAAAAATATACAGGTCATCAATTTATTAACAGGTATTGAAAAAAAATGCCTTTGCAAAATTATGACAGTAAGAGAATTCTGACATGGCTGACTATATCTTGCTTGTAGTCTTACAGGCTGGTTATCTTTGCTCATTCCTGGGCATGGGCCAAGCTATCTTTGGGAGAAATTTATTATATAGTTTATAGTTTGAATGATGATAGCCCTTCCCAAGAACTAAACTGCCCTTGTAAAACCGATGAAAGGCCACCAAGTTGGGAGAACGAGAAGGACATGGATTCCACTAAGATGTAGGCGTAGTTAATAATTATCCAGCCGTGAACCGAAGGTCACAAGATTTGCAACTTCCCTAATTACTCCTGCAGATGACATTACTATTGTAGAACCTAGCATTGACCTTTTGAGGTGTTTTCTTAGACTTTTGCATTTCTGACAACCAAATGGACCAACCCAGACTTGTCAACTTGTCCTGTGGCCCCCACCCTGGAACTGACTCAGTGCATGAGAACAGATCCAACTCCCTATGATTTCATCTCTAACCTGACAAATCAGTACTTCCCATACCCTCTGCCCCTGCCCACTAACCTATCTTTGAAAAACCCCTAACTTCCCAGCCTTCAATGAGATTGATTTAAGTAAAATCTCCATCTCCTGCATGTTGTGGCCAGCCTTGCATCAACTAAAATCTTTCTTTAATTCAATGCCATGATCTCATTAGATTGATTTTTGTCTGTGCAGTGGGCAGGAAGAATCCATCAGGTAGTTACAGTATGCCTCCTTTTAATTTTTAGAAAATATACCTATGTTTTTAAATTTATTTTTAAGTATAGAGGAAGCATAGGAACCATAAAACTTATATTTTGTTGCTAATTTTATTTCAAATGACTTGAAAATAGATAAATAAAAATACAAAATGAAAACAAACTTTCTTTTTAGGAAACAGAAAAACATGTGAAAAAGTCTGGTCTCCAAAAGATGAGATTTTAATCACTATGCCCTTCTGGGAAACAATGGTAAATTTTTCTTGCAAAATATTTGCTCTTCTATCACATTTTTCTTACCACAATATTTGTTCTTATGCTCAGATCTTTTTTGTTTGTTTGTTTGTTTTGATTATTAAAGCCTCCTTTTTCCTTCTCTTTATTTATTTTTTTTCCTAAAATTGTTTTATCTGTCTTCATATTCAAGAGTTGATACTTTCTAAAATCAGTGACAAAAGACAAAATTACTTTGGAAACTAGAGTTTTGTTAGCACTACGTCTGATATTCATAAGCAGTTAACATGTGTTAATTTCTCCACCAAAGAAAACAATATAAATTATTAATGTTAGCAAAATAAGTGTAATTGAAATTATAGGAAATAATTCTGAGGATAAAAGTCCAGGTTCTTTAAATTTATTGATTTCATTAGCAAACTGCTGCAAAGGTCAAAGATGATTGTAGGTTGGGCGTGGTGGCTCTTGCTTGTAATCCCAGCACTTTGGGAGGCTGAGGCAGGCGGATCACGAGGTCAGGAGATCAAAACAATCCTGACCAACATGGCGAAACCCCATCTCTACTAAAAATACAAAAAAAAATTAGCTGGGTGTGATGGCGTGTACCTGTAATTCCAGCTACTTGGGAGGCTGAGGCAGGAGAATCGCTTGAACCTAGGAGGCAGAGGTTGCAGTGAGCCGAGATTTTACTGCTGCACTCCAGCCAGGGCAACAGAGTGGGACTCCATCTCAGAAAAAAAAAAAAAAAAAAGAAAAAAAGAAAGAAAAAAGAAAAGAAAGAAAAAACAAGATAATTTCAAACTCTGATGCTGATAATTTTATTTCTTTTCTTTTTTGATTTTTTATTTATTACTATTTTTCTTTAGATAAAGTCTTGCTGAGTCACCCAGGCTGGAGTACAGTGACATTATCTCAGCTCAATGCAACCTCTGCCTCCCGAGTTCAAGCGACTGTCTTGCCTCAGCCTCCTGAGTAGCTGTAATTTCAGGCGCATGCCACCAGGCCTGGCTAATTTTTGTATTTTTTAATAGGGACAGGGTTTTGTCATGTTGGCCAGGCTGGTTTTGAACTCCTAACCTTAGGTAATCCACCCACCTTGGTCTCCCAAAGCACTGTGATTACAGGCGTGAGCCACCACATCCGACGAGATGCTAGTAATTTTAAAACCAAGATTAACTGTCAATTTTCTGTAACTATAGTTTGTCATCATTGAGCTGAGGTTTTAACCAAATGTAACAATGAAGGTATAACCCTAAAATACATTGAGTTCTATGTTTTTGTATAAATGAAATCAGCACAATGTGACAGATAACTTTGGTTGTAGAGCTATGGAGTTGTATAAAAATTGTGGATAAGACAAGGTGTAAAGGTTTTTTTCTTTGTATTTTTTGGTTAATAGCATTATTGTGTTTTAGGCCAAACAACAACTAGTAGGAATATTTGAGTTAATGTGGTTCAATCGGAATAACACTAGGTTAACAATTAAAACGTTAGTTGTCTAGTCTTTCCACTAAGTAACTATGGGAACATGCATACATTTATTTCTGTTTGTGTCACTTACCGAACAAGACTACATGTATTGTCTCTAATGTAGGAGAAGTATATGACAATCACAAGAAAAAATTAAAGTTAAAACATTCACCACTCAAAAATTACTTCTGTTAATGTTAGTCCTTTAAAATTAGGAGTTGTATTATGTAACAGGATATATCTGCCTTTCACAGAGACTCCTAATTTACCATTGCTTCCTAGAAGAGCATATGATTACTAATCACGTTTTGGAACCACAGATTTTTTGGTTCATACTTCAGGTATAAACTAAGCCAGTTTTGTAACTTTGGACACTTTAATGAAAATAATGATACTATTTACTTACGAGATTATTGTGATATTGCATGAGCTAATTCATGCAAGCAAACAAAAAGAAAATGTCTAATGCAGAGTAGACTTGCAGTGACGATCAGTGTTATCTTTTTTTTTTTTTTACCTTTGTCCGCATTCTCTTTGTGTCTCCAAAGAATGGTATAATAGAGGATTCTTCTTTATTTCCTTTCAATAGACATATTTATCTGAATATTAATAAATATGTTTTGGGATTCTTTTCAACTTAGGGTATCCTGGCATGGGAAAGCATTTTTAATAGCATAATCTTGTATAATCAGGATTTTCTTATGTAGCCTGTAACTGACTATTGATATTTACATTAGATGTCAGCAAGACTGGTGCTATTGCATTTTTATTATTTCCTCTCCAGCCTCAATCTCCCAAAACTCTCCTCTTGCTGTATGTTTTCCAAGTACTCTTAGTTCCCTAAACACGTCTCAATTTCAATTGCTGAAGCACCACTTCCCATCTTCAACTGGATGACACTGTCTCATCATTTACATTGTAGTTTCAACATCACATATTTTCAAAAGCTTTTTTTTTTAACCTAAGAAAGATTTGTAAGGTGCCAGTTTCTTCACAGATTCTGTCAGCAGCAGCATCCTTGATCTAGAAAACACATGCTTAGTCAAAGTTAAGGTCATGTAGAATATTTGATGGAAAATAGCTGCCAGACACGAGGTTCTCTTCATATTACTTTCTCTGTCCAAGAATCAAGTATAAAATAATGCTGAAATCATTAAGTGAATTAGGCTTCCCCAGTTGAAATTTCTTTTCCATTGAGTTCTTACTTTAAATTGTTTGGCCCTGCCCATAAAATCAAATAAGATATTAAAATGAAATTCAAAAGAGAAAAAAAGAAATTAAAAACCGCTCCATAATTATGGATTGTTTATTCCAGTTCTCTTAATTTCAACATATGGTCTGTGCTAATTAGCTATTCTTGACACCTGGGCTTTTAAAATAAAAGTCAATTTATTCAGGAGGAGGTAGAGATAAAAGATAACATGATTTAGCTCCCTTATTGCCTCTTTTCTCACTCATCACTCCGCAGTGTACAAGTGTGTTCAAGGCTTATTGTTGCAATTGCAAAGGCTTATGGATCCTTTGATGAAATGTCAGGTACCTATCTAACTATTAACATTGTGTGGTTGACTTTAACCAGGTCCATTACACTGTTCCTGATGTCTCTTAAAAACACAATGATATCCTTTGCAATGCCGTTTGCCTGAATATTTACCACAATAAATACATGTTTTCTTATATAATTTCTTGTTGTTGGAGATGGAAATAATTCTGCAGTTAACCAGCAAGTTTTTCAAGGCGTTTTGAAAAATTGTAAAATAATTCATCATTTCAAAGCATAATCTCTTGCTAAGGACATGATAAAGAGTCAGTTATCGCTGGATCATATTTTTCTAGGCCACAGAAATAAGTTCTTGTTAATCACACCTCTTCCTCATAGGACACCTCAAAAATAGTAAATGGGAAATACTAACAACTACTGGACTCATGCTGAAATTCTCAAAGCAATACTTGTAGGGAAACTAGGTTTCGACAACAGGTTAGTCTGAGAAACCAAGAAAACTCTTTTTTCACCTCCAATCACATTCTTAAAATCATCCAGCAAATGATCTGAATTTGGAAAAGTTAGAATAGGTCAACTTTTGAAGATCTGACATTAACTAAACAGCTGAGATATACTATATTTGAAAAATGAACTGTTGTGGGTTTGTGTCTCCCCAAAGAAATGGAAGCTCTAATCTGCTACTGACTTTATTTGTAAATGGGGTTTTCACATCTAAATCTGTCAAGATGAGGTTATTAGAGTAAACCCTAAAACAATATAACTAGTGTCCTCATAAAAAGAGGCAAAATGGACACAGAGACAGATAGATGGGGAGAATGACTTATGAAGATTGAAGTTACACTGCTGTAAGCAAATGAATGACAAAAATTGCTGGTAAACCACTAGAAACTAGAAGAGAGGCATTGAACAGATTCTCCCTCACAGCCTATAGAAGGAGCCAACTTTTCTGTTGCCTTAATTTCAAACTACTAGCCACCAGACCTATGAAATAATAATGTCTGCTGTTTAAGTCACCCAGTTGATATATATTTTTTAATGGCAACCCTAGCAAACTAATACAGAAGTTATTTCTAGTTTTAGTTAATAAACTTGCCTATCAATGGGTGATAACTTATCAAAAATATGTTTGACTCTTCCAGCATAATTCCCACATGCTGTGGGAGAGACACAGTGAGAGATAATTGAATCATGGGCACGGTTTCCCCCCATACTGTTTTCCTGGTAGCGAAGAAGTCTCACAAGATCTGATGGTTTGATAAGGGGTTGTCCTTTTCGCTTGGCTCTCACTTTTTTCTCTTGCCTGCCACCATGTGAGATGTGCCTTTCACCTTCCACCATGATTGTGAGGCCTCTCCAGCCATGTGGAGTCTTGGGTGGCTCTTTATCAACAGCATAAAAATGGACTAATACATATGTCATTTTTTTTTTTTTTTTTTTTAAGAATTGTCTATTTGTGTCTTTAGCCCACTTTTTGATGGGATGGTTTTTTTGTTGTTGTTGTTTTTTCTTTTTTCTTACTAATTTGTTGGAGTTCCTTATAGATTATGGATATTAGTCCTTTGTCAGAGGTATAGATGTGAAGATTTTCTCCCATACTGTGGGGTTGTCCGTTTACTCTGCTAACTGTTCTTTTTGCTGTGTAGAAGCTCTTTAATTTAATTGAATCCCAGCTATTTATCTTTGTTTTTGTTGCATTTGCTTTTGGGTTCTTGGTCATGAAGTCTTTGCCTAAGCCAATGTCTAGAAGGTTTTTCTGATATTATCTTCTAGACTTTTTACAGTTTTATGTCTTAGATTTAAGTCCTAGATCCATCTTCAGTTGATTTTTGAATAAGGTGAGAGATGAGGATCCAGTTTGATTCTTCTACATGTGGCTTGCCAATTATCCCAGCACCATTTGTTTATAAGGTGTCCTTTCTGCACTTTATGTTTTTGTATGCTTTTTCAAACATCAGTAGTGATCAGGGTTATGCAAATCAAAACCACAATGCAATACCATCTTACTTCTGCAAGAATGGCCATACACAAAGAAAAAAACCCAATAGATGTTGGTATGGATGTGGTGAAAAGGGAGCACTTCTACACTGTTGGTAGGAATGTAAACTAGTACAACCATTAAGGAAAACAGTGTGAAGTTTCCTTAAATAATTAAAAGTAGAACTGCCATTTGATCCAGCAATCTCACTACTTGGTATCTACCCAGAAAAAAATAAGTAATTAAAATGAAAAAGATACTTGCACACACTTGCTAATATTAGCACAATTTGCAATTGCAAAAATCTGGAACCAGGCCAAATGCCCATCAATCAACAAATGGATAAAGAAACTGTGGTATAAGCCAGGCGTGGTGGCTCCCGCCTGTAATCCCAGCGTTTTAGGAGGCTGAGGCAGCCAGATCACTTGAGGTCAGGAGGTTGAGACCTGCCTGGCCACCATCGTGAAATCCTGTCTCTACTACAAAAAATTAGCAGGGCGCAGTGGTATGCACCTGTAATCCCAGCTACTCGGGAGACTGAGGCAGGAGAATTGCTTGAAACTGGAAGGGGGAGGTTGCAGTGAGCTGAGATGGCACAACTGCATTCCAGCCTGGGTGGCAGAGTGAGACTCTGTCTAAAAAAAAAAAAAAGAAAGAAACTGTGGAATACATATGCAATAGAATTGTACTCAGCCGTAAAAATGAATGAATGAATGGCATTCACAGCAACCTGGATAGAACTGGAGACTACTCTTCTAAGTGAAGTAACTCAGGAACAGAAAACCAAACATCGCATGTTCTCACTCCTAAGTGGGAGCTAAGGCATGAGGATGCAAAGACATAGGAATGACACAATGGGGATTCAGGGGAAAGGGTGGGGTGGGGTGAGGGATAAAATATTATAAATGGGGTTCAGTGTATATGTCTTGGGTGATGGGTGCACCAAAATCTCACAAATCACCACTAAAAAACTTACTCATGTAACCAAATACCACCTGTTCCCCAAATCCTATGGAAATAATAAATAAATAAATAAAATTATGCAAGGCTATATGGTTATTAAGACAGTAATTAAAAACTTAGCCTAATTTTCCTAGACCTTTGTTTTTGTGATAATGTATTTTTAATTCTCTGTTTAAAAAGATATATGTGAGAATTATTTTATTTGTATGAAATAGATATTAAATTATTAGGTATTAGAATCTGTACATTATCAAATTATACTAAAAATGCTTGATGCCCTTGCTTAAAAATATCATAGAAAGATTCTGTGACACACATATGCATTCCCTATTAAATTTATATGACAAATCAGCCTAAAATCAATCTGCCTTGATGATTTAAATATATATTACACAGAATTATTTTTCATTCACAGCATTCTAGTAGTTTAGATTCATTGTAGTCCATAATAATTCAATGCATTAATCTTTGAATTATTTTGAAATAGGCACAATAAAAGTGAAAACATAAATACAAATAGCAAATAACATTATTTGCTGTTGGCATAGCAGAATAAAAATAGAGTGAAACACAGAAAAAGTAATGCAAATACGTGTTGCCCCGAGGTTAAAAAATTTTGTCTAATATATCATGTAGAATCATTAAGAATAGGTTTATATATTTGATAAAATTATTCTAGGAATCTGTCATAGTATGATAAACTGTTTACATTCAGCAATTTATTATATAATGGTAACAATATTTAGGTAATTATAAAAGATTATGGCAATATTTATTCATAGGTGATGCTTAAAGTCTTTTTATGATGTTAGAGCTCCCCCAATTCATGCTGACATGAATAACCATTTGCTTTTAAAGCAGGTGTTTTATGGAGAAAAAGGCAAATGCCAGTGGAATGAGTATACTATTTTAAAAACAAAACCTTCAATGTGCATATGACTGGGTCATTTTTCTAGATTTCAAATTAAGGAATATATTATCCTCCTTATATCAAAAGAATAAAATATATTCATAATATCTCTGGAAAATATCGTTTTAAGCATTTGTCCTACCTTTTCCTTAGGGTTAATTCTAAATAACTGAAGGCTTATCAAGCCCTGTAACATCATGGAAAAGGAGATGCCTGCTTCTATTCACTATAACCATGTCTTCATATGCCTGAAGTGGCTACTAGTGAAATAATGATGTGGTTTGGCTGTGTCTCCACTCAAGTCTCATCTTAAACTGTAGTTCCTAAGATCCCCATGTGTCATGAGGGGACTTGGTGGGAGGTAACTGAATCATGGAGGCAGTTACCACCATGTTGTTCTAATGATAATGAGTGAGTCTTCATGAGAGCTGATGGTTTTATAAGGGCTTTTTCTCCCATTTTGCTCTTCACGTCTCCTTGTTGCCACCACATGAAGAAGGATGTGTTTTCTTCCCCTTTTGCCATGACTGTAAGTTTCCCGAGGCCTCCCTAGCCCTGTGGAACTGTGAGTCAATTAAACCTCTTTTCTGTATGAATTACCCAGTCTCAGGTATGTCTTTATTAGCAGCATTAGAATGGACTAATACAGATAATATGTCACAGTCTTTCTCAGGTAATATAAAACCTCCATGTTGGCAACTGTTAAAGGACCTACGGCAACTGAGCTCCCCATCAACTAAAAGAGTTCTCCAGGCCATACACCCACTCAGCTAGATCTCAGGTCACTTAATGGGCATGCTAAGTTTCACTCATCCTCCATGTTTTTCCTTGGTTTTATGGAAGAGTTTGAGAATTATTCCCCCTTTTTTAATCACAAAGAGCCAACTCTACAACTTTGTCACCTTTGTGACTTAGAGACCTTATGTCTCAATGTGGCCTCTAAGAGAGAAACCATGACTTTGTTCTCTTCTATGCTTATTTCTTCAAATTTATGTGGTGTCCCTATGTCTTCTCCTTGAAGCTACCTTTGATTATGTTCAGATCAAGGTCTTCTGCATAGAAAATCTCACCAGTACCAATTTTCTTGCTTCCTTTCCACTCCAGTTCTGTCTCACCCTTTCTATAATGGTATGTTTATCAGATTTGGACAATTGAAGGAAGTGATGGCTCGAGACATGCGATGTTTAGCAGTAGAATTTTGATATTTACCCCATTATTTCTTTATTTCTCTCGTTCTTCAATGGTAGATTTCTCTCTAAGCAGAAGTGACAAGTGTTAGATGCATGGGGTAGAGACAAGCCTGAGTATCAAAAAAGAAACTCACTGAAGCATCAAGGTAATAAAATTCATTGGCGGATTTTTAAATATTTACCTCAGCATCAGGGCTGGTCTTAGAGGCATGCCATTTGTGTAGCTGCGCAGGCCTCATGATAAGAAAGAAACCCGTATTTGGTTTAATGCTCTACTGTCACTGATAACATTCTTAATAATTTTGAACAAATGTTCCACATTCTCACATAGGCTAGATCTTGTGGTAGCTTCTCCTGTGTGTCATAATAGGGCTTTAAAAAATAACAATTTTCAGGTCAAACTAAGATAAACTATGAAAAATTATTAGTATAAGTAAAATAACCTTTTTATTCAGTGTGCAATTATTTTCAGTGACTATAAATTGAGCACAGGCCGGGCGCAGTGGCTCAAGCCTGTAATCCCAGCACTTTGGGAGGCCGAGACGGGCGGATCACGAGGTCAGGAGTTCGAGACCATCCTGGCTAACGCGGTGAAACCCCGTCTCTACTAAAAAATACAAAAAAAAAAAAAAAAAAGTTTCTCAAGCTATAAATTGAGCACAGCTAATTTAATAGATGTGAAAAACAGAATTGAAGATTTTGCTTAATGATTTTAATCAAAATATAGCCAAAACCAATAATGAATCTTTTCTGTTGAATCAATCAGGTCTGTCGTATTCAACTGCTCAAGATCCCTCACCTGGATTCTCTCACTTTTTTTCAGAGTTTCTGTTTCTATACTTGCCATTTTACCATCCATGAAAGACTTTAATGTCTATGTAGATAGAAAAACCATTATCTTGAATCCTCAGTTGGTTGAGTTCTCTTGTACAGTGATATTTTCTCCATATTATCCTCATCACCCACAAAAATTACACACTAGACCTTTCCATTCCCTGATACTTGTATTCTTCTTGACAAAATTATTCAGAAAATCTATTGGATATCTGAAGTGACTCTTATTCTATTTTACTTGCACAGTTACTCTATCTACATTTTAATTGATTAATGGAGAAATTAAAACATATTCCTTATTACACTAAATGCTCTCTAATTAAAATCTAAATTAAAATGTGGAGTTGTTAAAGTGAATTAAGAAACAAATATCAAGTTTATTATTATGCATGTAAAATACAGATTTAAAACAAATTGGTAAAAAAAAGGGGGGGGGCAAAAAGTAAGACAAAAAAAGTAGAGAAGAAGTATTTTTTTTTTTTTAATACGGAGTCTTATGCTATTGCTCACTGCAACCTCCGCCTCCCAGGTTCAAGTGATTCTCCTGGCTCAGCCTCCTGAGTAGCGAGGATTATAGGTGTGCACCACCACGCCTGGCTCATTTTTGTGTTTTTAGTAGAGATGGGGTTTTAACATGTTGGCCAGGCTGGTCTCAAACTCCTGACCTCATGATCTGCCTGCCTCAACCTCCCAAAGTGTTGGGATTACAGGCATGAGTCAACTCATCTGGCCAGAAGATGTATGTTTTTTAATTATGCAGGGTGGAATTTTAGGAAACTATCATTAAAGAATCTAAGGAGAGTAATGGCATAGTGATAAAATGTATACAAAAAAAAAAAAAAAAAAAGCCAGATACCTAGAGAAAAAATAACTAACAATTAAATTATTGTAAGAAAATGATAGAATAATAAAAATAATTAACAAAATTTCAAATTGCTTTTGGCTCAAAAGGAATGAATGTATTCAAATGAAAATGTCCAAATAAAAAAGTTGGAGGTAAGTTAACATACAAAACATTTAAAAAGTGATTGTCTCCTATTAAAAAGTTTTATGAAAGTAATGAAACCAATCTAGTAGTACTAGGAGAGGTCTCAAATTTTTGAATTCAGAATCATGTAATCTCTTAAAAATTATTGAAAACCATAAAGTTATTTATTTATGTAACATGTATCTATCAATATATGCTATACTAAAATTTAAAATTGAGAAATATAAATGTATTTTTCTATTCTTTTAAAAGCAACATTATTATTTATTAAGAAGAATTTTTTAATATGTTTCCTATAACAAAAATTTAGTGTGAAGAGTAGCATTGTTATACATTTTTAAACATCTGTCAAATATCGGACAATAGAAAACAGCTGAATTTTCATATCCTCTCTATTTAAAATGTTTCAATATGCTATTTGTTTGAAGTATATGGAAAAAAACAACACAAAAACCTTGCCTCCCATGAGTATAACATTGAATAAGAAAGAAGTATTTAAGCAAATTTTAAAGATAATTGTAACTATTCAAATTTAATACTATACCAAATTTTGACTATTTGTAGTTTCTTAAGGGTTAGTTACAATATGGAATCCAAAACTATATTAGAGAACGTTTTCTGTATTGTTTCCTTAAAATCTACTGATCTGAGGCCAGGTGTGGTGGTTCATGCCTGTAATCCCAACACTTTGGGATTACACTTTGGGAGGTGGAGGAGGGCAAATCACTTGAGGTCAGGAGTTCGAGACCAGCCTGGACAACTTGGTGAAACCTCATCTCTACTAAAAATATAAAAAATAGCTCCCCATGGTGGCTCACACCTGTAATCCCAACTACTGGGGAGGCTGAGGCAGGAGAATTGCTTGAACCCAGGAGGCAGAGGTTGCAGTTAGCTGAGATCATGCCACTGCACTGCAGCTTTTGAGACAGAGCGAGACCCTATCTCAAAAAAAAAAAAAACCCAAAAAACAAAAAACTGCTGATCTGTGTTTCTCTTCGAATTTTATCTACACATGATTTTTATATTGTCATTTGAATAATCTTGGTTCAATAGTTCTGCAGATCTTCTAAATGTTGACATCTTGGATTAAAAAAATCAAGATCATGTTCATTGTTAATATCATGGCCAATATCATCAGAAAATTTCTTAAGCATTGAGAACATGTCAATTTTAAGAAGGCAGATGCAAGTTTTCTGCAGTACTATCTTGTACTTGAAAGCTCTAATTTTATCATTGGCAAGAATTCTGTTATGTTTTTTGTTTTTTGTTTTAAGTGAGAGGCTCACTTCATTCATTTTCAAGAGAATATCTGTCAAAGTCCCACTTCTGAATAATCAGTTTGCCTGTTGTGATTCTTTCCAAAGTGCTTTTCTCAAAACAACTATTGGTGTGAAACCTAAGTTCTTCATGTGTGTCTATTTCATTTCATCACATGGGATATTAAAAAGTATTGAGATTATATATATACACACATGTGTATGGATATATATTATATATATATACATATATTCATATATATTCACTATTTTATAATGGATGTTTCTTAATTAAACTGATCTTATAACTTTCTTTTTTTTTCTCTGAGTATGTAGCACTGAAAAACATGGCTACCAGGTCAGTTGTCATTACCTTAATTTGGGTTAAGGCACCAGCAGTTTTGTCTCACATCTGGTTTGCATCATCAAACTAAATATCAACATAAAGACAAATAATAAAAATACCACGTTAATCTTACTATGAAATAGTTTTGACTCCACAGACTTCTGCTGATATCTAAGGATAACAGTAACTGATTTTTTTTTCCTTCTTTCATCTCTATGATCTGCTTGGCTCTAGTCACACAACCTGTACTTCATCTAATCTTGATGTTTTTTTGAAAGACCTTCCCTTACAAAAAATATCCCAAAGCAGTTATTAAATGCTCAATCTGGTTCCCAACTTAACCGGGACAAAGAGGGAACCTGCCCAGCTAAGCTGAAATTCTTTAGGTACAGTCAACAGCAGAGCCCTAACCATGAAGCAGAGAGAAGAGTTCTGTCCCTCTATTCTCCGGAGACTGTGTTTAAAAACATTCTCAAATACAATAAAAGAAAAAGCTGAGTAAGCACCTGTAGAACAGGTAACAAAGTATTCTAGGGATCAGCTGCTGTGAGTTAGTTCACAAGTGCTTTAAGTAAGTATTAATGAAAGATGATGTATTTTTCATTTCTGACAATAAAGAAAACAACTGGGGCATCCTACATTACTCCTGTGGCAGTTTGCCTTTATCATTATATTTTAATCGCGATGCAATCTGTTATCCGTTCTTTAGACTTTTTCGAGGATATTGGACGACTTGCTTAATCATTTTAATCTTCAACCTGCTACCTAAAATTTAGGACAGTATCACTGTCAAACTGTTACTCTAGAAGACTGTCAATATTAAAGGCTATTAATTTACGTAGTCGTTTCACATCAAGGAGCAACATTTTGGAAATATTTATAACTGACTTTGTTATCAAATGTTAATGTATTTTAGAGAGGAAGTGATCTTCATCCTAACATATTCCACACTAATAATATGTATCTGTAACGTTTTCTTTTGTAAGGAGAAACTAACCAAAAATCCAGGGGTTCTGTTTAAACGCTGCTACTCATGCACAGAAAGGCAATCATCAAGACAATGAGTATTGCCAGGAAAGAGGCTTTAATAGGATTTGCAGCTGAGGAGATGGGAGATCAGTCTCAAATCCATTTACCTAACCAACTAAAATTAGGAATTTATATAGCAGAAATGTAACTACATGAAGGAACAGGAATTAGGGAGGGGTAATGAAGAAGAGTCGGTCAACAGGAAACAGGTGGTCGGTTAGGCAATCATGCTGAGGGAGAGGTCTGACACTCCTTGTCCAGATGCAATGATAAGTTTCAGTTCCTTGATAGTATTTGGGAGGCCTGCTGGTTGGTTTCCTGAGAAAGAAAACTCATATAAGACAACTGTGACTTTCCCATATTTCAAGACTGGGAGACTATTTCTAGGTGTATTCAAAAGAAACCATTCGGTTCTATGGGACAATTGGTTTGGTTTAAAACCACTTCACTATATGGTCACATAATGCCTTCAGCTTAAAGTACCAAAGTGGTTACTGTAATCATTTTCTTTTTTAACCTATAAAAACATATTTATTAATATAAAATAGCATACTCTTTACTTTTATTAAATTATGATCTAGGCCATTATATCTTACTTGAATCCTGTTTTCTTGAAATTAACTCCTTTTAGTTTGATTTTTAAAAATTAACTGGTCTTTTTTTCTGCAAGTGGCTAATTTTAAAACATTTAAGCTGATTAGATATTCTTTACCCCTTATGCTGTATAATTATCATATATTTTCCATTTATACAACTCTGCATGCGAAACAACTAAGAGTATTCTAGAATATGAACTTCCTGTTGCAATTTAATTTACACATTATTGCCGTGTTTTTAAAGAAAACAGCAGGCTTCACAATGGCAATCACTTTTCGTAGCTACTAAAATTTTCAAATACCTTTAATTTTTCTACATCTATCCACAGGGGTTCAAGTACTCATTTTATTCACATTCCTTTAAGATTTGAGATCCACTTTCACTTCACCCAAGGCGTCAGAAATATAATGCTATAATCAGACATTATAATTTTTTTGCTTTGCCTGTTAAAAATGTCCTCCCTCCCCAAAATACATTTTCCCAAATAAGCAGGATGAAACAAAATTTTTCAGTGAGGAGAAAATATAATGCCATTAGAGAAAATGATTACCCAAAATTCAAAGTAATTCTTACCATTGTAATCAATGGCTGCCAGTATGCACATATTATGACTTACATATGGCCTTTTCCCAACAGAAATGAAATATATGTAATTATTTTGTGCTTTGACAATAATCATAAATCTATTTACATAATTATAAATCATAACGCTATTTACATAATTATAAATCTATAAACTGTGTACTATTAATGTTGTGTGTGTGCACTGGCCGTAATATATATTTATGAATTTCCATTATCTGTCAACCATATTCTAAACAATTGTTTAGGAAATTGTGTATTCAATTACATTTACTAGTTACTGTCTATTTTTTAATATTATTCCTTAAAATATATTTTTCAAAACTTTTTTGCTAATATAGTTTATATTTTGGACATAGCCTTCATGATAAAAATTTGGAAAGTTTATATGCTTCTTGAGTCTTTCATATATTTTTCCACATATAGAACCTAAACTGCTTTTTGAGATTTTAGAAATGTTACAGCATTCTCTTCGGTCCACTAAAGATTCTACTCTGTGTTTTCTTGACTATAGGAGTGTTTTATGGTATTTTCTCATTATATCACCTTTGTCTGTAAGATATTGCAGGCATTCAATTTTAAATTTACAATAGTAAAATTTTACAATTTTATTTATTTTGTTATATCCTTTTTTAAAAAATTCTTATTCATAGATTGAATCTACTGTTTTATTTCTGCATATAACTTTATTCCACATCTAAAATACCTCATTTTACTACATCTTTTACCTCATTATTCAGTGGGGTGATGGTTCAGAGGATGGTATATTTTACTCAGAAGGATGGAGTTTCAGGTTTGTAAAGTATGATTAAAGTGAGTACGTTGACTGAAGACAGGGACCTGTGCTCAGATCACCAAGACATTGAGGAAAAGCAAGAAAAAAAAAAAAAAAAAAAAAAATAGGAAACATTAAAAGCCAACTTCAGAATCTTGTATTCTATCAACAAATAAAATGTTTGCTTAAAAGAAAATGGAGTGTTTAAAGAATAACTTGGAGGCCCCCTTAATGTAAAAACACATGTTTACAAAAAACAATGCAAAATAAACAATTAATAGGATAGTACAAAACATGGTCTATTTAGCCCCGCATTGCGAAAATGTAGAGAAGAGTGTAAGAAAGGATTGTGCAAAATAAAAATTATGAGGAACACTTTAGATGATATATAAAATAATTTCTAAGAACAACATATCATTAGTTTTTTTGTGTGTGTATATTTGATTAGTAATTGTGCCAGTAAACAAATTATTTCATGTCCACATTATTTTACAGCTACTATTCACTGTCCTTGCTGGTTGCAGAGAGTTTGGAAAGTAACCTAGTAGACCCATCTGGAATTGGCCTTAGGATGATACTTGACTGTATTAATTTGCATGTAAATCAATAGTACATCTTGTAAAAAGAAGGAGAAAATAAGAAGAGCTTTGGTTTGGTGGGGGTGGGGCTCAGGATTTTGCTTTTTAAGTAGTTCCTAGAAGAAACCAATTTGCTGGTTGAGAACGACTCTTGGATTACTAGGGCTCAATTTACTCATACCCTAGGGAGTATCTTTATTGGTTTAAGGTTTGAGATTATAACTTGTTTTTCACTACCTCCGCCATAACTTGAAATCAGAAATTGTAAGTTATTTTTTTTTATTCTTGGGTATGGTTTTTCTAATTTGAGTTTTTTCATAAACCTTTGTTCTTATTTCACATGTAAAATAGCTTCTTAAATTCTATTGGAGGTACGACTCAAAAATTTCCGAAGTTGTTTTTGTGACCATTAAATTAATGGCACAGTGAACTGTCTGTTATTCACTTTTAATGAAACATATTTGACACCTATTTTTACATTTCCTAATTGCCTCACTGTATTTGAAGCAGTCCATAAATTCACAATTTTCATCTGAATTCCTTTCAATTAGATGTGGAGTCAGAAAGAATTCAGTATAGACACTACTTGAAAATATTAAAGTTTCTGTATGCATCCTACTTAAAGAATAAAGATCATCTTTTTTTTTTTTTTTTTTTTGAGATGGAGTCTCGCTCTTTCACCCAAGCTGGAGTGCAGTGGTGTGCTATTGGCTCACTGCAACCTTTTCCTCCTGGGTTCAAGCAATTCTCTGCCTCAGCCTCCCCAGTAGCTGGGATTACAGGCGCCTGCCACGACTGCCCAGCTAATTTTTTTATTTTTAGTAGAGATGGGGTTTCACCATTTTGGCCAGGCTGGTCTTGAACTCCTGACCTCGTGATCCACCCACCTTGGCCTCCAAAAGTGCTGGGATTACAGGTGTGAGCCACCGTGCCTGGCCTAAAGAGTCTTATTTTCATATGCAATACTTTTACTTTACATTACAGATTTCAATGGTTGGGGAGTAGAGGAGGAAGTTTTTATAATATAATTTTATAATAAGATGTTACTTAAATCATAGATATTTAACACCTGTAATGTATAATTTTTTCTTCTACTTAATTTAAATATTATGACAAGCTACTTACTTTCACTTCACAATCTCACTAGTGAATTTAAATTTTGTTAGAGGTATGAGATAGTTTAGTTCTTCCAGACCCTTGTAGTCTGTCTTACATGGAAATCCTCAAAAATTCATGGCAAAGATTTAACTCAAATTCTTTCTTTTTCGATTGGATAGTGAACTTGTGCATGGTACTTAAATACCATTCTCCCTCATTATTAATAGAAAAGATTTCTTTGAATTCTTCACACATAGAATTGTTACTAAATCTTATAGAATGCTTCTGCATGTAACATGTTTCAACATGTTTCTAGAAAATCTATATCTAGATTGTCATATTCAATTTTTAATTTTAAGAATGACATGTGGGCTGGGCACGGTGGCTCACGCCTGCAATCCCAGCACTTTGGGAGGTCAAGGTGGGTGGATCACGAGGTCAGGAGATCGAGACCATCCTGGCTAATATGGTGAAACCTCGTCTCTACTAAAAATACTAAAAATTAGCCGGGCATGGTGGAGGGCATCTGTAGTCTCAGCTACTTGGGAGGGTGAGGCAGGAGAATGTTGTGAACCTGGGAAGCGGAGCTTGCAGTGAGCTGAGATCGCGCCACTGCCCTCCAGCCTGGGCAACAGAGTGAGACTCCGTCTCAAAAAAAAAAAGAATGACTTGTGATTGGGAGAGTATGCTAGATATCTGTTAACTTGGTCAGCTATATTCTATCTTAGTCTTACTAGAAACATGCTGAAGAAAGCCAGTTCCCTGGGGATAGAGTTAGTTTTAATCAAATTTTATTTTTCTATTGAGCCTATTTATTGGCTGTCTATATTGTGAACCACAGATATTTACATTTAAAACTTAAATAGGCTGAGTGCGGTGACACACACCTGTAATTTTTGCACTTTGGGAGGCTGAGGCGGGTGAATCACTTGAGATCAGGAGTTTGAGACCAGCCTGACCAACATGGGGAAACCTTGTCTCTACTGAAAATACAAAAATTGGCCAGGCGTGGTGGTGGGTGCCTTTAATCCCAGCTACTTAAGAGACTTAGGCAAAAGAATCGCTTGAACCCAAGAGGCAGAGGTTGCAGTGAGCAAAGATGGCACCACTGTACTCTACCCTGGGTGACAGAGCAAGAATCTGTCTCAAAAATAATAAATAAATAAATAAATAAAATAAAAATAAAACTTCAGAAATAATGTACTGTACCACTGCATCGAGCATGTTTAATCACTAGTAGTTTTTCTTAAATACTTAATTTCACCTTTTAAATTTTTCTTATTGCATTACTATACTAATAGTAGACTATAACTGGCCCTGCTTTAGAGGCTGTTTCACTGAGATTCTTTGCAGAGACATGCATTTCATACTGCCACCATGATAAATTAAACACCTTGCCTAAGGAGGTGATTACTACTGCTTGCCTTTTCGTGAGCTATCCATGGTTGCTAGTGTGATTAGGAAATACTTGTTTGATTTATTTACTTATCTAAGCAGCTGTGGGCAATGCTGTGCATTTGGCCGTGACATCTTTCTTAATTCATTCATGTGAAAATGTAGCCTATAGCATAATTAGATAATCTCTCCAAGTATGACAGTGGATAACTATAATCATTATATGTCATTTAACATCTACAATGTGAAACAAATCTGCAGGTTAAGAGAATTATAGAGTTTATCATTTCTGTGTTAGTGACAGTATCTCAGTTGCTTTACCTTTTGTGTGTTTATATTTTCCTATGGGTCTTTTATGACCTGTGAAAAGGGCTTCTATAATTGTGATTTTCAGAGCACATTCATAAACAAAATATGAAACAAAACAAATGTTTCTGTTATCAGTGGTGGGTATCTGAGTTACTGGCAGTGAATCTATACAGGTCTGCAAGAACCTTAATTCTTGCCCCTCAGAAGAAAGAATTCGACTGAGGAGCAAGGAGGAAGGAGAGACTGAGGCACATTTTAGAGCAGGAGTGAACATGTATCAAAAAGCTTTAGAGCAGAAATAGGGCCGGGCACGGTGGCTCAGGCCTGTAATCCCAGCACTTTGGGGAGGCTGAGTCGGGCGGATCACAAGGTCAAGAGATTGAGACCATCCTGGCCAATATGGCGAAACTCCGTCTCTACTAAAAATAGAAAAATTAGCTGGGCATGGTGGCAGGCACCTGTAGTCCCAGCTGTTCAGGAGGCTGAGGCAGGAGAATGGATTGAACCCTGGAGGCGGAGGTTGGAGTGAGCCGAGATGGCGCCACTGCACTCCAGCCTGGCTACAGGGCAAGACTGTCTCCAAAAAAAAAAAAAGAAAAGAAAAAAAATGCTTTAGAGCAGAAATGAAATGAAAGGAAGTAAAGTACACTTGGGAGAGGACCAAGCAGGCGACTTGAAGGACAAGCGCAGTGCGGGGTCTGTCCTTTTGACTTGGGGTTTTTATATGTCGGCCTGCTTCCAGGGTCTTGCCTCCCTTCTCCCCTGATTCTTCCCTTGGGGTGGGTTGTCTGCAAGCAGGACGGCCTGCCAGCACTTGGGAGGGGAGCATGCGCAATGTGCTTACTGGAGTTGTACACATGCTCACTTGAGGCATTCTTCCCTTTACTGGTGCAAAGGGAAAGTCCCCGGAAAGTCCTATACCGGTTAAACATTGCCATTTTGCCTCTTAGTGTGCATGTGTGAGCCCACTTGTCCTATTCCTGAGATCTTATCTGGAAGCTGCTGATCACCAGTTTCAGGTTTTTTCTATCTATAGGGAGATAGCTTTTCTTTCTTTCTTTCTTTCTGTCTTTCTTTCTTTCTTTCTTTCTTTCTTTTTTTTTTTTTTTTTTTTTTTTTTTTTTTACTGAGGTGGAGTCCCACTCTGTTGCCCAGGCTGGAGTGCAGTGGTGCGGTCTGGGCTCACTGCAAGCTCGGCCTCCCGGGTTCAAGCAATTTCCTGCCTCAGCCTCCTGAGTAGCTGGGACTACAGGCGTCCGCCACCATGCCCAGCTAATTTTTATATTTTTAGTAGAGACAGGGTTTCACCGTCTTGGCCAGGATCCTGACCTCATGATCCGCCCACCTCGGCCTCCCAAAGTGCTGGGATTACAGGCATGAGCCACCGCGCCCGGCCGGGAGACTGCCTTTTCCAGGTGCTGCCTGTGACCAATTATTATTTTAGAGATTCAGTTAACAACTGCCTGACCCTCACCTGATGGTTGCCTGACATTCCTGTTTGGCATGTGGAGGGGAAAGGGGCTCTCCTGCGCTGCTCATGTCTGCCTGACTATTGTAATATTGTAATATTTATGTGTTTGTATTACCCATACTCATGTTTTGAGACAAGTATATGATCAAGAGAACACCATGGACTACTGAAAAGTGTAGTAAAATACAGATTATAGTGAGTTACTGTAGTTTATGAGTTTATGTGGATCACTTCATTATATAGAACTGCCATAAAATGTTTTTAAACTATTCAAATCAACTATTCATTTTTTCTTCTTAGACTTGGATAGTCTTCCCTTGTCCATGTTTCTGTTTTCCATAGCTTCATTTACCATACCCATGGTCAATCATATGGAGAAAAAAGAAAAAGAGAAAGGAAGAAAGAGAGACCATGTTCACATTAGTTTTATTATGGTATATTTTTATCATTGTTCTATTTTATATTGTTAATCTCCTATGGTAGCCTAACTTATAAATTAAACTTTATAATAGGTATGTATATAGAGAAGAATATATAGTATATATAAGGTTTAGTACTCTGCTTGGTTTCAGGCAACCACTGGTGATCTTGGAATGTGTCTGCCATGGTTAAGGAAGTGGGGAATTATTGTATTCTGGTTTTAGAGAATCCAAGTTGAAACAAAGATATTTGCTACTGATTCATGTAAATACAACAGCAAACTCTTTTTAAGTAAATAATGAGTTTCTTCTATGAATTCAGTAATATTTATTTCAGTGCATTGTGTTGCAGATTTAAAAACCTGTTTGTATATTTTTGAAAATTTAAAATTTTTATATTTATAAATTATTGATATGATAATTACTGATAGATTAACAATTAGTAGCTTGAGTTAAATTTATAAGGACAATAGAAAAGTGAGCATTTCTCCCAGGTCTTTCAATATATTGACCATAAGTGTTTCCTGTAAGTGTTTGAATATTCTTTCACTGCAAAAAGAATCTTCCCTAGGTACATAAAATGAAGGAGACCATTCATCCAAAACTGTATTGTTTACACATGCAACTTGTATGAAACATCTTTCTCTGTTTCACTTTCTCTCAAATTTAATATATCATCTCATTAATCCAGCAATTTAAAGTTATTAAAAACCACCGTTTTTTGTTTGCCTTTTCCCTACTTCACCTCTTTCTGTGAAAGTTTTGCATGTTTCAAACATGAGTTACCTTGAATACTGTATTTACAATCTTTTCACTAGGCTGAAATTACCTATTTACAAAACTTTTTGAAATAATTTCAAATATTCAATAAGAAAGATTATAAATGAATGATATCAATCAGAATTAAGTAATTCTACTTGACATTTTATTTTAACTCACCAAATTTGCAAAGTTTGAAAAGCAATCATATTAATTAGTGCAAAAGCATGAGACAGTTGCCACTCATGCACTACTTGTGGAAATGTAAATTGTTTTGGATTACCTGGGTTGCAATTCACAAAATTTTATTTTAAATTATAAAGTATTAGTAACCTTCATATCTGTGATGGATAGTCATTTGCTTCTCCCTTCCTAGAAAATCTTTTGTATAGACAGTAACAAAATTACTTCATCACCACTAAAATTGTAGCAAGGCCCCATTTACACAACAAAAATATTTGAGGATATTCTGGTGGATGCAAAGTAGATGAAGTCATATTTAAAAATACTATGTTTTCACACACTTTTTATTAAAATGTCAGACAAAAGAAGAGTCATGGTGTAAAAAAAATTATCTGAAGTCACTGAAGACCATCACAGTTTTCTCTGGCTTCAGTGAATTATAAATACATTACATTTATCAATGTCCCTTCTGATAATCAGCATAAGCATCATCACTACCATTGTTTTATTCATTTGCTATTGCTGTTATAACAAATTATTACAAATTGAGTGCATTAAACCAATAAACATATCTTCTGTATACCAGAAGTGTAAAATGGGTCTCAAGTTAAAATCATTCCTGGAAACTTCAG
Source organism: Rhinopithecus roxellana (assembly GCF_007565055.1). NCBI lineage: Eukaryota > Metazoa > Chordata > Mammalia > Primates > Cercopithecidae > Rhinopithecus > Rhinopithecus roxellana. Next base: position 65,834,880 of record NC_044561.1, on the reverse strand, counting down.
AGAATTCATTTCCTTGCCTTTTTCAGCTTCTAGAGCTCACCAGTATTCCTTGGCTCGTGGCCCTTACCTCCCTCTTCTAAGCCAGCAAAGTCAAATTCCCCAGTTATTACTTCCTTAGTTATCTCTCTCTCTCTCTGACCATGATTGTGAAAGGTTCTTTGCTTTTAAAGACTCATGTTAGATTGGGCACACCTGGATAATCCAGGAAAGTCTTCCCATTTCCAGGTTCTTAAACATAATCACACCTACAAAACTTCTTTTGCCATGTAAAAAACATACTCATAGAGTCCAGGGATTCAAACATAAATACATTTGGGGTGAAGGGAGTGCTGAATGTTTATGTCCACCATAATTATCTAAGGGTTTTTCTTTTCTTTTCTTTTCTTTTCTTTTCTTTTCTTTTCTTTTCTTTTCTGCTAAGACAGTAGCTGCGTCTCACTACATAGATATATGAATAAATTCTCCCCTTACTTGGAAGAAATCCCCCAACTAAACAACTTAGTTATTAAGTAGAAAGTATTCCATTCATAAATATTTTTATAAATTATTTTTTTAAAAAATCGTCTTCCACAGACAACAGTCCCTTTTGGTTAGGATGGGATTACACGTGGTCTTTTATTTACTTTTGGTTCAGATATAAATATAAATATATATAAACATATATATATATACACACACATTTAATTTAATAGGGATACAGAAAACTGCTGTAGCTAAAAACCATGGAAGGAGGCAGAGAATTCCTACCCCTAGGCTTGAAAGAACAAGGGTGAGATGAGGTATTGTGAGAACAAGTCGCAAACATGAGAGACCATGTTTCACCATTCTGCTTGCCAGCAGGATATCACAAAATCCTTTGCCAGCAGAATTTCACAAAGCCCCCATCTCAGTGACTAAGCACAGCCCTTCAGAAGAATGCCCTGAAGACAATAAGCAGCTCAGAGCACAGGTGCCCATGTCTTTGCCTGAATCACTATATTTTTTAGAAAAGATTAGTTCAATGAGCCCCTGTCTTTTCCTGTGAACAAAATAGCATCTGACAGCACTGATGACTGTGCCTGTGTAATTTAGAACTAGGAAGACACGCTGCTCCTCCTGGGTGAGCCTTTGTTAGAGCTCCCCCTAAGGTTTATAAGTATAGTTACAGGTATAGCCTCCGGGAGCTCCAAACTGGCAGAGGGGAATGGGTCTGGGAAGGCAAATGAAATAGATGTAGCTTATTTTATATACGCAGGGAGTTTTCTCTACCATGCTTTCATATGCTTTTCTCTTGTTTTAGAAGTTCTTCCCACTTCTCCATACACCTCTCAACTGATTACTTACCTCATTTAGAATTCAAAGGATAAATGCTCGAGGGGATGGATACCCCATTTCCCATGATGCTTATTTCACATCACATGCCTGTAACAAAACATCTCATGCACCCCATAAACATATACACCTACTATGTACCCACACAAATTTTAAAAATTACAAAAAAGCAAAAAAAAAAAAAAAGAACTTTGAGAATATTGTGTAGGTATTTATTTGATTATCCAACACAAAATAATAACAGCTCCTCCCATTATTTTAGTGTCTTTTAAATTCTCCCATTGTTTCACATTTTATATTAGATTGTAGAAACAGGTTAACATTAGTGGTCATTCTTGCCTTTTAGCTCTTTTTTTTTTTTTTTTTTTAATGTTTCTGGACTTGGTACGGTGAATAAAAATTACTTTGATATCCTGTCAAAATGCTTATTGATGTTGGCCCTAATTATAAAAGAAAATCGTCAAAGGTTCTTTTAAGATTAATGTAAACATCTGGTAGAATATAAACTTCACAGAAAATTAAACTTGTGGAGTTATCTTTTAGATGTGGAACTAGAATACATAAGAATCATTATCTGTTTAAACATACTAAGATTTTTCAAACATAAATATATTTTAATGTTCAAAATTAATTGCTTCAAACTTCTGGAGCAAAGAGGGAAATCAAAAAGATAAAATTCAGACACATACTTAATGCAAAGTTTACCATGTACCTTTTAAAGTTTTCATCTTAAATGGATTCCAGCATAACTTTCCTCAAAGAAAAAATTCAGATAGACATTACTCAGAATGTCTGTGCATTTGAACTTAGTTGCTTGGAGCAATATGCTGCTATATTTCTTGACTGTGGAAATCAGCAAGATCTAGAGAGAGTGACAGAAAAGAATAATGTGATTAAGAAAATGAAAAAAATGTAAAATAACATACTCTGATTACAATTAACGTAGTAAAATGATAACTATTTTAAAATGATATAAAATATGGCATAAGTAATACAAATGAGTAATAATTACCTTTTGAAATCCTGAATAACGCTGGCTGGGCAAGGCGGCTCATGCCTGTAATCCCAGCACTTTGGGAGGCAGAGTAGGAGGACTGCACGAAGCCAGGTGATGGAGATTAGCTCGGACAGCATGGTGGAACCCTGTCTCTACAGAAAATACAAAAATTAGCTGGGCATGGTGGCAGGTACTTGTAGTCCCAGCTTCTCAGGAGACTGAGGTGGGAGGATAGATAACCTGAGCCTGGGGAGGTCTAGACTGTAGTGAACTGTAATTGTGCCACAACACTCCAGCTTGGGCAACAGAGTGAGACGTTGTCCCCCCAAAAAACAAAAACAAAACAAAACCTTAAATATTTAGCGTATAGAATCATGCTTGGTGATACTGTTTCGTAAGAAAGCACAATATTCAAAATGGGATAATCATGAATATTATTTGAATATTGTAATGGGGTCAATATTATATAATTTCCTTTTCAATTATAAACATAGCACTTTTAAAGAGATCCATGTGTGAATGTCCCAGTATGTACTTCACACCTACACCCAACCACACATATAATCTCTTCTGCTAAATATCTACTTTGACTTTTTGTAAAAAATTGAGACTCTTATAAATGGTTATAAAATGCCACTGAGTTTTAAAATTTATTTTCCCTGATTATAATTACTGCATAGATTAATAGCTTCAGATAAAAATGTTGACTCTTCATAAGAAAACCTATTTCCTGAATGAATTTTAAATTTGCATCAGTAAATTATACAGCTATCACAGCTAAGAAATTGGAGTGTTAAAATAAAATCATTTATATTGACAAATAGAAATTTTATCAGAACTTATGAAATTCAAATGAATGACTAATATTTGAAAAAAAATCACCAAGTTAAACAATGGAATGTTTGATGTCTGATCTACTTTTTAAACTGTTCCTAAATGTTATGAAATATTGATTTCTCCTTGTAATAATTTGTAATTTTATTCTGTGCTATAATTTAATGTATAATTGTATGCTCCAAGATTTTCCTACATTATAATAGAATAATAGCTACATTTTTAAACTTTTCTTAAGTCAAATGAAATGTCTTTTATGTTTCAACAGTGGCTATGATACTTGCTATAGATTTTTATAAAATTAACAGATTTTCTCCTTTTTAAAAATAATCGGGATAGGTTTAGGTTAGAGTAGTTTCTTTCTTGGCCAGGCGCAGTGGATCACACCTGTAATTGTAGCATTTTGGGAGAACAAGGCAGGCAGATCACTTGCTGTTAGGAGTTCAAAAGCAGCCTGGCCAACATGATGAAATCCTGTTTCTACTAAAAATACAAAAAAATTAGCCAGGCCTGGTGGTGGGCACCTGTAATCCCAGCTACTCGGGAGGCTGAGGCAGGAAAATCGCCTGAACCTGGGAGGCAGGTTGCAGTGAGCTGAGATCACGCCATGGAGAAATTAACATTTATAACCTTGTGAGCTGGTTATATAAATTAAATCACTGAATACAGGTTTTTAATGTTTATATACAAATTGAGTTTTCTGTTTGCTAAAATTACTTTGAAAAATTAGTGTATTTTCTGTTACAACTAAATATTAAAATGTACGAGTGTGACACTGTTCATAATGCCTCCTTGTTATCTTATCATTCACTACTGAAACTATTTTTCACAAGTCAACCCCCGACCCTCTGCCTCCCACTCTTGCTTTGACTCTTATGTATTTATGGCTGTCTCCCCCGACCTTTTTACCTTTCTTCTAAGTTTTTCCTCATTCATTATTTTAAATTTTTTTTTTTTTTTTTTTTTTTGAGGCAGAGTCTGTCTCTGTCACCCAGGCTGGAGTGCAGTGACACCATCACAGTTCACTGCAACCTCCACCTCCCGAGTTCAAGAGATTCTCCTGCCTCAGCCTCCCGAGTAGCTACAGGCACATGCCACCATGCCAAGCTAATTTTTGTATTTTTAGTAGAGACAAGGTTTCATCACGTTGGCCAGGATGGTCTCTATCTCTTGACCTTGTGATCTGCCCAACTCGGCCTCCCAAACTGCTGGGATTACAGATGTGAGCCACTGCGTCTGGCCTGCAGTCATTTTTTAAATTTTTATTTTTATTACCACTTTACGGTTAGAGCTTATTTTCTTTGTTTTCCCTAACTAGCTTAAATGTTTTTCATGTTTGCCCTTTTCATTCATCAGTTTTGCTTTCCTTCTTTTTACTTTTTACCTTTATCTGTCGATCTACTTTAGAATGTCTCTTCTAAAGAAGAATGAAGTGTAATGTTTTCTATCCAGTTGCAATCGTTATTACAAAAAATACATTGAGTCCGATTACATTGATTGTGATTACTTACATATGTGTACATTTCTACCACTTAAATGTGTGCTTTTTATTATTCTTCCTTCTGCTAAATTGATTCCATTTTTAAGGTTTGTAATCCTAAAGTCCATTTTTATTCTTTAGTGACACGTTTAATAATATAACACGTAGACTTAACCTACTACTCATTTAACATATATATTTACTCCCCTTCCAAACAACACAAGGAAAATAAAGGACATTCTCATTCACCCATTCCCCCTTTGTACCGGTTTATTTACTTGTATTGCCTAGTAACTTAATCTGGTCCTGCTGAGTATCATCATAATTCAGAACTTTTTTGTGTGTGTTTTTATACTATCAACTAATGTTTTTATTTATTTAGAGATTAACTTATTCCTTTGTTAGACGTTCTGTATTGAATCGTACATATTCATTCTAAGAAACCTTTTTTCATTTTGAAATGTATTCACTGACTTTTAGTGAACCTCTTACAGTTCTAAATGACTTCTTTATACTTTTTTCTTCTGAAAATGTTTCTGTTTTGCCCTAATTCAAAAATTTTAATTAAATTGATTAGTGTAATAAGCATAACAATTAATAAAGTCTGTAAACAATAGAAAGGCCTAATTTTAATCAACTGCAATTATTAGTGTGGAACTGTGCAATAGTAACATTATATGTAATGACCCAGAACACCTGGACCTGACACTGCCATTCTGTAAATGTCAGATTTATGTTCCTGTGGACATGTTCACTGGTTAACGAATGTCTGGAAGCGACTTTCAAAGTTTGTCCTGCCTTCAGTAACTTTGCAGAACTTGCATTGGGAAACTCTTGCTGAAATTGATAAAAGAAACTTTTATGGTAACCCCAGACAAGCCATGATTTTTTTCTACAATAATTAAGTCATTTTCTATCAAATAAAACATATTCTAAGGAATCGTTGAAATTGTTTATTCGTCCTGCCATAAATACACGGTTCTACTGGATGAACATTTTCTTTCAGCATCTGGAAGACATTCTCTAATTGACTTTTGGCTTCTTTTTTCATTGTTGAGAAATTGCTTGTCAGCCTTGTTATCATTTTTGAAGATAATTCAACAGATCTTGCTTCATAAATTACTCTCTAGTGATACTATTATTTATCTAGTTACTAAGGTATTTCCATTAGTGCTAATGAACAGATATTGTGCTTCCTGCATCGTGGATTTCTTCAGTCCTAGAAAATTCTCAAAGAGCGTATACACACACACACACACACACACACACACACACACATGCAATATTGCTTCTCTTTCATATGTTATCCTGAAATCATCTACTTGATTAGTTTATATGAGAAGCATATATTAAAACATCTTTTGTTTAAGTATTTCATAGTCCTTTTCCTCTGTAATATGTGGTGAAATCTATTTAAGTTTTTCAAATTTTTCTCCATCTTCCTCTGTCTGTCCTCTATCTGTCTGCCTGTCTCTCTCTCATTCTGTTTTCGGTCTTGTCTGTTTAATTTGCTATTTAATTTGCTATTTGATATTCTCAATAGCAGAAGTCCTTGGAGAACTCTTTGCTTGTTTCTATTGATTTTTATTCATTATGTTGTCCCTCTAGCTCAATACATTGCATTTAACCCACCCAAAATTTCCCATAGAAGCTGGAATGGTTAATTTTATGTGTCAACTTGCTGGGTTACGGAATAATCAGATAATTGACAAAACATGGTTTATAGGTGTTATCTGACCCACCAAGCCATATAGATGGGCACGTACAGCAATACTCCACTATTGAAGTGTAAACATACTTAAAATTTTGTTTCCTTTTCTGCAAAAAAGAGTAGTGTATTTTTGGTTGTACAAAGGATAGTTGTATCATATTGGGTGACTTTGTTATTATCTTTACTGGGAGATTAAGTATGGCATAATAAAATACACTTAGGTGCCAATTTGACACAGGATGGACTTGTGATGGTTACCCTTCTATATCAATTTGACTGGGTTAAGGGATGTCCAGAAGCTTGTAAACCTTTTTTATTCTGGGTGTGACTGTGAGGGTGTTTCTGGAAGAGATTAGCTTTTGAATCAGGAAACTGAAAAGAAGATATGCCCTCATAAATTTGGTCGGGCATCATCTAACCTGTTGAGGGATCAGTATAACAAATTGTCCACAAGAAGAGCAAATTTGCTCTTTGTTCTTGAGCTAAGACATCCATCTTCTCCTGCCCCCATACATGGAAGCTTCTGATTCTCAAGCCTCTGCCCTCAGGCTGAGTGACAACATTGGCTCCCCCGGTTCTCCATCCCTTAGACTCAAACTGAATGACACCCCCAGGGGTTCTGGTTCTCCAGCTTGAAGACAACATATTGTAGAACTGCTCATCCTCCATAATCGCTTGAGCCAATTCCCATTAGGAAATTCCCTCATAAATGTATATATATTCTATTGCTTCTGTTTCTCTGGCAAACCTTGACTCACACAAAAGCTATTATCTTTAAACATGTAATACCATGCAATTATAGATTGAATTTTCTGTTTATCTTCTTCACTAGAATCTACAACCCATGCGTGCAGGGATTAATTTTTCTTTGTTGCTTACTATAGCATTCCTAGAATCTAGAACAGTACCTAGTATCAAGTACTCAAATAAAATTTGTTGAAATAGTGTTGAATAAATAGAGTTGGCTTACGGTATGATTTTTTGTTCATTTAAAACATGCTTATTTGAACTTTATCTTGCAAAACTTTAACTAGTCTGTTTTAGGATTTATACCTGCAGAGAAAGTTTTAATTCATTCTCTGAATAGGATTGTGGGCAATATGGGACACTTTAAACAAAATTTATCATATTGACATTCCTTGCATGTGTCACATAGTGTGCACATTGACCTCAAACTCAGGGATGCCAACTGCTGTTTTTTGTTTTGTTTTGTTTTTTAAATTTATTATTATTGGTTTTAGACCGAGTCTCGCTCTGTCACCCAGGCTGGAGTGCAGTGGTGCGATCTCGGCTCCCTGCAAGCTCCGCCGCCCAGGTTCACGCCATTCTCCTGCCTCAGCCTCCTGAGTAGCTGGGACTACAGGTGCCAGCCTCCTCGCCCAGCTAATTTTTGGTATTTTTAGTAGAGACGGGGTTTCACCGTGTTAGCCAGGATGGTCTCGATCTCCTGACCTCGTGATCCGCCCTCCTCAGCCTCCCAAAGTGCTGGGATTACAGGCGTGAGTCAAACTACTCTTTAAGAATTCCCAAAGAAAACCTTATCAGTCATTCAGAAACTAGAGGCAAGTGTCACTTTCTTTCCGTTTGTATATAAGTTGTTTCCTTTGTCTTTTGCTTCACCTGGTAGACCGTCTTTCACTGAGGGTTTTGTTGGCATAGACTCTCTATTTTTGATAATTTGGCCGTATGCCCAATCTCTTCCTACCAGTGCAACCATGAAAACTCTTCCCGTTATGATGCAGTGACTGGTAGCTGGCTTATGGTAGTCCCTGGCTTCAGCAGGCTCTTTAAATGTATGTTGACATTTCATATTTGGTATTTAAAGATCTTATACTTTCTTTCAGTGTTGTGCATGCTTTAAAAAAAAAACCTTTTAGTCAGGGCGCGGTGGCTCATGCCTGTAATCCCAGCACTTTGGGAGGCCAAGGCAGGTGGATCACGAGGTCAGGAGATGGAAACCATCCTGGCTAACACGGTGAAGCCCCGTCTCTACCAAAAATACAAAAAATTAGCCGGGCGTGGTGGCGGCGCCTGTGGTCCCAGCTACTCAGGAGGCTGAGGCAGGAGAATGGTGAACCCGGGAGGCGGAGCCTGCAGTGAGTTGAGATCGTGCCACTGCACTCCAGCCTGGGCAACAGCGAGACTCCATCTTAAAAAAAAAAAAATCTTTTAAATAATTACTTTTTAGCATTTAGTTATTTTCATTTTTCAGGTAACTAAAGTTAAAGATTATTGGAATTGTTTAAAATTTTAAAAAATCAAAATTAAGATAAAAAATTCTAAAAATCGCTAATGGGCCATTGCAGTGGCTATGTCTATTCTTATCCATATTTTTTAAAATTTTCAGTATCCTAGAGATATAGCACCAATTGAGACAGCTAGTTTTTTTAATCCCATCACTTTTTTCTTACTTATATTTTTGATGGTCTAAAACATATGAAATATCAATAATACTGAGAATATCCACTACTAAGAAAAAAATAAATATTCTTTCCTGGCAGGAGGTTGAGTCCTATTTTCCTTTGCCTCTCCTACAATAGTACTTAAATGCTAGTACATTTTAAAACTCTCTTGAAGAATTGATCTGACAACCTCTTTAATATTTGACCTACGCTATATGACATGGGATTGACTCTTTGATTTGTTGTAAATTTATGAGATTAGTTATGTTTTGATCACAGAACCTCGTATCTTTCTTTTTAGGATATATTCGGTCACAACAGAATCATTAATTTCCTATTAAAATATATACATTCTGTCATCTTTAAAAAAAAAAAAAAAAACTTCAGAAGTTTGAATACCCGTGGAAATGTTTTAGTGAATAGAACTTCGCTGGCCATGCTAAGGCTTTTGGAGTCATCATTACAAGACAGTTAATGATTTGTCACCATCTGTTCTAAATTGCCATGGCTTTAGTGGTAGCAAGGCAATCCTTTTGAGGATGTTCAAAATAGCATTTGGGATGGAATCCAGTCTTCAAAATCCTGCTGTTATGCAGCCATCAGTCCTGAATGTTTCTGATGCCTTGTTTATTAGTTTTTCCAAAGAGTATTATACTTCGTCCATCACAGAGATCAGATACAGATTAATGTAAAAATTTTAGGCCGGGAGTAGTGGCTCACACCTGTCATCCCAGCACTTTGTGGGGCCGAGGCGGGTGGATTATGAGGTCAGGAGATTGAGACCATCCTGGCTAACACGGTGAAACCCCGTCTCTACTAAAAATACAAAAAATAATAATAATAAGTAAAATAGCCAGAGGTGGTAGCAGGCGCCTGTAGTCTCAGCTTACTCGGGAGGCTGAGGCAGGAGAATGGCTTGAACCTGGGAGGCAGAGGTTGCAGTGAGCGAAGATCACGCCACTGCACTCCAGCCCGGGTGACAGAGTGAGACTCCCTCTCAAAAAAAAAAATAAATAAAAATAAAAAAATAAAAATAAAAATAAAAAATTACTGCAGAAAGTTATAGATACTTGAACAGTTAGATCCTTTGAAAGGGGCAAGTATAATTTTGAAAATTTTTACTGTTATTTCAAACCTTGAGAATAAATTGCAAAATATTTTCAAAGCTTTAGTGAGGTATAATTGCCAAATAAAGCTGTATATGTTTAAGGTATATAATGTGATGATTTGATATATGTACACATTGTGAAATTATTACCACAATCTAGGTAGGTAACACATTCGTCACTTCACATGGTTAACTTTCTATCGTGTGTGTGTGTGTGCGCACACACGTACATGGCAAGAACATTTAAAATCTACTCTCTTACCAAATTTTAAGTATACGTATGATGCAGGATTTTTTTCAGTGCTTCTTCTCCAGCCAGAGACCTCTGCAACTGGCAATGCCCCTGCCCAAGGCCTGTCTTGGCTCTGGGCTTGCCTCTGGAGGTATCCTGCCCACTCAGCCGATCTTGGCTTGCACCCCGGCCTGGATCTCACACCCACCAAAGACGACCCAGGCGTGGAGTGGGATGTGTTAGCACTGGCTGCTGCTTCAGGGCGGGCGGCTCCAGGTGGCCACACAGGTGCCGGCTCTGTGTGAGGCTGCAGCTGGATCAGGCATACCACAAGTTGCTTCTGCCTTGGGTGTTCATGTCTAGATGAGAGGAGCGCCCCCCAAATTTGGAGATGTCAGTGACCCTGGAGCCCCAAGGGGTGTGTTACAGAGTGTTACAGTGCTCGCTCAGGGATCCTCTAGGTCTAGGACCCCAGAAGGTCATAACACTTCTCGCCTTCCCACCACCCCACTCTGGCCCATGGCTTTTGGGCTGGCCCAGCCCTGCCACTGAGTGTCTTCTGGGGTGGTTGCCTGGTGCTGGTGGAGGGTGGAGGGCTACAGTGTTTCAGCCTTTTTTGCACCCTTGTTCAGCAGGTGTTGGGTTCTTCTCCTGTGTCTAACAATAATGAGGTTATAGTGACAACTGAAGGGTGAGCAAGTGAAGAGTTTTACTGAGTGACAGTTCTCAGCAGAGAGGGGACCTAAAGAGGGCAGCCCCCTATCTGAAGTCAGGCAGTCTCCCAGTGTGGCTGATTTGGGGTTTTATGGCCTTAGAATGGAGAATTGTGTGCTGATTGGTTTGCAAATGTGGAAACAAGGTTAGAAAAAAGCACCACTAAGCCGGGCGCGGTGGCTCAAGCCTGTAATCCCAGCACTTTGGGAGGCCGAGACGGGCGGATCACGAGGTCAGGAGATCGAGACCATCCTGGCTAACACGGTGAAACCCCGTCTCTACTAAAAAAATACAAAAAACTAGCCGGGCGAGGTGGCGGGCGCCTGTAGTCCCAGCTACTCGGGAGGCTGAGGCAGGAGAATGGCGTGAACCCGGGAGGCGGAGCTTGCAGTGAGCTGAGATCTGGCCACAGCACTCCAACCCTGGCGACAGAGCGAGACTCCGCCTCAAAAAAAAAAAAAAAAAAAAGAAAAGAAAAAGAAAAAAGCACCACTGACAGCTGGGCACAACAGGGCAAAAACCAATTAGGGAAGCCTAGGTATATGTAAAATAGGTGAAGGGTGGGCCTCAATGAGAGGAAAGCACACCAAACAGAAAGAGAGGATCTCAATCTGGTCAATGGATTTAACTGAGACTTATACCTTGGTTTTCAAGCTTTAAACTGTCTTCGGCTTGAAGGTCGGTTTCACTGGGCACCCGTCCCTGTCTGCCTAGGATTTGTCTGCCTCCTGCTGCTATCACATACACTATTTCTACTAATATGTTTGTAAAAGTAAAGTTTCATGAAGCTTTATCTCTGGGAATGGTGGCCTGAAGAGGTCAGTTTATACAGAAAATCCATATAAAATTGGAGTACATATGAAACAATCATTTCATTGCACTAGATAACAGAAGACATTTATTCATGTAAAACTTTCACTGCCCCTGGTAAGTGTGGCAAATTTGGTGCCTTCTTCCCTAGGGTTATTCTAATTTCCTTCCCCAAATAGAGTGGTGAAATTTTTTACTAGCCAGGTTCAAGTAATAGCAGAGCAGCTAGAAATGTAAAAAGTAGATTTTGGAAGTTGAGGGAGCCTTGCAATGGCTGGAGTAATCCCTGACTTACTTATACACGTTCATGGGAGAGCCCAGAAAGACCAGGGAAGTAGTAAGGCTTGGGGATACTTGTGAAGCTGTTGACACTTTGAATATGTTTCTCAACTCAATCACAGTTGGAGAAACGGAGTGCTGGAGCCAAAACAGTTTGAGGTGCTTGCACATAATCATGGAATAACAGTGAAACTATAAAAACCCAGATAGAACCTCTAGGGACCCAGGCAGATAGATTAACAATTGAAGATAGGTATATACATATATGCAAACAGACAGAGAAGCTGAGCAGATAAATCAATGATTGCTCACCATGCAGGAGAAAGAGTAACTGCCATCAAGTTAATGACTTCTTAATATGAAACATTTAAAAATAAATGAAAGAACCATTAGAAGAACAAAATAAAATCTGGAGTGACTCCAACTAATTGTACACTCTTCCCAGTTTTTAACCCATACTACTGGAGATTGGGAAACTATGAGAGTAAAATATTTTGGAAAAAAATATAAGTCAATAAAAAATATCTCCAAATGAGTCAACAGTCATCCTTTAAAGCATTGTATTTTTCTGGGGTCTCCAGAGAATCATAAATAATACAATACATAAAGAAGTACACATGAGGAAATTTATTGTAAAAATTTCTCCACACAACTGTGGAGACCAAGAAGTCCCAAGATCCATTATCTACAATCTGGAGAACCAGAAAAGCCAGTGGGGTAATTCCTTTAGAGTCTGAAGGCATTCGAAAAGGAGAGTTGACAGTGCAACTACTAATCTGAGTTCAAAGGCATGAGAGCCCAGGGCAGGGAGCTGGAGTGTTAGCCCCGTTTTGATGTTCAAAGGCAGGAGAGGATGGCAGTCCCACTCAAACAGTGAGAGCAAATTCTCCCTTCTGGCTTTTTGTTCTATCCTGACCCTCAACAGGTTGGATGATGCCTGCCCACACTGGTAAGAACAATCTTCTTTACTTCATATACTGATTCAAATGCTGCTCTCTTCCAGAAACAACCTCAAAGACACAATGAGAAATAGCATTTTATCAGGTATGTTGGCATTCCTTAACGCAGTCAAATTAACACATAAAATTAATAATCAAAAGCATGTATTCAAATTTCAAAAACAGAAAAAAACACATATTGGGAGAACATTTACTCAATCATTATTAGCATGCTTTTCTTTGTCTTAAAAAACAGGTGGAAACTATACAATATAATCAGTAGGAATGTTAGAGATGATAAACACAATAAATAAAATAAAAATAATGTAGCTGGTTTAACAGCAGAGTTGAGACGGCAGAAAAGAATAATCCGTGAACTTAACAATAGAGATCAACAGATACAATACAAACGATAGGAGAAAAAAACAAAGAAACAGTGGATTTTTAAAATGCCACATTTTAAGAAAATACTGACTTAGGAGTTCAGGAAGCTCAACACATCCCAATTAAATGTAAAGAGAACCAGACACTATATTGACATATTAAATTGCATGTAATTTTTTAAAGATGGGATCTTCCTATGTTGTTTAAGCTAAATTAGAACTCCTGGGCCAAAGGGATTCTCTCATCTTAGTCTCCCAAGTAGCTGAGAATATAGGTGCATATCACTACACCCAGCAAAAACAATATTTTTTAAAAAGGTAATATTCTATGACTGGCTTATATGCAATATATATTATATCAATAGCACAAATAAATAAATAGAGCTTTACTAGCAAAAATCTATATTTTACAAGTAGTTTGGTATTAACTTGAATAAGATATTGATGGGTTTGGTAAAATAATTGCCATATTCTTCAAGGTAGATGTAGTTATAATTTATCTCAACTCAAAATATCTCAGCTAGTTTGTTTGTTTTATTAAAACACACAGATCCAAAACTCCACCCTGACCTTGTGATAGAAAAGAAAATCTCATTTTCTGGGGATAAATTCAAACCAATTGCAGAAATTTGCATAAGTAACAAGGAGTCCAATGTTAATTGCCAAGACAATGGGGACAATGCCTCCAAGGCATTTCAGAGATCTTCACGGCAGCCCTTCTTAGCACAGGCCCGGAAGCCTAGGAGGAAAAATGGTTTTGTGGGTTTGGCCCCCATCCCTGCTGCTCTATGCAGCCTTGGGACATGGCGCCCTGTTGTACCAGCTGCTTCAGCACCAGCCATAACTAAAAGGGGCCAAGGTGCAACTCAAACCCTTGCATCGGAGGATGCAAATCCAAATCTTTCGTGACTTCTACTTGGCTTTGAGCCTGCGAGTGTGCAGAAGGCAAGAGTTGAGGTGTGGGACCCTCCACCTAGATTTCAGAGGATGTTTGGAAATCAAGCAGAAGGCTGCTTCAGGGGTTGCGTCTTCACAGAGAACCTCTACTAAGGCAGTGTGGAGGGGAAACGTGGGATTGGAACCCCTACACGGAGTCCCCACTGGGATACTGCCTAGTGGAGCTATGAAAAGCAGACCACCATCCTCCAGACCCCAGAATGGTAGATCCACTAACAGATTGAACCTTGCACCTGGAAAAGCCACAGGCACTCAATGCCAGTCTGTGAAAGCAGCCATAGGGCTGTACCCTACAGAGCCACAGGGGCAGAGCTGCCCAAGGCCTTGGGAACCTACCTCTTGCATTAGTGTGGCCTAGATATGAGATGTGAAGTCAAAGGAGATTTTGAAGCTTTAAGATTTAATGACTACCCTGCTTGGTTTTGTACTAGCATGGGGCCTGAAGCCCCTTTGTTTTGGCTAATTTCTCTCTTTTGGAAAGGGAGTATTTACCAAATGCCTGTACTCCCACTGTATCTTGGAAGTAACTAACTTGTTTTTGACTTCACAAGATCATAGATGTAAAAGATTTGCCTTGTCTTAGATGAGACTTTGGAGTTGGACTTTTGAGTTAATAATGGAATTAGTTAAGGCTTGGGAGGGCTGTTGGGAAGTCATGATTGCTTTTGAAAGATGAGAAAGGTACGAGATTTGGGAGGGTCCAGGGGCAGAATAGTATGGTTTGGCTCTGTGTCACCACAAAAATATCATGTTGAATTGTAATCCACATGTGTTAGGGGAGGAACCTGTTGGGAGGTGACTGGATAATGGGGGCAGATTTTCCCCTTGTTTGTCTCACAATAGTGAGTGACTTCTCATTAGATCTGATGGGTTAAAAGTGTGTGGCACTTCCCCTCCCATTTGCTGTCTCCCCTGCCACCATGTGAAGAGGGTCCTTGCTTCCCCTTTGCCTTCTACCATAATTGTAAATTTCCTGAGACCTCCCATTTATGCTTCTTGTTAGCCTGTAGAAATGTGAGTCAATTGAACCTCTTTTCTTCATAAATTACTGTCACAGTAGTGTGAAAACAGACTAGTACAGAGGCAAACATTCACATTTAGGAAATGCAAAGAACTCCAATAAGATATTCCACAAGATTATCTCCAAGACACATAATCACCAGATTCTCCAAGGCCTAAATGAAGGAAAAAAATGTTAAAGGCAGCTAGAGAGAAATGATCCATCACCTACAAAGGGAAGCCCATTTGACTAACAGTGGACCTCTCAAAAGAATCCCTACAAGTCACTAGAGAACTGGTGTCAATATCCAATATTCTGAAAGAAAGAAATTCCAACCAATAATTTCATATTTAGCTAAACTAAGCTTCATAAGTGAAGGAGAAATAAGATCCTTTTCAGACAAGCAAATGCTGAGGGAATTTGTCACCACCAGACCTGCCTTACAAGAGCTCCTGAAGGAAGCTCTAAATACGGAAAGGAAAGACTATTGCTAGACATTACAAAAAACATACATAAGTACACAGACCAGTTACACTATAGAGAACCACACAAACAAGTCTCCATAATAACCAGCTAACATCATGATGACAGGACAAAATTCACAAATGTCAATACTCACCTTGAATGTAAAAGGGCAAGCTGGATAAAGAACCAAGACCTATTGGTATATTGCCTTCCAGAGATCCATCTCACATGCAATAACACCCATATGCTCAAAATAGAAGAATGGGGAAAAATCTACCAAGCAAATGGAAAACAGAAAAAAGAAGGGGTTGCCATTCTTATTTTGGATAAAACAGACTTTAAACCAACAATGATCAAAAAATACAAGAAGGGGATACATAATAATAAAGGGTACAATTTAATAAGAAAATTTAACTATCCTTATATACATGCACCTAACACAAGAGCATCCAGATTTATAAAGTAGGATTTTTTTTTTTTTTTTTTTTTTTTTTTTTTTTTTTTTTTTTTGAGATGGAGTCTCACTCTGTCACCCAGGCTGGAGTGCAGTGGTGCAATCTTGACTCACTGCAACCTCCACCACCCAGATTCAAGTGATTCTCCTGCCTCAGCCTCCCAGGTAGCTGGGATTACAGGCACCCGCCATGATGCCCAGCTAATTTTTGTATCTTTAGTAGAGATGAGGTTTCACCATATTGGCCAGGCTGGTCTCGAACTCCTGACCTCAGGTTATCCACCTGCCTTGGCCTCCCAAAGTGCTAGGATTATGGATGTGAGCCACCACACCTGGCCAAAAAGTAAGTTTTTAGAGACCTACAGAGAGACTTAGATTCCCGCATAACAATAGTGGGAGACTTCAACACCCCACTGACAGTATCAGACAGATCACAGAGGCAGAAAATTAACAAAGATATTCAGGATCTCAATTCAGCACAGGATCAGATGGACCCAACAGGCCTCCATAAAACTCTCCAACCAAAACAATAGAGTATATCTTCTTCTCATCACCACATGGCACATACTCTAAAACTGACCACACAATTGGACATAAAACAATCCTCAGCAAATGCAAAAAGAACTGATATCATATCAACCAGTCTCTTGGATGAGACTGCAATAAAATTAAGAATCGAAATTAGGAAAATCACTCAAAATCGTACAATTACATGAAAGTTAAATAACCTGCTCCTGAATGACTTTTGCATAAATAAATTAAGGCAGAAGTCAAACATTTAATTTAAACTAATGAGCACAAAGATACAAAATATCAGAATCTCTAGAACACAGCTAAGCAGTGTTAAGGAGGAAATTTATAGCGCTAAACGCCCACATCAATAAGTTAGAAAGATCTGAATTTAACAAGCTACCATCACAACTAAAAGAACTAGAGAACTAAGAGCAAACCAGTCCCAAAGCTAGCAGGAGACAAAAAATAACCAAAATCAGCCACGAACTAAAGAAAATTGAGACACGGAACACTAAAAGATCAACAAATACAGGAGGGTTTTTTTTGTTGTTGTTGTAATATAATTAAATAGACTGTTAGCTAGATTAATAAAGAAAAAAATAGAGAAGATCCAAATAAACACAATTAGAAAGAACAATTGAAAGAAGGATATTACCACTCATCCTACAAAAATACAAATAACAATTAGAAAATATTATGAATACCTCTATGCACACAAGCTAGAAAATCTAGACGAAATGGATAAATTCCTGGATACACATATCCTCCCAAGACAAAACTAGGATGAAACTGAATCCCTGAACAGACCAATAACAAACTCCAAAACGGAATCAGTAGTAAATAACCTACCAACTAAAAAAGCCCAGGACCAGATGGATTCACAGCCAAACTCTACAAGATGTACAAAGAAGAGTTGGTACTATTCCTATAGGAACTATTCCAAAAAATTAAGAAAGAGGGACGCCTCCCTAATACATTTTATGCGCCCAGCATCATCCTGATACCAAAACCTGGCAGAGACACAACAAATAAAGAAAACTTCAGGCCTATCTCCTTGATGAATATCAAAACAAAAATTCTCAGCAAAATACCGGCAAACTGAACCCAGCTAATCCAGCTAACCCAAATAGCTTATCCACCACAATAAAGTAGGCTTCATCCCTGGGATGCAAAGTTGATTTAAATATGCAAATAAACAAAAGTGATTCATCACTTAAAGAGAAATAAAAAAAAAAAACCCATGATTATCTCAGTAGATGCAGAAAAGTATTTCAATGATACTCAATGTCCGTTTATGATAAAAACTCTCAGTAAACTAGTTATTGAAGAAACATACTTCAAAATAATAAGAACCATCTGTGACAAACCCACAGCCAACATTATACTGAAAGGGAAAAAACTGGATGCTTTCCCCTTGAAAACCAACACAAGACAAGGATGTCCTCTCTCACCACACCTATTCAACATAGTATTGGACATCCTAGCCAGAGCAAACAGGCAAGAGAAAGAAAAAAGTACACCAAAATAAGATAGGGAGCCAGGCCGAGTGTGGGTGGCTCATGCCTGTCATCCCAGCACTTTGGGAGGCTGAGGCAGGCAGATCACGAGGTCAGGAGATCAAGACCATCCTGGCTAACACGGTGAAACCCTGTCTCTACTAAAAATACAAAAAATTAGCCAGGCGTGGTGGCGGGCGTCTGTAGTCCCAGCTACTTGGAAGGCTGAGGCAGGAGAATGGCGTGAACCAGGGAGGCAGAGCTTGCGGTGAGCCGAGATGACGCCACTGCACTCCAGCCTGGGTGACAGAGCAAGACTCCATCTCCAAGAAAAAAGAAAAGATAGGAAGCCAAACTATCTCGGTTTGCAGATGATATGATTCTAAATCTAGGAAACCCCATAGTCTTGTTACAAAATCTCCTTCAGCTGATAAACAACTTCAGCAAAGTTTCAGGAAATAAAATCAATACACAAAACTCACTAGAATTCCTATACGCTAACAACAGTCAAGGCGTAAGCCAAATCAGGAAGGCAATCCCACTCACAGTTGCCACAAAAAGAATAAAATACATAGGAATACAGACAACCAGGGAGATTAAAGGTCTCTACAATGACAACTACAAAACATTGTACAAACAAATCAGAGATAATGCAAACAAATAGAAAAACATTCCGTGATCATGAATAGTAAGAATAAATATTGTTAAAATGACCATACTGCCCCCAGAGCAATTTACAGATTCAATACTATCCTATCAAACTACCAGTGACATTCTTCACATAACTAGAAAATTCTATTTCAAAATTTATGTGGAACCAAAAAAGAGCCCAAATAGCCAAGGCAAACCTAAGCAAGAAGAAAAAAGCAACCTAAGCAAAAAAAAAAAACAAATTGCTACCAAATTCCAACTATACTACGGGGCTACAGTAGCCAAAATAGCATGATATTGTACAAAACCTGACACATATACCAATTAAACAGAATAGATAGTAAACAGACAACCTATAGAGTAGGAGAACATTTTTGCAAACAAAGATCTAATATCTGTAAGGAACTTAAACAAATTTACAAGCAAAAACCAAACAACCCCATTGAAAGCTGGGCAAAAGACATTAACAGACACTTTTGAAAATAAGACATACGGCCAGGTGTGGTGGCTCACGCCTGTTATCCCAGCCCTTTGGGAAACCGAGGTGGGTGGATCTCCTGAGGTCAGGAGTTCAAGACCAGCCTGGCCAACATCGTGAACCCCCGTCTCTACTAAAAATACAAAAATTAGCCAGGCGTGGTGGCATGCACCTGTAATTTCAGCTACCCAGGAACCTGAGGCAGGAGAATCGCTGGAACCTGGGAGGCAGAGTGCTGCAGTGAGCCAAGATCACACCACTGCACTCCAGCCTGGGCAACAGAGCAAGACTCTGTCTCAAAAAAAAAAAAAAAAAGAAAGAAAGAAAAGAAAATAAGACATACAGGAGACCAAGAAACATATAAAAAATGCTCAATAACACTGATCATTAGAGAAATGCAAATCAAAACCACTATGAAATACTATCTCACACCAGTCAGAATGGTTATTACTAAAAAGTCAAAAAATAACATGCTGGCAAGGTTGCAGAGAAAAGAGAACATTTATACATTGTTTGTATGAGTATAAATTAGTTCCACCATTGTGGAAAGCAGTGTGGCCATTTTTCAAAGAGCTGAAAACAGAAATGCTATTTGACCCAGCAATCCCATTACTGGGTATATACCCAAAGGAATATAAATCATTCTATCATAAAGACATGCATGCGTGTTTATTGCAGCACAATTCACAATAGAATAGACATGGAATCCCCCTAAATGCCCATCAGTGGTAGACTAGATTTTTAAAATGTGCTACACATGTACCATGGAATACTATCCAACCATATGTTCATAAAAAAGAATGAGACCATGTCCTTTGCAGGAACGTGGAGGAAGCTGGAGGTCATCATCCATTATTTCTACATTAGGAAACTAACACAGTAACAGAAAAACCAGTGAGAACGTATAAGTGAGAGCTAAATGATAAGAACACATGGACACATACAGGGGAACAACAGACACTGAGTTCTACTTGAAAGTGAAGAGTTTGGAGAAGGGAGGAGATCAAGAAAAATAACTATTGGGTACTAGGCTTAACACCAGCATGGCAAAATAATCTGTATAACAAACCCTTGTGACATGTGTTTACCTATGTAACAAATCTGCACATGTACCCCTGAACTTAAAAAAAAGTTAAGAAAAAGAAACAGATATCTATACACTTATAAACCCATCACCAGAATGAAGAAATAAACATAATAAATAAACATATGTCTGTCACTTACAAAAGTTATCTCATGGTGCCTCGTACTTTATGTAACTACTGGTATAATTTTGGCTACCAAAGATCACTTTGAATTTTCATAAAATATATATTCCTTTTCATATAGTCTTTTTTCACTCAGCGTAATTATTTTGTGAATCATATTTTTGTTTGTATTATTATTTCAGTTGTTTTTATTTTTTATGAATATCCTATTGAATTTCTTTATGGAATAATTTTTGAGATAAATTATAAAGTTAAATAATTTAGCTAGATGTACAGTTATTTCTATATGAGTATCCACAATCCATTTCATTGTCTTATTTATCAAAACAATTAATCAAATAACAAATTGTCAATGTAGATATTTGATGGAATGAACCAAAAGTTCACATAAACAGGTTGATTCTGAAATGTTTAGAAAAATCAGTACTGCCATAGATCTGTCACTTGGGTAAGTAAAAAGAATAATTTTTGTTAGAGGATTTTTAATTTATTCAGATTATATTTTAGTTACAAAGTATTTACATATGCTTTTTAAAATCAAGATCACTATTAATAAAATATTTATTTACATGACCAAATTGGCCAATAGGGATTGTGAAATCTGGACTGTGAATGGAAACAAATCTTACAGTTGAGAACTATTCCAAATTAAGGCAAAGCCAATTTAGTAGCAAAATATTAACTTCAAATTATTAACTGTAGTAATTCAGAAGTAGAATCACTAATTACATGTAACCGTAATCTCAGTGATATCTAAGGAAGCATAAATTAAGATATCAAGTTAATAAAATGTTTGTGAAGCACTTTTTAAAAAGACATATTTCATCTGCTTTTTTGTTAATATGAAAAGAAAAATACATAATGACAATAATTTGAGATAATTTCTGGCAAAAACATGCGCAATGTTAGCAACGGAAGGGAGATGGAATATCAGAACAAATAATATGTCCAATATCATATAGTCATTGAGTGCAATTATGATCCTAAATATTTTATTTTTCTTTATCTCTTAAATTTTTGCCAGGTTTTTAAAAAAACTAATTCGTATTAAATACATTTCATCTTTTTCATTTACGTTACTTTTTTGTTGCAGGGTGAATCATAGATTATAGCAATATCTATATATTATGGATACATGATATGTTGTCTAATACCTAACAGAACCACAAATTCATTAAAAGTTGAAATTCCTTCAATTTTTAAATTTGCAATACATGTTTAAATTGTGTCTTGTCTTTTGACTGGTATATTATTCATCAAAAGTATTAGTAAATTCCAAATTATACCATGTATATGATGATGAACTTTATAGATGTAGTATAAAAATTAGAACTAAGTTGATATATTTGAGAAGAGAAAAGACAGTCTTTGGGTTTTACATTACAGAAATATTCATAAAAAGAATTATTCTTTTTTCTTTGCATAATAAAATTTTATATACATATATACACACATATATATACACACACACACACACATACACACGTACACATAGCCTCATTTCTCCACATAGGATTGGAATATTGGATTCCATGTTCCATTTTAAGAAAAATATTCTACTACAACACTTTGCTGGATAAAAAAATATAAATATCAGATTTTGTATTGATTAAAGTTTAAGTACCTCTATTGTGAAAAACAAAGTATTGATTCACTAAGGTTCATAAGTAAAATGATATATATAAAGGTGTTGGCTGAATATTATAATAATGGTTTTATCCTAGTGACATATCACTACGGAAATATGTTAGAAACTTCCACCACTCCTAAATTTTAAAAATGTGATCTTTAGACGCTTCCTTCTTTTATAATAATCTACAGCATTTTTCTTCTTTAAAAACATAATATCCAGTCCAGCACTTTAGTAAGTATTCGGAACATAAGTACCCTCAGGGGATCTGAACAATGTCTGAATGTTAAGTTGAGGTGAAACATGTAGAAACTGGCTGTCAGCTGATTTTCAGCCATTCCTTTTACTTTTACTCTTTTACTTCAGTAAAGATTTTTGAATATTAATCTCTCCTATATTAGCATCAATGAAATGATTCTGATATCCTAAATTGATTAGGAAAGAAAGATAAATAGATGTAACTGTATCAACTTCCAACTTACTTTGGTCAGAAGCAAACCCAAATATAGACCAGAGCCAAAAAAAAAAAAAAAAAAAGAGAGAATTTTTAAATAACCAAATTTATTTTTAGTGTTTCCCTGGAGATCTACCCTCTTCACCAAATAACTCCTAATCTGTTGGAAACTCACCCAAGCTTTAGTTCCTGGCTGCTATATTTCATTACTGGAGACAGCTATAGAGTAAATCAAGCATCAAATAGACTGTAATTCACCCAACTTTACACTGGTGTACTTTTCACCGCAAGGTTATATAGATGTCATAGAATTACTTCATTAGCATTCTTTTAGGGTGAGCAATACTTCAGTGCAAACTCACAAAGCTGAACTGAATCAATAAAGTTTGGATGACATGAAAATGAACTTTATTGAACCCTACAGAGTAGTAGCTATTACAAAATTCAGAATAGGAAAGAAATGGAAAATATGTTTCTTCCTTTTTGTGTATTTTACTCTTAATAACATTATTTTGAGAATGAATTTGTTATACTCTTTTATTGCGAAGGAAATTCTTTCCAGCCCTGCTTTAGACTCTAAGAGGCAGTGATTATATGCCCACAGTATGTGTGGAGTATTGGATGATGAAAACTCTTGGAGATCAGAAAAGCCAGTGAATGACAAAATCATTTAGAACTAGAGACTCCAATTTCAACTGTTTCTTTGTCTCATCTGCCTACTTTTCTCTGCATGCTGGCTCCATTCTCTCTTACTTCCAACCAGCTTTCTTAACTGACATATTAGAAATTCCAGCAGAGAAAAACAGGCGATCTTGGCTTCAGTTTAATGGTTTCCAGGAAAAGACATTCCAGTCTATAATTATACCTAATAAACAGGGAGTTATATCAGAAATCTGCAGATCATATAGAAAACTTACTTGAAGCAGGGAGAAAGTTCAATTAGCACATAGAAAAGTACTCTTCTAAAGGAAGAGAAAGCATGTAGAGTAAATAAAAGAAAGATAGATAAAAGATCTGTTCTAAAATGGAAGAAAACCTAAACAGCTATCCATATTTGAGCTACTACATGTTGAGTATGACTCAGGCATACTTGTCAACGCTTTCTATTGACATTTATAGATATCTTAGTCAATGTTTTTTTCCCATTCTCCTCAGAGAATAAGAGTTTAAGTAATTCCTCATAAACATCCTAATTTTACCATGATGTTTGTACTTTTATTTGAATTCTACTTGATATGAAATGAGAAAGTAAGGTAGAAAAGTGTTAAAATGTGAATGCCATTTGCCATATAATTTTTTTCTTTCCTTTTAATACATCTCCTAATATCAACCTGTTCCTTTTCTGTCATAGAGATCACTAAGCACTTAGTTTTCTTGAGCCAGAGGTCCAGGAAGTACTGAAGTAGACTGTGTATTATTAAAATTAGCTCGGAAATTATCCTATGGTTATTAGGACCCTCTGAAAATTCTTCCTCTCCAGATACAAATAACTATAACTTTATCACTGTCAACTTTCCTTTTTGTGGTAGTGGTATACTCTCTCTCTATTTTCACAACTTTACTTGTACCCTTCCCTTCATATTAGTGTGTGTATGAGTGTGTATGTGTGTGTGTGTGTGTGTGTGTACTACATGTTTTGTCTTAATCTTTCCTGCCATTTTTAAATCATGAAACCTTAAGAAATTTGGTACTGTGTTACTCAAAGTGTATTTTGAGTGCTACCAGCATAAGCCTAACCTGGAAGCTTGCTAGAAAGGTAGAATATCAAGCCCAATTCCATACCTGTAAAATCAGAGTTTAATACAATCACTACACTATTAGACGTACATTAAATTTAGGGTTAGGGAAGAATGAATGTCCATATGGTTTTCTCTTTATTACCCTATTACACTGAAAAACATCATCAATTAACAGAGCCCGTCTTCTGAATGTCTATCTTTGTGTGGGTCCCTATTTCCCAGTGGCATGCCCTTTCTTTAAATCATCAAAACTTCTGATCTGGATTCTTGTAGTAGCCCCTTGACTTTTGTGCTGATGATAGTCCATACTCCCCTAATCATTTCACTACATCAGTGCAAACTTGTTATCCCTGAATAATGAAATAAATTGATTAAATTAGGCAAGTACAACTTACCATTAACAAAAATTGTATTTTTTCTAATAAAATTCTTAGAAAAAAAGATTAAATGACTTATTTAGCAAACATATCCTTTCATAATCTGATGCATTGCTCACTTTTAAAACCCATCTTGACTGGGTATGGTGGCTCACACTGGTAATCCCAGCACTTTGGGAGGCCAAGGCAGGCGGATCACAAGGTCATGAGTTCGAGACCAGCCTGACCAACATGGTGAAATCCCGTCTCTACTAAAAATACAGAAATCAGCTGGGCATGGTGGTATGCACCTGTAATCCCAGCTACTCAGGAGGCTGAGGCAGGAGAATTGATTGACCCTGGGTGACAGAGGTTGCAGTGAGCCAAGATTATGCCATTGCACTCCAGCCCAGGCAACAGAGCAAGACTCTGTCTCAAAAAACAAACAAACAAACAACAACAAAAAAAAAACAAAAACCCATCCCTTGATATAACCCAGGTACAGAACAATTTGCTGAAGGTTTTAAGTGATTCCACACTTCTATGAATCATTTTCTACTAGTCCCACTGCATGAAAAATCTTTATTTCTAAAAGACCCTCCTCACCTCACTGATGCT
Organism: Rhinopithecus roxellana; assembly: GCF_007565055.1. NCBI lineage: Eukaryota > Metazoa > Chordata > Mammalia > Primates > Cercopithecidae > Rhinopithecus > Rhinopithecus roxellana. Next base: position 65,809,662 of record NC_044561.1, on the reverse strand, counting down.
CTCCAGTCTACAGAAATTAACTCTAACCAAAGTAAACCTAAAATCACATTTACTAAAATAATTTCTTAAATACTGAAGTTGAAATTGCAGAACAAATAGAAAATATGTTAATATTATTTATTTCTATTTAAATAATATTTATTTATATTGAAATATTTACATTATTTTTAAATATTTAAATAATATCTAAACACCATTAATATTTAAATAGTTAAAGCATATAATCTTAAATATATAAATATAAGAGAAAAATGAGACTTGTACCAAGCATATTTACTGAATTTCAAAATTATCTTTAGGACATTTCATAGGTGTTGAGCAAAGAAACAGATTTAAAAAAACCTATTTTTTTGTTGTCTGCTGGCTAATTTATTCAGCACTTTACCCTGAATTGAAGCCTCTGAGAGATGAATTTTATATTTGGTCCTCAGTAAAAATAGAGTGTTAAATATTATAGATGGTTGATTTCTTTAGAAGTACACAAACAATGAGTGTGAAAAGATACATATGGTAAAAAGAATAGAGAAGGCATTAAACTATGGCAATGCATGCACGTGTGTAGCATTTAATATAGATTATAATAAATAGTACAAATCATTTTAATATTTTATTTGGGTAAAGCTATTATCTTATATTTTAAGTACATTAATCTTGGCTGAAATAATTATCCAGGTTTGCAAACCTTATTCATATGTATTAATAGTATAATGAGCAATGTTTAATGTTAGAATTCCTATTGCATACATATTTCTCTGAAATCATTGAGGAAAAATCTAGTTTTCAAAGAGTAATAACTAAGGAATTAAAAAGAATACTATGAAAGAATATGAGAAAAGTCAATGAATAGTGTGGGAGGTTGTATGTGGATGGGGCAGGGAGTGTATGGGAACTCTGAACTTTTTATTCAGTTTTACTGTGAACCTAAAACTGCTCTAAAAATTTAATGTGTTAACTTTTGAAAAATAGATTTCAGGGGTACAATTTTGTTACATGGACATCATGTAGTGATGAAGTCTGGGCTTTAAGGTACCCATCACCCGAATAATGTACATTGTACCCATTAAGTAATTTCTCATCTCTCATTACCCTCTCACTATCCTACCTTTGCAAGTTTCCAGTGTCTGTTATTCCACTCATTATATTCCTGTATATACATTATTTAGCTCCCACTTCTCAGTGAGAACATTCATCATTTGACTTTCTTTTCTGAGTTGCTTCACTTAAGATAATAGCATCTAGTTCCACCTATGTTGCTGCAAAGAAGTGATTTTTTTCTTTTTCATGGCTGAGTAGTGTTTCGTTACCTTTTCTCTGTCCATTTGTTGATGGAGACATGGGTTGATTCCATATCTTTGCTATTGTGAGTAATGCTGCAGTAAATATACAAGTGCAGTATCTTTTTAATATAATGGTTTCTTTTCTATAGGGTCGATAACTAATAGTGGGACTGCTGGATTGAAATGGTAGTTCCATTTTTGGTTCTTAAGAAATCTCCATACTGCTTTCCATAGAGGTTGTACTAATTTACATTTCCACCAATAGTTTACGTGTTACCTTTTCTCTGCATCCACCAACATCTATTAATTTTTTACTTGTTGCTAATAACCATCCTTCCTGGTGTAAGATGGTATCTTATTATGGTTTTAATTTGCATTTATCTGATGATTAATAATGTTGAGCATTTTTTGTATGCTTTTTGGCCGTTTGTATGCCTTCTTTGGAAAAATGTCATTTAAATTCAATAAGATAATGTTTACATGTTCCCATACATTTAGTTAGAAATAGTATATGCTCTTGAAAAACTTGTAAACGTAATTAACTCCATTTTAGAAAATATGCTGGTGAGTATATGTAAACTTTCAGAGAAAAATAAACTCAAGAAGAATGTAAAAAAAGTAAAGTTAAAAAACTAATGAATATTAAGAAAGCTTTCATGTGTTTGTTCAATATTTATACACAATTTAATGTGTTATATTCAAATTTAATAACAAAACTAATTTTTAAATATAGCAAACATCTTAAGAAATACATTAAATAAGTTATGTATGTACAACTCTTTTTAGGCCAGGCGTGGTGGCTTACACCTGTAATCCCAGCACTTTCAGAGGCCGAGGCGGGTGGATCATGAGGTGAAGAGATGGAGACCACCCTGGCCAACATTGTGAAGTCCCGTCTCTACTAAAAATTCAAAAAATTAGCTGGGCTGTGGTGGTGGGCACCTGTAGTCCCAGCTACTCGGGAGGCTGAGGCAGGAGAATGGCGTGAACCCAGGAGGCGGAGCTTGCAGTGAGCCGAGATCGCACCACTGCACTCCAGCCTGGGCAACAGAGCAAGGCTCCCTCTCAAAATAAATAAATTAATTAATTAAATTAAAAAATAAGATATTAAAATTAAAAAGTTATATATGTTCAACACTTTTTAATGATGATTTATGAAATTGATGCACAAAAGCGTCAGTTTAAACTTATATGAGTTTGGACAAATCAAACACTTGATTTTCTAAATCAATTATTAATCAATGAAAAAGCAAAAGCATAGTGAGGCTCATCTTAAATAATCCTCATCTTAGAAACCTGTTCTGAATTTTGCAGGCAAACTTAAATGCATCCATATAGATTCTTTTATATTGATTATTTTATTTTATATTACTGTTACAGAATTTATGTTCTCTTAAAATAAATGTATTTTGTGCTGTTAGTATCATCATATAGTCAACCAGCTTTCTAGCACATGAACTATGTTAGATAATTCTCAGCAAACTATCGCAAGAACACAAAACCAAACACCGCACGTTCTCACTCATAAGTGGGAATTGAACAATGAGATCGCTTGGACACAGGAAGGGGATCATCACACGCCGGGGCCTGTTGTGGGGTGGGGAGAGGGGGAGGGATAGCATTAGGAGATATATCTAATGTAAATGATGAGTTAATGGGTGCAGCACACCAACATGGCACATGTATACATATGTAACAAACCTGCACATTGTGCACATGTACCCTAGAACATAAAGTATAAAATAAAATAAAATAAAATAAAATAAAATAAAATAAAATAAAATAAAATAAAATATTGAATACACAACTGATTACAAAAAGTCCAATTCAAAAGTGGTTATTATCTTGAGGTTGGTATAATTAGGCCTGATTATTTTAGGTTCCAAAGAAATAATGATAATAAGATTATAGTCATTGTTTTGTTTCTAAATGGATGCAGTCAATAGCAAGTGAAAGTAAGACTGAGAAAAATGAAAATAAAATTAACAAAGAGCAACAACACAAAATATTACATAAATCTACTGGCTAATATTCTTAAGTGAGCTAGTATTTATATTGTATTACAATGCAGCATAATATATTTTCTAAGAATTGTAACTTTTATTATATGTATGTAACTTCTTTATTTTTCACCTTTGCTTATAATAGTTTTAGATATTTTTCTTATTAGTCTTCATTGTTCTATTCAAATCTGTTTAAGTAGTATTTCCTATCTGTAAGAATGATATTATAATAGGATGATAATTTTATCTCAAAAAATTATTTTTATTTAAACTAATTCAATCCATATAATAGATAAATTATTGGTGTTTTTTAAAAGGAAAAATTTTTTAAATATAATTTTTATGATGAGATACAATGTCTTTCATGATAATCTTCATAAATTCCCCACATTGAGCTTTTTTCAGGTGACATCTTATTCTAACACGTGTGATTCCATAAGCCTTTAAATTAAAATGTACTTATTTTTGAAATATTTGTGTGTTTTCATTAAAATATATTCTTTAAGCATATAATTCATGTCAGAAAATATACACCATTGCATTCACCAATGCTGGCTTAAGAAGAGTAGTCATAGAACTAAAGTTTCTATAGATTTATTTTAGGTTTATTATAAATACCATTAGTAAAAATCTGACATACTGTCTAAAGGATGGAAAGTAATTGATGCTATTTCTTTTGAAGTCATTAAATGTTATGCTTCGTATATTAGTTGTGCCATTAGGCTAGTTTCTGCTTTAGCATCCATGGTATTTTTAACAGAATTGATTAAAGAGGTTATTAGTGAATCTACAAAGAATAGGGCACACAGTGTTCAAGCATTACCCTATCATCTGAGCACAAATGTTCAGCGTCATTATGTTTTCACAATAGCAATTTACTATAACATGGAGAGTAAGTAATCAATATAGACAGGTAGTGCTTGTTACAGTTACCAAAAAGAGTAAAGCTTCTTCTGTTCAACCTTTGCAAAATCAATAAGCAGATCTCTTTATAAGGAAGACTGTTAATCTCAGTTTCAGATGACAGTGAAAGCATGAGGTACAATTAACAAGCAAAAAACTGTTTCAATGATCACATTGCTGTTTGCAAAGTGTTACTTGATTTGCAGTCCAATGAGAAATAAAAATAAGATGGATCACTATGCAAAAAAAATCACTTGATTGTATAAAATGGTAAAATGCTGCACAGGTACATGTGTTCAAACCTGTCCTGATAATGTTGGATATGAATATTATAAATATTAAAACTCAAAATGAATTAGCAACCCTAAAATAAATATTATTAAAATGTAAAAGTACTCTAGTTTATATGCTGCCATATAGTTCTATCAATAGAGCTATTGGTTAAATGGGAAAATGTCAACTGGTAGGCAGTATCATTATAGTGGATAAACACCACTGTGTGGCATAATAAATAATGAGTCTTAAAGTCACTACCAAAATGGAATGTATGATTTTCATTTAAATAGGTATTAGAGACAGTCAAGAACATATATTTACTGCTAAGATGGAAAAGGCCCTGAAAACCTAAGCAACAGGAGCAAGATTCATATTGTTTGTTTCTATATCCATGCTGAAATCTGGCTCTCTTGATTTCCTGTGTTTTCCTTACACTCTCATGTTTTGTGGTGATGACTTCCAAATTATACTGCCATCATTAAGCTACAGTTGGATTAAACATGATTTATTCAAGTATAAATCTGCACCATTCATATAAATAAACACTGCTTAATAAGGTGGAACTATACCATGCCAAAATCTAGTAGCCCTAGAGGCTCTGAGTTTGCTACAGTTTGATCACAGTTGAAAATTTTCAGCTTGGTAGAGACAAAACTTTGTTAGAACATGAAGGTAACAATGTTGAACTAGAGAGTTCTATAATACTGGAGCTATAGTGTCCATTATGCCTCTAATTACAATGAATTAAACTTATTTGACCTTTATCATTGTAGACCATTGAAACCACTATGGAATAGAGGGTAATAATGTTGCTAATTGATAAAATTGTTCCTATCGTTTTAGAAATAAGAGAAAGACTAACAAGAGTCCATCAACAAGCTGTATTAGTTAAGCATCCTGTAGAAGATTCTCCCCAAATGTATCTGCGAACAAGTGGTTAGGAAAAGTTAAGAGGAGCATTTGTAGACATGCTGAATGAGAAGGAGAGATTGTATTCAAGGAAATCAAGAGTCAATGACAAAGCTTAAACATTAAAGTTGTAAAGCATGGGTGATTGGATCTGAGAGCTCATCATTCATTGAGTTTACTTTTTGATCTCATACTTTTCATACACTAAATTTTCACTACAGTAATAAGAATTGTGCAATTGGTAGTGGTGAATGTTAAGTTGGAAAAAAATGAGTGACAGTTTTGTTTTTGTTTGTTGACCTAATTTTAATAAGTGTTTGGGGAGTGAAATAGAGAGTGAAAAGCAAACAAAATTGTTAATAGCTTATAAGCTTATTTTCTGGAAGCAAAATATTTTTCACTGTGCTCATTTCAATTAAATGTTAAGTACTAATTAATTTATAATGATTCTTACACAGCACTTTTGTCTACAACTGAATATAAATTTGACTGATGCAGTTCATTGATTATATGTGCGAAACTAGCCAATAGTTCCCATATAGGTTCTAATGTATTCAGTGTTAATTAATAATTACCAAAGTTGCAAAGTTGCTTCACAAATTCCATTAAGCCTGTACAGTTAATGGTTTTTTGCAGAGAAAACCAAATATCTGATTTACAGTACCTTTCTAGTTATAATAATATTTCTAATTGACATTTTCTGTACTAATAAGGTCACATATTTGTTAACAGATGGGATTTTCTAAGATATTCATCATGACTCCATCGATGAAGTGCTACAACTAAACTTGGAAATTTATGTAAATCAGCACAATTCTGACGACTTAATGCATTCTTATCAGTGAATGATTAAAAATGAATATAAAAGTGTTAATTGTACTTTCTCAAATTTAAATCGCTTTGTTTATTACTAATGGCTCACCTCTTTCCTGTGTTATACTTATTTAAGTATCTGAGTATATACTAACATAAAAATGAACAGACAGAAAGAACGTGTCATTAAAATTATTTGTGGTTTTAAGAAATACTAGAAAGGGAACAACAGATATAGTGATTATAGATTCAAACTCTATTTTAATTCCTGCAAGCAGAAGGAGGCCTCAGTGAACCTGCTATTTCATTTTTAAAAAATTGGATCCACATCATCATTTTCTTCAAATGGAATTTCCTATATCCGTTCTTCTGGTCAAGCAAAGCATTCATTTCAAATTCCTATCATGTATTTTATGGTTATAATCTCCTACTTGCATTACTTACAAAATTTAATTTCCTTTGTTACTACTAAATGTATTCTATATCAAACTTATTCCTCTGAGATTTTAATATGTGCATATATAAATATCGTATTCTTTAAAAATCAAATATATACTTAAATCTTACACTTGTTCCCTAAGCAGAATGCTTTTTTGAAGTTAATTCAGATGTAATTGCTCAATTATTTAATTTGTGTAATAATGAAAAATAAAATGAAATGGAAAAAGACAAGACCATGCACAAATGTTTTACAATCTAAAAGGTTCATAATTTTATTGAGTTCTCCTTTCCAAACCATCCATAAGAGGAAGGGGGGCCTACAAAATCTATAAAAACCCTTAGAGCTTTAGTAATGTAACAATTTGGTTTCTATGAATAAGAAGCTCCTGCTTTTTTATTATCACAGTAGAAGAAATTGTTATGCCATATGAATATTTAAAATACAAAATCTTATCAATATATATTTATTTGAAAAATATTGCCAGGAATACTAATTTTTTCCCAAATTCTCTCATATTTCTTGTGAAAATACCTACTTTGAAAACTTATTTGGCTAGGCCAGACGCAATGGCTTATGACTGTAATCCCAGAACTTGGAAGGCTGAGGTGGTCGGATCACTTGAGGTCAGGAGTTCAAGATCAGCCTTGCCAACATGGTGAAATCCCATCTCTACAAAAATGCACATGCACACACAAATTGGCTGGGTGTGGTGGTAGGCGCATGTAATCCCAGCTACTCGGGAAGCTGAGGTAGGAGAATCGCTTGAACCTAGGAGGTGGAGGTTGCAGTGAGCCAAGATCGTGCCACTGCATTCCAGCCTAGGCTACAGAGTGAGACTCTGTCTCAAAAGAAAAACAAAACAAAACAAAACAAATGAAAATTTACTGGGCCTCTTCCCCTCACAGTCTTTTATTTTTGCCCTGTAGTTGCTTTCTTCCTTCTGTAATCAAGTCTGCTGTACTATATGCTGCTACCAAAACACCACGAGTTTAGTCTATGTCTTGCTGCTTGCTGCACAGAAAGCCAATCACTGAGATGACAAATATTACCAAGGAAGAAGGCTTTTATCTGGTGCCACAGTTGAGGGGATAGGAATACAGTCTCAAATCCATCTCCCTGACCAACTAATACTAGGAAATTTATATAGCAACAATGTGTATGAAAACAGGAGCTAGGGAGGGGCAAGGAAACAAGTATGATGAATGACGGGTCCTACATCTCACTGTCAGTAAGTGGTAATCTGGTGAGTTTCAGTTCTTTAATACTTTTTGAGATGCCTGAAGGCTAGTTTCCTGAGGAAGGAACTCAGATGAAACAAATATGGGTTTCAAGTTTTAAGACCAGAAGGGGCAATTTCTATGTTTATCCAAAAATACCTGTCCATGAGACTATTGGGTCGGTTTCAATATGATCTTTTGGTCTATGTATTTGAATATAACGATGAATTGTTGTAGTTAATTATTGTAGTTACTATAACAATATTCAACTATACTGTTTTCTTATTCTCTCTAAACTTCTTTATTAAGATCTGTCATTTCATGCTGTAATATTCCCTAATACCTCCAGAAGACCCTGGCCATTGCTTGAAATAGTTTCCCACAATTCAGAGTTTGGTTTTCTTTTTTATTTTTTTCTGCCCACAAATTCAATCAACCAAACTACTTGCATGCATATATTTTTCCTCTGCCACTGAATACTGCTGGAGAAAATTATGCCACCTTCTTTATTGCTACTTAAATTTACAGTTTTCCTTTAGCGAGACCGTCTCTGTACCTTTGTTTCTCCCACTCAGAAAAAAGTGATTTTTTTTCACTTATTGTTCTTAGTTTTAGTAGCTCTTTCTTATCAACATCATGCTTTTCTTTTTAGAAGTTTTACACTCAAGTTCCTCATTGTGCTGATGGCCTTGTTTATTACATCCAACATAAAATGGTGGCCTTTTTTTTTTTTTTTTTTTTTTTTTTTGAGACAGGGTCTCACTCTATCACCCAGGCAAGAGAGTAGTGGCATGATCACAGCTCACTCCCTGGGATCAGTCAGTCCTCCCACCTCAGCCGAGTACCTGGGACTACAGACACGAGACACCACTGCCGGCTTTTTTTTTTTTTTTTTTTTTTTTTTTTTTGGTAGAAATGGTGTTTTGCCATGTTGCCCAGGCTGGCATCAAACTCCTGGGCTCAAGCAATCCACCTGCCCCCACCTTCCAAAGTGCTGGTATTACAGGGTTGAGCCACTGTGCCCAGCCAGAGAACATTTATTTTAATTTTTCTTATCAACTATTTATTTCTGGTGGAACAGGGGAGTGACTTATGAATAAACCATATTTTATGAAATGTGCAGTCTTGTAAGAAAACACATATTTGAAAAAATGACTACACAAATAAACATTCGTTGTATATTTGGTAGGTGCAATAAAGGGAAATAGAGGGTGTGAAAAGACTAAATAACCATTGTTAACTAACAGTCAATGAAACAGGGCATTTTTGACAAAGTAATCTGAGCAAAAACCCAAAATGAAGGAAGAGCAGCAGACAAGTGAGAACTGAGTGGAGGAGAATCTCAGGCAAATGGTATGACAAACGCAGTGGTCCTGGGATGAGCAATGTTTGTGTATTATTGAGGATAATGAAGAGTAAGAGGATCAACCCAGGACATCTATGTCTCACTTTATTCTGGGTAACTCTTCTGAGTGATACTTACCTAAGTAGGGTCTCTGAGATTCATTTTCTGGAAATTCTGCATGTATGGGTCAACAGGGAAAAGGAGCAAAGATGGTGGAAGAAATCATCTAAGTAGCTTTAAACACAGCCTGGAAGTAAAATCCCAAATAAGAGAAACATGCCCCAACCTAACTGCAAAAGAAACCAGGAAATGTAGACCTCTAGAGTGCCCAGTAAGATCCAATGGATTATGAGCAATTACAAATTTCTGCTCAAGAAATATTAAAGAGACTAAAAGAAAATTAATGCACTTCGTACCCCAAAAGTAAACTGGAAAGTGTTTGACATTAGCTGGAGTGTCAGACAGAAAGAAATCATGCCCTTTGAGTAAACATGACTACGGAGGGGCAAGGAAACAAGCATGATGAATGACGGGTCCTACATCTCACTGTCAGTAAGTGGTAATCTGGTGAGTTTCAGTTCTTTAATACTTTTTGAGATGCCTGAAAGCTAGTTTCCTGAGGAAGGAACTCAGATGAAACAAATATGGGTTTCAAGTTTTAAGACCAGAAGGGGCAATTTCTATGTTTATCCAAAAATACCTGTCCATGAGACTATTGGGTTGGTTTCAATATGATCTTTTGGTCTATGTATTTGAATATAATGATGAATTGTTGTAGTTAATTATTCTAGTTACTATAACAATATTCAGCTATACTGTTATATCCCTCTCACAGCAAAATGCATTCAAGTCATACCGATATCCACAATAGTCTTAACTATCCAGCATTAATTCCCAAATCTAGTCTAAAGCCTCATCTAATTACTATCTAAATCATATACAGATGAGATTCAAGTTACATTCATCCTGAGCGTATTTTCCTACAGTGTGAGATCATGTAATAAACAGGTTATGTGTTTTGAAAACATAATGATAGGATGGGAGAAGGACAAAAATTCCATTCCAAATGTGAGGAATAGAAACAAACAAACAAACAAACAAACAAAAAGCAGAACTAACATATCCCAAGTAAGTCCCAAAGCCAACAGAGCAAGTAATATTAAACTAAAGGCTTGAGAATGGTCTTCGTTGGCTTAATGCTTTGCCCTCTAGATGCAATGGGCCTTCAGTCCCACCTTCTGGACCCATTGTGGTGGGGGTCCTGCCTTTAGGAAACGCTGGGACAGAGGTTCTGCATTCCTCAGATGTTGGGATGGGGGTCTTGACATTATGGCTTTGGGAAACTCCATCCTCAGAGAAGCTCTCTGTCTGGGTCTATTTCCCGAAGTCATTCTCTACAGTGGCTTCACTTCCAAGGTGGTCCTCTGTCTGTGTTACACACGGATGGCTTCTCAGGCTGGAATTCTACAGGTGTGGGATAGGGGGAATTGGATCCTGTATTCTGTTCCATATTCCTGATCTATTGATCTGTCCCCGTACCAATGCAACATTGTCTTGACCACTGTAGCTATACAGCAGACCATAATATCGGGTAAGGTGATTCCTCCCCCTTTTCCTCAACAATGTTTTAACTAAAAGAGATTGGATCTTTTCATATGATATCTTTGAGTGAGATTGCCTATATCTAAAATGAGCCATACTGGAATTTTTTTTTGAAATCCATTAAACTTAGAGATGAATTTCAAGAGAATGGACATCTTCACTTTGTTGAATCTTAGTATGGTATGTCTCTACTTACTTACATCTTCTTTGATTTCTTTTGTTGGAATTTTTTAGTTTACAGAATATAGATCTTATACATACTTTAAGTGTATACTCAAGGATTTCGTTGTCACTGGAGCAATTGAAAATGGCATTGTACTTTTAAATTTTTGTTCTTCACATACTCATTGTTAGTATAGTCGACTCTTAAATGAGGCAGGAGTTAGGAGAAGTGACCCCTGCACAGTCCAAAATCTATATGTAACTTTTGACTCCCCTAAAACTTAACTATTAATAGCCTACTGTTGACCAGCAGCCTTACCAATAACAGTCATGTTCTTACGTATTTTGTATATGTATTATATACTGTATTCTTACAATAAAATCACTAGCAAAAATAAAATGTTATTAAGGAAGTCATAAGGAAAATAAAATATATTTACTATCCATTTAGTGGAAGTGGATCTTCACAGATCTTTATCCACACATGGAGTCTTCACACTGAATAAACTGAGGAGGCAGTGGAAGAGGTGGGGTAAAACTTGCCAACTTAGGGATGACAGAGGTTGAAGAAAATCTTCATGTAAGTGGACCCAGACAGTTTAAACCTGTGCTGTTTAATGGTAAACTGCTTATATTAAAATGTGAATGACACATTTGTTGATCATATATCTTGCAACATTGCTGAATGTCCTTATTAGTTCTAGGAGATTATTTGTAAATTCTCTCCACACAGAGAATTATGTCATTTTCAAACAAAGTTTTATTTTTATTTTTATTTCCCATCTGTTTGCCGTTTACTTCTTTTTGCATGTGTGTGAGTGCAGTGCCTGGAAATTGCAGCACTGTGTTAAACAAGAATGAGAAAAGGAGAGAACTTTTCTTTCTTCTTGGTCTTAGTGGAAAGGCATTTCATCTTTCACCATAAGGTATTTACTTCTTTCTTTTCATTTTCCTGATGTCGGAACTTAGGTTAATGACTTCAGACCTTTCTTCTTTGTTAGTGTATGCAATAATCTCAGCAATGCTTTAATTATATCCAACATATTTTGAGATGTTGTATTATCATTTCCAATAAATTTTACATATTTATGTTTTTTGTTTGTTTGAATTTCCTTTGATACTTTTCTTTTGATGCATGGATTATTTTGAAGTGTTTTTTTTTTTTTTGTAGCTTAATTTCCAAGTGCATAAAGATTTTTTGTTGTCCTTGCGTTATTAATTTCTAGTATGATTTCATTACGGCCAGAGGACGCAGTCTCTGTATAATTTTTAATTATTTTATATTTGTTGAGGACTGTCCTGTGATTACCAATATGATCTATTTTGATGAGCTTTTCATTTGTTATTTTATTTTTCAGTTCTATAATTTCCATTGACTTTCTTTTATAATTTGTAATTTTTGCTTTTTTCCGTTTCTTAATTTGTTTCAAGATAGCTTATAATTGCTAGTTGAATTATTCTCATGATATTTACTTCAAAATGTTTGGCATATAATTTCAGTAGATGATTTCCTTCGGTGTCACCATTATCTACTTGTTTCTTTCCCATTCAAGTTGTGATTTTCCTGGTCCTTGATATGAGAGATGATCTTTTTTTGTCTTCCAACTTTAATGTAGGTTGAGGTTGTACATGTGTAGGTTTATTGCACATATACATTGCATGATGTGGGGGTTAGGTGTGCAGATTGTTTCATCACTCAGGTAATGAGCATAGTGCCTGATAGATAGTGTTTTGTTCCTCACTTTCTTCCCACCCTCTACCCTCAAGTAGGCCCCAACGTCTATTGTTCCCCCCGCTTTTTTTTGCATGTGCACTCAATGTTCAGCTCCCACTTACAAGAGAGAAGAAGTTGTATTTGGCATTCTGTTCCTGGATTAATTTGCTTAGACTAATGGCCTCCAGCTCCATCTGTGTTGCTGAAAAAGACATGATTTTGTTTTATCTGGCTACATAGTATTCTATGGTGAATATGTACCTCAGTTTTATTATCCAGTCCACCACTGATGGGCATCTAGATTGATTCCATGTCTTTGCTATTTTGAAAAGTGCAGCAATGGACATACACTTACATGTGTCTTTATGGTAGAAGGATTTATATTGCATAGAATATATATCCAGTAATGAGATTGCTGGGTCCGATGTTTGTTCTGTTTTAAATCCTTTGATAAGTCTCCAAACTGCTTTTCACAGTGACTGAACTAATTTATATTTCCGCTAGCTGTCTAGAAGCATTCCCTTATCTCTACAACCTCACCAGTATCTGTTATTTTTTACTCTTTAATAATAGCCATTCTGACTGGTGTGAGATGATATCTCATCGCGGTTTTGATTTGCATTTCTCTAATAATTAGTGATGCTGAACATTCTTTCATATGCTTGTTGGCTTCCTGTATGTCTTCTTTTCAGAAGTGTCTGTTCATGTTCTTTGCCCGTTTTTAAATGCGTTGTTTGGTTTTTGAATGCTAACTTAAATTTCTTATAGACTCTGGATATTAGACCTTTGTCGTACGCATAGTTTACAAATGTTTTCTTCCATTCTGTAGGTTTTCTCTTTACTCTGTTATTTCTTTTGACGCACAGAATCTCTTTGATTAATTAGGTCCATTTGTTGGCCAGGCCCAGTGGCTCACGCCTGTAATCTCAGCACTTTGGGAGGCTGAGGCAGGTGGATCACAAGGTCAGGAGTTCAAGACCAGCCTGGCCAAGATGGTAAAACCCCGTCTCTACTGAAAATACAAAAAAATTAGTCAGGTATGGTGGTGGGTGCCTGTAGTCCCAGGTACTCTCAGGAGGCTGAGGCAGAGAATTGCTTGAACCCGGGAGGCGACGGTTGCAGTGAGCGGAGATGGCGCCACTGCACTCCAGCCTGGGTGAGAGCTAGGCTCCGTCTCAAAACAAACAAACAAACAACAACAACAAAACCCAAAAACACAATAAAAAATATCGTTGCATTTTTTGGAGGCTAGAAGTCCAAAATCAAGGGGATGGGTGAGCCATGCTCCCCTCTGAAAGCTGTAGGAAAATCTTTTCCTGCCTTTTTCTAGCTTCTGGCGGTTTCCAGTCAATCTTGGATGCTCCTTGGTTTGCAGCTGCCTCCAGTCTCTGCCTTAGACGTCACACAGTGTTCTCCCTCACCGTGTCTGTTTTTACTGCATTTTTCTTATAAGGATAACAATCATATTGGATTAGGGCCCACACTACTTCTGTATAACTTTATCTTAACTAATCACATCTGCGATAATTATATTTCCAATAAGGCCACATTCTGAAATGCTGGAGCTTAGGATTTCAAAATATCTTCCCTTGGGTGACACAGTTCAATCCATAACACCATTCATATTTGAAATAATATACAGCTTTTTAAATTTAATAAACAGGTATGGGAAGAAATATTTTCATTTATGTATTAATATTCAAGAACCCGATTTATACAAGAAATCCTTCAGGCAGTTTTTAAGACTCTTTTGATACTTTCATGTATATCTGCTACAGATCTTTTTATCTTTCACTAGAGATGGAAAATTAAAATGGCTTAATGACCACTTGTAAAATCATTAAAATCATTTAAATTATGCCACAAATTTCAGCAATGTTTATGAGTATAAAAAAAACCACAATACAATCTGTTTTAGTCCATTTGCATTGCTATAAAGGAATACTTGAGGCTGGATAATTTATAGAGGAAAAAATTAAATTGGCTCCTGGTTCTGCAGGTGATACAGGAAGTGTGAAGCCAGCACGTAATTCTGGTGAGGACTTTCAGGAAGCTTATAATCATGAAAGGGGACCGGGCACATTCCACAGTGAGAAAGAGAGAGAGAAAGAGAGACCTCTTTATAAACAACTATATGTCGTGTGAACTCAGAATGAGAACTCATTTACCACCAAGAGAATGATGTTAGGGCATTTCATGGAGAATCCACTCCTATGATTCAAACACCTCCCACCAGGTCCCACCTCCAACACTGGGAATCACATTTCAACATGAGATTTAGATGAGGCGAACATCCAAACCGTATAATAATCTTTACATTTTTGTTCAGTGTATTTATGAATTAGTATCTCAAATACATTAACAAGAATTTTATCTTAGAAACACTATATATTTCAAATGATTCATTGGTAATTATAACAATTGTCAATATTTTAAAGTGTTTGAGTAATAGTTAATCTTTTTGAAATGACTCTTGCTTCTGTGATGAGAATAATCATTTTAGTTATTCTGATGATTCTAGTAGACAGTATCATCTTTTATCATATCAACTTTCATTTTTATCAAAGATTTAATTCCTTTTAATACAGTATATTTTGTCTTTTGAAGTTGTAAGGTACGTTTCATTTTTGCAATAGAAAACCAGTTGAACTCTACACTAGATAAGATCAACATCCTGTATAATGAGGCAATAAATGTGTTAAACTATAGATATTTAGACTAACATTGTTTAATAGCGAAGTAATGGTTTATATCCAAGTTTGTAATAGATATCCTGTGTATTTTCAAGGAAGTGTAGTGAGGATACTTGTAATAACCACTTTCAATTTATTTTCTTCCACGAATGTTCAGGCAACTCTGCTCTATAGTCTAATGATGCTGATCTTTATCTATATCATTATTATAAAAAATGCTGTTAGTTCAGGAATCAATGTTTGCAACTTCAACAAACTGAAGAAAAATTTGCTGTACTAATTTTAGTTTAGTCAATTACATTTGGGCAATGAGGAATAAAACAGAGATGAGAAAGATTATGCCGTTTATGTTGGGAATATAGTAGTGAATGCATTCACTAAATGTAAATGATTTAAAGGCTAAAAGGAAAGTCATTCTTCATCGAAGGTTTTCAGTGTTCTCTAAGAATGGAATAGGTAAAGAAGAATGTTGTCTTTACAGAATTGTAGATTTATTTTATGTGTTTCACATATGTTAATCATATAATTTGTAAGTCAGTTTAGCTCAGGCAGAAATGGAAAGATAAAACCGTTTACTCAATTGTTTTTAGAAGAGCACTAACTTGGAGTTAAGAAATATAGGTTATAATTCTATTTCTCTAAACTGAGAGAAATAATTTAGTCCTTGCTAAGAGTTAGAGTTAAGTAAGATTATATTCTTTTACATGTAATTCCCAGCCTAACATTCTTTTTACTTTATTTTATTTTTATTCTGAGACAGAGTCTCGCTCTGTTGCCCAGGCTGGAGTGCAGTGACATGATCTCAGCTCACTGCAACCTCCATCTCCCAAGTTCAAGCAATTATCCTGCCTCAGCCTCCCGAGTAGCTGGGATTACATGCACGCACCATCACACCCAGCTAATTTTTTTTTATTTTTAGTAGAGACGAAGTTTCACCATGTTGGTCAGGCTGGTCTCAAACTCCTGATTTAGTGATCTGCCCACTGAAGACTCTGAAAGTGCTAGGATTACAGGCGTGAGCCACTGCACCCAGTCAAGTGTAACTTTCTGTGATTTAACATTCAATTATATTCAGAGAAGAATTTTTAGATGTTAAAATAAGTTTGTGTTTTTCTTTGCCTTTGTTTAAATCAGTAAGACTACACATTGACTGGAACTACTACCACACAGAGAGTAATCTCTTCCATTTGGTTAATCTTTGAACACACATGTCCTCTGAGGAGGCTTTCAGACATTCTTAGGTACTTTAATAAAATGTACTGTCTTTCAACTTCAGGTCTCTTTTTTAAAAAAAAATTCCTTAAGGCTACTATTTAGACAGTAGCTAAAATACTTTGGGGCCTATGCTAGCTTCCATTAGTATTGCAAAGGGGTGCACTAAACAATTGGGGTTGATTATACAGCAATCATCTTATATTGTTCATTGTGTTCATGTGTCTATTTGATTCCTCCATGTGAATGAGTTAAAGTTCTTTTTAACCCCATTATTTGGGCAAAAGACTACAATTTCAGAGAGTTTTGAGCAATAGTTCCTCTGGACAATCTATTATTTGTACAGATATTTGTTGGCATACTTAAAATAGTTGCTTTATAAATAGGACAATTTGACTTCCTGTTTTCCTGATTGAATACCCTTTATTTTTTTCTCCTGCCTGATTGCCCTGGCCAGAACTTCCAACCCTATGTTGAATAGGAGTGGTGAGAGAGGTGCCTGTTTGCAGCTCAAAATCTCCTTAAGCAGGTAAGCAACTTCAGCAAAGTCTCAAGATACAAAATCAATGTGCAAAAATCACAAGCATTCCTATACACCAATAATAGACAAACAGAGAGTCAAATCATGAGTGAACTCCCATTCACAATTGCTTCAAAGATAATAAAATACCTAGGAATCCAACTTACAAGGGATGTGAAAGACCTCTTTAAGAACTACAAACCTTGTATTTGTAGAATACAAACTACAAGGAGAACCTCTTTTATTTTGCTCAACAAAATAAAAGAGGACACAAGCAAATGGAATAACATTTCATGTTCATGGATAGGAAGAATAAGTATGTTGGAAATGGCCATACTGCCCAAGGTTATTTATAGATTCAATGCCATCCCCATCAAGCTACCAATGACTTTCTTCACAGAATTGGAAAAAAACTATTTTAAAGTTCATATGGAACCAAAAAAGAGCCCACATTGTCAAGACAATCCAAAGTCAAAAGAACAAAGCTGGAGGCATCATGCTACCTGACTGCAAACTATGCTACAAGGCTACAGTAACAAAAACAGCATGGTACTGGAACCAAAGCAGAGATATAGACCAATGGAATAGAACAGAGTCCTCAGAAATAATACCACACATCTACAACCATCAGATCTTTAACAAACCTGACAAAAACAAGAAATGGGGAAAGGATTCCCTATTTAATAAATGGTGCTGGGAAAACTGGCTAGCCATATATAGAAAGCTGAAACTGGATCCCTTCCTTACACCTTATACAAAAATTAATTCAAGATGGATTAAAGACTTAAATGTTAGACCTAAAACCATAAAAACCCTAGAAGAAAACCTAGGCAATACAATTCGGGACATAGGCCTGGGCAAGGAATTCATGTCTAAAACACTAAAAGCAATGGCAACAAAAACCAAAATTGACAAATGGGATCTAATTAAACTAAAGAGCTTCTGCACAGCAAAAGAAACTACCATCAGGGTGAACAGGCAACCTACAGAATGGGAGAAAATTTTTACAATCTACCCATTTGACAAAGGGCTAATATTCAGAATCTACAAAGAACTCAAATAAGTTTACAAGAAACAAGCAAACAACCCCATCAAAATGTGGGCAAAGGATATGAACAGACACTTCTCAAAAGAAGACATTTATGCAGTCAACAGACACATGAAAAAATACTCATCATCACTGGCCATCAGAGAAATGCAAATCAAAATCACAATGAGATACCATCTTACACCAGTTAGAATGGCAATCATTAAAAAGTCAGGCAACAACAGGTGCTGAAGAGGATGTGGAGAAATAGGAACACTTTTACAGTGTTAGTGGGACTGTAAACTAGTTCAACAATTGTGGAAAACAGTGTGGTGATTCCTTAAGGATCTAGAACTAGAAATACCATTTGACCCAGCCAGCCGTCCCATTACTGAGTATATACCCAAAAGATTATAAATCATACTGCTATAAAGACACATGCACATATATTTTTTGGGGGGCACTATTCACAGTATATACACCACGGAATACTATGCAGCCATAAAAAAGGATGCGTTCACATCCTTTGTAGGGACACGGATGAAGCTGGAAACCATCATTCTGAGCAAACTATTGCAAGGACAGAAAATCAAACACCACATGTTCTCACTCATAGGTAGGAATTGAACAATGTCTTGGGGTGGGGGAAGTGGGAAGCGATAGCATTAGGAGATATACCTAATGTAAATGAGGAGTTAATGGGTGCAGCACACCAACATGGCACATGTATACATATGTAACAAACCTGCAGGTTGTGCACATGTACCCTAAAACTTAAAGTATAATAAAAAAAAGTTACTTTGTTTAAAAGTTATTTTTGATAGTGTAATATTATGTGACAGTGTATTTCACTCTCTTTTACTTTTATGAATTTCTTATATTATAATAAACACATAATTTTATTTAAAAGTCATCTTAAAAATAATGATAGTAAACACAATTGCATTAAACTGAGGAGTGGACATTAAAAGACCTTACATATAATTGTTGACCTTACTTCTAGAAGCAAGTTATGAACAGTTTTTGGATAAATCTCATATTTTAAAAAAGATTATACCATGTTTACACAAAAACATTTTAGGATAAACCTATATTATTAATACTATTATTCCTTTTTCTATTATTCCTCAATTTATCAATTTTCCTGTACCTCAGAGGGTGTCACTCACTTATTTACTGTGATTTCAAAATGTAGAGGTGGACATAATGGAAAAGACAGCTTCTTAAAAATATCCCATTGGAATCAGCGTAACTCCTAGACAGTCACATTTTAGGGAAGACTGAAAGAAATTCTCTTCCCAATGCTTCAAAGCATTATCTATAAAATACATATATATCTTTTGATTCGTTAGTTGTTGTAGATCAAAGTTCACCTCAATAGCCAAGAGAAAAAAGGGATCCTGGAAGCAGAAAGAGAAGAGGCACAAGTAAGCAAATAACACACGAAAAAGCTCTGATATACCTGGAAGCATATTTCTCATCTAAATTCTTCTAGGCCCTGAGGGAGTGGGATGACATATACAAAGTGCTGAAGGAAAAACAAAAATGCCAACCAAGAATACTCTACCCAGAAAAGACAAAGATAAGAAAGTTCCTTTAATTTCTTATTTTTCAGATAATAAATGTTAAATTTTGTAAAGTTAATTTTCTATATCTATTTATATGTTTATATATTTTGTTTACTAAATTGATGCTACAAATAAAATCAGTTAATTTTGAATGTTGAACCAATGTTGCATTCTTGGGATTATCTCCACCTCACCCAAATAATGACATGTTATTTATATTGCTAAATTTGATTTGCTAATATTTATTAAACATTTTTGCATTTGTTTCCTTGCAATGGTTCACCTTTTTTTGGTGTTAGTGTAATGACAGCATCATATAATAAGGTGACAAATATGTTTTCCTCCTCTGTTTCCTGGAAGAGTTTGTATAAAATTTGTGTAGTCTTTTATTCTTTAAATGTAGGATGAAACTAATCAGTAAAGTACTCTGATATTGCATTTTCATTCTCATAAAATATTTAAAGATTACTTTAATAGAAACTTGAATATTAAGGTGACTTCCATCTGATTTACTGCAGTAGTATATGACATTTAAAAAATCTGTACATTTTTGAATTTGTCAAATTTATTGACAAAACTTTCCTTACTATAATTTCACAGGCTCAGTAATCTGAGTTGATATCCCTTATATCATTCATGATATGGGGTGTTTGTATCTATTTTCTTTTTGTCTTCATCAATATGGGAAAAGACTTGTCAATTTTAAAATCTCAGAAATGAATTAATTAACCTGCTTAATTTTGGTCTATATTTTATTTGGTTTAAATTGCATCACAATCACATTTTCTTCTTTTTATTATTTATTTATTCTTACAGCTTTCGATTTGCTCTTTTTCTATTTTCTTCATTTAGAAAAATTAATTCATTGATTAAGTTTTTAAATAGTAGTAGTAGTATATGTGTTAATGTAATACATTTTCCTCAAACCATTGCTTTATCTGCACTCAAACAAATTTGGCATATGGTTTCTTGTTTCATTGAATTCTAAGTATTTTGTAAATATCCCTTGTATGTTTTTCTTTGACCATTATGTTTTCTAGAAGTCTGTTGTTTGATTCCTAAATATTGATAGATTTTATATGTTAAATTTTGTTAAATTATAAAATACTTTTGTCTGTTTTAAAAGATTATAAAATGATAAAAAGCTTTTTGTCTTTTTTAGTTTATTAACACATTGAATTGAATTGGCCAGACATAGAAAAAGGGATAAATGCCACTTATGTTTATAAATGATAATTTTTAAATATTACTATATTTCATTTGCCAAGATTTGAGTAGGAATTTGCATCAAATAATCTGATGGTTATTTGAATTTAGTTTGTATTGTCTTTCTAGCAGGTATTTTTTTTTATTAACACATCTTCAGTCCTTTTATAGGTGAATAATTTTTTGCGTTATCTTCTCATGAGTGAACTTTGCTTAGTTATGTTTTCAAGTTAACTTAATTTTCTATCATGCCAAATTTATGCATGTAAAGTCATTCTTAAATTATATGAAAAATAGTGTCTGTTGGATCAGTGGTCCCCCACCTTTTCCGCATCAGGGAAGGGTTTAGTGGAAGACAATTTTTCTATCGATGCGGGGGTGGTTTTGGGGTGACTCAGCACATTACATTTATCATTAGATTCTCATAAGGAGTACACAACCTAGATCCCTCTCATGTGCAGTTCACAATAGGGTTTGGGCTCATATAAGAATCTGGTATCACTGCTGATCTGTCAGGAGACTGAATTCAGCTTTGTTCCTGGCCTGCTGCTTACCTCCTGCTGCAGGGCGCGGCACAGTTCCTAACAGGCCATGAACTGGGACTAGTCTATGGCCCAAGGGTTGGAGGCCCCTGTGTTAGATGATGTTCTTTACTTCATTCCACACAATTTTTAATTTGTTCTTCTTTCTTCGTTTTCTCTCTAGCTTATTACTGGGAAAACCTCAATCATTGATGTCAGACAGTTCTTCCTTCAAAATATGTATCTTATTCCACAAGTATCTCCATAAACACTACTTTATGCAATTGTAATTCAGTTCATACAAAGATAGCAAAGTATGTAGTTTTGCTGCTTTCTTATCTTCCAGAGAGAAAACCACAAACTATTTTACAAAAATTGATAATGCTGTGAAACAATTCGCCAACACATATGGAAGTACAGGAAACGAAAAATAAAAATACTAATAAAAGAAAAAACTTGAATGCAGGCAGAAAATTGGTGCTCATGGAAATGTTGAGACTGTTATCATTTGAGAGATTCTAGATACACATTCAGAGGAACATATCGAAGACGAAATTGTCAACATAAATGAAAAAAATGGTTGTTACCAAAAGGATAAAGAAGACCCTAAGAAAGTGATGCTAGCAAAATAACTTCCAATTAAACACTCACAGATATCAAATGAACAAATTTTCATAAAAACACAATGAATAAAATGTTGAAGACTGATCCAAACTTAAAAAGTTGTATGTTGCCTCAATGCAGAAAACATAGTTGGTCTATATTGTAATTTATATGAAAATAAGAAGACCAGCACAATTTAAATAGTACTGATAAGTTTCTTACAAATAAATGAAAAGTTTTAAATGAGTTTTACTATTTTTTGTTTCCTATACCTTTATAATCTACAGTAAGATAATTATTAATATTTTTGATTATGTATCCAAAAAATTGCATTTTCTTTTTCATTAGGTGTAAGTTTTATTTATTTTTCTTGTATTATTGCATCGAGTAGAGAGTCCAGGAAAAATGTTGACGTGGTGTAAGCATATATTCTTGACTTATTCCTGATTATAGAAGAAAGATGTTTTTATTTACAATTAAATATGTTTACTATATGTAATTATAGTTGCCAGTTTTATAGCTTTAGGTAGTTCCTTGTGTTTCTTGCTCTGAATGTAGTTTGTCTAATATTGATATACCACTGTTGGTTTATTTTGATTAGTGTGACCACAGTGCATCATTTTTCATTAATTAATTTTTAATGTTTATACCTCTATAAGTTTAAGTGAATTATATGTAGATAGAATATACTTGGTTAGTATTTTTTCTCTAATTTTACAATATTTGCCTTTTAGTTAACATTGTAAACTCTTTTATTTGTTTTTTATTTATATTTTTATTTGTAAAAATTTGAGGGATACAAGTGTGATTTTGTTACATGACTATATTACATGATGGTGAACACTGGGCTTTTCAGACACCAAATGACTGATGCACATTGTGCTCCTTAAGTAATTTCTCATTATTCACCCTCCTCCAACTCCTTCACCCTTCCAAGTCTTGATTGTTTATACTCTATTTTCATGTGTACATATTATTTAGTCTCAGTTATAAGTGAGGATATACAGTATATGACTTTCTATTTCTGAGTTATTTCACTTACTGTAATGGCCTCCAGTTCTATCAATGTTGCTGCAAAAGACATTCTTTTTGTTGACTGGCTAGTATTTCATTCTGTATGTATACCACATTTTCCTTATCCAATCACCCACTGATGGACACTTAGGTGGATTCCATATCTTTTTATTGTGAATAGTGCGTTGATAAATATTCAAGTATATGGTCTTTTTGATACAACAATTTATTCTCCATTGGGTAGATACCTGGTAGTGTTATTGCTGGGTCAAAAGGTAGTTTTTATTTTTAGTTTTCTGAGAAATCTGCTTATTCTCTTTCTCAGATGTTGAACTAATTCACATTTTCACCAGCAGTGTATAAGCTTTCTCTTTTGTCTTTATTCTTGCCAACATCTGTTTTTTTTTTTTTTTTTTTTTTTTTTTTTTTTTTTTTTTTTTTTTTTTTTTTTTTTTTTTTTTTAATAATAGCTATCCTGACTGGTGTAAGACAATATCTCATTGTAGTTATTTTTTGTTTTTGTTTTTGAGACGAAGTCTCACTCTGTCACCCAGGCTGGAGTGCATTGGCATGATTTTGGCTCACTGCAACCTCTGCGTCCCAGGTTCAAGCAATTCTTCTGCCTCAGTCTCCCAAGTAGCTAGGACTATAGGCATGCACCACCACATCGGCTAATTTTTGTATTTTTAATAGAAATGGGGTTTCACCGTATTGGCCAGGCTGGTCTCAAACTCCTGATCTTATGATCTGCTTGCCTCGGCCTCCCAAAGTGCTGGGATTACAGGCATGAGCCACCATGCCCTGTCCATCTCATAGTAGTTTTAATTTGCATTTCTCTGATAATTACTTATGTTAAACTTTAAACTAAATTTAACAATTTACCATTTTTCATGTATTTTACTTTTATTCTGAATTTTAATATTTTCATTTATTTTTTACTTTTTTCTAGATAAATTATTTTTATTACATTTATTTTATTTTATTGATTTTTAGTTGTACTATTTTTTAGATTCATCTAGAATTTACAATATATGTCATTAATTTATTAGGGTTTAGCTCAAATAATACTTTTTCTTTCCCTAGATAATTGCCTAATGCAATATATCAAACTACCGTGGTATTACCAATATTCTCTATTCTGGCCTTTTAGTATTGCCTCACATTTACCTCCATATTATAAACATAGCAATTCATTTTCAATGTTTTCTTCTAAATATTCAGCAATTTTATTTAAAAAATTGAAGGCAAGAGCAAAAAGCTCATTTATGTGTACCTACACATTTATTAATTCTCATGCTTTTTATTGATTTATATAGTTCTACATTTTCCTTTCATATATTATTCTCTATAACAAGAAATCATCAATATTTTGGAGAACTGATGTGCTGACAGTACATTCTTTCAGGGCAGCATATGTGACTAGCCTTTATTTTGTCTTCATTTTGTTTTAACAAAAAATATGTATTTCTGACTTTAGAATTCTATGTTATCAGCTTCATTTTTCTTTCTACCTTTTAACAATGTCTTCCCATTGCTTCCTGACTTGCGTTGTGTGATGACATATATTCTGTGTTTGTATCTTTATCACTCTCTACTTATGATGCCTTTTAAAAATATTTCTCATCCTAATTTTGAGTCATATGTTTTTGCTTTTTGTTCCTGCATACCTGTTAGTTCTTGATTCAATTATGCTAAATTTTAGATTGTTGCATACTTGATTTTTTTTTTTATAGTTTGGGACTTTGTTTTGGAATAGAGTTAAATCAATTAAAATCAATTTTACCTATTTGAGGGTTGATTTTAAAGCGCAGTGACGGCAAAAATAAAAGCAAAAACCAAAATTTACTGTCCATTTTGAAAAGTTTCAGCTCTGGCTGATAAGAAGTCAACTAACTATTCCTGGCTCTGTTTGGGTGACAGAGATTGTTCTGTTGCACCTACTTGCTTCTATTAATTCTTTTACGGATGTCTTGTTTTCTCAAATAACTTGTATTTTAAGTCAGCCACATACTCAAGGACACTCTCTCTCAAAGCACTACAGTTCTCTTTCTTAGTGTTACTACTGCCATTTTGTTGTAGGACTTTCTCCTTAGTTCAGCTAAAAACGGTCCTTGTCACATGACTATGAAAGATTAGGCTCAGAGACATTTTGAGGGTAAGAGAAATGGAATTTATTGGGTAAAGAGGAAAAAAAAAGAAACAAGGACTCTCAACAAAGCAAGAGTCCTGCTAGCCTGTTTCCCACCTCACAGACTGAATCCCAGGTGCCACCCTGGAATAGGAGAGGCCAGGCTCCCCGCTCCCCCACTCCGGCATACAGCACCGACTTCCTAAGGCTCCAGTCCCCTGCACACTCCTCCCTGCGTGCAGGCTGGTCAGAGGTTCGCTGTGTACCTCTTTATACCTGCTTGTCCCATTTTCCCCTCTAAAGAAGTACATCTAACTGCCATTAGAATAATAAAGATAAGGACGAAGACCGATCTTAACTGCTTCCAGGTGACAGGTGGCACTGCTTTGGGAAAATAGCAGTTAGACCTCTCTCAGGGGCCTATCTAAGGGTTCCCAGCAGAAGACACTATCATCAGAGGCTCTGGTTGCATGATCTTTTGGAATGTGAAGTCCTGAAGGCAAGAAGGGACAAATGGGGTTATTATAAAACATGTATCAAAACGAGAAAAAGGGAGGTTAAAGATCCTGAGGCCTTTTACCAGTTTGCACAGGGAGAGAAAGATCAAAAGCCCAACTCGTAAACAACAACAACAACAACAACAACAACAACAAAAACTTTACCCTCTTGCCGGCATGTTGACTTTCTGGGTTCCTTTCTCTGAGCCCAATCCTAAGCCAACCAGTTTAAGGTTTGGGAAATTAACTCTTTCCAGTTGGGAGAATGGATCTGTGGAGAGTGTTCCATAGTATGGAGACACAATTACCTATCATTGAAGACAGGACAGAGGAGAAGGAAGGAAAAACGAAGACATTTTTTCAGAGGGGTCCTACGGGTTCAGGAAGCATTCGAAATGGGGTACAGACTGAAGATGAATAGTTACTCATCTAGAAAGAGAGAAGCAGCCATCCCTGGCTCCCTTCTCTTCCTAGAAAATACCCGGGGTACATGAGGGAGAGAAAGAAGAGCATCTTCTTTCCCTCTTTCATCCTTTGTCCCCAAGTCCCTGTGACCTTGGCAGTTACCACCCATGGGTCCCAAAGCTGCTGGCACCCAAGAAGCAAGTAGGGGCTACAAAATACAAATTATCTGCTCTCACCTATGTCTCTACCCGCCTTACCGCCCAGCAGCCTGGGAGTTCCCTAGACCTCATTTATGCCATGGATATTAGCATGACATTTATTCATGAAACGAGAGGCTTGACTTAATCAGTGGGCATTAGCCACGCTCACCTGTGCTGTGCCTTTTAACTTCAGTTATCATCTGCCTCTGGATTTCTTTGATCCAGTTTCTTTCTTAGGACTTTGACCTAAAGCTTGGAATTGAGTTTGGAACAAAAATGTGTCTTGTGGGGGTTGCATGGACTCCTTATCATACGCCAAAAGCTAAGGTGAAGCTGTGGGATTGAGTCCTCCTCCAACAAGGGAAACAAAAGGATAACTTGCACCTGTAATCCTAGCGCTTTGGGAGGCAGAGGCAGGCGGATCACGAGGTCAGGAGTTTGTGACCAGCCTGACTAACATGCCGAAACCCCATCTGTACTAAAAATACAAAAATAAATTAGCTGGACATGGTGGTGCGCGCCTATAATCCCAGGTACTCAGGAGGCTGAGGCAGGAGAATCGCTTGAATCCAGAAGGCAGAGGTTGCACTGAGAAGAGATCGTGCCTCTGCACTCCAGCCTGTGCAAAAGAGGGAGACTCCATCTCAAAAAAGTAATAATTTTTTTTAAAAAAAGAAGAAGGAAAGAAAAGGATATCTTGTGAAATGCCCAGATAATTGGTGGCTATCGTTATGCTTGTAAGATTTGGGGGCATGATGCTCGGCATTGGTTAGCTCTCTTGGTCTTTCTTTCCCCAAAAGGAAACCTCCAAATGATGGGCATCCTTTTTATTCCTATCACGTGTTAAGATTTATAGGATAATTGCCCAGAACTAGAATATTAATACAAGTTTCTACATTACCCATCACTATTGTTCCTTCTGAGCTGCAGCTGGAGATCACTGGTTGGTTCACAGGAAGAAGAAGCAGGGTTCGTCTAAAAATGTAGGCAAAACTTACAAACAACTAATGACAAATGTGTGACAAGTTTTGAAATGTTCTTTCTCTCCAGTCCTCATTTTTGTTAAAACACAAATCATGATAGGACTGAGTTATTTGCAAAATAGACTTTAGTCTTATACTTGGCCTGATTATTTGTGTAAATTGCAGCAATAATAATTATTTCCACATAGGCCTTTTAGGTTGGCTTTGATGGAACTCTTTTCCACAAGGAATCATAGATAAGACCTTTTAAGTCAATCCCTGCCATGGGATCCATGGGGTTGTATAACTTAAATACCTGTGAGTTAGTTGATCCTCTCCTCTTAAGGTCCCAAGATAAAGCTGGAGCTCCTGGGCCTGATAGGAAGTGACATTCTTTACCAATCACAGGTCAGGAACCCTGTACAGGGACTCTGTAGGCAAGGGTATGAGGCCAGTTTTTTCTCCGTGAGGCTTTTATCAGCTCTGTAAGTTGAGCTTGACTCCTTAAAGAGAAGCATATCCTTGCAGTCAAACCCTTGGTAAAACCACCAGTTTCTCCAGTTGTGTCCTATTGCAAAAGAAAATGGATTCTGATTGCACGGATGCAAATAACTGTATTGTCATGAGTTAAGAATACTTACTGATAGTTTCCAAATTCTAGAGGAACCAGGCAGAGAGAAACAAACATGATCCAAATCTTGATCACAGGAGTGTTCCTTACTCAATGATTAAAGGCCAAAAATAGTTCAAAATAAGTTTCTGTGACTCTGAAAAACACAAGGATTGACAATATTCCAAGCATGAAAGATCAGCCTCACAGACACTTTGAAGGGTAAGAAAAATAGAATTTATTGGAAAAATAAAAGCCTATTTTAAAAATAAAGAATTAATGCTTAAAAAGTAAAATGATCATATTTATCATAAATAAAAATTACTATATATGAACAACCACTATATATAAAATTATATATATGCTATATATAATACACTATATATAATATACTATATATACATAGCATATATATGCTATATATAATATACTATATATGAAAAAAGATAAAAATTGGAAAAAAGATAAAAATATTACCTGCTAATAAAATTATTACTTCCCCCAAATAGCTTTTTGGCTAATTTGCCACTGTTTCTTTTTTTTTTAACTTTGATTACTACTATATATATTTTTATCAATTCTGCTAGAGGTCTTTTGTACTGAGATGTAAGATTAAATGAAAATTAAAGATTGCATTAGAATAGTTTATTTCAAGGACAAGTGTAATATCAGTACTAGATGCTAATTAATTAAGATTATCTAAAGTAAAAATAATAATATTTATATTGGGAAAAAATTCCTATGTAAGTATTAAGCAAATCCAAAATTTATATGAATACACAAAAATATATGCAAAAATAGATGCAAAATAACAGTTAATCTAGAATCTTGTAACAATTTAAAATACATAATTCAGCCCATTGACATAATTAATAAGTTTAACCAATATTTTAAACGTTACTTTTTGTCACTCTACTAGGCTCTTGGTATACATTTCCATGTAATACTTGCAAAAACCCTATAAAGTAAATATTAGTACCCTTTTTTGAAAGAACTGTGTTAAATACATTTGAAATTACTTATTCCTTAGCTAGATTTACCGTAAACAAATTTCAGCATTATGATTGATGATAATTACTATTATTGTGTGCAAAATTATCATATGAGAAATTCCAGTGACTTGGTTTTAAACACATAACAATGCTATTATATGGCTTATCTGGGTTACGCAGGTAATTGATGCCAAAATTGTTTTAATAATTGTTCTATTGAATTAAAATAAAATAGAAAATTGACTAACTATAGTTTTTGGATAAATGAATTGTAAGAGCTACAACTATCCACATCTAAAACTAATGACCATTTGCAATTATCTTTATCAATGTATTTTAATAGTAAAATTAATTAGATTCTATTAATTTGTTTTACAATGAATACAATTAAAGTTATTTAACAACATGATCTCTTAGGTCAAGCATAATAATTTTTTTCTATAACACAATAAAAGAATAGTTTTGGCTTTTGAGAAGAGACACACATGATGGCTTTGTTTTTATTTCTGTTTAGCAAGTATAATTTGTTATCTTTTATTTCCTACCCCCAGATGATGCACATTTAACAGTTGCGTCTTACCACCTGCTCACTACACTTCTGTCTTACATGGCTATTAGAATATTATATGGATTCTGCAGAACCTGTCACTACTGATATTGTCAATCTTTTTACAGATGCCATGTGAGTTGACAAGTTGTTTAAATGCAGATGTTGTAATAAGTCAGTTCAAGGTTTAGTGAAGAAAGTAGATAAGGTAACCTCCTTGTTTGTTATTATTTCAAAAAAGAACACATAATTTATCTTTAATATTGAGTTATAGTGGTCAATTAACCTATATAAAATATAAATGTTTTCAGAAGAAATAAAATTACTATAGCCAAAGACTGTAATTGTTGACCTGAATTTATGGAATCAGTTGAAATATATGTAAGGTAATCTAAGGAAGATAGTATTTGTTTGTTTGTTTGTTTTTTGAGATGGAGTCTCACTCTGTCGCCCAGGCTAGAGTACAGTGGCACGATCTTGGCTCACTGCCTCCTCCGCCCCTGAGGTTCAAGAGATTCTCCTGCCTCAGTCTCCCGAGTAGCTGGAATTACAGGCACCTGCCACTGCACTCGGCTAATTCTTTTTATTTTTAGTAGGGACGGGGTTTCACCATCTTGGCCCAGCTGGTCTTGGACTGCTGACCTCGTGATCCACCCACGTCAGCCTCCCAAAGTGCTAGGATTACAGGCATGAGCCACCACACCCAGCTGGAAGATAGTATGTTTAAAAATACACTAAATCAATAACATTTCAATATGCCAGATAGAGTGTAAAAGTTTAAGGATAGTAAAATTCTCAGCCAGAGAGAGGTACAGAGAGAATAATGTCAATGAGTGAGATTCATATCACTTCTTATGAAAACAAAACTGTCCCTCTCCTCATTTGCTGTTTTGCCCCTCCTTCTTTCTCTCCCTCTCCATCTCTCTCTCTCGGTCTCTCTCTCTCTCTCTTTCTCTCATACACACACATACACACACACACACATACAAACAAACATACACATGTATACCTGAGTCAAAACAAAATCTACACTATCAATCTCAGTGTTTTTGAAAAATACACTACTGTAGAATATAATATGACATGGTATACTGAGGCATGATCATCTCTTTGATCTAATGCAAATATAATAAAGATTTTCACTGTTGATCTGAATTTATAGAATCAAAATGCAAATGCATTTTGCTCATGTGCTCTCTTAGTGTTCGAGATACAATAACAATGCAAGGACCACTTACAAGAAAAGCTTTGAGAATATTGTTCAAAGCCTCATTGGCTAGCCTGTGGTTCATTCTGGCTATATTTCTCTTTAATAACATCACTCAGCACAAAAATCGGGTCTGTTTTAATTATTTAAGGTTTAAAAGGGAAAGATATAGAGAAAATCCCTCCATAAATGCCTCTGTTTAATGAAGGGCAGAATGCAAGTGGTTATTTTGTTATAAAAGACTTGATTAAAAGATTTATAGAAATCTCCTGTAGTTGTGATTGGGAAAATAACATTATAATGTTATATAGAGATAGAGAAAGATAACGGAAAAGGAGATTCATAATAGTTACATGACTGCTGAAATATGGTTTTCTATTTTCTAACAGTTATTAGTTAATTAAAAAACTGAAAAAACAAGATGATAATTCTTATATTGCTGCCAAGCACAATTGACAGCACATATTTATTGTTTCTTTTGAGATGGGATATTTACAAATGCATTTTTAAAAATTTCTATGAGCTAAATTAATTGATTCACAAAAAAAGTATAAAGAATTTTTGGTCTACCAAAATGATTCAACCAGATAAAGTGCTCGTTAACACCACACAATATGAAGTAAAGATAAATGAAATTTTTAAATATCCATTTTTTGAAGGCAATCATGTTAAAACTGTTTCCATTACCCCATCTTCTAACTGTAATATTCCAAAGATAGATGTCACTATCTGAACATTCTTTCTCTGGGAGCATAGTCTCATTTCCAGCCAGTATTGGTTATTTTTGTATTCTAATTCTCTTTGGTTTTCTTGTTCTATATGGGAACAAGAAGTGTATATTAGGATCTCAGTACTTAAACTAGTCAAGCAAGGTGTCAAATAACCACCTTCAATATTTTATGAGGAGTTGCGCTTTATTACTAGGTTACTTCTTACTGTTGCCATTTCCTTACTCCTTAGTTTAGCAAGGTCTGAGTTCTTGTCTCATGACCATGAGGAATGAGGTACTTGGACACAAGAGGGTTGGTAAGGCAGATCAGAGTTTTATTAAGCAACAGAAAGCTCTCTGTAAAGAGAAGGGAGCTTAACAGGGGTTGCCATCAACAAACTTGGTCCCCAGTGGTTTTTATACATCCTTTCTAGGGGCATCTTTCTCATCTGCATCTTACACAACCCTCTACTTCCTAGTTGCTACTTGGTCTGCACAGGTGCATTCTTGCCCATAGTTACTTCCTCTTAATTATTACCCATAAGTACCACAGAAAAGCCCACTCAGAGAGGTGGGGGCAAACAGCAATGCAGATGTCATGTTAGTGATATTATAATGAGCTTGGGTCAGGTTAAGGACATTTAGTTGATTTATTGCACTTGCACCTAAGTCAGGACTGTCCTTTCTAAGCAAATATACTGGTATAAGAGGAAGTTCTTAGCCACATTTCTATCTGCCAGTTGCATAATGGGGCAGTGCAAGTGTGTTCCCACAGGTGTTATCGTTCTCCCGAGGCCCTCTCTCTATCTGCCTAGCCAGCCCCTAACTCTTTCCTCTGTCATTACCAGAGAGTCAACCCCTCACTGTATAATATTCTTCAAGGTTATGAAAGTAAAATTTTTATCTTACCCAGACCTAAGTTTTCTCATAATGTACAGATCTGGGAAACAATATTTTTCTTGCCATGTCTTAATAACATACTTTTCTGAAATCTCTTATAAGATTTCAATTCAAAATATTTTAGTGACCAAATCCTCAAATAAAAATAGCCTAAATTTTCTAAGGTGAGGAGGATGATATTTGGTATTGAAATATCTCTGTCATCTCTCTTTTTCTAATATTATCCAACTTAGAAAATCACAAAGAGCATTCTAAAGATGAAGTAATCCAATATATATTTAATTATGTAATTCTTAAAATCCCTCCTACTCAGTTATTTTTTTCCTTGAGTTAAAAATAGAGAAATATAAGGTTTTACCCCCAAATGTATCCTCTTTATTTTTTCTCTTCTCTCACACACATACACATCATTTGTATCTAAGTAATGTCATATGAAAATTTAAGCTTGAATATGATAGTAATGTAATTGCTGCAGGAAAACAAAGATGAATAATTTGTATGATCCCAAGGAGCTATTATGTAATAAAAATGAAGGAAATAATATGTAATAGAAATGAAGTCCACTATTTCACTTAGATGAAGGTGAAGACAACCAAAACGTGTGACCCTAAAATATACCTCTTTCCCATATTTTGTTTTAGCACAAGGCAATTAAGAATCATCGAAGCAAAGAGACGAAGAACTCTTTTTGTCCTTCCTGCCTTTTTCACCAACAGAAATAAATTCTTTACTGTTCTGGAGACAAGCCTTAGCAGCTCACAGACAGAACCAGAGGAATCTTCAAACAAATGTTATTCTATTAGTTTACTCCCCTGTATTTACCTTTCCATAATTTTCCACCTCAGGAAGCCCAAAATCGCTTTCCTTTGTCTTGTCACTTCTCTAAATTTTATTGCACTTTAAGAAAAATGATATATAGACCAGCATTATAAGCCACTACTTTGTTGCCTTTTATTGCGTTTTCTCTCTTGTGATGTACTGGACACATATTAATACATTTGCCTCTTTTTCTCTTGTTAATCTTTCTTTTCTTTAAAAAGTCTGTCCCAACTTTGAACTTATAAGGCTTTAGGGAAAATTGTAGTTCTTCCAGAATAGAGAATTTTTTTGTTCTTAGAAAATAGTTGCTACTTAAAAACAATATTAGGGTAAATTTTTTATTTTTTAACATTTTTCTTAATTTTTGATATTTTTAAATGACCTCACTTTTAATTTTTGTTCTTTCTTATCTCTTTCTATTCTATGTGAATTGTTGAGATCAAGAAAATGAATAGAAGTCAATCTATTTTAACAGATTTTATATTTTACAAGAATAATAAAAATACCCCCTTTACAAAGATAAACCAAATGTATTCCGCATGAAGTCCACTCTTTTAAAACATTCTTTAAATGTGTTGGGTGCAGTGACTCATTCCTTTAATCACAGCACTTTGGGAGGCTGAGGAGGGCAGATCACGAGGTCAGGAGTTTGAGACCAGTCTGGTCAACATAGTGAAACCCCATCTCTACTAAAAATACAAAAAATTAGCCAGGGGTGATGGTGTGTGCCTGTAATCCCAGCTGAGGCTGAGACAGGAGAATCATGTGAACCTGGGATGTGGAGGTTGCAGTGAGCTGAGATCGCACAGTTGCACTCCAGTCAGGGCAACAGTGTGAGACTCTGTCTCAAAACAAACAAACAAATAAACAAACAAAAATCCTTTAAATGAAAACATCGTCCAATCATCTTTCAGTTATTTTTCCTTGTATTCTAACAAATACCCCATATCATAAATGATATAAGGGATATCAACGCAGATTACTGAGCCTGTGAAATTATAGTAAGGAAAGTTTTGTCAATAAATTTGACAAATTCAAAAATGTACAGATTTTTTAAATGTCATATACTACTGCAGTAAATCAGATGGAAATCACCTTAATATTCAAGTTTCTATTAAAATAATCTTTAAATATTTTATGAGAATGAAAATGCAGTATCAGAGTACTTTACTGATTAGTTTCATCCTACATTTAAAGAATAAAAGAATACACAAATTTTATACAAACTCTTCCAGGAAGCAGAGGAGGAAAACATATTTGTCAACTTATTATATGATGCTATTATTATACTAATACCAAAAAAAGGTGAACCATTGCAAGGAAACAAATGCAAAAATGCTTAATAAATATTAGCAAATCAAATCTAGCAATATAAATAACATGTCATTATTTGGGTGAGGTGGAGATAATCCCAAGAATGCAACATTGGTTCATTATTTAATAATTTCATTTTTTGTTCATTTCTACAAAAAATGAAAAAATAGCTGGGTGCGGTGGCAGACGCCTGTGGTGCCAGTTACTCGGGAGGCGGAGGTGGGAAGATTGCTTGAGCCTGATAGGTCCAAGCTGCAGTGAGCTTAGACTGCACCACTGTACTCCAGCCTGGGCAACATAGCGAGACTTTGTCTCAAAAAAAAAAAAAAAAAAAAGAAAGAAAATCTACTGTCTTCATTCTTTATTACACAATATTACGTTAAAAGTTATTTGTATATATGCCGTTAAATTTAAGTAAAATTTAAGTAAAATGAGACTTTATGGCATCTTCTTTTATATAAAAGTAAAGGTACGCTGAATTTATAACAAATACAGTCAAGTGTTTATAAAAGTCATTCACATTTTCCTGACACTTTCCATTTTCTTGGGAATATTTTTTGTAACACGAAGCCATATACATTTATTTATTAAAATAATTCATTAAAAAGTATATGTGTGTATGTGTGTGTGTGTATATATATATATAAAGATAATTCATTAAAGGAGAATATATAAAATATGTATTACATTATATATGTTTATGTGTATATGTATAATTTTTAAAAGTATATCCCAGAATGCCTCAAATCAAAAGTTTAATATAGATACATAACAAATTTGACATATTGTTTGCCCCCCAGATAAACTACTATCCTAAAATAAGTCAAAAGACACATCCTTAACAATCTTTGGTTGCTACAGTAGAATATATAGTAGAGTGTTCATCTTTTTGAATAGGCAATTAGATAAAAGGCAATAAATAATGTGCTAATGATATGTGTCTAAAGTGTTAATGAGAAGATCACAGTGTGTCACAATTAGTTGAGATTCAACAAAAAAGGAAAAGAAAGCCAGCTGAGAAAGCAAATGACTTAGTAATTGGCATTTAAAAGTATCAAAAGTCATGTTTAGTAATTTTAAAGTGACAGTGATTTAGCTACTAAATCTGTTCATAGGAACATATGTTCCATTAAAAAAATTTAAAAAGTAAAGTAAAATCTTGTCCCCATGCAAAAATCCTTACAAATAAATAAAATTATAAATTTTAAAAATTTTGTATTAAAATAATTAATAGTGATAGCAGTATATCGCTTTATAAAAATAAGTAGAATTATAAAGGATGATCTCAAGATAAAAAGAATTATCTAAAATTTCAAGCTCAGGAATATTTTTCTCTATTAATTTCTTCTTACTCCTCCTTCCTTGTTTCTGTTTAATGCTACTTCATTTCAATGAATTCACTTATTCCAGCACAACACTTCATTAGCTTTGCAAGAATAACACTTCATTAGTTTTGCAAGAAATTTGTTGTTCTTTTTCTAATTTTTTTCATTGTATTCTAAGATCATTGGCAGAAAAGTCTATCTCCAATATCTAAATATTAGATATTTAGTCTATCTAAATAATTTAGATTCATTGTTGGTATTTTGTATCTATCATCTCAGGAAATTTATTGTACAACGGTTTGGAAATTTAGCTATTGAGAGATAAATTTGCTAAGACAACCCACGTAGATATCACTTTGGACAACAAAGAGGGTCTTCTTTAGGATCTCCAGCCTCTTTTATTAATTGTCCTTTTCCCTTGTTTTCAAACTTTCTTTCCTTCCCCTTTCCAACACACAATTATTTACCTTTCATCTTGCCCCCACAAACTAAATTACTTTAGTATTCGTTGAATAATTTTCTATTTTTTGTGGTCTCTACGTTTCAAAACCACAAAATATGGATTCTAAATCGGCAAGCTTTTCCTACAAAATTTCACGTATCTTGCAGAAAGTGAAAAACACATGGGAGAGAGTGGGCACATGAAGGATATTCCTAATGTTCCAAGAATCTTATTAAATTAAGAATAATCTGTTCCTACTTATGATTGCTATCAAACCATTTGAGGATGGTTGGTTTACTGGCTGCAAAAGTACTTCTATCTTTGTCATTCTCACTCTTATCTAAGCATTAATTTCTAGGGGAATTTAATAAAGGGCTGAGAAAAGCATGTGCAAATCTACTAGCACACTACAAATAATCCTTCAATATACAATAATGCAATGTTAGTAGCTGTCTTTCTGAATAATAATAGTAATAATGATTCAACATACAAAAATGAAATGTTAGTAGGTGCCTTTCTGAAAAACAATAGTAATCCTTTAAAATATTCTACTTAACTTTGAATGTTTATGTGTTATCTTGTAAATTATATCACAAGAATCTAAGATGTCTTCACCTACACTGTTATCAGACTATCAGATAATATAGAAATAGTCATCAGACAATCTGTAGAAAGTACTGAATGTCATACAATTTAAATTTGAATAAACTTTGTTTCCTGATAGAGTGTTGTAGGTAGCACCAGGCTACTGTTTTTACTTCAATAAATAGAAATAAATGAAAATATTGAAATGTGTCATATCTTTAAAACATTTGTGGAGCATGCAAAAAACAAGGTGTAAATAAACTAAATTTCTAGACAAGGAAGAGAGTGTTCTTAGAGAGCTGGATCTACAGACATTTTCTTGAATTAGTGTACAGTGTAAATATATGGTGAAAATGGATGAAGGTAAAGAGCAGCCCTCTTTCTTTCTTTCTTTTTCTTTTTTTGAGACGGAGTTTCACTCTTGTTGCCCAGGCTGGAGTGCAACGGTGCGATCTCGGATCACCGCAAACGGGTTCAAGCGATTCTCCTGGCTCAGCCTCCCGAGTAGCTGGGATTACAGGCACGTGTCATCACATCCAGCTAGTTTTTGTATTTTTAGTAGAGATGGGGTTTCACCATGTTGGCCAGGATGGTCTCGACCTCCTGACCTTGTGATCCGCCTGCCTTAGCCTCCCAAAGTGCTGGGATTATTGGCATGAGCCACTACTCTCGGGCTATGCTTCTTATAACATAGTTTTAAAGTTTATAAAACTTAAAACAAAAATAGTAATGGAATTCTAAGAGTAATATAAAAATCAGAAAACATAACTGAAGATTGAAATAAATCCCTTTAGTGACAGATAAGGCAGGCAGAAAAAATGTTCATGATATCTGCACTTTGAATGCATGATTAATCAATTTACATTGTAAATTGAATGTTTAGAATATGACAACTAAAATGTACAGAAAACTTCCTTCTCTTACTGAAATAGATCCTATGATGAACTATGAAAGAACAAAGCAAAACAAAACTTTAACATTTAGAAATCACATAGCATATTCTCCAACCATAGTGAACTCAAACTAGAAAAATAAAAATAGGCCGGGCGCGGTGGCTCAAGCCTGTAATCCCAGCACTTTGGGAGACCGAGACGGGCGGATCACGAGGTCAGGAGATCGAGACCATCCTGGCTAACATGGTGAAACCCCGTCTCTACTAAAAAAATACAAAAAACTAGCCGGGCGAGGTGGCGGCCGCCTGTAGTCCCAGCTACTCGGGAGGCTGAGGCAGGAGAATGGCGTAAACCCGGGAGGCGGAGCTTGCAGTGAGCTGAGATCCGGCCACTGCACTCCAGCCTGGGCGACAGAGCGAGACTCCGTCTCAAAGAAAAAATAAATAAATAAAAAAAAATAAAAATAAAAATGAGTGAAAATCATCACATATTTGCAAAAGTAACCCTTATGTCAAATAAGAAAATTTAAAGCACATTTGAAAAAAGTTTATAACAAATTAAGAATTCTATATGAATAAAGATATATACCAAGTTAAAGGGTTGAAAGGCTAAATATGGTGACACTGATAGTTATTTAGAAGCCTTCTTTCTTAATTTTCAAACATTTTATAGATGCCATAAAATTTCAAGTAAATCATCAGAAGGCTTTTATTGCCCCTAAAGGGGCTTTACAGTCTAATTTTTAAAGTTTAAATGGCAATATAAAGGACCAAGTTACTACCAGATTTAAAACGTTAGT
Organism: Rhinopithecus roxellana; assembly: GCF_007565055.1. Classification (NCBI taxonomy): domain Eukaryota; kingdom Metazoa; phylum Chordata; class Mammalia; order Primates; family Cercopithecidae; genus Rhinopithecus; species Rhinopithecus roxellana. The sequence goes on along the minus strand of NC_044561.1, from coordinate 65,771,301 downwards.
AAAACTCTTGTCATTGTAGTGAAGTGAAATTTACAAGATAGATAAATCGACCAAATAATTAAAATAGATACATACATTGTCACTGTACTTATTGCGGTGTTCCAACTACAGTTTAGTTAGAAAATGATTGATCTTCTCAATCGAGATTGCTGGAGCAATTGGGTATTTTCACAGCATCTATGATAAAGTCACAGCCAACATCATACTGAATGGGCAAAAGTTCAAAGCATTCCCCTTAAGAATTGGAACAAGACAAGGATGCCCAGTCTCACCACTCCTATTCAACATAGTGCTAGAAGTCCTAGCCAGAGTAATCAGGCAAGAAATAACAGGCATCCAAATAGGAAAATAAATAAAATTATCTCTTTACTAATGATTTTATACCTAGAAAAACATAAAGAGTCTGCCAAAAGGCTTATGGACCTAATAAATCATTTCAGTAGTTTCAGGATACAAAATCAATTACAAATATAAGCAACATTTCTGTACACCAATAACGTTCAAGCTGAGAGGCTAATCAAGAATGCAATCTAATTTACAATAGCAACCTATACACCAAAAAAGTATCCAAGAATACATCTAACCAAAGAGGTAAGAGATATTTACATGGAGAACTACAAAACACTGCTGAAAGAAATATAGATGACACAAACAAATGGAAACACCATGCTCATGAATTGAAACAATCAATATTGTTAAAATGACCACAGTGCCTCAATCTACAGATTCAACACTATTCCTATCAGACTACTAACATCAGTTTTCACAGAATTAGAAAAAAACTATTCTAAAATTCATATTAAACTAAAAAAAGAGCCAGCATAGCCAAAGCAATGCTAAGCAAAAACAACAAAGCCAGAGCCATCACATTACTCAACTTCAAACTACACTACAGGTCTACAGCAACCAAGACAGCATGGTACTGGTACAGACACATAAACCAGCGGAAAGGGTAGAGAACCTAGAAATAAAGCTGCACATCTACACAGCCATCTGATCTTTAACAAAGTCAAGAAAAACAAGCAATGGGGAAAGGACTTCCTATTTAATAAATGGTGCTGGGATAACTGGCTAGTCATATGCTGAAGAATGAAACTGGATCACTACTTTTCACCATATACAAAAATTAACTCAAGATCAATGAAAGACTTAAATGTAAGACCTAAAACTAAAAAAAAAATCTTAGACAAAAACCTAGGAAATACCATTCTGGATATCTGCCTTGGCAAATAATTGATGACTAAGTTCTCAAAAGGAATTACAATAAAACCAAATATTTACAAGTGGGACCTAACTAAACTGAATAGATTCTGCAGAGCAACAGAAACAATCAAGGGAGTAAACAGACAACTTACAGAATGGGAGAAAATATTTGTAAGCTATACATCTGACAAAGATCTAATGAAATATCCAGAATCCATAAAAAACATAAATGATTCAATAATCGAAAAAAATGACCACATCACAAAGAACATCAACACTTCTCAAGAGAAGACATGCTGGTTGGCCAGCAAACCAGAGAAAATGCCCAGCATCACTGATCATTACAAAAATGCAAATGAAAAGCACGATGAGGTACCATCTCAAACCAGTCATAATGGCATGAAAAAGTAAAAAATAAATAAATAAATAAATAACAGATGTAGGTGAGGTTGCAGAGAAAACGAAACACGTATAGACTGTTGGTGGGAATGTAGGTTAGTTTAGCTACTGTGGAAAGCAATTGGAGATTTCTCAAAGAACTTAAAAAAGAGCTACTTTTTAACCCAGCAATTCCACTACTGAGAATAGACCCCAAGGAAAATAAACTGTTCTACCACAGACACTTGGACTTGAGTATTCATAAAAGCACTATTCACAACAGAAAAAAAAAAAAAAAAAAAAAAAAGAAAAGAAAAGAAAAAAGAAATCAACTTATATGCCCATCAGTTGTGGACTCTATAACGAAAACATGGTACCTGTATACCATGCAATATGACATAGCCGTAGGAAAGAATGAAATCCTGTCCTTTGAAGCAACATGGATGCATCTGAAAGCCATTACCCTAAGCAAATTAACGCTGGAACAAAAAACCAAATATCATACGTTCTTACTTGTAGATGGGAGCTAAACATGGAGTATGCATATTATAAATGGGAACAGCAGACACTGAGGACTACTAGACGGTGGAGGGAGAAAGGGAGATGAGTGTTAAAAAACTAATTATTGTGTACAATGCTCACTTCCTGGGTGACTAGATCATTCACAGCCCAAACTCAGCATCACGAAATCTACCCATGTAACAAATCTGCACATGTACTCCCAAATCTAAAATAAAAGCTAAAATTAAATAATAACAATAATAATAATGTTGAACTAACATATCATTCACAAAAAATATTCAAGTTCTATTATAGAGTTAAATCTGTTACCTTTTGGCTTTCCTGATCCTAGGTTATACAATTAAACTTACTTTTATTTAAGCAACTTTATGTATTATTATATAGTTAATGTTAAGTCCTAGAGGTTAATTATATCACCTAAAATATACTTTTAACTGTCTGATTAAAAATTCTTGTCCTATATGATTTCACTTTAATTAGAACTCTGGTAAGAACAGAGACTGGATTTTAAATAAGTTCGACAAAAATTATTGTCTTGCCTTACAAAGTGAAAAGATTGGATATCAAACAGAAATTTTGGTGATGCAATATTTCTTTCTTCTGATAACCATGATCTCTCAAATATTGCAAATAGTATTGATACCATTTGGGAATACACCTATTATCCTTGGGAATAGTACTTTAAAGACTTCACGATACACCAAATTATGATTCAACAAAACAAGTCATAAAAGTTATCTTAAATATAATAAAATTTAGAAGTTACCAATTCCTTTGCTTTGGAGAATTAGGAATGATGGGAAACCTTTTGCTTTCTTTCACACAAAACGTTCCTCTTCCTCAACCCAACTATAAAGAAATTGAGATAGCTTTTTATGTCCACACAGCTGGATAAAATATTTCCACTTAAAACAAACAAAAAAACAAAATCTAGAGTCATTTTTGAACTCCCTATGCCTGATTTCACTAGACTAGAGATGATAAGAATTGTCACATTGGCTGAGGGTGGTGGCTCACGCCTGTAATCCCAACACTTTGGGAGGCTGAGGCAGGCGGATCACTTCAGGTCAGGAGTTCGAGACCAGCCTGGCCAACATGGTGAAACTTCAACTCTACTAAAAACACAAAATATAGCCAGGTATGGTGGCATGCACGTGTAATCCCAACTACTTAGGAGACTGAGGCATGAAAATTGCTTAGACCTATGAAGCAGGGTCGCAGTGAGCCGAGATCGTGCCATGCACTCCAGCCTGTGTGACAGAGCGAGACTCTGTCTAAAAAAAAGAAAAGAAATTGTAATATTGTAGGATTTCCTCTTTAAAAACTTCATATATCATTATATGTTTCTGGTCATTTTCTTTCTCCTCTGAGATTTTGATATTTATTTGTCTTCTGGAACCATGATGTCTCCAGATTTTTTTCTACAAATAAGAAATCAAATAGGACACTTTTGTGATCTATGTGACCCATCTATTTTTTCTGTTGACTTTGTCTTCCCTTTTCCAATGTGTCATGGTATTGCATGAAGAAAATTTTAGTAACCAGTAGCATGCAAATTTACCAGTTTAATAGTCAGCATTTTGAATTTCTGTTGCAAATTTATTAACAAGTAAAATTCTCTGATGGTGTCTTCTCGATTATCATATGAAGTTAATTGTCCCTGACTTATAGTGGCTTTTTAAAGCTAGTAAAATACAGTATGTAAAAATAATTTCAAAAGAATTAGGTCAAAATGAATATTAAATTAACAATTATTAGTAATTATTATATGAATGTTAGTATTGTTAACATTTTAATATTAATGTTCAATGATATATATTAGAATATATTTATATTTGTCATACTGATACATTTGTGTTACTTTTATGTCAGTCCTTAGTATATTGCAGACATACTGTAGTAGGATTGAGCTGCTATTGAGGTCAACATTTCTGGACAGTGCTATGTATAATACCTTTGGCATGTACTTAGAAAAGTTATGCTATTTATAATGTCCTGAAAATTTGTATTTCTTTTACAATGAAGGCTTAAGAAAATGCCTTTTTATTGTAAATACATGATGAAAGCAAATCTTCTCCTTTTCTCATGGTCTATAATTACACTACCAAATACACATTTGTTTAGGCCAAAACCTTGAGGCAGATTATTCTTCTATTCCATCCACCAACACCAGTCATCTCAAACAATGGCATATACTCTGTGTTACCTTCAAATATAGCTCAAATTCCTCCATTTCTCACTGTTTTCCATTATAAATAGCTATTCTGAGTCAATAGCCTAATGTACCTTGCCCCTGCCACAGGGATCTTCCTTCTGTTCTTCTCTGCCCACAATTGTTTTTCTAAAATGCAGCAACCTCCTCAAAAGGTAGGTGAGATCAGATTATCTCCCTGTTTATTGTAACATTCCAATAAATTTCCGTTGCAAAGATCTTTTTGTGCTAAACATGTTCCTATACAAACTGGTCCCATCTTTTTCTCTCCAATCTAATTTCATGCTTCCCTTCTGGCATCCTCAGCCAAAAAAAGGATGTTCATTCTCCTCAATTTCTTCTGATGGTTTTTATTGCAGAATATTGCTTTTCTATATCTAAAATGCACTTGATCCAGATTTCTATAATGATATTTCTGTGTGATCATTTTCTCAGTTCAATTATCACTATTTCAAGGTACCTCCTTTACTTGCTTCTTACCGTTACCTTGCTTTAATTACTTCATAGTATTTGTATATCATTGAATTAAGAAATTATTAATTATAGCCTTAACTACTGTGGCATGAAGTTTTACAGTCTTGTTCATCAATATACTTACTGTGACAGGAATAGTACTAGGCATACAGAAAGTCTTCTGCAAAGAGTTGTTCAACTATTTCATATGTCATTTAAGTTAGGCTACGGTGAGATAAAAATGTCATATCAGGACCAAATTGACCTTTTCTTAGATACCTAAGAACAAGGGTTAATTTCTCACTTTTGTCGCATGTTCATTTCGGACAAAGTATGGGCTGTGCTACATATCTCCTCACTCCAGGGATCTAGGCTACTAGAGCAACTAACAGGTTGAAATTTTTCTGTGACTGTGGCAGAGGAAAAGAAATCGTAGTAGGCTTTTCTATTGGCAAGTAAGTGCTCATCTTGCATGGGAGTGACTCAAGCCATCGCCTCTTACAATTAATTGGTTTAAACTAGTCAGATGCTCCACCCAAACACAAAGTAGTAAATTATAAAATACCATTAAATAGGAAGAAGAAGGGATGAAAATATTTGTCAACATAGCATAGCTATTACAATTCATATTAATAATAGGTAATTGGGAGCGTGTTAGATTTGTTGCCAAATATATCAACAAATTTCCCTTAGAAAATATGTCAGGGATACAAATGTGTATTAGATGGTGCCAAGATATAACATCTGTATTAATATGTCTTATATATTTATATTTCCTAGTAGCAAATATATATATATATATTTCTTATTACCTGCTGTCAATTTAAGGGACAGAAAAGGGCCGAAAATTTCAATAAATTGTTACCTCTGTAGCTATTAATTCTTCTCATCTACATATATTTTTTAACTTTTTAACTTGGTCTGTTCTTCTCTCTTTGCCCCAGTATTGTACCATCAAGTCAAGACACAATTGACACAAATTTACTTTCATGGTATGATGATTTGAACTTAACTTGCAGATCTATAGCTGCTATCATCATTATAATGTTGAAAAAACATTGCTGCTATTTTAAACATCTGCTGGCTTACATAAAGGTGGTGACCAGTTGTTAAACACCTAATTTAGACAAATTAGTTACTGGTCAACTCCCTTTAAGAAAATTACATAACAGTTTCGGATTTTCTTCTTTACAATTTTTTTTTTGCCATCACATAAAGATTATGAACGTGTCTACCTTTATGGAAATAAGTACTTACTATTTTATATTTTAATTTGTCTAATTTTATGAGAAAGTTAAATATAGGGCAGGTAAACAAAAGAAATATTTAAGGTTGAGGCTGTTCTGAGAAATGTCCTAATTATAATGTTGATGCCAATCAATTCTCATTTGAATGGAATTAAGTAATTCCAGGTTTCACTGGTAATTAAGCCTCTTGTTAGTACCTATTGAGACCACAGAAACTTTCCCTTCCCATGATAAACAAAGTACGATGGAGTCAGGAAAGGTTAACATTGAAACTAAAAATGAGAGGGTGAAGAGGCACTGGGAAAAGCTATAAATTTATCCCACCTAATATTTTCAATTAAATATAAATTATTTAGCATTATAGAATTTATTTTAAAGATATCAAACTTCAAAAAATGATGAATGAACTTTATATGTAATAAACCATGTATTTATGAAACAAGAGATGGCAGGATGTCAGTCGTCCAGAGTAGAGCTCAGTGAAATTTAATACTTTGTGAATGAGTCATCTTATCTAGAGAAAGGACAATTAAAATTCCTAAATATTATTTATAATAAGGCTAGTTCGTGTTCTAAACTATTTCCTGTTCTTAATGTTTCATCTGGTTATAAAGCTAAAACATGGTAAGTCAGTTACTCAAAGGATTCTTGCCCTTTTGATCTAGAATTCTAATCTAAATTCTGCAAATAAAATGAGACTTAATTCTATGACCCTACATTCAAGTTTCTGCTTAAATCTTTTAAATTGAAAATGTCCTTAGAAAATTTATTTGAAATGGTAATATTTCAAGTTTTGCACAAAAAATGAATAATTTTTTTTCCCTTTGGAAAAAGTCTTCTTTCATGTTATCCTTTTGCCTCTGTCAAGAATATTTTATCAATATAAAATTGATCAAAAATGTGATTTTGGAGCTTGTGTGTTTTTGAATGTACTATTGTTTTACCTAAAATGATTATTAGAAAATATTTAAAACTCTTATCATATTCCTATAGGAGTCATATGAGTGTAACAGACATAAATAACTAGTTCCATTTATTCTAAATAGAATTTATTGCAAATTAATAAGCACAACATTCTTTTTTACATTGAGGCAGTTGCTTTTCTGTCATGAAATCATATATGTCTTTATGTTTAATATCATTCCTACAATAAAATTTACTTTCATATAGTTAGTGTCAATAAAAACAACAAAGATAAAGAAGATTCTTCTGGCACCATTGAAAACTGGTTTTCTTGCTCTTAAACCACAGTAACATGCATTCACTCATTCAACAAAGCTATACTGAGTGCTACTATGATCATGAAGGTACTTTAAGATCATTAGGTAATCCAGCGAACAAAAGAGCCCAATATATTTTTGCCTCATGGTATTTATATCCTGGTGGATAGAAAAGGACAAAAATGACTAAATATAATGTAAAAGTGAATTATATCATATGATAAAAGAGACTATTGCTGTTCAAAAAGTAGAGAACATAAAGATTCGGGAAGATAACATTTTCAACTGAAATACCCAGGTCATTCTCTACGTTTGAAGGTGAGATTTAAAGAAAGGCTTCAGTATGGAAAGGCCATTGGTACAAGATATGTAGGGAAAATAAACTCAGGTTAAGTGAACAGTGAGCACAGGAATCTAAGGAAAGACATGTTTGAATGTTAGCCAGAGAACACTGGCTGGAGGACATAAAGTGGGGAAAGTAGTGACTGATGGATTACAGTGTAAACAAGGTCTAGGTGGCCTAAAGCCTTGTTGGCACCTTGTGAGAACTTGCATCTTTACTCTGAGTAAAATGGGAAGACACTTCAGGGTTTGTAAGGGAAGAGACAAACTCTGATAAATTTTCAGAATAATCACATTGGCTGCTATGTGGAATGAAGACATCATGGGAGTTTGGGGGCAATAGTAGAATGAAAACGAGGGAAATAGTGAAAAGGCAATGGAAAGAGTGGTTAGTATGCCAGAAACTGTGTAGAAGTTTGATTCACAATTCTGCCAAATAATCCTATGGAGTGAGTTTTCTTATTCCTGCTGACAAAATAACTGAGGCACAGAAATTAACAAGTCTCGAATTGGTTGTTTAATAATTAATAAAGGCTTACGGTACTACCCATTAAAGGCATTTGTATTTTATTGTTTTTACAAAAAAGGCATTTGTATTTTATTGTTTTTATAAAAATTCATAGATATAGGGAATATAAATTTTATATAAGTTGGATAATTACAGATGTAGCTAGATCAATAAATATATATGTATTATATATAATATATAAATATATTCAATCATAAAATATTATAAATAATATACAATTAATATATAAATATGTTATATAAAAATATCTGTTATATATAAATGTAGTTAAATATATAATATATTTTAAAATATGAATATTTATATTTAAAGTAGATATATAATATATAATTATATTTTATTTTATTTAAATGATATAATTATATATTAGATAATTATAATATATATTATATGTTATAATAATATATTATATGTTAAATAATACATAAAATAATATAGCATTATATATTACATAATAATATATTGTTATACATAATTTTATATTATGATTATGTTAACATATGTATATATGTATATTATAACATATAAATGTAATTATAGTATAAAATATAATTTAAATATATAAGATAACATGATGATACATATGAAATATATAACATATGTTATGTTTTAGACTATATTATAACCTTAGTATTGTAATATATAATATAATATAATATATATTATAGTACATTATAGTATAATATAGTGTATAGCATACATAAAAAATATGTTTTTATGTATACACATCCACCTCCCCCACAAACTGTCTTCAAAGAGTTTATGGAAACTACATATTACAAATAAAGTCTGAATAGATTTCAAATCATTTTTGCCAAAACAAACTCATACTAACTTGATACAGCATGTCTGAAGGGGATCCAATTTGGGGAATTAAGAAGGGTAAAACATAAATTTTAAAAGAGCCCGTACCAGAGCGATAAAAATTCTACTAAAATTAAATCAATAACAAGCATGAAATATATGACGAAGCCTGGGTGGAAGAATGATGAAATCATTGATGCTAAGTGAAAAGCTTATGGGAACAATATCAGAAAGAGATCATCAGTTTACAAATGCTAACTCGTTTTAAGAAGGGAAGAGATGACGCTGAAGATGAAGCCTGCCCAGCAGACCGTCCACATCAATTTGTGAGGAAAAATTAATCTCTTCATTCCTTAATTGAAGATGACCAGTGGTTAATAGCAGAAACAACAGCCAATACCAAAGACATTTCTATTGGCTCAGCTAACACAGTTCTGATTAAAAAATAGAAGCTGAGCAAACCTTCCCCTCAATGGGTGCCAACACCATTGTGCCCAGATCAGCTGCAGATAAAAGCCACGCTATTCATGGAAATTTTAATAACTGGGATAAAGATACTAAAGCGCAGGTCAAAAAATTGTAACAGAAGATGAAACATAACTTCACTAGTGTGATCTTGAAGACAACACAATAAAAAATATTGGTACCAAGGGATGGAAGTGGTCCAATTAAAGCAAACTGTACTGGCGAAGAGCAAAGGTCAAGGCAACAGTTTTGGGGGACGCTCAAGGCATTTTGCTTGTTAATTTTCTGGAGTGTCAAGAAAAAATAACATCTGCTTATTAAGAGAATGTTTTGAGAGAGCCAAGGCGTCAGCAGAAAAATGCTCAGGAAATCTTCACCAGAGAGTCCTTTGCCACCATGACAAAGCTCCTGCTCATTCTTCTCATTAAACAAGGGCAATTTTGCAAGAGTATTGATGGAAAATCATTAAACATTCACCTCACAGTGCCAATTTGGCTCCTTCTGACTTATTTTTGTTTTTGTTTCTTAATCTTGAAAAAAGTCTGTAAAGGGCACTCTTTTTTTTTTTTTTTTTTTTTTTTCAGGTAATAATGTGAAAAAAAAAAAAAGACTGCATTGACATGGTTAAATTCTATGACCATCAGTTCTTTAGGGATAGACTAAAATGGCTGATACCATAACTTATAAAAGTGTCTCAAATTTGATCAAGGTAATGTTGTAGAATAAAATTTACATAATTTATTTTTGTCTTTTAATTCAATTTCCCACAGACTTTTTGAAGTTCCCTTGTGTGTGTGTGTGTGTGTGTGTGTGTGTGTGTGTGTGTGTGTGTGTGTGTCTGTGTGTATACACACATATATACAGATAGAGAAACAGAAGCACAGATAGACAGGCAGGCAATATAATGATTCTCAAAGTCACAATATATTCAAAACTTTCAGCTGTGAAATTCCTATGTAATTCTTGAAACATGGGAACTGCCCAGTTCCCACAATCTTTCTCCAGACAAAGGAAGGCTCAGGGAAACCATGAGTTGGAGAGGGCTGCAATGTTCCTCTAGTCTTCTTCAAACTCATTATGTATACCCACAGTATTTGAGATACTTTTACCCATAAACAAAATAAGTTAAATGGATAATTCATCACAACAGGAAGAAAGCAGACACATGTAAACTGATAATGAGGAAAGACTGTAACAGTAGCAAACAATAACAAGCATAAAAAGCAAAGTAGGTATACATATTAAATTAGGTTTTATACAAAAAGCAAAAAATAAGTATTTATTATAATTTATAAAAATAGTCTTTGTAATCCCAGCACTTTGGGAGGCCGAGACGGGCGGATCACGAGGTCAGGAGATCGAGACCATCCTGGCTAACACGGTGAAACCTCGTCTCTACTAAAAAATACAAAAACTAGCCGGGCGAGGTGGCGGGCGCCTGTAGTCCCAGCTACTCGGGAGGCTGAGGCAGGAGAATGGTGTAAATCTGGGAGGCGGAGCTTGCAGTGAGCTGAGATCCGCCCACTGCACTCCAGCCCGGGCGACAGAGCAAGACTCCGCCTCAAAAAAAAAAAAAAAAAAAGTCTTATAGTCTAATAAAATATGTATGTATGTGTATTTATATGTAAATATGTGTGCATGTGTGTGTATGTGTTTGTGTAAAATGAAGGAAAACATTTGTATTCTTCCTTTTTTAAGCCTATCACCATTAGGAGCACAGATGTGGGCCACTATGTCTAGTTAATTGTTTTTTATTAGTACGTTTTGTAGAGACAATACCTTTTTGAATGCGTTTTCCCCTCCAAGATTCATGCGTTCAAGATCAGAACTGTGGCGGGCTAGGGTCTAGCCTCTCTGCTTCCAAGATGCCTTGAATGCTGCGTCCTTTGGTGGGAAGGAACACCGCGCCTCAGAGAAGAGCAGAAAAGAAAGAGAACCCACTCTCATGGGTTCCGTTTTCATAATGGCATTAATCCATTGATGAGGGTGGAGCCCTCATGATCTAAGAGCCTTTCATTAGGCCCCAGTGCTGTTGCATGGACGTTAAGTTCCCAACACATGAATCCTGGAGGGGAAAAAGCTTTCAAACCATAGGAAACATGTTTGTAGTTTATTACAATACTACAAATATCTATTTTGCCTTACAAGGGGCCAAAAGTTTAGGCATCTCTATTATCAGAGTTGCCAATTTTGTGACAACCTCAGATAAGCAATTATAGGAATTATCATACAGAATACAGATTTCAAGTGAAGCATAACTCATTAGGGGCATTGGTATAGTTGTAGAAATCAGTTAAGTCAGTACCGTTGTTCTAATAAATATTAAACTCAGAAATAGCACATCTACTTCTGTTCAACCTAGAGTTATCTTAATTTAAAAAGATTGTATAAATAAAAGAGCTTTAAAGGTCTTTAAAAATCTTTCAGTCTGAAGAAAATATATAACTGTGTTCTAAAAGCAATTTGGTCTTAAAATTAAATTTTAAAAGTTTTCATATCAAAATTTGGTCATCTGCTTCGGGTAAACCGGACATAGGGCAAATTTTATTTAAAATACATCCTACATCAATTGTAATGTGTAAACCTGTAATTCACATCTGGTCTTATGCCCCTATACCTAGACATAAGTCATTTTCTATGTTTTATATTCCTTATTTAAGACATTCATAGTTTAAGGTAAGATAACATAAACTGATGTAAAATTTAAAATTAAAAGTATTCGGTTGGGCACAGTGGCTCACGCCTGTAATCCCAGCACTTTGGGAGGCCGAGGGTGGCAGATCACCTGAGGTTGGGAGTTTGAGACCAGCCTGACTAACATGGAGAAACCCCATCTTTACTAAAAATACAAAATTAGCCGGGCATGGTGCTGCATGCCTGTAATCCCAGCTACTCAGGAGGCTGAGGCATGAGAATCACTTGAACCCTGGAGGTGAAGGTTGCAGTGAGCTGCGATCGTGCCACTGCACTCCAGCCTGGGCAACAAGAGCAAAACTCCGTCTCAAAAAAAACAATAAAAAAGGATTCATGTCACAGTGAATTTGAAAAATAACAAAATTCTGGTATTCAGAAAGATAAGACAGAAATGTTTCAAAGTAAATATTTTTATAGAAAATATTTTTTGCATAAACAGAGTTCCTGTACAATGATGTAATTAGTTATGGAATAGAGGTTTTATAACCTTCTATTATATAGCAAAGGACAAAAACATCCTTATATATTTCAGCTTGCTTCTTATAAAATAAGGGGTCAGACTAAAGGTATAGTTATTTTCAGAAAGAACATGTGTTCTTTCCTCACAAATATGCCGTTTTTGATGTTTTCCTGTCTCAAGTAATGGTATCACCGTCTTCACAATTATTTATAGATCCGACATTGACGAGATTATGTCTGGAGCAGCCCTCTGAATATCCCTCCCCATATAGTCAGCTGTAAAATTTATAGATTTATAACCAGAAACTTATCATTCTTGCCCTTTCTGTCTGAAATATTCTCACTCTGGAAAATCTTTATGTAATAAATACCACCCAGAAATTGAACATATAAGTCTAACTCGGAGAAAAGAGAATAAGCTTAGCAGCCTGAAGGAAGATGAGAGCAAAAAGAAGACAGTGATGAAGACAATGTACTCTCATACCAAGACGGCATGTTCCATAGACAGAGACACAAACAGCACTCTTCTCAGATTAGATTGCAATGTACACCAGAAAACAACAATGTACTCTTAGGATATTAATCAGCAATGAAGAAATTCACACAAAATAGAATTACCTACAACAAAATTAAAGTTATATGTATTTGTTTATAAATGCAACACTATGTATAGAAATGTACAAATTCCCAACAAATGTAAAGTAAATTTAAGAACTAAAGGCAATATGCTTTCATGTACATCTAGGTAGAAAGGTGTCCTTCAGAAACAAAGAAGTAAATTTTGCATCATTTCCTCAAAATTTGCATATATATTTTATAATTATTGTTAAAACATAGAAAACAATTATGAGCAGCAGCTTTCAAATGAACATTGATTTAAATGTGAAGATTCTCTGGAACATTATGTAAATTCTACACTGTAAAAGACAACTTAATATTTTTAAGAAGAAAAAAATGAGAAGAAGCATATAGTGTTCTTCTGAGGCCACTACTTATTTTGCTATATTTAACTACATATTGAAATTATCGTCTTTGTTCTAGGAAATAAAGGACAGTAAAGTGAATTATGTAAGTATTGGGAACTCTAAATCTTTTTGATATTTGCCATACCAATTTGAGAAAAGTATCATAAAACAATTGTATTGATAAACTTATTTTAAATAATACTTTGAACTAAGGTCTCCTTGAGTGATAAGGGGTCATTTGGTTATATATTCTGTTTGAAGTCTAGCAGGTTCTTGTTAACAGGAGCCCATAGCACAATATTTAAAATATAACTATTCATACAGTCATACATATATTAAACCAAGAGTAGTGCTTAGTTTGAGAAACAGGAAAAAGGAGTTGTTTTATTTTATTGTACACACACTCATTTATTTTCTTGAAATTGTAAAATTGGTAGACATCACACAATGACATACCCTGTGCACAGAAATGTGACTGTTTTGGAGTGTCAGGAACCTTTAGTTGTGAACTGTAATAGTGGGGAGAGCTGACAGCTTGACAAACTGTTACTGAAACTACCAAGTTGTTACATATGTCAGCATGCCTTCTTTATCTCCTGCTCTTCACTTTCTCTTTGTCAAAGCAAACTCTATTTCTCCATTGAAAAAGTTGCTTTACTATAGTTCAAAAAATCGTTTAAAGACTAACTTCATTTGTCATTGACCACTCCATTTCCCCCAAATATGGCCTAAGCTCCATGTAACGTATTTATTTAGTAAAATAGAGCTACCTGGACACTAATTTGATATGCACTGATATTTGTATTAAACTCACAATCTCTATTTGAATGCAAAAATAATTAGAAAAGTGGTTCTAAAGAGAAAAATTGGTCACTGTGTGTTCTGGATTCTTCAGAGAAAATTCTGTATTTTTGTTAACATTTGTTATCAACCTTAGTGGCAAATTGAACCACTTGGGAGGATTTTTAAATCCTCATGTCCAAGTCACACTTTAGGCATTAGTATTTTGTAAAACCTTCTATCTGCTGCCTTAGACATTACAATGCTAATGTGTATAGATTTTGCTGGAGGTTAATAGATGGAATAATTTTAAATGGTGGAAAAAATACCAATGTCTATATTTCAGAGTTTACTTTAAAATATGTAAGTTACACAGATATCTTGCATAAAAATGAATAATGATTAGGTGACTAACAGAATATTTACTACTGTATTCTAGATATGAAGCTCTTGGTGAAATTTATTATTTTGAATTAATTGAATGTTAATCTGAATGTCAAGAAAAATCCATATACATTTGTCAAATAAAATAAATTCTAAGTAACTTGAATGAAAGGGAAAATTACTTGTTTGCTTCCTTTCAAGTACACTAAAATATGAGGTTTGTTATAGTTTCTAACAAAAGATGGGGTAATTTTTGACAAAATTTGGAAATATGTTCTTTTCATTGAATGCTCCAAATTAATTGAAATTTTCTGCTTAGGCATTTAATAAAAAGCACATAATTTCTCAAATCCAAAACAAATATCAAAAAGTAATATTTTTCTACCACATTTAATTTTTGATGAAGATATATAGTTCGCTAACACCTTCCTTTTATACAGTCACTTGCTAATGGGACTCATTCAATAAATTGTTTCTAGAGTATACACAGAATTGGAGACCTTACCATCACTACTGTTTGTCTGCTTATGAGGAGTGAACAGAAGAAAATCCGTGAGTTTAATTATTGTCCATACAACCTGGTTGATAATTTTTTCATCAGATCACATCCAATATGATTAATGTTTCTCTTTTTTCATTTGGTCAACTATGAGGTGGGCGAGTAAAAACTATCACAAAATAGAAGAATATATGAATATTAATGAACAGTTCATACTTTGTCTCCCCCAACACCTTGTATGATAAACCAAATAATGTCATAATTTAATCTCTAGAGTACCAAGTTTATGGCTGGAGAAAGCAATACTGCAGGGCATATGGGCAAAAAGCATCCCTGGGTAGCCAAGGCAGTAGTGCACAGGGGTGTCTTGTTACAATTATTCAGACTGAAGTCCAGCATATTGTATGTCATATGCTATTTAAACAAGAACAATTTTGGTACAGTTATTAACATAGACAATACACAATACTACATGTAATTATCCTTCAAGTTTCCTGTGAATATTCTATATAGGCAATGTTAAATTCTGTAACTGGAAGGAACATCTGTAATTTAGTTAAAGTAAAATGAAAGTTTTTTTTTAAATTTTTAATTTATTCTAAATTACCTCTACATTGTCAAACAACTAGAAAGGTTGTATGATTAAACAATTTTTTTTTTCTTTTCTTTTCTTTTTTTTTTTTTTTTGAGACGGAGTCTCGCTCTGTTGCCCGGCTGGAGTGCAGTGGCCGAATCTCAGCTCACTGCAAGCTCTGTCTCCCGGGTTTATGCCATCCTCCTGCCACAGCCTCCCGAGTAGCTGGAACTACAGGAGCCTGCCACCTCGCCCGGCTAGTTTTTTTTTTTTTTTTTTTTTTTTTTTGTATTTTTTAGTAGAGACGGGGTTTCACCGTGTTAGCCAGGATGGTCTCGATCTCCTGACTGCGTGATTCGCCCGTCTCGGCCTCCCAAAGTGCTGGGATTACAGGCTTGAGCCTCCGCGCCTGGCCCAATTAAACAAATTTATAATTTAAATCATATAAACTAAAGTACTATTGATTAAAACAATAAACATAGAACTTGATGCAAGAAAGCTTCCTATTAAATAATAAACCTGGGCTGGAAGCAGTGGCTCATGTCTGTAATTTCAACACTGTGGCAGACAGAGGAGGGTGGATCATTTGATCTCAGGAGTTGGAGACCAGCCTTGGAAGCACGATAAACCCCATCTCTACCAAAAGTACAAAAGCAGACAAAAAATATTAGCCGAGAGTGGTGGCAAGTGCCTGTGGTCTCAACTACCTGGGAGCATCACTTGAGCCTGGCGGGGTGGAGGTTGCAGTGAGCAGAGATCACACCACTGCACTCCAGCCTGGGTGACAGAGCCAGACCCTGTCTCAAAATAAACAAACAAAAAATAATAAATTAATTAATTAACAAGCTAATAATAAATCAATGTCTTTGATTTTACTATACATTTCAGGATATTTTGTTTTGTTATAATACAAAATTAAGTATACAAATATTTTAAAGTAAAAATAATGTTTCTAAATTATTTTCCTTTTTTGAAAATAAACTATTTTAGGCAAGTTACAGTGATTTAAAGTTTTTTATAAATAAAAATATATTTAAAAGTTTCTCACGTAGGTCAGGTGTGGTGGCTCACGCCTATAATCCCAGCACTTTGAGGCTGAGGTGGGAGGATCACGAGGTCAGGAGATTGAGACTATCCTGGCCAACATGATGAAGCCCCGTTTCTACTAAATATACAAAAATTAGCTGGGTGTAGCGGCCTGTGCATGTAGTCCCACCTACTCTAGAGGCTGAGGCAGGAGAATTGCTTGAACTTGGGAAGTGGAGGTTGCAGTGTGCCAAGACTGCACCACTACACTCCAGCCTGGCAACAGGGCAAGACTCCATCTTAAAAAAAAAAAAAAAGTTTACCATTTAAATGCATGTAGTAAGCATTTAAAATTATTACATGCTTACTAATATGAAATAAAATTTGAAATAAAATATCAAAATACATATATATTTTACATTTTTTAAATTATACTTTAAGTTCTAGGATACATGTGCAGAATGTGCAGGTTTGTTACATAGGTATACATGTGCCATGTTGGTGTGTTGCACCCATCAACTCGTCATCTAAGTTAGGTATTTCTCCTAATGTTATCCCTCCCCTTTTCCTCCATGCCCTGACAGACCCAGGCTTGTGATGTTCCCCTCCCTGTGCCCGTATGTTCTCATTGTTCGACTCCCACTTATGAGTGAGAACATGCAGTGTTTGTTTTTCTGTTCCTCTGTTAGTGTGCTGAGAATGATGGTTTCCAGCTTCATCCATGTCCCTGCAAAGGACATGACCTCATTCTTTTTTATGGCCGCATAGTATTCTATGGTGTATGTGTGACACATTTTCTTTATCCAGTGTATCATTGATGGGCATTTGGGTTGGTTCCATGTCTTTGCTATTGTGAATAGTGCTGCAATAAACATACATATCCATGTATCTTTACAGTAGAATGATTTATAATCCTTTGAGTATATACCCAGTAATAGGATTGCTGGGTGAAATAATATTTCTAGTTCTAGATCCTTGAGGAATTGCTAAACTGTCTTCCACAATGGTTGAACTAATTTACACCCCCACCAATAGTGTAAAAGCAATTCTATTTCTTCACATTCTCTCCAGCATCTGTTGTTTCCTGTCTTTTTAATGGTCACCATTCTAACTGGCATGAGATGGTATCTCATTGTGGTTTTGATTGGCATTTATCTACAAGGAACTTAACTTTTTTCATATGCTTTTTGGCTGCATAAATGTCTTCTTTTGAGAAGTGTCTGTTCATATCCTTTGCCCACTTTTTGATGGGGTACTTTTTTTTTTTCTTGAAAATTTGAGTTCTTTGTAGATTGTGGATATTAGCCCTTTGTCAGATCGATAGATTGCAAAATTTTCTCCCATTCTGGTTGCCTGTTTACTCTGATGATAGTTTCTTTTGCTATGCAGAAGCTCTGTAGTTTAATTAGATCCCATTAATCTATTTTGGCTTTTGTTGCGTTTGCTTTTGGTGTTTCAGTCATGAAGTCTTTGCCCATGCCTATGTCCTGAATGGTATTATCTAGGTTTTCTTCTAGGGTTTTTATGGTTTTAGGTCTTACATTTAAGTCTTTAATCCATCTTGAGTTAATTTTTGTATAAGGTGTAAGGAAGGGGTCCAGTTTCAGTTTTCTGCATATGTCTAGCCAGTTTTCCCAGCACCACTTATTCAATAGGGAATCCTTTCCCCATTGCTGTGTTTGTCAGGTTTGTCAAAGATCAGATGGTTGTAGATGTGTGGTGTCATTTCTAAGGCCTCTATTCTGTTCCTTTGGTCAATATATTTGTTTTGGTACAAGTACCATGCTGTTTTTGTTACTGTAGCCTTGTCATATAGTTTTAAGCATGATGCCTCCAACTTTGTTCTTTTTGCTTAGGATTGTCTTGGCTATACAGGCTCTTTTTTGGTTCAGTATGTAATTTAAAGTAGCTTTTTCTAATTCTGTGAAGAAAGTCAATGGTAGGTTGATGGGAACAGAATTGACTCTACAAATTACTTTGGGAAGTATGGCCATTTTCACAACTTTAATTCTTCCTATCTATGAGCATGGAATGCCTTTCCATTTTGTGTCCTTTTTCATTTGCTTCAGCAGTGGTTTGTAGCTCTCCTTGAAGAGGTTCATATCATCCCTTGTAAGTTATATTCCTAGGTATTTTATTCTCTTTGTAGCAATTGTAAATGGGAGTTCACTCATGATTTGGCTGTCTGTCTATTATTGGTGTATAGGAAAGCTTGTGATTTTTGCACTTTGATTTTGTATCCTGATAGTTCGCTAAATCTGCTTATCAGCTTAAGGAGTTTTGGGGCTGAGACAATGGGGTTTTCTAAATATACAATCATGTCATCTGCAAACACAGACAATTTGACTTCGTCTCTTCCTATTTGAAGGCCTTTTATTTCTTTCTCTTGCCTGATTGCCCTGGCCAGAGCTTTTCATAGTATGTTGAACAGGAGTGGTAGGAGAGGGCATCCTTGTCTTTTGCCGATTTTCAAAAGGAATGTTTTCAGCTTTTTCCCATTCAGTATGATATTGTCTGTGAGTCTGCCATAAACAGCTCTTAGTATTTTGAGATACATTCCATCAGTACCTAGTTTTTAGCATGAAGAGGTGTTGAATTATGTCGAAGGCCTTTTCTGCATCTATTGAGATAATCATTTGGTTTTTGTCATTGGTTCTGTTTATGTGATGGATTACATTTATTAATTTGTGTGTGTTTAACCAGCCTTGCATCCCAGGGATGAAACCAACTTGATTGTTGTGGATAAGCTTTTTAATGTGCTGCTGGATTTGGTTTGTCAGTGTTTTTTGAGGATTTTTGCATTGATGTTCATCAGGGATATTGGCCTGACATTTTCTTTTTTTGTTGTATCTCTTACAGGTTTTGGTATTAGAATGATGCTAGCCTCATCAAATGAGTTAGGGAGGAGTCCTTCTTTTTCTATTGTTTGGAATAGTTTTAAAAGGAATGGTTACAGCTCCTCTTTGTACTTCTGGTAGAATTCAGCTGCAAATCCAACTGGTCCTAGGCTATTTTTGATTGTTAGGCTAATAATTACTGCCTCAATGTCAGAACTGGTTATTGGTCTATTCAAGTATTCAACTTCTTCCTGATTTAGTCTTGAGAGTGTGTATATGTCCAGAAATTTATCCATTTCTTATGGATTTTCTAGTTTATTTGCAAAGAGGTGTTTATAGTATTCTCTGATGGTGTTTTTTTTATTTCTGTAGGATCCATGGTTATATCCCCTTTATCATTTTTTATTGTATCTATTTGATTCTTCTCTCTTTTCTTCTTTATTAGTCTGGCTAGTGGTCTATCTATTTTGTTAATCTCTTCAAAAACAAGCTCCTGGATTCATTGATTTTTTTGAAGAGTTTTTCGTGTCTCTATCTCCCTCAGTTCTGCTCTGATCTTAGTTATTTCTTATCTTCTGCTAGCTTTTGAATTTGTTTTCCCTTGCTTCTCTAGTTCTTTTAATTGTGATAATAGGGTATCAATTTTAGATCTTTCCTGCTTTCTCATGTGGGCATTTAGTACTATGAATTTCCCTCTAAACACTGCTTTTGCTGTTTTTCATGTTTTCCAGAGATTCTGATATGCTGTGTCATTGTTCTCACTGGTTTCAAAGAACTTATTTATTTATGCCTTAATTTTGTTATTTACCCAGTAGTCATTCAGGATCAGGTTGTTCAGTTTCCATGTAGTTGTATAGTTCTGAGTGAGTTTCTTAATCGTGAGTTCTAATTTGATTGCACTGTGGTCTGAGAGAATGTTTGTTATTATTTCTGTTCTTTTGCATTTGCTGAGGAGTGTTTTACTTCCAATTATGTGGTCAATTTTAGAATAAGTGCTCTGTGGTGCTAAGAAGAATGTATATTCTGTTGATTTGGGGTGGAGAGTTCTGAAGATGTCTATTAGGTCTGCTTGGTCCAGAGCTGAGCTCAAATCTTGAATATCCTTGTTAATTTTCTGTCTCATTGATCTGTCTAATATTGACAGTGGGATGTTAAACCCTCCCACTATTATTGTGTGGGAGTCTCTCTTTTTAGGTCTCTAAGAATTTACTTTATGAATCTGGGTGCTCCTGTATTGGGTGCATATATATTTAGCATAGTTAGCTCTTCTTGTTGAATTGATCCCTTTACCATTATGTAATGCCCTTCTTTGTCTTTTTTGATCTTTGTTGGTTTAAAGTCTGTTTAATCAGAGACTGATTGCAACCCCTGCTTTTTTTCTTTCCTTTTGCTTGGTAAATATTCATGCATCCCTTCATTTTGAACCTGTATGTGTCTTTGCACATGAGCTGGGTCTCTTGAATTCAGCACACTGATGGGTCTTGACTCTTTATCCAATTTGCCAGTCTGTGTCTTTTAATCGGGGCATTTAGCTTGTTTACATTTAAGGTTAATATTGTTATGTGTGAATTTGATCCTGTCATTATGATGCTAGCTGGTTATTTTGCCCATTAGTTGATGCAGTTTCTTCATAGCGTCAATGGCCTTTCCATTTTGGTATGTTTTTGCAGTGACCTGTATAGGTTTTTCCTTTCCATATTTAGTGCTTCTGGAGCTCTTGTAGGGCAGGCCTGGTGGTGATAAAATCCCTCAGCATTTGATTGTCTGTAAAGGATTTTCTTTCTCCTTCACTTATGAAGCTTAGTTTGGCTCGACATGAAGTTCTGGGTTGAAAATTCTTTTCTTTTCTTTTTTTTTCCTTTTTTTTTTTTTTTTTTTGAGATGGAGTCTCGCTCTGTCACCCAGGCTGGAGTGCAGTGGCTTGATCTTAGCTCACTGCAAGCTCTGCCTCCCAGGTTCATGCCATTCTCCTGCCTCAGCCTCCCAAGTAGCTGGGACTACAGGTGCCTGCCACCACATCCGGCTAATTTTTTTATATTTTTAGTAGAGATGGGGTTTCACTGTGTTAGCCGGGATGGTCTCGATCTTCTTACCTCGTGATCTGCCCATCTTGGTCTCCCAAAGTGCTGGGATTACAGTCATGAGCCACCGCGCCCAGCCTGAAAATTCTTTTCTTTAAGAATGTTGATTATTGGCCCACACTCTATTCTGGCTTGTAGGTTTTCCACAAAGAGATCTGCTATTAGTATGATGGACTTCCCTTGGTGAGTAACCCAACCTTTCTCTCTGGCTGTCCTTAACATTTTTTTGTTGATTTCAACCTTGGTGAGTCTGACAATTATGTGTCTTCAGGTTGCTCTTCTCGAGGAGTATCTTTGTGGTGTTCCTGTATTTCCCGAATTTGAATGTTGGCCTGTCTTGCTAGGTTGGGAAAGTTCTCCTGGATAATATCCTGAAGTGTGTTTTCCAACTTGGTTCCATTCTGCCCATCACTTTCAGGTACACCAATCAAATGTAGATTTAGTCTTTTCACATAGTCCCATATTTCTTGGAGGCTTTGTTCATTCCTTTTCGTTCTTTTTTCTCTAATCTTGTCTTCACACTATTTCATTAAGTTGATCTTCAATTTCTGATATCCTTTCTTCTCCCACTTGATTGATTTGGCTATTGATACTTGCGTATGCTTCATGAAGTTCTTGTGCTGTGTTTTTCAGCTCCATCAGGTCATTTATGCTCTTCTCTAAACTGGTTATTCTAGTTGGCAATTCCTCTAACCTTTTTTCAAGGTTCTTAGCTTCCTTGCATTGGTTTAGAACATGCTCCTTTAGCTTGGAAAAGTTTGTTATTACTCACCTTCTGAAGCCTGCTTCTGTCAATTCTTCAAACTCATTCTCCATCCAGTTTTGTTCCCTTGCTGGCAAGGAGTGGTGATCCTCGGGAAGAGAAGAGGCATTCTGGTTTTTGGAATTTTCACCTTTTTTGTGTTGTTTTTTCCTTATCTTCATGGGTTTATCTACCTTTGGTCTTTGATGTTGGTAACCTTCGGATGGGGTTTTGGTTTGGATGTCCTTTTCATTAGTGTTGATGCTATTCCTTTCTGTTTGTTAGTTTTCCTTCTAATAGTAAGGCCTCTCTGCTGCAGGCCTGCTGGAGTGTTCTAGAGGTCGACTCCAGGTCCTCTTTTCCTGGGTATCACCAGCAAAGGCTGTAGAACA
This sequence comes from Rhinopithecus roxellana, assembly GCF_007565055.1. NCBI lineage: Eukaryota > Metazoa > Chordata > Mammalia > Primates > Cercopithecidae > Rhinopithecus > Rhinopithecus roxellana. The sequence goes on along the minus strand of NC_044561.1, from coordinate 65,748,493 downwards.
GCAAAGATTGTTACCTGTTCCTTTCTCTGGAAGCTTCATCCCAGAGGGGCACCCGCCAGATGCCAGCTGGAGCTCTCCTGTATGATGTGTCTCTTGACTCCTGCTGGGAGCTGTCTCCCCATCAGGAGGCATGGGGGTCCCTTAAGGAGGCAGTGTGTCCCTTAGCAGAGCTCAAGCACTGTGCTGGGACATCTGCTCTCTTCAGAGCTAGCAGACAGGAACGTTTAAGTCTGCTGAAGCTGTGCTCACAGCCGCCCCTTCCCCCAGGCACTCTGTCCCAGGAAGATGGGAGTTTTATCTATAAGCCCCTGACTTGGGCTGTTGCCTTTCTTTTAGAGGTGCCCTGCCCAGAGAGGGGGAATGTAGAGAGGCAGTCTAACTACAGCAGCTTTGCCAAGCTGCGGTGGACTCCACTCAGTTCAAACATCCTAGTGGCTTTGTTTATACTGTCAGGAGAAAACCACCTACTCAAGCCTCAGTAATGGTCGACGCCCCTCCCCCCACCAAGCTCTAGCATCCCAGTTCAAGTTCAGTGTGCTGTGCTGGCAGCAAGAATTTCAAGCCAGTGGATCTTAGCTTGCTGGGCTCCATGGTGGTGGGATCATCTGAGCTAGACCACTTGGCTCCCTGGCTTCAGCCCCCTTTCCACAGGAGTGAACGGTTCTGTCTCACCAGTGTTCCAGGTGCCACTGGGCTACAAAACAAACAAACAAACAAAGCAAACAAAAACCTCCTACAGCTAGCTCAGTGTCTGCCCAAAAGGCCACCCAGTTTTGTGCTTTAAACCGATGGCCCTGGTGATGTAGGCACGAGAGGGAATTTCCTGTTCTACCGGTTGCAAAGACCACAGTAAAAGCCTAGTATCTGAGCCAGATGGAACTGTCTCTCACAGCACAGTCCCTCATGGCTTTCCTTGGCTAGGGGAGGGAGCTCCATGACACCTTGCGCTTCTCAGGTGAGGTGATGCCCCACCCTGCTTCTGCTCACGCGCCATGGGCTGTACCCACTGTCTAACCAGTCCCAGTGAGATGAACTGTGTACCTCAGTTGGAAATGCAGAAATCATCCACCTTCTGTGTTGTTCTCGCTGGGAGATGCAGACCAGAGCTGTTCCTATTCGGCCATCTTGCCTGGGGAATCTTAAATGAAATATATTAAACAACTTCAACAAGTAAAATTTGGCTCCCCAAAGTATTAAATATAATTCAATTTTGAATATAATTGAATAAAAATATAATCTGTCTTATTCACAAAATAAATTCCTTATGTCTACTCTCCTTGTAAATACATGCATACATATACACACACACACATATATGTATCCACATACTACACACACACTAATCCTATACATTCTAATACAAATGTCTGATGCTATAATATATACTTATGTATGTTAGTTTAATGAAAGTTATTTGCATTTGGGAGATGATGATATTTTATAGTCATGATTCAATTTATTATTTTTTACTCTGTGTTTTAAAAAATCCCAATATTTCTGAATGAATGTAAATTTATTTTAGTATTTATAAAACTAATTTTGGCTTCATTAAATCTGAGATAGACACTTTCTTGTGAAATACAATAAAATGCATACAATGAAATGAGAGTTATTAGGACTTAATAGTTGCATTATTATAAATTCTGCTTATTTTCCTAGCTTGCTTGTGCAAATTCATAAGAACATTAAACTTAGAAATGGCAGCTATTTGAATCAAGCCCATTTGAAATGTCATTACTAATCTGTCTCTGTACCAGTCTTCATCAAGGGTGACCTTTCTGATTGCCTATTACAGCTTGACATAAATGCACTGCAACCACCCCAGTGCTATAATCGACCTTTAGCTACAGTATAGTCATGATCCCTTTTAGTGACCTAATAATTCAGTGGCACAAATATAATTCACTTATTTAAATAATTTTTGCTGACACCTTGTATTGTGTGTATCAGTAAAGCAGAATGAACAAGAATAGATGGTGAATCTTATATTTCATCTAGATTATATCGTTGAACTATAACCTTCTATTGCATTCTTCTTTTTATATAAATTACGTTCATTTTTTAATTTGTGCATGTGAGAAAAACATGGAGAGACATTTAAATGTCTACATCTTTTCCCAAGGTTTGTGTGTGTGTGTGTGTGTGTGTGTGTGTGTGAGATGGGGTGCCACTCTGTTGCCCTGGCTGGAGTGTAGTGGCATGATCACAACTTAATTGCAGCCTTCATCTCTTCCCACCTGAGTCCCCCAAGTAGTTAAGACTACAGGAGCATGCCACCATGCCTGGCAATTTTTGTTTGTTTTGGTAGTGAGGGGTTTCCCCACTGTGAAGTTAGTTTTTATAGTGAGAAAATACACATAACATGAAATTTACCATGTCTATTTTCAAGCATACCATCCAGTATTATTAAAAGCATTAATAATGTTGGGGAGCCATCACCATCCACCATCATTCGTTTTCAGAACTGTTTTTTTTTTTTTTCAGATGCAGTCGCCCAGGCTGGAGTACAGTGGCACTAATCTCGGCTCACTGAAACCTCTGCCTCCTGGGTTTAAGAATTCTCTTGCCTCAGCCTCCTAAGTAGCTGGGATTACAGGCATGCACCACCACCCTCGGCTATTTTATTTTATTTTTTTGTATTTTTAGTAGAGACAGGGTTTCACCATGTTGGCCAAGCTAGTCTTGAACTCCTTACCTCAGGTGATCTGCCTGCCTCGGCCTCCCAAAGTGCTGGGATTACAGGCGTGAGCCACCCAGTCAGGCCCAGAACTCTTTTTATATTGCAAAACTGAAACATTCTACTCATTAAACAGTAACTTCCCATTATTTCTTCCCCAAGCTCTGGGGAACCATTCTACTTTCTGTCTGTATGATTTGACTACTCTCAGTACCTCATACAGGTGAAATAATATAGTATTTCTCTTTTCATGAATGGCTTATTTCACTTAGCATAATGTCTTCAAGATTCATCTATGTTGAAACTTCCTTTTTGAAGCTGAATGATATCCTAATTTGTGTATCTGTACGCATTACACACACACATGTACACACACACAGCCCACATTTTGCTCATCCGTTCATCTGTGGATGGACATTTGGGTTGTGTCCATGTTTTAGCTGCTTATGCTGCTGCTATGAACATAGGTGTGCAACTAACTCTTTAAGAGGCAACTTTCATTTGTGTGTGTGTGTGTGTATTTATCCAAAAATTGAATTCCTGGATTATATGAAAATTTTATTTTTAACTTTTTGAAGATCTGCCATACTGTTTTGCCTAGTGGCTATATTATTTTACATTCCCACCAGCAATGCAGAACGCCTTTAATTACTCCACACCCTTAACAACACGTGATATTTTCTCGATTTTTGATAGTAACCATGCTACTGGGCGTGAGGTGATCTCTCATTGTAGTTTTGATTTGCATTTGTCTAATGATTAATGATATAAAATATCTTTTTATGTGCTGTTGGCCATTTGTACACATCTTCTCTGAAGAAACATCGAAGTTATTTGCCCATTTTTGAATTCGGTTGTTTGGTATTTTGCTGCTGACTTTTAGGAGTTCTCTGTATATTGGTCCTTTATCAGATATATGATTTGCAAATTTTTTTTCATTCTGCAGTTCACCTTATCAGCTTTACTTCACTCATTTTATTAAATCTAAAGAAATATTTAATTATAATATATAATATAGTTCCTGTCCAAATAACATATAATGTTTTATATATATACATATATATATGGTGTGTGTATATATGGTATATAAATATATATATGGTTTATGTTTGCTCTTATTGGAGATTTTTTTTAATTCCTTTCTCTTAGCTAATAGGAGATGTTAATTGGAAGATAGACTCAATATTAAAAGAAAGGCATGGAGAACGGTAAAGTTTCCTAGGATAGCCTTTATTTATAAAACAAAATACAAATAAACACACAAAAACAATGAATTAGTTTTTTTATGACAAATGAGAAAAAGTTTGACCTTGCACGCAGTGACATAAAGCAGTGTTGACCTAATCCCAGTGCAGTGAGATCATCTGAGGATAGAAAAGATGTATTGTAAGAATTCTGTTTATATCTGCTAAGCTTTGCTTAATGTATGCCTTTCAGTTTATACCTTTATAGTTTATAGTTTTAGACAGTTTATAGTGTTGTTTGTCAAAGCATTTGTCATTCAACAAGTATGAAGTGAATTTAACTATTAAGATGATATCTAAGATAAGACTTACTCTAAGTCTTATCTTCCGAAAAGCAAGGTTATTGTTTTATAGTGTGTAGTATATCAATTTTATATGGTTTAGCATAAAATGATTTCATTTATATCACATAACACTCAAGTAGTAAGTGCCTGATAAATTAATGTGAATTTATTGATATGAGAAAAATATAGATAGCTCCAGCAAAATTTTGAAGTGTATTTTTTAATGAATGGACGTTTAACAACATGCGTTACAGTTACCTTTCTCTATTAATTTTTCTTACCAATTAGATCATTTAAAGATCTATTAAGGCAACTTACTTTAAAGTAGAAAATAGATTCTCATGTTGCCCTATATTAAGCAGTGAGAGCTGAACTATCACAGAGGTTTGTTTTTGTTTTGTTTTCTTGTTTGTTTGTTTTTGAGATTGAGTCTCACTCTGTCTCTCAGGCTGGAGTGCAGTGGCATGATCTCTGTTCACTGCAGCCTCTGCCTCATGGGTTCCAGCGATCCTGCTGCCTCAGCCTGACTTGTAGCTGGGAATTACAGATGCACACCACCACCACCGGCTAATTTTTATATTTTTTGTAGAGACGGAATTTCACCATGGTGGCCAGGTTAGTCTAAAACTCCTGACTTCAGGTGGTCCATCCACCTTAGCCTCCCAAAGTGCGGGGATTACAGATGTGTGCCACCACATCGGTCTACAACTATCACTAAGTTTTGCTGTTTTCATTTTATCATCCCACATTTGTTTCTTAGTAAATATTGTCATAAATAATACTAGCCATATTAAAGTTTCTAGTTAAAGCTGCATTTTACTCATGAAACACATATTAATTATATAAGATTCTTCTTAGTTATTAACACTAAAATGTAAAACAAAACAGGAAAACATATTATGTTTTTATGTAGTGTGAGGCATCAATAATGTTTATTACAGCTTTATCTATTATAGTTTACTTATTACAGATTTTAATCAAATGTTAGTGATGTCCTACATAGAAAAATCTTCTGGACTATTTTCATGGAAGAGAGGAAACTTTAGCTTTCGTCTTAGCCAGTTAGTGCACTAATTCTGCCGTGTATAGCTGCTAATTTCTACTACAGGTATAATTGACTAGTTTCCCTCTTCAGCTGTGTTTGCAGACGACACTGTTTTTCAGGAAAGCTAGTCCACCCAAAGTTTCTCAGTGCTACAGAAAAATAAATAGTACAACAAACAAATTGGAGCATCAATCAAAGAATTCTTCACACTGCCTTTATAAAATGCAGATAATAACACTTCAGGCACAGGACTATTTTTAAGATCAAGTGAGATGATATCTGTAAGTTTAAAACAGAATATGAACATAATTTTATATTCCTTTGCTGGAGAATGCTTCAGTATAATCTTATGGAAACGCTGGCAAGGAGCAAGGTGAGAAGCTAGGAACAGAAAGAGACAAAAGATCTAGTTATATTCAGAGATGGTATTCAAAATGTTTGAAATGCAAGATGCCTATTATCTTCTGGAAGTTATTTTCTTGCTTGATGATCTGGAACTTCTTTTCACCACTCACCCATCTCCAGAATGGTACTACTGAAAGAGATTATCTAGAGGGTCTTCCAGATACTCTTGGGAGTAATATGAGTAAATATCTCTTAAAGCATCAAGATAAGATGACAAAGGTGGTCCTCAGGTGCCTGGAAATATGTAGTGGGATGATGGAGAAATGCCTGTCTTTCAATGACAGCCCTAGGATATCCAAACAAGCTAAGTGAAAATATATATGAATATATTATGTACTTACTTGTATTTTGAAATTAATAACAAACTACAAAGACATTTCCCCATTCTATTTGGAAAAATAATAGTTTATTGTTTAAGCAAAAAAAAAAAAAAAAAAAAAAAGTAATTGCAGTGCCGATTCTGGAAACACAACTTTATTTAATCTTTTAATTATGTCTATTTGTCTGATGAAAGACTGCTCACATAATTCAATGTGACCACAATTTTAGGCATTTTAGATACACATACATGACATCTGGTTGCCAGGTAAATGCCCATGAAATCAGTCTTCCATGCCTTCTTTAAACCATTTATGCAAGTTATTACCTTATAAAACTGTAATTTTTATGTTCACCCATGTTCTAAATAAAATACAATCACTCCCTGAAGAACTGTAAGTTCTCAATTATAACAGTCTGTGCTTGATATTAAAACTAAAATCCAGACATACTAATAAATATCTTTTGTTTCTCCTCTCTTTTGAAATATATGCTTTTCTATGTCAGCTATATATAACATTTTGAAAAAAAAATGGAAAAAAATCAGTAAGCATTTCTGAAAAGTAGCAATAAGAGAATGGCCCTGAATATGAAAATGTACTATTTAAAAACTCAGAGATGCACATAAGTAGAAAATAGGTGGTTACCAGAAGCTGGGAAAGAGGAGAGGAAGGATGGGGAAATATTGGTCAAATATATAGCTACAGTTAAAGAGGAATACATCCAATATATCAATTGTATGCTATGGTGAATTGTATTTTTGAATAATGCAAAGGAAGTGGATGTTAAGTATTCTCACCACAACAAATAAAAAATATATTGGGTAATGCATTTTTTAATTAGCTGGATATAACCATTCCAAACATCATGTTGTATACAATAAATATATACAATTTTTTCTGTCAATTTAAAACAAAGGTTCTGGGTCTACTTGATCCATAATGTTAAAGTACTTTCTTTATGAAACACTACTAAAATCTGAGAGTCTGAAGCCTAGCTCTACAGGCTTATAAGATTTATTATAAGAAGATATATATGAAGAGTGCTTAAAAATGTGTCTGGCGTTTAGTGAATGATATGTAATATTTAGCAATTACCACAGTCATTTACCAATGATTGTGAGTCAACGTTGCTTTGCATTAGTATATTCAGTTTTAGAAGGCTGCATGGAATAATGTTTTTCATAATGTAGGTCATAAACTGTTAGTGAGTTATAAAGGCAATTTAGTGAGTTGCAGTTTTCACTTTTATATTGCATGTTCTCATTCATATGTGGGAGCTAAAAAAGGTGATCTCATGGAGACACAGAAAAGACTACTGGATGCCAGAGGTTGGAAAGGGTAAGAGGAAGGGAGAGATAAAGAGAAGTTAGTTAAAAGATAAAATTTACAGATAAATAGAAAGCATAAGTTCTAGTATGTGATAGCACAGTAGCATGAATATAGTTAATAATTTATTGTATATTTCAAAATAGCTAGAAGGGAAGATCTGAAAATGTTACTAAAATTAGGACATAAATGTGTGAGGTGATGGATATTCCAAATACCCCAATTTGATCATTACCCATAGTATGCATGTGTCAAAATATTACATGTACTAAATATGTACAATTACTAGGAATGTATTATGGATATATATGTGTGCATATACATGAAACAGATGTTAACTTAGTAGAATAAAAAATAATGCATGCTGTGTTAGAAAAGTGCAGGTATTGTTTTTCATGCATGACAGATATACGAATAGCAGTGTAAAATTGTTTTCATACTATGTTTAAATATGACTAAAATAAAAATATAAAAATCTTATCTAATCATTTAACACAAGACGTGTTTGCTTTTTTTTCTGAAAATGTGTTCTTAAAGTGAAAACATAATTTATTTTGCAGAGAACTTTTACTGATTAATAATATATTGTAAAGTCGAGAAAGAAAAAAATGGAAGATATCCTTTACATATGTCATTACTGATTGTTTTATTATCTTACAATAGAGTACAATAACCATCTTCAACAGGTCTAAAATAAGTATTAAGAGAGGATAACAGTGAGAATTCTGGCAATTCATAGAAAAACTTTGTGTTAATGCTATCTTATTTTCATTTAAAAACAATTTTATTGTTAACGTTTAAGTTTTAAAGAGATAGCCTTCAGGTTTTTTTCAAGGTCAAATTGATTTTTAGTAGTGAGATATTTTCTTCTCAATTGTCCCCTGTATATTGGATTTTTGCTCTCTAGGATTCTGTGCAGAAGTTAATAAGAAAAATGTTCTTGGATTAATCTGTATTATAGTGTCTGTAATAAAAGTTGTAAGCCTAAAACTTCTCTCTATATAATGTTTATTAATTTTATAAAGCAGTAAGCCTTGAAATGACCCTATTTATTCCAAATAATTACATGTCCTTAAAAAAACCAGAAAACACAAAACACCATTACTTAAAATAATACAACAAATTTGGCACCCAATCCAAAATTGCCAATTATGCAAACAACAGAAAATTCTGACAAACATACAGGTAAAAAATACAGCACATTACACATGACAAAAATGATGGAGCTAACAGGAAATTACTTTAAAATAACCATTATAAAAATGTGATTCTTCTTATGTTCCAGAAGGTAGGGTACATATGAACATGTGAAGAAAAGAAAAGGAGACTGGGTGCAGTGAATTACGCCTGTAATCCCAGCACTTTGGGAGGCTGAGGCAGGCGGATCACAAGGTCAGGAGTTCAAGATCAGCCTGACCAACATGGTGAAACTCCATCTCTACTAAAAATACAAAAATTAGCCAGGTGTGGTGGTACAAACCTGTAATCTCAGCTATTCAGGAGACTGAGGCAGGAGAATTGCTTGAGCCCGCGAGGCGAAGGTCGCAGGGTTGCAGGGAGCTGAGATCACACCACAGCACTCCAGCCTGGGCGACAGAGTGAGACTCCATCTCAAAAAAAAAAAAAAAAAAAAAAAACCTCAAAGAAAATGCCTCATAATTGTAACTACAGTTTTGGGTTTTGCATTGAAGTCTTTAATCCATCTTTAGTTAATTTTTATATGAGGTATAAAGAAAGGGTCCAGCTCCAATTTTCAGCATATAGCTAGCCAGTTTTTCCAGCACCATTTATTAAATAGGGAATCTTTTCCCCATTGCTTGTTTTTCTCAGGTTTGTTGAGAAAGGTTGTAGATGTGTGGTCTTACTCCTGAGTTCTTTATTCCATTCAATTAGTCTATGTATCTATTTTTGTACCAGTACTATGCTGTTTTGGTTATTGTAACCTTGTAGTATAGTTTGAATTCAGACAGCATCATGACTCCAGCTTTGTTCTTTTTGCTTAGAATTGTCTTGTCTATACAGGCTGTGTTTTGGTTCAGAACATTGGCATGGGAAAAGATTTTATGACAAAAATGTCGAAAGCAATTGCAACAAAAGCAAAATTGACAAACATTAAGGTAAAAATATAGCACATTAAACTGAAGAGCTTAATTAAACTAGAGTTTCTGCACAGCAAAAGAAATTATCATCAGAGTGAACAAATCACCTACAGAATGGGAGAAAATTTTTGCAACCTATCAATCTGAAAAAGGTCTAATATCCAGAATCCACAACTTAAACAAATTTACTTAAACAAATTTACAAGAAAGAAACAAACAACCCCATTAAAAAGTGAGTAAAGGATGTGGACAGACATTTCTCAAAATAAGACATTTATGTGGCCATCAAACATGAAAAATAAGTGACCATCACTGATCATTAGAGAAATGCAAATCAAAAGCACAATGAGATACCATCTCACACAAGTCAGAATGGTGAATATTAGAACGTCAAAAAGCAACAGATGTTGGTGAGGCTGTGGAAAAATAGAATGCTTTTATACTATTGGTGGGAATGTAAATTAGTTCAACCACTGTGGAAGGCAGTATGGTGAGTCCTCAAAGACCTAGAACCAGAAACACCCATTTGATCCAGCAGTAGTATTACTGAGTAATGGGATTATCCAAAGGAATATAAATCATTCTATTATAAAGGTACATGCACCTGCATGTTCATTGCAGTGCTATTTACAATAGCAAAGACATGGAATCAACCCAAATGCCCCATTGATGATAGATTGGATAAAGAAAATGTGGTACTTATACACCATGAAATACTATGCAGCCTTAAAAAGGAATAAGATTATGTGTTTTTCATGAACAGGGATGGAGCTGGAAGCTATTCTCTTCAGCAAACTGATGCAGGAACAGAAAACCAAACACCACATGTTTTAACTTATAAGTGGGAACTGAACAATGAGAACACAGTGACACAGGCAGGAAAACAACACATGCTGGGGCCTGGCGGAGGGTGGAGTTGGGGAAGGGAGAGCATCAGGATAAATGGCTAATGCACGCAGGGCTTAATGCCTAGGTGATGTATTGATGGGTGCAGGAAAACACCATAGCACACATTTACCTATGTAACAAATCTGCATATCCTGCACATGTATCCCAGAATTTAAAATAAAACTACATTAAAATTTAAAAACAGCTACAGCATCCGGAATGGAAATGACACTAGATACAAGAAGTAGTAGATAACATGCTACAGATAAAGACTGCTGACCTTGAGCATATAATAATAAAAGTTATTCAAAATTAAGGACAGAGAGAAAATACACAGAACCAGAAATCAGTGATCTGTGAGACATTATCAAGCAGTCTAAAATAAGAGGAATTAGAGACTCAGGAAGAGAAATAAGAAGGAAGAGACTAAACATTACTGAAACATGTACTTTTTTTTTTCTTTTGCTTAAACAAGAGGCATTACAGTTGTGGAGGGTGAGAAGTCCAAGATTAAGGTGCTAGGCATATTGGTTCTTGGTGAGAATTATTTACCTAGCTAACAGACTGCTTCCTTCTCATTGTATCTTCAAGTGTCAGATAAAGAAAGAAAACTCTGCTTTGTTTCTATAGGGGCACTAATACCATGATGAGAACCCTTCCTCCATGAAGTCGTCTAAACCTAATTACAGACATACCTTGGAGATATTATGAGTTCAGCTTCCAATCACTGCAATACAGCAAATATCACAATAACACTAGTAACATAAATTTTTGGTTAATCAATACATATGAAAGTAATGTTTACATAATATTGTAGTCTATTATATGTAATAGAATTATGTCAAAAAAGCAACATATATACTTCAATTAAAAATACTTTATTGCTAATAAAGGGTAACAAACATCTGAGGCTTTAGTAGTTCTAACCTTTCTGCTGGTGGAGAGTCTTGCCTCCATGCTAATGGCTGCAGACTGATCAGGGTGGTGATTGCTGAGGTCTGGATGACTATCAAAAATTTCTAAAATAAGACAACAATGAAGTTTATTGTATCGACTGACTCTTCCTCTGAAGCATGCCATGTGATAGCATTTTACCAAACTTTTTTGAAAATTGGATTACAGAACTTTTTCAAAATTGGATTACAGAACTTTTTCAAAATTAGATTCAATCCTCTAAAATTTTGTCACTGTTTGAACAACTATTTCTGTGATATAATCTTTTGTGGTCATGTTAACAATGTTTTCAGCATCTTCATCAGGAGTGGTTTCCATATGCAGAAACCCCTTTCTTTGTTCATCCATAAGGAGCAACTCCTTATCCATTTACATTTTATTCATGAGATTGCAGCAATTCAATTACATTTTCAGGCTCCTCTTTGAATTCTAGTTCTCTTGCTATTTCTGTCATATCTGCAGTTCCCCACTGATGTCTTAAACCACTCCAAGTCATCCATGAGAGTTAAAATCCTGCCAAATTCCTTTCAATGTTGATATTTTGACCTTCTTCTATGAATCACAAACGTTCTTAATGGCATCTAGATGGTGAATTTTTTCCAGAAGGTTTCAATTTACCTTTTCGATGTCCATCAGAGGAATTACTATCTATGGCAGCTATAGCCTTATAAAATGTATTTCTAAATAATAAGACTTGAAAGTTGAAATTACTCCTTGCTCCATGGACTGCAGAATTGATACTGAGTTTGCAGGCATAAAAACAATATTGATCTTTTTGTACACCTACGTCAGAACTCTTGGGTGACTAGGTGCATTTTTAATTAGGAGTAATACTTTGAAATGAATCTTATTTTCTGAGCAGTAGTTCTCAATGATAGACTGAAAACATTCAGTAAATCATGCTGTAAACAGATGTACTGTCATGCAGGCTTTTCAGTTCCATTTAGAGAGCACAAGCAGAGTAGATTTAGCATAATTCTTAAGGGACTTAAATTTTCAAAATGGCCAATGAGCATTGATTTCAACTTGATGTCAGCAGTTGAGTTAATCCCTAAAGAAGGGTCAGTCTGTCCTTTGAAGCTTTGAAGCTAGGCATCGACTTCACTTTTCTAGGGATGAAAGTCCTAGATGGCATCTTCTTCCAATAGAAGGTTATTTCACCTAATTTGAGATTTTATTCTTTAGTGTAGACCTGTTAACCAATTATCTTAGCTGATTCTTCTGAATAATTTGTTGCAGCTTTCACATCAGCATTTGTTGCTTCACGTTGCACTTTTATATTATAGAGATGGCTTCTTTCCTTAAACCTCATGAAGTAAACTCTGCCACCTTCAAGTTTTTCTTCCGTGATGTTCTTATGTCTGTTAGCCTTTATAGAATTAAAGAGAGTTAGGCCCTTGCTCTAGATGAGGATTTGGTTTACAAGAATGTTGTGGATGATTTTGTCTTTGATCCAGCGTAAAAGGCTTATCACTCTCTTATCCATGCGTTCAAATAAGGAACACTTATAATTTTTTAAAAAATTTTTATTTTATTTATTTATTTATTCATTTATTTATTTATTCGAGACGGAGTCTCACTCTGTAGCCAGGCTGGAGTGCAGTGGCACAATCTCGGCTCACTGCACCCTCCTCTTCCAGGGTTCAAGCGGTTCTCCTGCCTCAGCTTACAGAGTAGCTGGGACTACAGACACGTGCCACCATGCCCAGCTAATTTTTGTATTTTTAGTAGAGACAGGATTTCACCATGTTGGCCAGGTCTAGCCATTGACCTGCCTTGGCTTGGGGCATGCCTTCTTCACCAAGCCTAATCACTGATGGAGATTTTGATTTTAAAGTGAGAGCTGTGCAACTCTTTCTTTTAACTGAATCCTTCAAAGTCATTGTAGAGTTATTATTTGTCCTGATTTCAATATTTTTATGTCTCAAGAGATAGGAAGACCCAGGAGAGAAAGAGATATGGTGAGCTGTTGATTGGTTGTACAATCAAAATACACATAACATTTAGGTATTAGAATCATCATCTTATAAGGGAGCAGTTTGTAGCAACCCAAAACAAAATGGTAACATCAAAATTCACTTATCAGAGACTACCATAATAGATATAATAATAATTTAAAAGTTTAAAAAAGTAGTGAAATTACCAAAATTGGCACAGAGACATAATGTAAGTGCACATGCTATTGGAAAAATGGCAGCAATAGACATGCTTAATGCAGGATTGCCACAAACCTTCAATTTGTAAAAGACGCAAAGTCTGTGAAGTGCAATAAAGCAGAGCATGATAAAATGAGGTAGGCCTGTGTATACATCCCAAAGGCCTCAGCTTCCAATACCATCCCGTTGGAGGTTAGTACTTCAGCATTTAATTTTCAGTGGGCACAATTCAATCCATAAAAATGTATTATGTTCAGAATTGTGCTATGAGAATTATTTTAAAGGAATTTCTTCAGACAAAAGGAGAATTACACTGGAAGGATATTTAGGTCTTCACCAAAGAGTAAAGAGGGCTGAAAATGGTAAATAAGTGAGTAAACAGAAATATATTTTGCCATTTTTAATGCTTTAAAAATGTATTTCAGGCATTTCATCACTCTCTTGCTATAAATCCTGCCCCTGTGCACACATGCACACAAACTCTATATCAGGGAATTAAAACACTATTTATCAAGCAAAAGACATACTAATTATATAAATATCTGATTTTTTCACCATGCCAAATTAACTGCTAAGTCTAACTGATGCATTCTTTCTACATTACTAATATATGTATTTATGGTCATTTATAATGTTTTCTTTATTGTTAATCATTGTGCCTAACTTTCTAAACTCACTTGCACTCTCCTTTTTACTTACATTATGCTCACCTCATACTGACACTTGTTGTTCCTTGGAAACCCTGATATTTCTTTACCTAAAACTCTTTTCCCCAGCTGCTGGTTGAACACTTCTTCCAGATCTTGCCACAGCTGGCCTCTCCTAGTAATCATCTACTTTCAGTGAAAAGTTTCTTCTGTGACTATCATATCACTCTAGGCACTGTATATTCCATTTATAACACTTGTTTCTATCTTTACTTGTCTTATTTTACTTATTTATTTGTTTATATTTTCGTTTCAGCATTTTCCCTCTAACAGACACAGAGCAACTATCTGGTCTATATTTTTGGTACCTAGAAAAATAGATTGGAAGCGTTTTTAATTCCAACAAATAATTGTTGAACAAATATTTTGAATTACCTCAACACTCTTCTTACTGCTTTATTTGGTTCATTTTTTGTTAAACTTTTGCTTTCTCAACTTGACTCCTGTATTTCACTCTTTTATATTTCAGTTAGATTGACAGTTTTTGAAATTCAAAGACTATTATCATCTCAATTCTGTGAGTACTCAATTGGGTTGAGCTTACTTTACCTAGAAACCTTGACCCAGGCCTGATAAAAAAGGGTCTATACTTTATGATTCCATTTATATAAGGTTCTAGAGACTGCAAACTAATGTCTAGTGATGTAAGACCATCACCAAATTGTAAATGTGGTGGGGCGATGAAAACAGGTGAAAGGAAATAATTACAAAAGAGTACACGAAAACTTTTGGAAGTGATGGATTTACTCATATTCTTGACTGTAGTGATGACTGCATGGGTGTATTTGTGTCAAAATTTCGTCAAATTTATATACTTTAATTTGTGTAGTTATTAAATGTAAATTACAGCTCAATAAAATTGTTTAAAACATCTGAAGGCAACACATAGAGTGACCCTAGTAAATAAAAGAAAAAGAAATCTTAACCCAATTAAGTATTGACAAATGTATGTGCATGTACAATAGTTCCCCTTCTATCTACAATTTTACATCCACAATTTCAGTTATTTGTGGTAAACAGCAGTATCAAAATATTAAATGGAAATTTCTATAAATAGATAATTCACAACATGTAAATTACCATGTTTCTGAGTAGCATAATGAAATGTCATACCATCTTGCTCTGTTCCACCTGGGATGTGAATCGCTACTCTGTCCTGCTGATCCATACTGTCTGTGCTACCCACCTGTCATCACTTACTAGCTGTCTCAATTAGTAGATCAATTGTTATGGTATTACAGTGCTTGTATTCAAGTCATTTTTGTTGTTCTTAATAATGACCCAAAGTATAAGAGGAGTGATGCTGGCATTTTGGATTTGCCAAAGGGAAGCCATAAAGTGCTCCTGTCAAATGAAAAGGTGAAAGTTCTCACCTTAGTAAGAAAAAAAGTTTGCATGCTCAGATTGCTAAGATCTATGATAAGAATGAATCTTCTATTTGTGAAATTATGAGGAGTATATTGTTATAACTGTCCTATTTTATTATTTATTGTTGTTAATCTCTTACTGTGCCTGACTTACAAATTAAACTTTATCATAGTTATGTAAGTATAGAAAAATCATAAGTGTTTGTAAGGTTCAGTACAGCAACGATTTCTGGCAACTATTGAGCATCTAGAAATGCATCTTTTGTGGATAAGGGGAGATTACTGCACACAAATACACACACACACTCTCTCTCTCTCATACACAAACAATATTTTGGATTGTCACCTTGCCTCAGCTTCCAACTTACATGTAGCTTCATAGGAAAACCTTTCTTAATCCCTCCCTCACTGTGTTGCCTTCTTTAGACTGTAGGATGTGCTTCTTTATGTTCTTACATGGGGCACTTTGCTGTATTTTCTTGTAACATAAAACACTGTAGTTTGACACCACAACAGAATTGTAAACTGCTTGAGAGGTCTTTAAAATTTATTTCTTTTCTCCTTTTACAATGACCACACCAGGCTCAGATGAAAGTCCAGTACCCCATCCACTGTGCCAAAGGGCTGCCAAGTACTTGTTTGTTCTTTTTAATTTCTTGTACTTTGCATGTAGTAAACAATCCATGCATATTTAATCTAATAATGTGCCCTACAATCCTCTTTTCTTGTCAATATTCTTGATTACATGAAAACTGTTTCAGTGAGACCCAGGTGATACCTTCCAAGGATAAATTACATCTTCCTATCCTTGCCTTCATTGATGCAAATTCCTAGATATGGTGCATTCCTCTTCATCCTCTCAGAGTCTGGGCACTTGGAAAAACAAACAAACAAACACAAAAAACTTTCAAGAGTAAAATTTGATTCCTCTGTTCTGTAATCACTGTGTCATTGATGTATAGTGAAATTCTTTAAGTATAGCATATTTATATTACAATTGACTACATTGCATTAGAATTATTTTTTATTTGAATTTTTGTTAATGAACATATTTAAGGATCATATAGCTCATGTTTAGCATAAGTGATATCATTCACTCTTTTCAATGAATATTATCCAGTGTATTAGCTATGTAAAAAGGATTACTGTTAATAAATGATTCAAACATGTTTTCCTAATTGTGTGTAATAGCATTGCCTGTGGTCCCTTTAAAAAGCAGATTCCTGGAAAAACTTGAAACTGACATCAAAATCTTCACAGGAATCTATATTTCCAACAATTACTCCAAGTGAGTTACAGTAAGAGACATTATACAATTGGATTATTTTATTCCCTGTTATTGACAGCATAAAATATATACATTTGAATAATCAACACAAAATTCTATTATATGTATTTTTAATTTTCATGGGTACATATTAGGTCTATACATTTATAAGTAACATGAAATATTTTGATACAGGCATACAATAGGTCATAATCACAACACAATAAATGAAATATTCATCACCTCAAGCATTTATTATTTCTTTGTGTTACAAACATATGTTTTATAGTTATTTTTAAATGCACAATAAATTATTGTTGGCTGTACTCTGTTGTGCTATCAAATACTAGATCTTTTTTATCCTATATATTTTGTACACATTATGTATCCCCACTTTTCCCTCTCACCACTGTTACCCTTCCCAGCCTATCATTGTACTCTCTATCACTACAAGTTCAACTGTGAAATTTTTTTGTTTGTTTGTTTCTAAGGCAGAGTCTCACTCTGTAGCACAGGCTAGAGTGCAGTGTCACAATCTCGGCTCATTGAAAGCTCCGCAGGTTCACGCCATTCTCCTGCCTCAGTCTCCCAAGTAGCTGGGACTACAGGCGCCCACCACCACGCCCAGCTAATTTTTTTGTACTTTTTTTTAGTTGAGACAGGGTTTCTCCCTGTTAGCCAGAATGGTCTTGATCTCCTGACCTCGTGATCCACCTGCCTCGGCCTCCCAAAGTGCTGGGATTACAGACGTGAGCCACCACGCCTGGTCCAACTGTGCAAATTTTTAACTCCCACAGTGAGAACATGGGAAGTTGTAATTCTGTTCCTGGATGATTTCACATAAAATAATATTCCCAGGTTCCATCCATGTTGTTGTAAAAGACAGGATCTTATTTTTTTTAATGACTGAATAGTACTCCACTGTATATATGTACCATAATTTCTTTATCCATTAGTCTGTTGTTGGACACTTAGTGTGTTAGTCTGTTCTCATGCTGCTAATAAAGACATACCCAAGTCTGGGTAATTTATAAAGGAAAGAGATTTAATTGGCTCACAGTTCCACAAGGCTGGTGAGGCCTCAAAATCATGGCTGATGGCAGATGAGGAGCAAAGTGACATCTTACATGGCGGCAGGCAAGAGAGATGCAGGGCAACTCCCTTTATAAAGCCATCAGATCTCACAAGACACTCACTATCATGAGAACAGTATTGGAAAGACCTGCCCCATGATTCAATCCCCTCCAACAAGGTCCCTCTCATGACACCTGGGAATCATGGGAGCTACAATTCAAGATGAGATTTGGGTGAGGACAGAGCCAAGCCATATCACTTCAGTTGCTTCCAAATCTTGGCTATTGTGGAGTGCTGCAATAAATATGGGCATGCAGATATCTCTTTGATACACTGATTTCCTTTTTTTTTTTGGCACTATATTTAGAGGTGAGATTTTTGGATCATATGATAGCGTTATTTTTAAATTTTGAGGAATCTCCATACTGTTCTCCATAGGTGTCATACTAATTTAGGTTTCTATAAACAATGTACAAGGGTACCCTTTCATCTACAACCTCACAAGAATTCCTTATTGCCTGTCATTAGGATAAAAGCCATTTCAATTGGGGTAAGATGATATTTTATTGTAGTTTTTATTTGCATTTATCTGATGATCAGTGATGTTGAGCACCTATTTATATACCTGTTTGCCATTTGTATACGTTTTTTTTGAGAAATCTCTATTCAGATCTTTTACTCATTTTTTTCATTGGATTATTAGATATTTTTTCCCAGAGACTTGTTTGAGTTCCTTATATATTCTGGTTATGAGTCCCTAGTCAGATGGGAAGTTTGGAAATTTCTCCCATTCTGTGGGTTGTCTCCTCACTTTGTTCTTTTCATTGCTGTATACAACCCTTTTAACTTGATGTAATCCAATTTGTCCATTTTTGCTTTGGGTTGTCTGTACTTTCGGGGTATTACTCAAAAAATCCTCACCTGGATCAATATCCTGGAGAGTTTATCCATTCTTTATTAGTTTCAGAGCTTGAGGTTTTAGATTTAAGTCTTTAATCCATTTTTATTTAACATTTGTATATAGGGAGAGATAAGGGTCAAGTTTCATTCTTCTCCTTATAGATATCCAATTTTCCCAACACCATTTATTGAAATAATTGTTTCCCAGTGTACATTCTTAGAACCATGGTTGAAAATGAGTTCACTGTAGATGTATGCATGTACTCTGGGTTCACTTTTTGCTCCATTTGTCTCTAGGACTGTTCCTATGCCAGTACCATGCTGTTTTTTTAAATATAATGCTGTAGTATACTTTGAAGTCAGGTAATGTGAGTCCTCCAGTTTTGTTCTTTTTGCTCAGAATGGTTTTGGCTATTCTGGGAACTTGGAAGAATAATGATTTTTCCAATCCATGAGAATGAAATGTTATTTCAGTTTTTTTGTGTGCCCTGTTCATGGAACAATACCTTTCATCAACGTTTTATAGTTTCCATTGCAGATATCTTTCACTTCTTTGGTTATGTTTATTCCTAGATATTTTGTTTGTAATGATTGTAAATGAATGAGATTAATTTCTTGATTTCTCTTACAGATTGTTTGCTGTTGGCATATAAAAGTGATACTGATTTTTATATTTTGATTTTATATATTGTAACTTTACTGAATTTTTAAAATCAGATCCATTAGTGTTTTGGCGGTCTTTAGATTTTTCCAAATATAAGACCATATCATCTACAATGGTAATTTGACATCTTCCTTTCCAGTTTGGTTACCCTTCATTTATTTCTCTTGTCTGATTGCTTTAGATATGACCTCCAGTACTATGAGGAATAATGGTAGTGAAAGTGGACATCCTTGTCATGTTCCAGATTATGGATGAAAGGCTTTCATTTTTTTTCCCATTCAGTATGATAGTAGTTGTGTTTCTATCATACATGGCTTTTATTATGTTTAGGTATGCTCCTTCTACACCGAGTTTTTTAGAGTTTTTATCACTAAGAGATGTCAAATTTGATCAAATGCTTTTTAACCATGGATTGTACAGATCATATGGATTTTATCTTTCATTCTGTTGATATGATGCATCACATTGATTGATTTGTGTGTGTTGAACCATTCTTGCATTCGTGGGATAAATTCAATTTTGTCATAATGAATGATCTTTTTAACATGTAGTTAAATTTGATGTGATAGTGTTTTGTTGAGGATTTTTGCATCAATATTTATCAGGGATATTGGCCTATATTTTTCTTTTTTTGATGTGTCTTTTTCTGGTTTTGGTATCAGGGTAACACTGTACTGTAGAATGAATTTTGAAGTATTCTCTCTATTTTTCAGAGTCTTTTAAGTAAGATTGGTATTGGCTCTTTTTTAAATGTTTGGTAATATTCAGCAGTAAATCTATCAGGTTCTGGGTTTTTCCTTGCTGATAGACTTTTTATGACAGTTTCAAATTCATTACTTGTTATTAGTGTATTTTGGTTTTGGAATCATTTATGGTTAAATCCTAGTACATTGCTTCTGTCTAGAAATTGATCCATTGCTTCTAGATTTTCCAATATACTGGAATATATCTGCTCGTTGTTGTCTCTAATGATCCTTTGAATTTCTTCAGCATCAGTTTTAATGTTTCTTTTTTTCATCTTTGATTTTATTTATTTGGGTCTCCTCTCTTACTTTTCTTAGTTGGTATGACTAAAGATTTGTCATTTGTTTTTGTTTTTTAATTTTCTTTCATTAACCTTTGTGTTTTTTATTTCAATTTTATTTATTTCTGCCCTAATCTTATTTCTTTCCTCCTTCTAATGTTGGGTATGATTTGCTATTGCTTTTCTAGTTATTTAAGATGGATCATAAAGATGCCTTTTTTGTGTTTATTTTATGTAGTTACTTATAACTGCAAACTTTCCTCTCAGTCCTGATTTTGCTGTATTTCAGTGGTTCTGATGTGTTTGTTCCTATTTTCATTTGTTGCAATTTTTAAAAATTTTCTTCTAAATTGCTTCATTGATCCACTGCCCATATAGAAGCATAGTGTTTAATTTTCATGTGTTTGTACTGTTTCTAATATTTCTCTTGTTATTGATTTCCAGTCTTATTTCATTGTGGTCAGAAAATTATTTGATAGTATTTCAATGTTTTGAATTATTTTGGCCATAGTTTCACTTAAAAATGCACTTTAAGTTTCAGGGTACACGTGCAGGATGTGCAGTTTTGTTACATAGGTAAATGTGTGCCATGGTAGTTTGCTGCACCTGTCAACCCATCACCTAGGTATTAAGCCCAGCATGAATTAGCTATTCTTCTAAAGGAAGGAAACCCGTGAGCAAGCAGGGAATACAAAGTACTGTCTGGCTGGTACCAGTGTTCACTCAAGGACCAAGAGTTCAGCAGTCAGTTTATACTGAATACTCCCAGGCCTCTTTTAAGGACAGTTTAGTGCCAATCTGGCCAAAGTCTGTTCCATAAATGCCATCCAGGAGCCAAGTCTTGGAATCAGGGAACCCAGGAGGTCACTTGATGTTCTACATCACTGTGGCTGAGCTGGTTCGGGAGCTGAAAGAAAGTCTCCTTTACTCTTTCCTCTCCTTTCCTCAAACATAAGGAGTAACTTTCCATGGCCACTACATCCGGGAATGCCCTGGTTCACATCTGAAACCAGCACAGCACTGGGTCTCACCAAAGGCCTGCAGTGAGTACCACCTGGAAACCACTAATATTTATAGAAGGTTCAAGTGCTCTTTAGTCAGCAGACAATAAATCCTTCCAAGACTGTGTCCTTCCCCTCAAGGCAGTCATTTCCCCTGTTGCCCAGGGTTGTCTAGAAATGTTGTCCAATAGCTAGGGCCCGAAATGAGGGCTTCGGGACTCTGCCTAATGCCTTGATTTACTTTGTCTGAGCAGGTATCCAAGTTTTTAGGCAAAGACCTCTTTGCTTTCCCCTTTCCTCTTCTCAAATGGAAGGAAGAGTCTCTCCCAGAGCTGCAAGCTGCACTGCCTGGGGCTGGGGGAGTTGTCGTGCAAGCACTCCCTTGCCTGCTCCAGCTGGTGCCTCACTAGTTCGTGTACAACCCAAGCCTACTTGCTCCAAGCCTAGCCCAGCACCAGGACTTGCCTTGAAATATTTTTCAGTGATTATGGCCTACACTGCCTTTCAAGTTTATTTAGAGCTCCACAGCTCTTTATCCTGCAGTGGTGAGATTAGCCAGCAATCAATTCCAGACACTGGGAGTGATAATTCTTCTCATGCTAGGGCTAGCCTAAATGCTCCCTCCATGGGTGCCGGCAAATTTCTGCCCTACATTGCTTTCCACTGTGACAGAGCAGCGCTGAGTTCCAATGCCAAGTCCTACAATCCCTGCACTCTCCCTTCCCCAAGCACACAGATTCTCTCTCCACACCACACGTGACCACTGCTGCTGTTGGAAGATGGGAATGAGGCAATTCAAGGCTCTTTTCCTTTCCCTCCTCAATGCCTCTTTTCTTGATACTAAGTTAAACTAGGTATTATGAATGCTTATTTGATTTTTGGTTCCTATGGAGGTGTTTTCTTGTGTGGATGGTTATTCAATTTGGTGTTCTTGTGCAGGGGAAGGCTGCTGGAGGGTTCTCTATTCATCTGTTTTACTGGTCTCACCTCTATTTTATTTATAAGCATTGAAACATGTAAGTATGAACTCTATTTAAAACATGAAGATGCTTTTAATTTAATTTGTTGTCTACAAATTACATGTCATTTCCTTTTGTACTTTTGGTCCACTTACAAGAAAATATATTGTGTTATTTAAATTATCAACACACACACACATACATACTTACACACACCATATATTTTTAATAGAAAAATGTTAAATTTACCTAATTTGAACTGCAAATTGATATTTTTTCTACTAAGGGTAAGATGAAAAAAAGTATTATTTTTCAATTTTGTTTTGTTCTTTTCTTAGTGAAGAAAACAATCTAAAAAAGAGTAGTGCCCAAAGTTCTAAATAGAATTACACTTGTATCAGTATTACTATGACAATAGCAATGGTTTAATAGGAACAAATAAATAATACACATTTTAAAAATAAACTTTTGTCTCTTTAACTGCTCTGCTTTTCATACTTTTTACTCAGAAAATATAGCAATATAAATGAATCAGCAGAGGCTTGTTAAGAAAAAAGAGTTGAATTTAATACCTTTAAATTCAAGTTCAAATGAATGGAAATTACTTCAAAGACAGTATTTTATTGTAGGGAGACTGCTTAGCCCTTTCAGACTATTCATTTAAAAGATTATATTTAATTAAAAAGATTTTGCTTTTATCAATTTGTAAAACTTGTTAAAAACCTTGAAACATTTTTTTTTGAAATAATGTGTGTCTGTGTAGAGTAAATTAGGCTACTAGGTATCATGCATTGCTTTTGAAATGCTTCAGCTATACCATGTAAGCAAGAGTTCCTGAGGCTTGAAAGAACATCAATTAAAACTACTGTGACCTCATCTGTCAAAGTGATAGCTCAGTTACACAAAAACTTCCATCTACATCAGAAATCCATTAACAACTGATCCTGAATAACAGAGCTAACGTAATGGATGACTGAGTCTCTGCTTGCAATTGAGGTTGGCTTTAAAAGGCTGACTAAGCAAGCATAGAAAACTGAATGCGGCCAAGAGGTAAGATGAAGTTTATAACTTGGACAAAATAACCAGATATCATATTGGGCAAAATATTGCTTAAAAATTTAAACTTCAGAATATAGAATGGCATTTAACTATACATTTAAATAATATGACTATTATTTAAAAAGAGAGTGTTGCTACCAAATGTTTACACCAAGTTTATGATACTCCAGACACTGTTCTAAAAGCTTTGTAAGTATAAACACATGTGAACTCCACACAAACATTTTGAGGTAGACACTTTAACCATCTTACTTTTACACATAGAGAAACTGAGACCCCAAGGCTTAAGTGACTTGATCTTGTTCGCACAGGTATAGAAAGTTGAGGGGCTGAGAAACTTTCCTAAACATTCTGACTCCAAAGACTGTGTGGCTTAGCCTCTTGCAGTATTATCTTTCAACTCAATCATTAGTAAAATTTGTTTCGTAAAACAATGCAAGATTATGTCTTACCCAAAATAAAAGATCAAATTTACATAAAAATAAATCTACCTATCATCTATCTTTTCTGTACTCAGATCATTATGTTTTTATACAGAAGAATACAGTAAGTGCATCATTTTTCATAAGAATGAGCTGAATTTTGGAAGTCTTGAAAGAGCAGGGCTCTGGTATCATACGCTACATGTAGCAAGGTTTGAGGGACATAAGTGATAGTCGATTTGGCACATAAATATTTTAGCACAATTGAAAATGAAAATGGTAGTTCCAAGTATTAACGTGAACTGAAGATTTAAACAAACTGGTGAGGCTGAATGACTATTACAGAACCACTGACTGTGAACAACGTTGTGTAGACTATCAGCCAAGTGGGTGAGGTTTCTGGCTCTGGGTCTCTGTAGTGAAACAGACCTGGACTTCCTCTCCAGTCCAGTCACTTACTGTTACCTCATATGTATATTACCAATAGTATTTACCTCAGAAAGTGCTTTTCATTTTTTTAAATGAACATTAACTGCATAACTTAAGTTCTGACACGTAACTAACAATATTTGTTAGATATTACCATACTTATTAATTATGAATTGTTACTATTAGTTAATCAAAGAGGCCTCAACTCATATTTGCAATAAAACCATATTTAGTAATTAGCAATGCTCATTAGTTTGATTGTCTTTATAATTTTATGTTTGAATTTCAAATACTTCCACATATTTACCCACATAGTTCACATGAATTCAATATTTTTAAACACAATATATGTAGTCAAATTCCACCAACACTCTGATATGATAATGAGAAACCTGGCAATGATGTCAGCTATGATGTTAGCAGGAGCTAAGGTGATTTAGAATGTTGATCTCTCTGTTGGAACACAACTTGGCTATAGTTCTCTGACAGCCTTGTCTACACATGTAACCTGTTTACTCTTAAGTCCCTGGATTAGTCAAAAGGTGCTCTAGAGAAACAGAACCAAAGAATGTGTATACGGAGGCATATTTACTTCAAAGAATTGGCTCATGTAATTGTGAAAACTTGATTAAGACCAAAATTAAGCAGGGCAGAGACTCAGGAAAGAGTTGTAGTTGTGTTCAAAAGCAGTCAGCTGGCCGAATTTATTCTCACCTGGAAAAGGTCAGTCTTTGTTCTATTAAGATGTTCAATTGTTTGGATAAAGTCCACTCACATTATGAAAGGTAATCTGCTTTACTCAGAGTGTACTGATGTAAACGACAGTCTTATCAAAAAAACAACTTCATAGAATCATCCAGAATGATGCTTGATCCAATATCAGAGCATCATAGCTCAACCAGGCTGACAAAAAAATTAACCATTGCAGCCCCTTTATACTATATAAGCTTCTCTCTGTCATTTTTACAGTGTCATAATGTTAAATTGCATAGCATGCCTGGACATTTAGGTTAACTTCATTTTTTATTCTGTAGTATTTTTGAGATACAGCCTCTTTCCCAAAAATTACTGGCTCTAATTTTTTCCCATTAAATAGATAATCTTTAATGATATAACTGAGTACATTCAGTTAATACTTAAGAATAATATATTCATTTTCATATTTATATTTATGAACAGATACATTTGGAATTCCAATTAGTGTTATTGAGACTGTACATGTGTGTGTATGTGTGTATATGTAGTAGTCCACTTTTTACTTAAATTAGTTAAATAATAAATTAGAGGTGGTATCTTACAGCTTCAGTGAATGAATGCATGCTTTATTTGTTAATATCAAGGATTCAATAATGTAAATGCTCTGTTAAAGTTTTTGCTTGCAGTTGCATTTTTAGTGAAAACAATGTACTCAATTTGTATTGCAAAGTATGTACAGCACATTAGATAATTCCTTGAATATCATTATGGTTTTCTTTTTTTCTCCCATATAAGCAGAGCAGCACGGAACATTTCTCTATGTAAGTGAATAGCTTGTTGTTTATATCTTGGTGTGCAAAATATTCCGTGATGTTGCAATCAATGTTTATTTTATATACTAGACACTGAATACATGTTAGACTAGCTGAAACACATAAATAACTAGTACAGACAACTGTCATTTCAACAAAGATATTTTGGATGCCTATCTAATTTGTGCCATGAACTGTGCTGGAAAGAAGAAAATGGTGGAAAATACAAAAAAAATTGTTTTCCAAAAGTTTGCAATCTCATAAATTTACCAACATTTGGTAGACATTACATACTATACTTGATATAAGCACAAGTAGGTACATTAAGCTTTTGCAGAAAAAATTTGCCATCTCTAGTATTATGGGAATAAATTCATAGACATACATGTAACCCTTTGGAAAAACTTAAATGGTTACTTCTCTGAGATTTTACGAAATTGGGTTTGTTCAAATGATATAGAGTAACCTGCCTTTTTAAAAGGAGGGTACCGGCTGGGTATGGTGGCTCACGTCTGTAATCCTGACACTTTAGGAGTGCGAGGCAGGTGGATCACCTAAGGTCAGGAGTTTGAGGCCAGCATGTCCAACATGGTGAAACCCCATCTCTACCAAAATACAAAAAAGTAGCCAGGTGTGGTGGGGGGCGCCTGCAATCCCAGCTACGTGGGAGGATGAGGAAGGAGAATTGCTTGAACCGGGGAGGCAAAGGTTGCAGTGAGCTGTGATTAATCATACCACTGCAGTCCAGCCTGGGCAGCAGAGCAGGACTCTGCCAAAAAAAAAAAAAAAAAAAAAAAAAGTGTTCTTTTTCAGCCTTCTGGGAAAAAACCCCAAGAGTACTGATCTGCTGTATTAAACATAAAGTTTGCTCACTTTCAAAGGAAATCACTAATGGGGTGAATCCAATTGTTGCCAGGAAATCAATTGCTAATTTTCCTATCTACCTAATACCGGCACAAGATATACTTAAAACTTTTAAAGGCTCTGAGTGCTACTGTATCGTATTCTTTCCACTTAGAAGTAAAGACACTCTGGATGTTCTGAACAACCTGATAGCTTAAAACAGCAAACAAATAGGCATCAGATAAAATTTATCCACAGATGTCTGGAAAGAAACTTCTACAAATGTAGAAGCCATTTTTAGCTATGGAGATGGTAGAGCGGAGTGAGAAATTGTATGTAATATTTTAGACCTTTAAAATTGATTTACACTGAGATTATATTTATAGTCTTAATGATCATTACAATTTACTTTGGCAAATTTCGTATTTCATATTCTCTGCTGTGGTCCATGACAGAAATGTAGATTATGGCAAAACTATACTAGATTAGAAATGTAAGCTGAGACTTAAGTATTATGCAAAATATAGACTTCATCTAATAAACAGATCAGGTCCGGAATTCTGAAATGTCCGGATTGTATTCATAGAATATACAATTCTATGAATTGTAATAATGAACTGTATATTTTTAATACATGTTTTCTTCCTTAATAACTTGCACTAGCTTTTTCTCATACTCTCTCTTATATGTATATGTGTAGGATATGTATGGTATATTCAACGTCATGCTTACTGAATGCTCAAAGAACAGCCTTTTAGTCTCCCATGTTGTCATTTGTTTTGATAAAGCTAAACTGTCATTGAAAACTCACAATGATGTTTAATGGCGGGGGATTTACATAAAATACTGATTTTTTAAAAGTCTAGTTGAGTTTAAGCAGAGGATTGAATTGTTTTTCCTTCTATTTATATGCTCCAACAAGATTTGTTTTTCTGTGTGTGCTTACAAAGCCAAATTGCCCTATAGTTGGTTGCATAGTATACTTATCCACGAAAATTTAGCTAGCTTCTTGATTGGAGGAATTATACTTTAATTCTATATTTATTTTAGAATTTCCAATATTCTAATTCTGTTTTATAGTTGTGTAACATAGTAGATATTAATTAGATGGAATAAAGGCTCATTAGCAACAGTTTTATAAATTTTACAAAATATGTGCCCTTACTTTATTATTTTTCTCTTTAGTAGAACTCTGATACAATAAATAGTCCGCTTTATAAGAGTTAATTGTACAATTTGTATCCATACCTGCTAATATAATACAACATTCAGTCTTTACAATCCCAACAGGATGCTTTACAAATGAATAATCATTGAGTGTTGAATAAAATGAGAGTATAAAATGTGCCACTGTACAGTATGTTATTCATGGCATAAGGAGGCCTCCTGATGGATATGAGAAAGGAGCTTGGTTTTCATTCAAGGACCTTCTGACCTCACTCGTATGCAAAGAAGTTCATCATCATACAATTAGTGTTCCCTTAATAAGTATCATCATTTTTTAAATTTCTACTACTAATGAAGAATTAAAGACCAATGAAATAGGGTAGAAGAATAATAAGTGAAGTTATCGCCTATATGTTTTACATGTATGTAAATTGTGTGAGTTAGCACTTAATAAACTTACATTGTTCTTTAACATTCCCCATGATTTCTTAAAATTTACATTTTAAATGTATGCGCATTCTTATACTGGTCAAGAATCTTTTGTGAATAATATAATATGAGCTTTATGCTACATATATAAACATCTGTGAAACCTTTCTTTTATAATCTATACATTTTAAATATGTGAGTACATATAAGTAATTAAAATTAGAGATCAGAAGCTTATAGCTATGCGTGGAGATAGACAAATGACGTAAACACACATATCCACATATCCACACACTTCAATTGATATGAGAAGTATACAGATGATGTTCTGGTAACAGAGAGAAAGTATTGGGAAGAGAATGAAGGACAGGGAACCCAGAAAGTGTAATAGTGGACTTTAAACTTTATGTATAAGTGTTTCTGAGATGGTACGGTGTGTCGAGAATATTCAGGAAAGAAGGATTAAAGGACAAAATTATGAATATAATTAATGTGCTTATTGCAGATGTAATAATCTTACTCCCAAAAGAGGTTTTATTAGACAGTGTCCAAGAACAAATCAGTGTTGGATATGAAAGGCCTTGCTTGACATATAAAGAAATTTGGGGTTTACACATATAGGCTGTGCGGAAATAATGAGGGCGGGAAATAACCCCCCCACACATATACACACAAGAATGTATTATAGATTCATTTACATATGTGAATGTATTATATCGTCATATCTGTGTATGCATGTCTTCATATTAGCAGAATATATGCTGCTAATTTCATGTATTTATGCCTCTCAATCAATGACCAAATATTGATAGATATCCCAGTGAAAAATATTTCACTTCTTATCCAGTGTTGCTCTCTTAAATCAGGACTTTATTTCAAAATAAGCTGACTGTGGTGGGAGTTGCTAGCGTGCTGCTGAGAAAACATAGAGTCCTGATTTAAGAGAGCAACAGTGAAGAAGGAGTGAAAAATAATTAGTGGGGACACTTGTCAATATTTGGCCATTGATTGAGAGGCATAAATGAAAGAAATATGAAGAAAAAGCCCAGCTATGTTGGAAGATTTAGATCAATCTTTCTATTCTCAATGGCTTTATTGTCTTTCATGTGGTCTTCCAGTAGACAAAGTTAGTTAAGCAGTGAGCTACATGATCTTTTGATGATTCATTTATCAGACAAGCCTGCTGTTGTAAATGTTCATAGCTTCTAGAACATAAGCAAATTCTGGATCAGCATACATATGTTGACATGTTTATATATATATATATGTTTTATATGTATGTTGAAATATATGTATTTGTAAAAATTATAAAACCCAAACCTAAATTTGAGAAAACTGTAGACAATTCTATATACATTTATTTATCATCTTCTTTAACACTTGATAGAAAAATAATTGTTTTATTGAAAATGATAATTTTTAAATGAGAGTTAGACCCTTATACTTTTTTCTCCAGGATAAATGATATTTTAACGTATAAAAAATAAATTTTTAGTCGAAATGGTGCCACACACATACATACACTATAAACTGTAGAAATTGAAGTCTGATGTTTGAGGGCAGAAAGCAATCAGCATGGGAAAAAGATGTCGTCTGGGAGGCTAGGCCAGTCTTTCTTTTCACATTTCTCTGCCTGCTTATATTCTAGCCACGGTGGCCTCTGATTTGATGGTGCCCAAGCAGAATAAGGGTGGATCTGCTTTTCCCAGTCCACTGACTCCAATGTTAATCTCTTTTGGCAACACCCTCACAGACACACCCAGGATCAATACTTTGTATCCTTCAATCCAATCAAGTTGACACTCAGTATTAACCGTCACACCCATAATAGATAAGGTACTCATGTTATATATTATGGGAATAAAATTTTCCACATAAGTTAGAACTAGAGCTTAAAATAAATGTTTTGGGATAGAAATATTTGCAAATAAAACAAATATGATTTGGAATTATAAAATATAAGCTAGAAGATACTGAAAATATTTCTAAGTATTTAAAAAAAGATTAAAGTGGAAACTCTTCTCATGGCCCTTTACATGCATGAAACAAATGTTTTTAGTGAAATTTGCTTATTCTATCATTTGAAAAACATGAATGATGCACCTCTGTAGGACAGAAAGGTAATGTAGTTAAAAAGCTATTGACACTACTGCTGTTGGTCATTAGACAGAGATAAGAAATTAAAAGACATAAAGATAATTTTTATCTTAAAATTTTCACGTAACACTTAAATTATTTCACATAACACTTAAAATATTTTCACAAAACATGATATAATAATCGTGATGCCCTTCTACACACAGAAGTCAATTGCAAACTAAAAGTGTGAGGCAGTGTCATTATTGATACTTAAGTAACTCATTTGTTTGAGAAAAAAAAATTGCTATCTGAACCCAAATTAAATTTTTTTAGACTTGTGAGAAACACGGAATGGAAAAATGATGAGCTGTGAACTTCACCCCGCTAAGGCACTGTATTTTGCGTTGACTTCTATTCTCACTTTGTTTCTGCCTCATTTGCTCCCCGAACTCTTTTCTATAAATAGGTATTTTCTATATTGTGGAAGAAAAAAAGCATTCAGTATTTATATAACAATCCTTGTGAGTAATTGATGATCATTTAGGTGTTTATGCATTGTTTAAATCAAGCACTTTGGTCAGAAAATTGAAAACGCACGTTTGTCAAACAAGTCTTTTATGTATCCTGATAGACAGGTTGGTGTCTATAGGGACTGAGTATATAGTTTGAGAAGGTAATAGAGCACAACTAGGGGAGAAGCAGCCACAAATACAGGGAGAAAAGTGAAGAAGAGATGATAATAAAACAAGGCTCTATGTGATGCATTTAAAAAATATATAACAACAACAACAAAAAGATATTAACAACAATTAAAAAATACTTCTGGGCCAGGTGCGGTGGCTCACACCTGTAATACCAACACCTTGGGAGGCCGAGGCAGGCGGATCACGAGGTCAGGAGATAACACGGTGAAACTCCATCTTTACTGAAAATACAAAAAAATTAGCTGGGCGTGGTGGCAGGTGCCTGTAGTCCCAGCTACTCGGGAGGATGAGGCAGGAGAATGGTGTGAACGTGGGAGGTGGAGCTTGCAGTGAGCCAAAGTTGCACCACTGCACTCCAGCCTGGGCGACAGAGCGAGACTCAATCTAAAAAAAAAAAGAATACTTTTGATGAGTTCATTGATCAGGGTTGAGTTGCAGGGCATAGGATAAACCATAGCTAGGTGAACCAGAGTGGTTTGTATTGGGTATTAAATCCCTCAAAGAATCAGTAGGGTGGATGAACATAGAGACTTAAAGTGAGTTTTAGCAATAACTCTCCAAAGCATATTTGCTGTCCCTTTTGCTGTGAGCAGGTAGCTGCTCTTTAAAATGGGAACCCACTGATTCAGCTGCAATCCCTAAATGAACTGCCCTGTTACAGTCCACAAGATAGCCTTCTGCCCTGCTTTCTTCCTGAATTATCTCCAGATGAATTCAACATCCACATTCATATAACTAAATCAGATCCAACACCCGAGCTACAATGGCATTTTAAAAAGCACTTTTTCATTTCCAAGTTTGGCAGCATTACTATCTTTTCTTAACATACTTTCTGTTGACTGTCACCCATGAGAAGACATGTCACAAGAGCTTGGAATATATGCTGAAGGAATCCATTCACATAACCTGCTTTATTGGGCAACATGATTCACCTTCAACAAAATGGTTAAAGACTAGCCAGGTGTGGTGGCTCATGCCTGTAATCACAGCACTTTGGGAGGCTGAGGCAAGTGGATCATTTGAGGTGAGTTCAAGACCAGCCTGGCCAACATGGTGAAACCCCGTCTTTACTGAAAACACAAAAATTAGCCAGACATGGTGGTGTGTGCCTGTAGTTCCAGCTACTTGGGAGGCTGAGGAAGGAGAATCACTTGAACCTGGGAGGCAGAGATTGCAGTGAGCTGAGATTGTGCCATGCACTCCAGCCAGATCTACAGAGCGAGACTCTGTCTCAAGAAAAAAACAAGAAACAAACAAACACACACACACACACACACACACACACACAAAATAAAATGGCTAAAAACATAATTTACAGAATAACTTATCTTTTCTTTACAAAAGGCTGGATGCCATGGCTTATTTTGTTTTGTTTTTAAGAAGATGTGGTTTTCAGACTTTCCTTTGTATCATAGTTTTCGTTTGTTTGTTTGCTTTTTTTGCAAGAACAAGTCCTTTCACTTACAAGCCTGTAAAATAAAAATGAATGATTTACTTCCAAGGTAAAATGAGGGCACACGCATTGGGTTAACATCCCCACTACAAAAGGGAGAAATCAGCCAAAAGAAAAGGGCTACGGGCCCCACACTAGTCTGAAACAAAACAGGACAGTCATTAATCTTAATGTTCCAAAATAATGTCCTTTGAATTCATGTGCCACATGCAGGGCACTCTGCTGCAAGGGGAGAGCTCACAATTCCTTGAAAAGCTCCAACTCTGTGTCTGTGCAAGGAGCAGGTCCTGTGGCTGTTCTCAAAGGTTGGAGTTAAGTGCCTGCACCCTTTGTAGGCACAGGGTGTAAGCTGTCTGTGGATCTACAATTCTGGGTCTGGAGAATGATGGCCCCCTTTGCACAGCTCCACTAGGCAGTACCCCAGTGGGAGCACTGTGTGGGATCTCCAACTCCACATTTTCCTTGGCTTTGCTTTAGTAGAGGCACTCTATGAGGGCTCCAATCCTGCAGCAGGCTTCTGCCTGGGCACTCAGGCTTTTCTGTACACCCTCAGTAATCTAGGTGGAGAGTAGCAAGCCTTCTTTACTCTTGCACTCTGGGCACCTACGGGCTTAACACCATGTGTAAACAAACAAGGCTTGAGGCTTATGCCCTTTGGAGCAGCAGCATGAGCTGTACCTGGGCCCTGTTGAGCAAAGCCTGGAGCCAGAGTGGCCTGAATGTAGGGAGCAGTGTCCCACGACTGCACAGGACAGTGGGGCCCTGGGCCTGATCCCTGAAATTATTTCTTCTTAGTCCTGTGGGCCTGTGATGGGAGGGGCCACCTCAAAGATCTCTGAAATGTCTTTAAGGTTTTTCCTATTGTTGTGACTGTCGGTACCTGGATCCCTTTTAGTTATGTAAATCTCTCAAGTGATTGCTCTGCACCTCACTTGAATTTCTCTCCTGACAGTACCTTTTTGTTCTCTACCACATGATGAGCCTGCAAATTTCTCAAACTCTTATGTTCTGGTTACCCTTCAAATATAACTTCACACATTAACTCATTTATTTGCTCCCACATCTAAGCTTAGGCTGTTAGAAACAGCTAGGTCACATCTTGAATGATTTGCTGCTTAGAAATTTCTTCCTCTAGATGCCCTAGGTAATCACAATAAAGTTCAAACTTCCATAGATCACTAGAGTGGGAGCATAATACAACCATGTTCTATGCTAAGGCATAAAAGTATGACCTCATCTCCAGTTGACAATACGTTGCTAGTTTCCATCTGAGACCACATCAGGCGGGCTTTTACTGTTCATATTAACAACAGCATTTTCGTCATAACCATTTAATCAGTCTCTAAGTAGTTCTAAACCTTCCCTCATCTTCCTGTCTTCTGAAACTCCCAACCTGATAGGTTTGACTCTGAGTTCCCCCCGCAATCCCAAATCTCATGTTAAATTTGAATCCCCATCTGTTGGAGGTGGAGCCTGGCGGAAAATGATTGCATTATGGGGATGGACTTCCCCCTTGCTGTTTTTGTGATACAGTTCTCATGAGATCTGGTTGTTTAAAAGTGTGTAGCACTTCCCCTTTGATCTCTCTCTCTCCCACTCTGCAATGTGGAGAAGGTGCTTTCTTTCTTTCACTTTCTGCCATGATTGTAGGTTTTCTAAGGCCTCCCCAGCCTTGCTTCCTGTTCCACCTTTGGAACTGAAAGTCAACTAAATATCCAGTCTCAAGTAGATTTTTTATAGCAGTGTGACAAAGGACTAATACACAATCTCTGCGTGTTATGCAGTTCCAAAGCTGCTCCTACATTATTAGGTACCTTTTTAGCAATGCCCTACTCCTCAGTACCAATTTTCTGTGTTAGGCAGTCCTCAAGTTGCTGTAAAGGTATACATGAGACTTAGTAATTTATTTTTAAAAAGATGTTTTATTGGCTTATGTTTCTGCAGGCTTTACAGGAGACAAGGTGCTGACATCGGCTTTGTTATTAAGGAGTCCTCAAGTTGCTGTAAAAGCATACATGAGACTTAGTAATTTATTTTTAAAAAAGACGTCTTATTGGCTTATGTTTCTGCAGGCTTTACAGGAGGCATGGTGCTGGCATCTGCTTGACTTTTAAGGAGTCTTCAGCAAGCTTACAATCATGGCAGAAGGTGAATAGGGAGCTTACATACCACATGGCAAGAGTGTGAACGAGAGAGAGTAGGAGGGGTGGTGCTATACACATTTAAACACCCAGATCTCATGAGAACTCACTCACTATTGTGAGGACAGCGCCAAGCCATGAGAGATGTGCCCCCATAAACCAAACACCCCACCAGGCACCACCTTCAACATGGAGGATTATATTTGTCATGAGATTTGGGGACACAAGTATCCAAAGTACACTAATTAATAGCTAACATAATTTCTCATCTTTTCTCCTGGCTTTCATAAAATATCATTAAAACCAGTATTATACATATGATAATTTATGTTCAAGTTTTTTAACGGTGAAGACCATCTAAAACAAAATGCTAATGAACATTGTTTTCTTTAATATTTATGATCTTTTATAAGAATAAATGAATACATTCAGAATATTTTTATATGATAAATCTTAGCAATTATTTAAGGGATTTCCAAAAGAAACTAAAATGCAAAATGTATCTAAGTGTAATTTTATCCACAGTTAAGATCCAGAATTTCATGAAATTGTTTAAGAGGGCCTGCTGCCATTAAAATGTTTAATAAGTACTGATAAACAATGATTTTTTACAGGAAACTCCTCTATATTTATACAAATCATAAAAAATAATTATCGTGAAATGATGAAAGTAATATCTCTTGTTTATGTTTGCAAATAAAAAAGACAAAAAGTCTATAAACATTGTGGTTTGTGAAACAATTTTAGAAACAAGTTTAGAGTGGTTAAACTTTAGCAGGAATCACATAAAAGTCACATATAAGCCATAAGACTGATTACTTTGCTTATATTTTTATAAATTTCTAAGTGTGCAAATGAAAAGAAATAATATTGTATCATTGAATCCAGGTAATCATATTATTTTATATTAATTAACTGGTCATCCATCTTGCTCTAAATGGAGGTTTAAAAAATTATTCTAATATTTGACTGAGTTTTTATTTCTTTTCACAAAACATTGATGAATACAAGTGCAAAAAATAATATTGTGATTATGTTACTGATACTGGCATTTACTGTAGTGATGCTATATCAAACGAAATATGTCTGTAAATTTTATGAACATGTATAAAGAAATGTGTACAGAAACATATGTAAAAGTCAAAACTTACCTATTTTTTAAATTACCCATCAAATTAAAACTTTTTTAGCCCTAATTCTAAAATTCATTTGTAGAAAAGCATCTAGATTCTTCTCTACACACATTTTTCAAAATAATGTTATTTCACCTCAAAAAACAGAAATAACTTTCTGCTTTTAAAAATATCATCTAGAATATTTCAAAATGATGACATATCTAAGGAATATTCTATATTGCCTCAAGTGATAGTTTTTTTGTTTAATCGAACTGACGTCTCTTTTCCTTAACAGACAATCCTCTATGTTAACTTTGTCAGGCAACAATGCTTTCATTTTCCATGGTGCACATGATAAAAATTTTAAAATCCGGCATTTAATGGGAAGTGTAAGTTCAGACCTAATTCAGCAGTGATCAGAGGAAATGAAAGAAGCAGCAATTTTTGCAATTGAAATTGGAAAGTTAATAAGAAATGTGAACTTTAAATTTTGTTATGTTACTACTCAGTACATCCTAAAACCTTTGGCTCATCTGTTTATGTTGCATTTGAAAATGTAAAAGATAAGAATGTACATGGTAAGTATTGCCAAAAAATGCTTACAATTTTAGCTATAAAACAGTCAACATTAATGTTTATGTGATATCAATGTACTCAAATACCTCGTCTTTTCTTTATAATTATTTTTTATTTAACTATTAAACATCAGGAAGAGTTGCTTTGTAATTTATTTTAGAAATCTGACTGATAGGTATTATATAATTTAATACTATTTAGATAATGTATGCTTCATTTGTTGAATTCAAAAGTTTTTCACACCGTATATGACAATTAATAAAATTTTAAAAGAGAATGTATTTCTCTGGTTGTGGTATTTCTACATTATGGCATTAGATTTTTTTTCACAATGACTTAAAAACATTTGTTACACATGCCAAGTATAACAAATGCCAGGTTATCAGAAGTATATGTTTACCATTTTTTCATAAATGGCAGAAAATCATAATATAGCTGATAGGTGCATGAACATAATGTTAATATAATATTAAACTCATATTTTTAGTAAATGGTGACATCAGAATTCTAGAAATGAAACACAATTTTTAGCCCTAAATCGTGGCCTTTTCATGTTTTACAGAAAACTGTACGAAAGATCTCCAAAAGTTTGCATGAGAATATACCAAATACTGAAATATTTATCAGGTCCTAAATAGAAATTCAAAACGCATTTCATACTTTCTTTATTGAAATATTATAGCGTTAATGCAGTTATAGAAAGAATCTTTCTGATCTCTGACCTAGAGGATGTATAGCCCTTCTGGAAATAAAACAGACCTAGAAATGTAGAAAAAAAGGAGGATAGCACATGATAACTGAGAGTGAAATCAGAAAACAGCATAGTCTGAAGCTTCATCACATTGCAAACATCTCCATGTAGTTAACCTAATTTAGTTTTTGTGTGTGTGTGTGTGTTTTTTTTTTTTTATCACATCTCTTTGAAAGCTCTTATGTGCTGTGTAAATCTCAGACACAGACAAAAGCTCAGTGGGAATAAGGAGTTATGTAAAGTTTTTTAAAGCCATATAAACATTATTGGAGAAAACCTACCAGGTATTATAATTTAAACAAGACATTTACATAGGTTGAAAAATTTATGTAAAGATGAACTTGTAGAATAGGAGCAGTCCCGAAATGGTATTTGTTCTATCAAGACACAACAGAATAATTTTGAGATTGCAACACATTCATGGGATTGTGTGAACACACCGATATCTAAAATTGATCAAGATACAGCCCTCGCTGGGACACATTAACCAGGTTTTTCACTATTACAGATTTTACTCAATGGGCAAAGCCCATTTGTTTTTCAGTGTCCAGCAATATTATGACATATTAGACATATAATCATCATCATTATTATAATATATGATCACATTCTGGGAGTGGCAGCTATTGTGTGAGGTGTTTTATCTTTCATTATTTTTTATTATTTCTAGTCACCCTGAAAGGAAGTGTTATCATCAATATTATACAGATGTAAATGTTGACAGTCAGAGAGGTAGAAAAAATTACTCAAAATTTCATATCTATTTTCCTCAATTTATGAAGAAAATGAAACTTAATGCTAGTCTGTCTAATCATAACATTTGTACATCTTTTCTCATCCATAATCTAGAGTGAGTCTCTGAAAATTATCTGAAGAAAACCCAGAAAGAAAAGACAAAAACGTAGTTTTCTGTTCAGCTTTAGTTAAGTAGTTTCAGATGAAAAATAAAGTGCTGGAGATAGGAATCAAAATAATAATTGAAATGTAATGAAATGTTAATGAAAATATTGCCTTTGATATTTACAACAGTGTTAACTTTCTGTATCTGATTCACATACCACTTTTCTCTCTAAGGAAGAACAATATTAATAACATTTCATTCTAAGTTAATATTATTCAAAAGATTTTTAAATGCATTTTATAGAAAAAAGAGAGCTGGACTTAAACATGGGCAATATATTTAGGTTGTGTGAGATTAGACGTTAATTCACAGATACTCACACGTTTCAATATAGCTAATGGAATACTGATTTTCAAATAAAGTTCTAGGAAGGGATAATAATGTCACTTTGTTCCAGGAAAAAACCAAACAACAACAACCAAAAAAGATTTATTTCTACCTGTCTTCTTCAAAGGAGCAAAGAAATAGAAATCGTATAGCAACTCTTTCTACGTATTAGAATTTATATGTGGACCAAAAACTACTTAATACATAACAAAGAAGCACATGTTAAATTGGGTTTAAAATGGAAATAAATTGGGGGTTCAAGTTCATAAATAATATTAAGTAGTTTATAATGTTATTTTCAAAAAAGAAAAACAAACTTGAAAATAGATTGTATAGTCTGTTTTAGCACTCTGGATCCATTTATCCTTCTTTATTTAACTTTTTTAAAACAGAGTTTATTCTGGGATATAACTCACATACAATATTCATGTTTCTTTCTTGTTCTTTTTTTTTTTTTTCTTTTTTGAGATGGAGTCTCA
Source organism: Rhinopithecus roxellana (assembly GCF_007565055.1). NCBI lineage: Eukaryota > Metazoa > Chordata > Mammalia > Primates > Cercopithecidae > Rhinopithecus > Rhinopithecus roxellana. The sequence goes on along the minus strand of NC_044561.1, from coordinate 65,709,749 downwards.
CTCTGTCACCCAGGCTGGAGTGCAGTGGCACGATCTCGGCTCACTGTAACCTCCACCTCCCCGGTTCAAGTGATTCTTCTGCCTCAGCCTCCCTAGTAGCTGGGACTGTAGGCACTTGCCACCACACGTGGCTAATTTTTGTATTTTTAGTAGAGATGGGGTTTCACCGTGTTAGCCAGGATGGTCTCGATCTCCCGACCTCGTGATCTACCCATCTCGGCGTCCCAAAGTGCTGGGATTACAGCCATGAGCCACTGTGCCCAGCCAGGATTCACATATTTAAAGTCTCTAGTTAATGATTTTTAGTATGTTAACAGAGTTGCATCACTATCCATAATCAATTTTAGGATATTTTTGTTACTTGTAAAAGAAATCCCTACCTACTGGCAGTCACTTCCCATCACTACATGTCCCCCATGTTGAGGTAACTACTAATCTATTTTTGGTCTTTATACATTTATTTATTCTGGGCATTTCCTACAAATGGAAATGCATAATAAATGGACTTTTATGGCTGGCTTATTTCATTTGTAATGTTTTCAGAGTTCGTCCATGTTGTAGCATGAAGCAGTATATTATTTCTTTTTTATTATTGCATAACAGTCCATTGTATGTCTATACCACATTTTGTCTAGCCATTCATCAATTTATGGACATTTTGGATTGTATTATCTTTTTAGCTAATATGAATAATGCTAACAATACAGAAATGTTAACATTTCTGTAAAAGTTTTTGTGTTGACATACGATTCTGTTAATTTTTAGTATATAGCTAAGGATAGAATTACTGGGTCATATAGTAATTCTATGTTTACTATTTTGATGAAATACCAACATGTTTTCCAAAATAGCATAACATTTTATATTCCCAAAATGAGAATTCCAATTTCTCCACTTCTTTGCCAACACTTATTTTTGTCTCTCTTTTAATTATATAGCCATTCTTGTTGGTTTAAAGTGACATCTCATTGTGGCTTTGATTTGCATTTGCTTAATGGCTAATGATGTTGAGCATCTTTTCTGTGCTTATTAGCCATATGTATGTCATTTTTAGAAAAGTGTCTATTTCATAGCCGTCCTTATTTTTTTTTAACTGGATTACTTATGCTTTTGTTTTGGGTTTTAGGGTTGAGTTGGAAGTGTTCTTTATATATTCTGTATGCAAGTCCTTTATCAGATACATAATTTGCAAATATTTTCTCTCCAACCTGTAAGTTATTTTCTCATTTGTTTTTCATGATGACCTTTAAGAGAAAAACTACATTTTGATAAAATTTAACTAATTGTATTTATTTATCTAGTAACTTGTGCTTTAGTGCAGTGTCTAAGAAGGATTTGCTTTAAAAATCCAGACACAGAGAGTTACTCCTAATTTTCATTTTTCTTTTAAGATTTTATTTTCTCATAAGGGTTTTCTCCTAAATGGAAAAGCTTTTTATTTTGAGTTAATTTTTATGTGTGGTGTATAAAAGGTGCTCAACATTATTATTTTGTATATTCACTTGTCTCATGACTATTCATTCAAAAACGTTTTCTTAATCTACAAAATTGGTTGGATATCTTTTTTGAAATCATATATATATATGATCTCTCTCTCTCTCTCTCTCTCTCTCTCTCTCTATATATATATATATATATATATATATATATATATATTTTTTTTTTTTTTTTTGAGACAGAGTCTGGCTCTGTCGCCCAGGTGGGACTGCAGTGGTTCGTGATCTCAGCTCACTGCAAGCTCTGCCTCCCGGATTCACGCCATTCTCCTGCCTCAGCCTCCTAAGTAGCTGGGACTACAGGCTCCCACCATCACACCTGGCTAATTTTTTTGTATTTTTTTTTTTTTTTTTTTTTAGTAGAGACGGGGTTTCACCGTGTTAGCCAGGATGGTCTTGATCTGCTGACCTCTTGATCTGACCACCTCGGCCTCCCAAAGTGCTGGGATTGCAGGCGTGAGAAACCGTGCCCAGCCTGAAATTATATATTTATTACAAGTATTTATTGAAATCTTCTGTAAAGTTATGGACATATTTTTAGGGTTTTATGGTCTATTTGCAAAACAATAACTTAAGAATAAAGGAATGACACAGTGCTCTCATTTTTAAATGGAGAAATATAAAAATATAAATTAAGTACAAAAAAATCTCAAACTGAGTCTTGAGGCATTATAGCTAAAAAAAAAATACTATGGGAAAATACATAATTCTGTGGCAAAATGTGTCATGTTTAGAAAATAACACGAGGCCATGTGTTGCTGGAAGATAGATCTGTATTGCTGAAAGGAAAATTATAAAAATCAAATGTAAAAATATAAAGCTCTATATATGTCACTGTAAAGGATTCTATTTCATCCAGTCGATAATGGAGAAGCAATGAAAACACCAGTAGAAATGTGACACTGGGTGCACGTGTGAGATTGAAGGTAGAAGAAAAAACTATTCAGGTAGATTTTGCTGTAAAATTACAGGGGGTGAAGATTACCAATGAACAGATATTTTTTGTCACAGCAGCTGTGACAAAATAAAGTTTGTCTAAAAAGATATGTTAAAATACGGAACAAATTAAGATAAGTATATGTATTCTTCCATGGTTAGGAGAAATAAAATTGTACTCTTGTAAAGGTTTTCATTTTATATGAACTGAAAAAACATTGTTTCCACATAGAATATAAAAAATTACGAAAGCATGATTTAGTTTCTCAAAAAATACTATACACACAAACCCACAAAACACACACACATGCATGAGTTAAAGCAAAGAGAACAGAATGAAATATTTGAAACATTGTTACTCAACCCTAAAGAAGGCAGAAAAAGTGAAAAAACAGAGAAAAGATAGAAAACAACAGCATGAGGGTGAAAAAAGAGAAAGGAAATAGCATGATGGTAAGCTTAAATTCAAAAATGCCAACAACAGCAGAAATGCAAATAAACAACAAAATACTTAGAACACAGAGACAGTCATAATGGAAAATAAAGCAAGCCCAAATTAAATGTTTTCAAAAAGTATACTTTTTATTAAAAATATCAGACAAGCTGAAAACAAGAGAATACAAAAATATTATAGAATATAAAAGTCGACATATTTAACTTAATATTATACTGAGTGTTACCAAAATAAAGAGAATACTCTCATAGTAATAAAGCATGAATTTACAAGAGAAACTAATAATCCCAATATAGTATGTACCTAGTAACAAACTTTAAATTATAAAATAGGTAATTAATTTTTAAAAAGAGAAAAATCTGCAGGCATTATTATTATTAATTTAATTCTATTTTTTTCAAAATTGTGGAAGAAATTAGCAGAAAGATAGTAGTGGCATTGACTATTTGAACAATTCTGGCAGTCCACTTGATACATTTATTTGTAGAAAGTCACAGCTAACAACCTCAAGTTACATATTTTTTTTCAGGTACATACAAAAGAATGAACAAGACAAATGATAAATGAGACTATGAAAAATGTTCACAGAAAATTTGACCACAAAATGCACCATCACATTATCCTACTATCTTTTTAGTGTTTTTGATAGTTACAGTGATACCTTATCTTTCATATTTCACTGACTCTTTCTGTTTTTTTTTTGAGACGGAGTCTTTCTTTGTCAACCAGGCTAGAGTGCAGTGGCGTGATCTCCATTCATGCAGCCTCCACCTCCTGGATTCATGCAATTCTCCTGCCTCAGCCTTCTGAGTAGCTGGGATTACAGGTGCCCGCCACCAAACCCAGCTAATTTTTGTATTTTTAATAGAGATTGGGTTTCACCATCTTGAACAGGCTGCTCTCGAACTCCTGACCTCATGATCCACCTGCCTCGACCTCCCAAAGTGTTGGGATTACAGGGGTGAGTCACCGCGCCCAGCCTATATTTCACTAATTCTTATTGTATATACCTTGGCTTATTATTTTATTTATTTTTTAAATTTAGATTATTATTTCTTTTAAAAGTAAAAACTTACAGGTAATGTGCCTTTATTTTCTAATGTGAGTATGAAATGCTATGTTATTAAAAGCAGTGGTAGTCGTATTTCGTTCTTTTATATCCTTACTAACATTTTTCACTTATTGTATCAATTATTGAGAAAGGAATACTAAATTATCCACCTTTAGTAGATAATCGTTTTTTTCCTCACAGTTCTCTTGACTTTTCTATCACGTATTTTGAAGCTTTGTTATTAGGTATGAAAATAACTATGATTGCCATGTCCCTCACAGATAATTGGAGCTTTGTTGAATTTGTTCTTTAATTCTGTCAATATTTTACTTTGCTTGTATATTGAAGTTTTTAAGTTAGGAACATACTTATTTAAAATTGTTCAATCTTCTTGATATTGGTTCCTTTCATCATCGTCTCACCTCTTTACTTCTGATCATATTCCATGTTTGATATCTAGGTTGTCTGGCATTATTTTAATTTCTGCATATTTCTTGGAATCATATTTGTCTGTTTTTGCAGCTATAAAGAAATACCTGAGACTGAGTAACTTATAAAAAAGGAGGTTTAATTGGCTCATGGTTCTGCAGGCTGTACAGGAAGCATACTGCCAGTATTTGCTTCTGGGGAGGCCTCTGGAAGCTTACAATCATAGCAAGAGGATGTCCAAGTAGAAGCTTGCATGTCAAATGGCAAAAGCAGGAGCAAGAGAGAGTGTGTGTGTGTGGGGAGAAGGGTTAGAGTTGGAGGTGTCACACACTTAACCAGCTCTCATGAGAACACACTCACTATTATGAGGCCAGCATCAAGCCATGAAGGACTCTTCACCATGATCCAATCACTTTCTACCAGGACATGCATCCAATACTAAGGATGACAATTCCATAGGAGATTTGGTGGGGACACAAATCTAAACCATATCATGAATAATTGTTGCCCAGAACACCCTATTCTACTATTTTTTTTCTTTTAAATTACCATGCCTTTATGTTTAAAATAGAGGTTTATTCAACATAGCATATTTTAAATATGGTTTGGGCTGGTTGTGTGGAACATTTAAACTAACTGTAATTAGAAATATGGTTGAGTTTGTCTATTAAATTGATATGTTTTCATGTGGTCCTTCTGCTTTTTGTTTATTTTGTCAACTTCGTTGTTTTTGTAACAAATTTATAGTTTAATAGTCTATTTAATCTTCATAATAGCCTTATAAATTATAAATCTTTTAATTTGCATTTTATTTTTATGCTTCCTCTAGTATTTGTAATATGTCTTTACCTTATAGACTCTAATTTGATACAATATTGCACTGTGATATGTATAATGTAAATATCAGAATTTTATATTTCTACTTTTCCTTTGATCCTTTTGGCAATCACATAAAGTTACTTCACTTCTATCTAAGCTATACATTGCACAATGCTTGGTAATTATTTTTGCTTTGAAAATCAATTGTCTGTTAAATACATTTATTAATAAAAATCAATGTTTGTTTTAATTAAGTTACATATTTACCACTATGAAACTCCCTATTGGTTTTTGTAGATTCAGGTTTCCCTGCATTACCATTTCTTTTTGATCTAATGACGTAGCATCAGTGAACTTACAACACATTGTCTCAGCTCTGTTTTTCTGAAAAAGGAATTCTATTTAGTCGGAAAAATGTTCTGTCATTTGTCATAGTGCTTAGTGTTTTCTGACACTGACCAACATATACTCCAATTTTCTACCCTCATCACCCAACATATATTTAGGTGGTTATTAAAAATTATAGAGAAGAAGCAGAATAACATGGCCAAACAGGGGAAACCACTGACCACTGTCCCCACAGGAACACCAAACTGAACAACTATCAGAAAAAAACAAACAAACAAAAAAACACCTTAATAAGCACCAAAGTCAGCTGAGCAATCACAGTACCTGGTTTTAAAATCATAGCAAGGAAAGATGCAGTAAACGGAGTAGAAAAAACAGTCTTGACTTGTAGATGCTGTCCCTCTGTCATCCCCAGACAGTTTCCACATGGTGCAGAGAAAGAATCTGTTTGCTTTGGAGAGGCAGCGTGCAGTGATTGTGAAACTTTGCATTGGAACTCAGTGCTGCCCTGTCACAGAAGAAAGCAACAACAGGAAGAATTCAGATGATGCCCACAGAGAGGGCATTTACAGTAGCCTTAGCTATAGGATAATCACCTATCCCAGTGGTGGAACCTGCGTGCCAACAAGCCTCACCACTCTGAGCTAAATGGCTCTGGGGTTCTAAATAAACTTGAAAGTCAGTCTAGGATTCAAGGACTGGAATTATTGGGCAAGTCTGGGTGTTGTGTTAGCTTCAGATCTAGTGGAATTGGGATTCATTCAAACCAGTTAAAAAGCAGACAGGGTGACCAAAGGAGTGTTTGTGTCATTCCTTCTCCAACCCCAGGCAGCACAACGTGCAGCTCTGGGAAAGACTTCTTCCTCCTGTTTGTGGAAAGGAGAGGGAAGAGTAAAGAGGACTTTGTTTTGAAACTTAGTTGCCAGCTCAGTCATAATAGGACAGGTCACTAGGCAGACTCCTGAGGTCTTCATTTCAGGCACTATGTTCTGGACAACATTTCTAGTCACACTGTGGGCCTGAAGAGAATCTACTGCCTTGAAAGGAAAGACCCAGTCCTGGAAGGATTCCTCACCTACTAACTAAAGATTTCATTAACCCTGAAGTGTCAACAGTGGTAGCCAAGAAGTACACACTGTGGGCCTTGGATGAGACTCCAAGATGTGCTGGCTTCAAGTGTGACACAGCGCATTTCCAGCTGTGGTGGCTATGGGGAGGGATACCTTCTGATGAAAGAAGGAGAGGGAAGAATAATGGGACTCTGTTTTGCAGCTTAGGTACTAGTTTAGCCACAGTGGGCTAGAGTACCAAGTGAGCTCTTGGGGTCCTCAATTCCAGGCCTTTGTTCAGGCATTTCTAGACCTGCCTAGGGTCAAAGGAGAGCCCACTGCACTGAAGGGAGAGTTCCAGGCCTGACATAATTCACCACAAGCAGACTGAAAAACCATTAAGCCTTGAGTGAACATTAGCAGTAGCTAGGCAGTAGTTACCATGGGCCTTGGGCAGTGGTAGCCATGGGGAGACACTCTTTTGCTAGTAGAAAGGGGAAGAGTGGAAAGGACTTTGTCTTGTGGCTTGGGTGCCACCTCAGCCCCAGCAAAATAAAGCACCAGATAGGTTCCAGTGGTTTCCATTTCTAGATTCTGACTCCTGGATTGTATCCCTGTAATTGCCTGGGACTAGGGAAAACTCATTGCACTGATGGGAAGGACACGAACCTGGGTGGTTTTGCAAACTGCTGATTATAGAGCCGCTGGGCTTTGAGGGAAAATCAGCAACAACCAGGCAGTAGGTGCTTCAGGATCCAGACAAGAAATCAGTGCTGTGCTGGCTTTAGATATGATGCAGCACAGTCCCAGTGGTGGTGCCCACAGAGGTGCTTTTGTCACCCCTCCACAAGCTCCAGGAAGTTAAGCAGAGAGACAGAGAAAGAGAGAGAAAGGTGCTATTTGTTTGGGGAAAAAATAGGAGAGAAAAACAAGAGTTTCCATGGTTTGGAGTGCCTCCAAATGCAGCTATGGCTGTAGTGACCAAAACCCAACACCAAGTCACAACACCCAAGTTCCTTCAAATACCTGGAAAGACTTCCCAAGAAGTACAGTTACAAACAAACCTATGCTGCAAAGACAACGATGAATACATAACTCTTCAAAGCCCAGACACTGACAAACATCCACAAGCATCAGAACAATCCAGGGAAACATGACCTCACCAGAGCAACTAATTGAGGCAACAAGGACCAATCTTGGGAGACATAGATATGTGACCTTTAAGACAGAAAATTCAAAATAGCTGCGTTGAGGAAACTCAATGCACTTAAAGATAGCACAAACAAGGCAGTCAGAATACTATGAGATAAACTGAGCAAAGAGATTGAAATAACTAAAAAGAATCAAGCAGAAATTCTGGAGTTGAAAAATGCAACTGACATACTGAAGACTGAACCAGGGTATTAGTCCATTTTCATACAGCTATAAACCACTGCTCACATCTGGGTGATTCATAAAGGAAAGAGGTTTAATTTACTCACAGTTCAGCATTGTTGGGGAGGCCTCAGGAAACTTACAATCATGGTGGAAGGTGAAAGGGAAGCAGGGCACATTTTCTCACAAGGTGGCAGGAAAGAGAAGGGCTGAGTGAAGGGAAAGAGCCCCTTATAAAACCATCAGCTCTCATGAGAACTCAGTCACTATCATGAGAACAGCATGGGGGAAACTGCCCCCATAATTCAGTTACTCTCCCCTTGACACATGGGAATTATTGGGATTAAAATTCAAGATGAGATTTGAGTGGGGACACAGACCCTAGCCATATCAATCAGATTCTCTTAACAACAAAAATGATGAAGTAGAAGAAAAAACTTAGTGAGCTTGAAAACAGGCTACTTGAAAATACACAGAGAAAAACAAAAGTAAAAAGAAGTAAAAAGAATAAAGCACACATACAAGATCTAGCAAATAGCCTCCAAAAGCAAATGTAAGAGTAATTTGCCTTAAACAGGAGGTAGATAGAGATACATGGGGATAGAAAGTGTATTCAAAGGGGGCCAAGTTTGGTGGTTCACTCCCGTAACCCCAGCACTTTGTGAGGCCGAGGCAGGTGGATCACCTGAGTTCAGGAGTTCAAGGCCAGCCTGACCAATATGGTGAAACCTCATCCCTACTAAAAATACAAAACGTTATCCTGGCATGGTGGCATGCACCTGTAGTCCCAGCTACTCAGGAGGCTGAGACAGGAGAACTGCTTGAACCTGGGAGGGGTTTCAGTGAGCTGAGATTGTACCATTCCACTCCAGTTTGGGTGAGAAAGTTAGACTCTGTCTCAAATAAATTAAAAAAAAAAAAAAGAAAGTTTATTCACAGTTTATTCAAAGGGATAACAGAGAACCTCTAAATCCTAGAGAAAGGAATAAATATTCAAGTCTAAGAAGGTTATAGAACACCAAGCAGATTTAAGCCAAATAAGCCTACCTCAATACATTTAACAATCAAACTCCCAAAGGTCAAGGAAATAGGAAGGATTCTAAAAGCAGCAAGAGAAAAGAAATAAATAGCATGCAACTGAGCTGCAATACCCCTGACAGTATGATTCTCAGTGAAAACTTTATAGTCCAGAAGAGAGTGGGGTGACATATTTATATGCTAAAGGGAAAAACAAACAACAACAACAAAAAAAAAACATTTGTATTCTAGATTAATAGGTTCGGTGAACATATCCTCCAAGCATGAAGGAGAAATAAAGACTTTCACAAACGAACAAAAGCTGAGGTGATCCATTAACACCAAAACTGTCCTACAAGAAATGCTCAAGGGAATTCTTCAATCTGAAGAAAAAGAATGGTAATAAGCAATAAGAAAACATCTGAAGGTTCAAAAGTCACTCGTAACAGTAACTATACAGAAAAACACAGAATAATACAATGATTCTAATAATTGTAATTGTGGTGTGTGAACTACTCATATCTTGAGTAGAAGACTAAAAGATGAACCAAGAAAATTGATCACTATGACCACTTTTCAAGATATCAACAAATAGAACAAACAAAAAATGCTTGGGGCTTCCATCCTTTGAAGCAATGACCTGAACTGTACCTTGGCCCCTTTTAGCCATGGCTGAAGTGTCTGGGTCACAGGGCACCAAGTCTCAAGGCTGCACATAGCAGGTGGGGCCTGGACCTGTCCCAGTAAACCATTTTTCCCTTCTAGACCTCTGGGCTAGATGAGGGTCTGCTGCTAAAGTCTCTGATATGTCCTGGAGACATTTTCCTTATTGTCTGGTTGATTGACATTTGGCTCTTTGTTACTTATGCAAATTTCTGCAGCTGGTTTGAATTTTTCTCCAGAAAATAGACTTTTCTTTTCTATTGCATCATCAGGCTGCAAAGTTTCCAAATTTTTATGCTCTGCTTCCTCTTTAATGCTTTGCTGCTTAGAAATTTCTTCTGCCAGATACCCTAAATCATCTGTCTCAAGTTCAAAGTTTCAAAGATCTCTGGGGCAGGGGCAAAATGTTACCCATCTATTTTTATAGCAAGAGTGATCTTTACTCCTGTTCTCAACAAGTTCCTCATCTCCATCTGAGACCACCTCTGCCTGGACTTTATTGTCCATATCACTATCAGCATTTTTGTCAAAGCCATTTGACAAGTCTCTAGAAGTTCCGACCTTTCCCACATTTTTCTCTGTCTGAGCCCTCCAAATGTATAAGAAGTTCCAAAGTTTTCCACATTTTTCTGTCTTCTTGTGAGCCCTCCAAACTTTTTCAACCTCTGCCTGTTACCCAGTTCCAAAGTTGCTTTCACATTTTTCGGTATCTTTACAGTAGCATCTGACTCTTTGTGGTACCAATTTGCTGAATTAGTCCATTCTCATGCTGCTATAAGGAAATACCTGAGATTGGTTAATTTATAAAGGTAAAAAGTCAACTAACTCACAGTTCTGCTGGTCTGGGAAGGCTTCAGGAAACTTACAATCATGATGGAAGAGGACGCACACACATCCATCTTCACATGGTGGCAGGAAGGAGAAGAAGGAGAGCTGAGTTAAGCGGGAAGCCCCTTATAAAACCATCAGATATCGTGAGAACTTGCTCACTATCATGAGAATAGCATGGGGGAAATCAGCCTGATGATTCAATTACCTGCCACTGGGTTTCTCCCATGATATGCGGAGATATGGCAACTACAGTTCAAGTTGAGATTTGGGTGGGGACACAGCCAGACCATATCACTGGTTGTCACATAATTCATAACCAAAATATATAAGGAGTTTAAACAAGTATATAGAAAAAAAATCTAATAATTTACTAAAATATGGGCAAATTATATGAAGAGACATTTCTCAAAAGGAGACATACAAATAGCAAACAAGTATATAAATAGGTGCTCCAAATTATTGAACATTAGAGAAATGCAAATCAAAGCTACAGTGAAATATCTCAACTCAGTCGAAATGGCTTTTATTCAAAAGATAGTCAATAACAAATGCTGGTGAGGTTTTGGAGAAAAGGATACCCTCATACACTGCTTGTTGGAAGGTAAATTAGTATAACCACTATGGAGTCCAGTTTGGAAGTTCCTCAAAACACTAAAAATAGAGCTACCATATGATCAGGCAATCCTACTGCTAGGTGTACACCCAAAAGAAAGCAAATAAGTATATTTAAGAGATATCTGTACTCCTATGTTTATTGCAGCACTATTCAAAACAGCTAAGATTTTGAAACAACCAAGTGTACATTAACAGAAGAAAGGACAAGAAAAATGTGGTACATATACATAACAGAGTATTCTTCAGCCATAAAAAGAATGAAATTCTGTTATTTGCAACAATATGTATGGAATTGAAAGTTATTACGTTAAGTGAAGTAAGCCAGGAGGAGAAAGACAAACTTCACATGTATTTGCAGGAGCTTATTATTTAAAAGAGCTGAACTTATGGAGATATAGAGTAGAAGGATGATTACCAGAGGCTGGGAAGGATGTGGGTTGGGGAACTGGGGATGTTTTATGGGTACAAAATTACAATTACATAGAATGAATAAGATCTTGGGGAGGTGGGGATGTTTGATGGGTACAATATTACAGTTAGATAGAATGAATAAGATCTAGCACTTGATAGCACAGCAGGATAACCACAGTAAATAATAATTTATTGTACATTTTTAAATAACTAAAAGAGTATAATTGATTGCTTTGTAACACAAAGAAAAGATAAGTGCTTGAGGTGGTAGATACCCTATTTACCCTGATGTAATTATTACTCATTTTATGTCTGTATCAAAATATCTCATATACCTTATAAATATATACAGCTACTACATAACCACAAATACTAAAATTAAAAAATAAAACTATATAACTTCTGCTTACATGTTATTTTAATTCGGAAATAATCATAAATTCACAAGAAGTTGCAAAAATATACAAGGAGGTGCTCTGCACCTATATTCATTCATTTTGTGCTATTATGATGGAATAGCACAGACTTTATTATAACTCCCCAAATGTTGACATCTTGCAGTAACTATACACAATGAGAAAACTGGAAAACTGAAATTGTTACAAGCCAATGAGCTTATTCAGATTTCGCCATTTATGCATGTCCTCATTTAGGTGTGTATGTGTAATTATTTGCATTTTGCCACGTGTTGTTTCATGTAACCACCACCAAAATCAACATACAGAATTTTTCCATCATCTCCAGATTCCCTCATGCTAGCCTCTTACGGCCAGTCATCCTTACCTCCTGTTCCCATCCCTAACCACCGGCAACTACTAGTCTGTTCTTTATCTCTGTTTGTTTGATTTTTATTTAATGAACGTTATGTAAATAGAATAACACAGCATGTGCCATTTTAACACTGGCTTTTTTTTCACACAGCAGAACTTTGTTGATATACATGTAAAACTTATTAATCGTTTGTTATTTTTAGTGCTAAGTAGTGTTGCATGACACGAATGCACCAGAGTTTGTTTCTTTTACCCATTAAGGGATACACATATTATTCTCAAATTCTGGATATTACAAATTCTGTCTGCTATAAATATTTGTATACAGCTTTTATGTGGACATAATTTTATTTTGGGGGATAAATATCCAAGAATGCCATTGCTGGGTCATATGGACAGGTGTATCTTTAGTTTTAAAAGAAACTGCTGCATGATTTTCTAGAGTAGCTTTATTATCTTCCAGTTTCACCAGAAATGTATGAGTGATAGTTACATGACATCCTCATCAGCGTTTGATGTCATCACAACTTTTAGGCCATTGTGAAAGGTGAGTATTGATATCTGTTTTTAATATTTGTTGATCTAATGGCTATCAATCTAAAACATGTTTTCCTTTGCTCACTTGCTATCTTCTCCAGTGAAAAACTTTTTATGTATTTTTTCATGTTCTCATTTTTAAATACTGCCAAGTGTTGAGTTCTTTCCATCCTCATTTTGAGATATTTTATTATTTGTCTTCTCTTTGTTTCTTCTGTTTCTCAGTACATTTTTTTCTTCCTTTTTTGACTACCTTTTTTAAAGAAGTTTGAAGTTCACAGAAAAATTGAAATGAAGGCATAGAAATGTCCTATATATACCCTGACTCCACATATGCATGACTCCCTCATTACCAACATCTTCCATCAGTATGGTACATTTGTTACAATTGATGAACTTACGTTGACACATCATAATCACTCAAAACCATAGTTGATATTGGGATTCACTCTTGGTATACATTCTATGGATTGGGATAAAATATAATGACATGTATCTACCTATATAATACAATGTGTAGTTTTTCTTTAACTGCCCTCAAATCCTTTGTGCTCCACCTGTTCATGCTTTTCTCCCTCCCAACCCCTGGCAATCACTGATCTTTTTACTGTCTTCATAGCTTTGCCTTTTCCAGAATGTCATAACGTTGAAATAGTAGGGTATGTAACCTTTTCACACTGGCTTCTTTAACTTAGGATGCATTTAAGTTTTCCCTGTGTCTTTTCATGATGTCATACCTCGTCTCATTTAATGCTGAATAATATTCCAGTGTCTGGATACACCACAGTTTATTTATTCACTCATATATTGAAGGGCACCTTGGTTACTTTCAACTCAGTGACTACTGATTCATATGACAAAGGCATGTTTACATTTGTCAGAAACTGCCAAACTACCTGTATTAGTCTGTTCTCACGTTGCTAGTAAAAGACTGGGTAATTTATAAAAGAAAAAGGTTTAATTGATGCACAGTCCAGCATGGCTGGGGAAGCCTCAGGAAACTTACAATCGTGGTAGAAGGGGAAACAAACACTTCCTCCTTCACATGGTGGCAGCAAAGAGAAGTGACGAGCAAAAGTGGGAAAAGCCCCTATAAAACCATCAGATCTCGTGAAGAACTCACTCATTATCACGAGAACGGCAGCATGGGGGTAACCAACCCCATGATTCAATTGCCTCCCACTGGGTCCATCTCACAACATGTAGGGATTATGGAAATTACAATCCAAGATGAGATTTGGTTGGGGCCAAGGCCAAACCACATAATTATCTACAAAAGTGGCTGTACCATTTTGCAGCACCCCCGCTCCCAGCAATAAATGAGTATTCAATGCATTTGTAGTGGTATTTCATTGTTATTTTAATTTGCTTTTCTCTAATGACGTGTGATGTGCAGCATCTTCTATATGCTTATTTGCCATTTCTATATTTTCTTTGGTGAGGTGTCTGGCAAGGCCTCTGGCACATTATTTAATCCGTTTGTTTGTTTTCTTACTGTAGAGTTTTGAGAATTTTTTTTCTTGTCTTCTTTTAGATTGTCTAGACATGTTTACTCTTCTGTCTTAATTTATAATGATTTCAGTCATATTGCTTTGACAATTTTTTAGTGGTTTCTCTAGATATCACAATATATGTGTAAAAACACAGACTACATCACACGTTTTACTACCTCTAGTGACTATGACTTAGATCCCTTTACCTTTCCTATTTTTAAAATATAATTTTTTTAAGTATTTACACTATGTATAGTTGGTAACACATTAGGTGTTATAATGTTTGCTTTAAATTTAAAATATAATTTAAGAAATTCATAAAGGAAAGAATTCTGATATCTGCTTCTATTTTTTATTTATTATTTTGCTCTTCTTTCCTTTATGAAGATAGAAGTCCCTTCTCTTGTTTATTCATTTTTTTCTTTTTAGAGAGGTTTATTTAGTCATTATTTAAAGAAATATCCTCTTGTGACAAATTCTTGGTTTCCCCCACCTGTCACTCCGCCAGTCTGGTCTCTTATGTTCCTTCCTTCTGATCTTATATTTTCTGGTATAAAATCCATTGTCATTCAAGTTTATGTATTCGTATGGAAAAGAGATCATTATTCTCTTGCTGTTTCCAAGATTTTATCTTTGTCTTTCCTTTCTAGAAGTTTAATAATGACATGATGTGGCATAAATTTCTGTGGACTTGTTCTATTTGGAATTTTCTCAGTTTCATAAATTTATAGATTTATGTCTTTTGCTATATTTAGTGAACTTTTAGTTCTTATTTCTTCCAATAACTTTTTAGCCCTGCTTTTTTTCTACTGTCATTCTAGGATCCCAATAATATGAACAACAAAATGTTAGATTTATTGTTATAGTCCCAGAGGTCTTTGAGCCTCTGTGCTTTTTGCTTTTTCAGTCTATATCCTCTCTGTTATTCAGACTGAGTAAATACTATATCTGTCCTCAAGGTCACTGAGTCTGTTCTCTCTCATCTCCAGTCTATGGATCTTATCCAAGAGTCTTGTTTGTTTGTTTTGTTACTTGCAACTATAATTTTCACTTAGTTCTTTTTTATATAACTTTAGTTTTCACTTAGCTCTTTTTTATATAACTTTAATTTCTTTGAGGAGATTATCTATTTTTTCTTTAGTTTCAATACAATTTATAATTGCTTGTTGAAGCAAATTTATGAACCATTAAATTCATGAAGTTGTGATTTAATGGTTTGTTGTATGATCACTGGCTTTTTGGTTATATCCTGGACATTTTATAAAGTACATTTGGAGAATATGAATCTTATATATATCCGTCTTAGTAGGCAGTCACTCTGATTAGGTTTAGTGTGTACTTTCTAGAACACTCTATATGCTAAAGCTCCACTTTAGTATTGTGAGCTCCTGACATCATATTCTTATCTGCTTTGTTATGAGGGTTTCACTGCAACACTTGCTAAATCTATTCTGGTTCCAGCCACCATGGTAGCAAGGTTCTTCCCTCAGCCACCAGGTATTGCTACGATGGAGGGTGGGGGTGGGAGGTAGATGTTGGGCCTGCAGAACAGAGTGTGTCTGTCAGTCTATTCTCCGACTGTTAGATGCTCGTAGCTTCCTATTTTATCTCTACCATTCTCTTTAGGGAGAAGAAGCACCACTTTAGCTGTTTCCTTATCCATGTGTTGGGAGGAGGAAAATGTTTGGCCTTAGTCTTCTTCTGTTGCTAGATGAATGGCCAGGGACAGCTGCATCTAGATAACTCTGTAATTAAGTGGAGTGTCATGGAACACTTGACTTGGTTTATCTGTTGCTGTAAGTTAGAGAGGTAGAAGTTGCTGGACTTACGCTGTCTTTTGCCACAGAGTGGTGGGCCAGAAGTAACTAGGCTTGATAGTAATGCAGATGCAGGCCAAGGGGTCTGTCTGTTTCTGCCTGTCATGGAGCAGGGCATGGTTCTCCCTCTCTAGGTTCACTGAATCACATGGTAGGCATCACACCACACTTCCTGTGTGATGGATAGAAGAAAAGTCACCCTATCTCACTTTGGTGACACTTACTGCCCTGAAGATAGAGAAAGCCTGCCATTGCTCAGACTTCACTGACTCTCTAGATGAAGACTGATGGGGCCCATCACGGTTGGTTAGTGTGGGATGAGTAAAGCATTGGTTCAACTTGACCATGCTGATGTCACCTTTAAGGCAGATCAGTCTTCTCTGCCAGTGGCTGTGGCACATAGGATTAGGTCAGCCTTGCCAATGATACTGACACCAGTCTCTGTGGGATAATCAAGCTATATACCATGGGTTGTGGGTCATGAGCTGCTTCTCCCTGCTAGATCTCCACTGGACATTTTTGTTTCCAATCCTTTGGCCAAAGAGTCTAGGCTTTTCTAGGTTTTGTTATGTCTGCTTGTTTGTTGGTTTGATTTTATCTATTCTTAGTGGTAGTTCTGGGTAGTAGACCTCTGTGATGCCTGATTTGATATATATGGAGATAAAATGGGAGCTAAAACAAACAAATAAAAACAGTGTTATTGTTTGACCGCAGTATCATTCTTCAAGTTCTAAGCTTTCTAATCAGTCGTCTTCTTCTTCTCAATTCTCTAAGTCATTTTGTGGTATTCTTGTTTTAAAAATTATTTCCAGGATATTTAGTTGTATGAGAGGTTGGATGAAGGAAAAAGTGAGTTCACGACATCCAGAAATTTAAGATTAAAATAAAGAATGTTTATTCTAAATTCAACTATAGCTCTTATGTGAATTCTATTTTCTCTTGACTCTCTA
The DNA here is from genome assembly GCF_007565055.1 of Rhinopithecus roxellana. Taxonomy (NCBI): domain Eukaryota; kingdom Metazoa; phylum Chordata; class Mammalia; order Primates; family Cercopithecidae; genus Rhinopithecus; species Rhinopithecus roxellana. The sequence goes on along the minus strand of NC_044561.1, from coordinate 65,692,689 downwards.
ATCACTTTTTTCTACAATTAATTTTTATCATGGTATCCTCTTTTGTTTGTTTGTTTGTTTGTTTGTTTAGATGGAGTCTCACTCTGTCACCTGGGCTGGAGTGCAGTGGCACGATCTTGGCTCACTGCAATTTCTGCCTCCCGGGTTCAAGCGGTTATCCTGCCTCAGTCTGCTGAGTAACTGGGATTACAGGTGCCTGCCACTACTCCCAGCTAATTTTTTCAGTGGCCGAGGCAGGCGGATCATGAGGTCAGGTGTTTGAAACCAGAGTAGTGAAAATCGGTCTCTACTAACGTACAAAAAATTTGTTTTTAAGTAATCCATTTTACCAGGTTTATTAACATCCACCCTTAAACACACACACACCATTTGTTCCTAACATCTTGACAATGCATTATCCCACAGCCCACAGTCCCTCTATTCTGATATTGACTGCTCCCACTTCTGCACAGTTCTCATTCTGAACTTTCCTTTAGGACATTCGTGAGTTTATCCAAAATTTTCCACATACCATGTAGTCTTTCTCTTTCTCTGTCCTTATTTATCTAGGGTACATTCTTAATTAACTGTCTGAGAAAAAAGTAGACCCAAATGGAAATCTCCAAATGCTTGGAACAAAAATACTTCTATTTTAATATCCTATTTTATTAATTATTTAGCTGGGTATGGAATTCTAAGTAAAAATTAATTTGTACTCAGGCAGTTTTGCAGTGCTGCTGCTGAGATGCATTAATGGCATACTTAATTTGAACTGTCTTATGGGTTTCTATTATTATTATAACTTATTGAAGAGCAATATATGTGCCAAAATGTGCACATTTTGAAGTAAGTAATTTGATATATTTTGATCAACTGGGTACATCTATGTAGCCTTAGCCTGCTTTGGTTTACTTTTATTTTCTCTTGGTGCAGTTAGTATCTTTTTATCTTCATGGAGTTTTTAAATTTTATAATCTGATTCATAACTTAATGCAGGTCTTTTTTTTCCTTTCCTCGTTTTTCATGTTGGAAATGTTGATCACTTTAGGAATTTGTTTTACTCAACCGAAAGCCTTCTTTTTTCTTTGTTTGTTTGATTTTTGGTACATGGGTCCACTGCCATTCACCAATGAGCTCAGGGCAACAGCAGAAAGACCAATCCAAATGACACAACGAACGAACAATTTCAGTATCAGAACAAATCATACAGAGAAACAATGGAAAAGGGACCTTGCTTATTTTCCGGTTCATGATTGTCACCATACACTGATGTAGATAGATTATAAGAGAGTTGAAGTGACCAAATGATATAATGATACGGTTTATTACACAAAATAACTTGTCCAGCTTCATTTTGAGAAGTACTAAGTCAGGAAAATCACAGATCTCAAAAACTCTGGCCTGTATTTATATACTTGTAGAAGTCTTATGAACACATTGTTTGTTCTTTCTCTTACTTTGATTGGATTCTGTCTTCTAGTACTTACCAGGAGCCAGAATGTGAATTCTATCTGGACCCTTTAGTCTTGTACGTATATATATTTATTTTAATGCATCCTTAAAATATAAAGAAGGGCAGTAGTTTGCTTTTCTTAATAAATGTCTTTTGCATCTGGTCAGTTCTTACCCCAGTGATTACTTAGTTTATTTCCACTTGGCTTTTGTAATCAAATATATTCCAAGATATAGACTCAGTTTTCCAGACTGCATTAAACCAATCAATCTCTTTTTCTTTTTCCACACCATTTATAAATTGTTTTGTGCAAGATTTTTTTTCTCTCAATTTTTGTCTGTTGATTTCTAAAAACAAGTTTGCGTCTATCTATACTTGTCTTCCTATCTATCTATACATCAAATATTTTTCATTCTAACACTCTTCATTATACTCCTTACCATTCTTTCCTTCCCCCTCCCCATGAGATGGAGTCTTGTTCTGTTGCCGAGAGCTGGAGTGCAATGGCGCGATCTCAGCTCACTGCAACTTCTGCCTCCCAGGTTCAAGCAATTCTCCTGCCTCAGCCTCCCAAGTAGCTTGGATTACAGGCATGCACCACCACACCCTGCTAATTTTTCTTTAGTAAAGATGGGATTTCACCATGTTGGCCAGGTTGGTCTCAAATTCCTGACCTCGTGATCTCCCCGCCTGGGCCTCCCAACGTGCTGGGATTTCAGGCGTGAGCCACTGCTCCCAGTCTCATTCTTTAATAATAGGGTTTATATTGTTTTTTTTGTTATCTTTCTGAATATCATAAATAATCCGATACTGAATTTCCTGGTCCTCTACCTATACTTCATTTTTTTTAATGTCATAATATATTCAGTTGCTATTCCAACTCTTTAATTGATTTATTGTCATCGATAATCTATTCCTATTAGAATTCCTCTACTATAACTTTATCACTTTTTGGGGATTGATAAATGCATGTGGTCAGTAGCTTAATCTAACTAAATGCCTGTTGTAAAATATATAATCACAATTTTCATGGGCAGAAGAAAAATAAATATCTTTTGAACATTAACTTGAAAGATAATAAAGACATTAATAGGCACAAAATAATAGCAATACACTTAGCTGTATTTGAGTGAATAAGTAATCTTAAAAACAGTAGGTATAATATGTAAATTAATGACTTAAAAATTGCTTTCTTTTTTTTCTTTAATGGCTGACTAGAAGCATTTCAAGTACAACTGATCCACTTAGAAGAACCAAAATAGTGTGCAGGCAATCATGTTTGGAATACATTTTGCAAGAGGCAACATGGAAGACCAACAGAAAAATGAAAGTATACACCAAAATCGAGGAAGGGTAAGGAAAACAGGTAGCCTGCATGCCTGAGGCCAGCTGGGAACCAGGAATGACTCCCCAGTACAGGAAAGGTTGAGTGTTGTTCTTTGGTTCATGTTTTCACTGGGGAACCCACAGTCAACATTATATTGGAGAGAAAATTTAATTTTCTCTAAGATCTAGAACAAGACAAGGATGCCCAGTTTCACCACTGTTATTTAACATAATACTGAAAGTCCTAGCCAGAGCCACTGGGCAAGATTAAAGGCATCCAAATTAGAAAAGAGAAAGTCAAATTATTCTCCCTTGCTGATGATATAACCTTATATTTAGATAAACCTAAAGATTTCACCAGAAAGAACTCTCAGATTTGTTAAATGAATTTAATAAAGTTGTAGACATTAAAATTACTATACAAAAATCAGTAGCATTTCAATACACTAATAACTATCTAGCCTAGAACAAAATCAAGAAAGTATTGCAAGAGATTAAAACAACCTTTTGGCCGGGTATGGTGGCTCATGCCTGTAATCCCAGCACTTTGGGAGGCCAACGCAGGCAAATCACCTGAGGTTAGGAGTTCAAGACCAGCCTGGTCAACATAGTGAAACCCTGTCTCTACTAAAAATACAACAAATTAGCTGGGTGCAGAGGTGTGTACCTGTAATCCCAGCTATTCAGGAGGCTGAGGCAGGAGAATCACTTGAACCCAGGAGACGGAGGTTGCAGGGAGCCAAGACCGCTCCACTGCCCTCCAGCATGGGTGACAGAGTGAGACATCGACTCAAACAAACAAACAAAAATCTCATTTAATCTCCAAGAAGATAAAATAGATCTTTTATTTCCTTGGTTAAATATTCTACATAGCTTTAAAAATAAAAATACCTAGGAATACATGTAACCAAGGAGGTAAAAGATTGCTACAATGAAAACTTCATAAAACTGATGAAAGAAACTGTGGATGCCACAAGCAAATAGAAAAGCATACCATGCTCATGTGTTGGAAAAATCAATATCATGAAAATGACTGAATGGCCCTAAAAGAAATTTGGATTCAATGCAATTCTTATTTAAATGTTAACTTCATATTTCACACAAAAAAAATAAAACAATCCAAAATTTTATGTGGAACCAAAAAAGAGTGGAACAGTCAAAGCAATCCTAAGGAAAAAGAATAAAGTTGGAGGCATCCTACTTCAAATTATATCACAAGGCTATAGTAAACAAAACAGCATAGTACTGGTATAAAAATAGACACACTGATAAGGTGAACAGGAATAGAAAACTCAACAATAAAGCCACATATTTACAGTCAATTGATCTTTGACAGAACTGACAAAAACTTACATTTGGGAAAGGATATCCTTTTCAATAAATGAGGTTATGAAAACTGGATTGCTATTGCATAAAAATGAAGCTGAACTCCTATCTCTAACCATACGTAAAAATCAACTAAAGATGGATTAAAGATTTAAATGTAAGAACTAAAACTATAAAAATACTAGAATAACATCCAGAGAAAACTCTCTTGGACAATGACCTGGACAAAAACTTTATTACTAGGACCTCAGAAACACAAGCAACAAAAACAAAAAACAGACAAATGGGGCTTAATTAAACTAAAAAGCTTCTTTCTGTACAGCAAAATAAAGGATCAACAAAGTTAATGGGTAACTGGCAGAATGGAAGAAAATATTTTCAAGCCATTTATCCAACAGTAGACTCATATCCAGAATGTATAAGGAACTCAACTCAACAACAACAATAAAAAATAATACTAATCCCATTAATACAGGGGTCCTCAAACCCTGGGCTATGAACCAGTACTGGTCTTTGGCCTTTGGTGGTTCACTGGGTTGTGAACTAGTATCAGTCTTAGGAACTGGGTGGCACAGCAGGAGGTGGGTGGTGGAGAGTGAGCATTACCACCTGAGCTCTACCTCCTGTCAGATCAGTGGCAACATTAGATTCTCATTGGAGCACAAACCTAATTATGAACCACACATGTGAAAGATCTAAGTTGTGCACAGTTTATGAGAATTTAATTAATGCCTGATGATCTGAGGTGGAAAAGTTTAATCCCAAAACCAACTCCCCAAAATTCCCTGTCCATGGAAAAATTGTCTTCCATGAAAATGGTCCCTAGTACCAAAAAGTTTGGGGACTACTGCATTAAAAAGTGATCAAAGAACCTTAATAGGTACTTTTAAAAAGAAGGCATACAAATAGCCAATTGATATGTGAAAAAAGGTTCAACATCACTAATCATCAAAGAGATGCAAATTAAAACTACAATGAAATATCATTTTATCCCAGTGAGAATGACTATTATTAAAAAGAAAAAAATAGCAGATGTTGACAAAAATGTGGAGAAAAGGAATGCTTATACACTTTTGGTGGGAATGTAAATTAGTACCACCTCTATGGGAAACAATAAGGACATTTCTCAAGGAACTAAAAATAGAACTAAAATTCAATCCAGCAATCCTACTACCGAGTATCTACCCAAAGGAAAAAAATGAATATATCAAAAATTACCTGCACTTAAATGCTTGTTACAGCATTATTCACAATTGTTCCTATTCCTTTTCACAATAGGAATCAAAATAAGTATCCATTAATTGATGATTTCAGAAAGAAAATGTGGTATACTTACACATTAGATTACTATTCAGTTATAAAAAAGAACAAAATGGCCTGGAGCAGTGGTTCATGTCCATAATCACAGCACTTTGGTAGGCCGAGGCAGGAGGATCACTTGAGGCCGGACATTCAAGATCAGCCTGGGCAACATAGCGAAACCCTTTCACTACAAAAAAATTAAAATATTAGTCACGTATGGTGGTAACTCACCCCTGTAGTCCAAGCTACTCCCAAGGCTGAAGCAGGAGGATCACTTGAGCCCAGGAGTCCGAGGTTGCAGTGATCTATGGTCATGTCACTGCACTCCAGCTCAAGTGATAGAGTGAGACCCTGTCCCCCAAAATATAATAAATAAATAAATAAATAAATAAATAAATAAATAAATAAACATTTTTGGAGTAACATGGATAAAACTCGAGGTCATTATCTAAAGTGAAACATGCCAGACACAGAAAGTAAATAATCACATGTTCTCACTCATTAATAAGTTCTAAAAACTGTGTACCCATGGTCAGAGAAAGTGGAATGATAGATAATGGAGACTCGGAAGGGTGAGAAGGTGGATGAAGACAAATTACTTAATGGGTATAATGTACATTATTTGGGTGATGGATACCCTAAAAGTCATGACTTGACGACTATGCAAAATATACATTTTAAAAAATTGCACCCAAACTCCATAAATTTTATATATATATAATATCTATATCTATATCTATATTATATATAGATATATATCTGCTTCTACAGAACTGGTTAGCAAACTGGCTACAGAACACTTCTGTAAATTTCTTGCCACTCAGTGTATAAACTGATGATGTTTTTTATTATATTCATTTCATTATTTATTCAAAAGCATCATTATACTGACTCATTTAGGCATCTAATAAATGGAAAGATGTCTCATATTAAGGTAAATTAAATGGTCACATTGATTATGTTGATGTGTATAATAATATTTTAATATATAATACTTCAGTCATTTAAATATAACACAAGTTTGTAAGTGGAAGATCTATAAAGGAAGAGTAGTAATTACTAATAACTGTTACAAAAATTATAATAAAGGCTAATGTATTATATTCACAAATATAGTGAGTAAAACTTTGTTAATGCATATTGATGCATCTAAGAGAGTTTACAGAAAAATAAAAATTAAGTTAACTGTTTAAAATGTCTTGGTTTATACTAAAAAAAGCATGATTCCATAGTCCCACACTACCATTAGAGTTAAATACAATTACATTTAGTAGCACTTGCATGAACAGAAATATACCTTATTTTAATTTTATTTCAATTCACAACATTGCACTTTTTAAGTGTATGTATCTGTAAAACTATATTTTTACTAGGTTACTATGGTAAAAATCAGTTTTTACAGTAGCAAAATATATTTTTATTATGTTACTATTGTAAAAACCAGTAACAGAGTATATTTTTTACTAGGTTACCAGTTTATACAATAGTAATCTAGTAAAAATGCATACTTTTGTTACTTTTTAAAACATCATTTCAGAAAAAGAAATACACAAAAAGCCAATCCATACTATTCAAGCAGAATTAAATTTCCTATCCAATCATGTGTTTTCTCAGAGTTAGAATAAAACATATTAGGATATGCTTCTGTACACAAAGCTTCATAGAATATCTGGGCATATGTAATTTTTGTTTGTTTGCAAGCACTTGTATTGGAGATACAGATATTCATAGTTAAACAACTAGAGTTCTACCCAACACATGCTGAAAAACAACAGCACCCTCCCACATTTCTCACTTCTCTGATTTCCATTTCACAGAGGCAGAAGCTTTATAAGCTTTAGCTACTTTCTTCTTGTGTTTGTCTCCATTTAAAAATAGATATATGTGGCTGGGCACGGTGGCTCACACCTGTAATCCCAGCACTTTGGAAGGCCGAGGTGGGCAGATCACGAGGTCAAGAGATCGAGACCATCCCAGCCAACATGGTGAAACCCTGTCTCTGATAAAAATACAAAAATTAGCTGGGTGTGTTGGCGGGTGCCTGTAATCCCAGCTACTCGGGAGGCTGAGGCAGGAGAATTGCTTGAACTCAGGAGGTGGAGGTTGCAGTGAGCCAAGATCTCCACTGCACTCCAGCCTGGTGACAGAATGAGACTCCATCTCAATAAATAAATAAATAAATAAATAAATAAATAAATAAATAATATATATATATATATATATATATTTAGCTTGTCTTCTTGAGAATATTTTTAAGTGAAGCCAAAGAAAAATACAATTACCTCTCTTACATCCATCTCCACATGGGTGTGCACAACGTTCTCTTAACTTTTTAAAAATAATTGTATCATAATTTTGGGCTACATCAGTATTAGATGTTGACATTATAGACTAGATAATTATTACTTATAGACACAAATTTATTATATCATGATTTTATTCTCTTGCCTGTAAAATTTATGTTTTCTCTAGAATACTCGATTTTTTTCTGTTTGCTTGGTTTTCCATGTATTTGTAATAAAATATATTTTAACTTTCCACCAGAAATGTCACTTTTCTTTCAGTACTTTCATCTAGTTTACCAACTTTTTCTATTTTTTGGAGAAAGTCCTGTTGAAATCTTTCTTACTGTTCCTTTGTAGAGTATTTTGGTGTTTTTATGGATACTGTATTATTCTTTCTTCTAGGATATAAATATTGTTTATTTACTTACATTTCCCTTTTTCCTGCTTCCTGAATGTTCTCTTTCCTTAGATTTCTTCTATGTGTCTGTATGCTTTGATATCAGTGTTTCATGTTAGACGTTTTCTGCTGTTTACCGAGTCTTGCTTTTCTCTTCGTATTTAAGAGTAGGGTAGTCTTTAAACTGAATGAAAGCTCTGTGTAGATTGGAGGAGCTTCTTGATTTTCATTTTATTGGAAAATGATCTTCCCAGACCCTTACATTAAAGACACCAACCAAGAAAGTATTTGCACATTTCTTTTCATAAACCGACAGGTGTTGCTTGGAGGAATCCTTTAGTCTCTGTGCGGAATTTTAAGCCTGGCTACCATTGTTCTCACAGGTTGTTTCAGAAACTGTCTAGTGAGAACTTTTCACCACTGTTCTGAAGACTGACTTTACAATTACTTCCATGATTAGAGTACCATTAGTTGCAGCTGTATCTTGTAACCTCTTCAGAGTCTATTGGGCTCAATGTCCCCAGAGAGTAAATTTACAGTCTACTGGCAAAGGGAGAAGAACCCATTTATCAGATTGAATGTATGATAGTTGGTATCAGGGATCTAATCTTTGCTTAGACAGATTTCATATGATTTCTCCTGTTGCAGCTTCATAGGCACCCCGCAATTTTAGAGATATGTGGATCATCGATAACAATTCCCAAGACATTCTGAGAATCTCAGCTTTATTTTTGTTTTCTGATTTCCCACTCTGTCTGCTTCTGTTTTGTTTCTTTTATCCATCTGCTTTCCTGTTTCCAAAGCCTGGTTTGTCTTCTCTGCTCTCATTGTCTTTGTAATTTTGATCTATTTGTTGTTTGAAACCACTATTTTCATGTGAGTGTACTTTTAAAAAAACAGCCCTAAACCATTCATTTCAGAAAGTCTAATTAATGCCCCTCTACTTGCTCCTATAGTGTTCTACCAATTTTTTAAAACTATGATAAACTACTTTGTTCTAAGGTCTTAACAGCATGCAACAAATGAAGATTTTTATGGGATAAATAATATATCTTACCAAAAAGGACAGTTATTAATTCATTGGGAGGATTAACATCAATTGAATTTTGCACATCTTCCAAAATCAAGTGAATTATAAGATAAAGTGTACTAATTCATCATGTAGTCCTCTTCCATGTAGTATGCATTTATAAGATGTTTGAAATGCACTTGTGTACAAAATATATCATCCCTCTGTCCTAGAGCTTACACTCTAGTGTGGTGATAGTCAAATAGGTTATGGAGTGCATTACATATTTTCCAAAATGTCAAGTGCAGCATGCTATGTGTATTAGTCAAGGTTCTCTATGGGGATAGGACTAATAGGATCGGCGTATCTATGAAAGAGTTTATTAAAGAGTCATGACTCACACGATCACAAGATGAAGTCCCACAATAGACCATCTGCAAGCTGAAGAGTAAGGAAGTCAGTCCAAGTCCCCAAACCTCAAGAGTAGGGAAGCTGACCGTGCAGCCTTCAGTCTGTGGCAGAAAGCCCAAGAACACCTGGCAAACCACTGATGGAAAGTCCAAGAGTCCAAAAGGGGAAGAACTTGGAGTCTCATGTTCGAGAGTAGGAAGCATCCAGCATGGGAGAAAGATGAAGGCTGGAAGACTTAGCCAGTCTAGTCCTTCCACGTTCTTTATTCCACACCTGCTTTATTCTAGCTACTCTGGCAGCTAATTAGATGATGCCCACCCAGATGGAGGGTGGATCTGCCTCTCCCAGCCCATTGTCTCAAAAGTTAATCTCCTTTGGCAATGCCCTCACAGACACACTCAGGAACAATACTTTGCATCCTTCAATCCAATCTAGTTGATATTCAATATTAACCATCACACTATGAAATCATCTACTCTGGCTACTCAATCAATTTTAGTGGTCATTAAATGATTTATTTATAAAGTCACATTTAAGCAACTACTTAAAAGACAAATTAGATTTAGCCAAAATAAAACTATGGAAAGAAGTTTTAAAATAGTATGTAAAGCCTGGCTGGGGATTGCAATCCATATTTTCTCACAAGAAAACATGTTGGGAAGTTACATGGGAAAATCATTATATAAAACCATAGCCAAGTAATAGATTATTTTGGAAATTATTCATTTAAAGTGGTTGGAAGCTTTTTTAGTATAGAAAGCACAAGAATGATTAGAATACATTTTTACTCAATAAATATTCATAATATGTGGCTAGGAGAGGCATGGTTCATTTAGGGAAACCAGTAATAACGGCAATTATCATAGTCCAGAAAAATGATTTTGGTTATTTGGATTAACTTGTGAAATAAAGAAAAGTGGGTGAAATTTTAGATGATTATGAAATGAAATCTACAAAAATGTGTGTTTATTGGTATGATGGTTAATTTAATGTGCCAACTTGTCTGGACTAAGGGATACTCAAAGAGCTGGTAAATCATTATTTCTGTGTGTGTTTGTGAAGCTGTTTCCAGAAAAGATAAGAATTTACATTGGTAGAATGAATAAAGAAAACAATGCTTACCTGTCTGAGTGAGTGCCATTCAATCCTTTGAAGGCCAGAATAGACTAAAAGACAGGGGCAAAGAGAGTTCTCTCTCTTTGTTTGAGCTGGGAAATCTATCTTGTTCTGCTAGCAAACATTGGAGCTTCTGGTTCTCAAGCCTTGGGGCTCAGACTTGGACTTACTCCACTGACTTTCCTAATTCTCAGATCTTTGGACTTGGATTAGGCCTATACCACTGGCTGTCCTGGACCTCTGGCTTGCAGATGGAAGTTTGTGGGACTTTTCATCCATCTCTTTGTGTGAGCTGATCCCTCATAATAAATCTCTTTGTATATATCCATACCTGTGTCTATAATCTATTGCATTCTCTCTCTCTCTCTCTCTCTCTCTCTATATATATATATATATACACACACACACATATATACACACACATATATTATATAAGACTTCTGTTATGCAGGCAAATAGTGTATGTATGTGTATATATATATATGCACTATTTGTTTAGTTTCACTGGAGCAGCATGACTAATATGATTGGATATGCAGGATGTAGAAAAAAGAGGCATCAGGAATGGTTTTCAATTCCTGATTCAATTTCAAGATTGTGGAGGGGTGAAGGCAGAAAGGATACAGAGAAAAACCTGTTAGAGAGGCAGGAAGAAAATCGAGAGAGTGTAAAGACATTGCTGCCAAAAGAGCAGTGTATTCAAAAGAGTAAGAGATCTGCTCCAACGTCAAAGTACAAAAGACCTGAAATATAGCTAGAGCTAGTGACCCTGATGTTACACAATCAAATGACCAGCTCTGAATTTGTTTTCTGTTTCTTACATTTCCTGTTGCCCCAGTGTTTTTATACAAATACATTAAAATACAATTTGAAATTAAGATAGTAACATAGTAAAAAACAGTCATGTTTGAACACTGTGGTCTGCATGCACATTAGGCAAATGTGAAAACTATGAATATTATTCTGGGTTATTTGTGCATTAATGAAATGCCTAGCTAGTTATTTTCTAATGACCCACTTTGGTTAACTGATCAGCTCTGATGAGAATATTAAAGTGCCTTGGTTTTAGTTTGAATGCTAATATTCTTTGCAGATGTTTGAAACACCATTTAGATGATCATAACTATTTGTTTAGAATGATGACAAATAATTAGCTCATTCCTAAGCCAGAGGGAGCATTTATTTTCTTCCCCTGAATAAAAAGGGGATTTTTCTTATTGTTAAAAAATTAAAAACCTCTTATTATATCATTTTAAAATATAAAAACCTAGCCATGCAATATGAGATTTTGTTAATGTTTGTAACAATGAAATAGAGAAAATCATTACTTGTGCCAGTAATCAATGCAGATAGATTAAACATATAGACTCATATAACATTAGATTCCTCAAATCTGAATTCTACTTTTACCCAGCCCCTCCAGATGCAAGAAAGACATTTGTGAAAAGACAATGAAGCATGCATAACATTATATTTCAATTGTCTTGGCGTTTAGCTCCTAAATTCAATATAGAACATGGCTGGACTATGCTTTTGCATGGAAAAGACTTTTGTTATACAGGCAATATTAACCTCAGAATACAGATTGGCCTTCATCTATCCCAAGCCCACACCTAAAACACAGATTCAGGTATACTATTGAAAATAAAAATCTTAAATATATCTGATAGCTAAAGAGGCTCATGAAAATGTCAATGTATACTACATGCATTCAAACTTTAGCCTTCTTGAAAGATTCACCTCAGAGAGAACACTTCGTCAAGGCAGAGTATCATAGATGGTGATCCATTTTTGATGTAGAGTGATAAAATAGAAAAGAAATAAAGAGATGAACCTTTAAATATAAACCAAAATTATCCTGAAATATTAACTCATTTATTGGTCAGGTAAGTTTTCCTCCTCTTCTCCTCCTCCACTTCCTGTAACTCTAAGAGGCTTAACGACTGGCTTTGTTATTTTCTAGGAGTAAGACTTCCTTCTGGGATTTGGATTGGGGCAGTCAAAATCATGGAGTATCAGAGAAAATACACTCACTTTTATGGAGATATTTCCTTGTCAGAGTCATCGTTTCTATTTAATTCCAGACTTTTGTGAATCAGTTTTGCTGTTACATCCAAAATCCTCTGAGGTGAATTAGGAGAGAGATATGAGTAAATTGATTCTAAAGGCTACTTTATCTAATGGCAAACAGTTATTCTAAAGAGTTACATAATACGTGTCAGAGATAAACAGAGCCAAAGAACGTCTTTCCGTCTTTAAGTCAATCTCTGGTCCACACAAATAAACAAAGACCTACAAAATATTTCTCCCTTTCCTTGTACTGGGAGATTGTACCTTAAAAGTCTCCATTCTTCAGTCAATCTTTGATATTCTACTTCAAACATAAATTGAATTTTTCCTTAGATTTGTATTATTCCAAAACTGTCTCTCATTGTGTCTTAATTTTTCAAAGTGCCAGATAATTAATGGAACACATTTTCCTGGCTCATCCTCAAGCTTCTTTAAGTAATTGTTTTAATTACTCTCATCTTTGCAATTTACTATTCTCTTCTCAAACCACTCCACTTTGAATTTCCATCTTCTTCTTGTCATAAAATTATTTTTTGATCATCAATTATTTGTATGTTGACAAATCCCAGTGACCTCAGTTCTGATACAATATTATTCTACTTCCTAACGTTGTTTGGTATAGAAGACAGCTCATATGTTTTTAAATATTCTATTTGTTTACAGGAATATCAAAATTATTCATTTTCTTGCCATCCTTTTCAATGCCCTCTGTCATTTCCACATTGTGACTTTATTTATAAACTTTGGAAGAAGCAAGGGTTCAGCTCTCGTTTCTTTTTCTTTACTTTCTATATTATTTCCATAGGTTCTTTGTTCTGATGCACATTATCTTCCAAGGACTCTCAAAATTATATCTCAAATGCCACAAAAGTTACATCCTATTCCCTACTTGATGTACTTAAGTGAGAAATTTCAAAATTTGTCTAAATCTTCTCCTTTCCCAAATGTCCATTTTAGTTACTTGCACCCACATTCAGTCAATTGTCACAGCTAAAAATTAAGCCAGTTTGCGATATTCCCTTTCATTCACTAGCGCATAATACCTTATAGTTCTATTAATTCTAACCAAAAACTCTGTTCTGATTTATGTGTGTGTGTGTGTGTGTGTGTGTGTGTGTGTGTGTGTGTGTGTGTGGTGTGGCTTTCTTTATCCTTCCCTAGCACCTGTGTCCAAAGCTAACTCTTATGGTTTACTGTAACAGCCTCTTAGGATGGCTCCCTCTTTTTACTTTTCACTCTTTATAATCAATTATCCACTGAATGGATAAAGAAATGGCTTAAAGTATACATAATATCAGTGTGACATATAATCTAAAAGAAGAATATTTTGGTACAGCAGAAATGGAAAACTATATCAAATGATGCTGAGAAACTAATAAAGATATTGACAGACAAGCAACCATGCAAATTCAGCAATACGAGGGTCGTTAGTGACCTTGATAAGAGCAGCTAGAGTGAAATGGTCTGGAATGGAGTGGGTTGTGAAAAGAAGGTAGGTGATTAACTGCAGAGAATATGCACAATTATTTTAAAGAGTTTTGGGTGAAAGCAAAGGGAAATCGATAAATAGCTGGAGAGGAATGTGAAAGAAGAGGGATTTTTGCATGAATGCGTATTTCATTATAAAGAACATCCAAGTATGTCTACATGATACGGAAAAATCCAGAAAAGGTGGAAATTTAAGTACAAGAGAGAAAAAAATGGGATGATGAAATTAAGACTTGATATATATTTAGCCACAGCAGCTAAAAATAGAAGATAAAATTACAGAGAGGAAAACGCTCTGACGAAACATAATCTGAAAATGTGACAGCTTTTTGCCTTCAAAGATATGCCTACATGTAACCTACTAATACGCTAGATGAAACACCAAGAACTTCAGTAAATAGAAGTAGCTGTGGGGCTAAATGCTATGCAAAAAAGCTTGGTGAAATCAAACTGGTAATGTAAGACAATAAAGCTTGTAAAAATAAAAATAAAATAATATCTTTTTAATCATGAGTAATATGAAGTAAAGTTTTTTTAAAAATAGAAGGTAAATAGTATTAGATATAAAATATATACATTTGGTTACATTAAAATTAAGAACTTTTATTTGCTAAAGGACGACCTACCTAAGAGAGTGAATAAAGGAATTCATGAGTACTCTTACCTCTTCTTGAAAAAATCATGCACTGTTTTGTAACACTCATATCTAATGCTGTGTAAAATCTGTAAATAAAAAGTCTAATATTCATAAAAAAGACAAAGATCAAAATGAAAATAGGAAAGGAGGGAATTCACACGCATGAAAGTAGATACTATTTCAAGGTCCAATAAATAAATAAACTTATTTTCAATACAATTATCTTTTAGCAACCAATGTGATATACCACCACAGAAGTACACAACTGGTTAACATTCAAAAGACAGAATATTCTAACTTTAGATATAAATATGGAAAAACTTAATGTGGACATGGAATAACTGAACTCTCATACATTTATGGTAAAATTTTAAATTAGTATGAACAACCATAAAACTTTTGTCAGAAAAACATTTTCAGTAAACAGTCTCATGACCTGTGACCCACAATTTTGCATCAGTGAACGCACAACAGATGTCAATGCAATGCATGTGCCCATCAAAAGACACAGACACGCATACTCTTAGAAGCTTTATTTCCAGTACCACAAAACTGGACCCAATTCTAACGGCATTTATCAAGTGAGTACAGAAATAAGTTCAATGTATTTCCTTCTTCTACAATAGTTTTGCCTTTGTAGAATTCTTCTTTTAATTTTTTTACACTTTGGCTTTAAAATTTCCATCCTTTTTTAAATTGACAAGTAAAAATTGTAGATATTTATGGTGTACAACATAATGCATTGACACATGTATACTTTGTGGAATGGCTAAAACAAACTTTAACGTATATTACCTCCTATGATTATCATTTTCATGGTAAGAACACATAACATTTTCATATTATTTAAAATTTGAATTTTCTTTTTGAAAAATAGTGGTATGACTGAATTTATACTGTTTTAAGCAATTTTTCCTTATTTTCAGTACTATTTCCTATTTTTCATTGTTTTCTCTTGGCAAAGAAATAATAAAAGGGGGTGAGAGAAGAAAAAAGAAGGAAAAAATAGGAGGAAGAGAGGGAGGGACAAAGAAGGAAGGAAGGAAGGAAGGAAGGAAGGAAGGAGGAAAGAAGAAAGGAAAGAAGGAAGGAAGGAGAAGAAGGAAGGAAGGAGAAGAAGGAGAAGGAAGGAAGAGGAAAGAAGAAAGGAAAGAAGGAAGGAAGGAAAGGAAGGAAGGAAGGAGGAAGAAGAAAGGAAGGAAGGAAGGAAGGAAGGAGGAAAGAAGAAAGGAAAGAAGGAAGGAAGGAAGGAAGGAGGAAGGAAGGAAGGAAAGGAGGGGAAAGAAGAAAGGAAGAAGGAAGGAAGGAAGGAAGGAAGGAAGGAAGGAAGGAAGGAAGGAAGGAGAGGAAAGAGGAAGGAAGAAGGAAGGAAGGAAGGAAGGAAGGAAGGAAGGAAGGAGGAAAGAGGAGGAGGAAAGAAGAAGGAAGGAGGAAGGAAGGAAGGAAGGAGGAAAGAAGAAAGGAAAGAAGGAAGGAAGGAAGGAAGGAAGGAAGGAAGGAAGGAAGGAGGGAAAGAAGAAAGGAAAGAAGGAAGGAAGGAAGGAAGGAAGGAAGGAAGGAGGAAAGAAGAAAGGAAAGAAGGAAGAAGGAAGGAGGAAGAGAAGAAAGAAAGGAAAGAAGGAAGGAAGGAGGAAGGAAGGAGGAAAGAGAAGAAGGAAAGAAGGAAGGAAGGAAGGAAGGAAGGAAGGAAGGAGGAAAGAAGAAAGGAAAGAAGGAAGGAAGGAAGGAAGGAAGGAGGAAGGAAGGAGGAAAGAAGAAGGAAAGAAGGAAAGGAAGGAAGGAAGGAAGGAAGGAGGAAGGAAGGAAGGAAGGAAGGAAGGAGGAAAGAAGAAAGGAAAGAAGGAAGGAAGGAAGGAAGGAAGGAAGGAAGGAAGGAGGAAAGAAGAAAGGAAAGAAGGAAGGAAGGAAGGAGGAAGGAAGGAAGGAAGGAAGGAGGAAAGAAGAAAGGAAGGAAGGAAGGAAGGAAGGAAGGAAGGAGGAAAGAAGAAAGGAAAGAAGGAAGGAAGGAAGGAAGGAAGGAGGAAAGAAGAAAGGAAAGAAGGAAGGAAGGAAGGAAGGAAGGAGGAAAGAAGAAAGGAAAGAAGGAAGGAAGGAAGGAAGGAGGGAAAGAAGAAAGGAAAGAAGGAAGGAAGGAAGGAAGGAAGGAAGGAGGAAAGAAGAAAGGAAAGAAGGAAGGAAGGAAGGAAGGAAGGAGGAAAGAAGAAAGGAAAGAAGGAAGGAAGGAAGGAAGGAAGGAAGGAGGAAAGAAGAAAGGAAAGAAGGAAGGAAGGAAGGAAGGAGGAAAGAAGAAAGGAAAGAAGGAAGGAAGGAAGGAAGGAAGGAGAAAAGGGAAAGGGAAACAAAGGAAGGAAGGAAAAGAAAGACAGATAAACTATTGAAGCAAAGAGATGTACATGTTGCTGCTGTTCATCCATTCTCAATGCCCTCCGATGTTTATGAAAAACGTAAGATTGTGGGTTCTGACCGCATTTTAAAAGGTTTTCAAAGAATGTCAGGAAATAATAGGTATGTAGAGTTTTAATGGTCATAAGGTTCTAATTTTCGTATTTAAGGAAACTTAAGCTGGGAGTGGTGTTTCACTCCTTTAATCCCAGCATTTTGGGAGGCTGAGGCAGGTGGATCACCTGAGATCAGGAGTCTGACACCAGCCTGGTCAACATGGTGAAACCCTGTCTCTACTAAAAATACAAAAATTAGCTGGGTGTGGTGGCTCAAGCCTGTAATCCCAGCTACTCGGGAGACTGAGGCAGGAGAATCTCTTGAACCTAGGAGGCGGAGGTTGCAATGAGCAGAGATCATGCCATTGCACTCCAGCCTGTGCGACAAGAGCGAAACTCTGTCTCAAAATAAATAAATAAATAAATAAATAAGAAAAAAGAAAACTTAAATGAATCAAATTTTATTATGTGATTTTTACATTTGCTACAAGTTGAACGTTTGACCCTCAAAATATATGGGTTTCAAAATAAAATAAACACAGCTTGACAGTGTAGACCAAATATACAATTTGTCTCCTGTCATTATTAGAATTAGTTCACTTTATTAAAAGAAATCAATCACTGAATTAAAAGAAATCTCAAAATTTTACTTTGAGAAAAAGAAAAAAGCAAAGTCAGTAAATCAGTCTTTCCAAATAGAAATGACTTCAATTTGAAGATACGTAACCTAAAGTGCATGATGAGTAATCGCCCCATTAATTTGATGAATGTAGACAGTAATTTGTGATGATTTAAGCCTCAAACTTCTATTTTTCCCTCAGATGCATAGAATTTGTTTTACTTTAATTATTTGGGTCATTGCCTTAATTTCCCATTTAACATTACTTGTAAAAAGACTTTCTTATTTTTAAAATATAGCCTTTTTAATGAAGTTCTTTCTACAACCAACTTTAGCCTTTAGCTTACCACGTTGTGACACTATATGTAAATAGCCACTTTAATAATGACATTTGGAATGGCTCCAAAAAGAAGAATAGTAGGAAAGCTGTGAATCAAGCTTTTGTGCCTTCAATTTTAAATGCATATTGTACCGTTACATTATTTGTCTTGGAACTAGAATATTTATTCTTAGATTTTTTTCTTAATCTCTTTCTTCCTCTTTCTCTTCCCCCTCTTCCCTTTGCCTCTCCCTCCATTCTGTGATATTTTGAACTACAGTTAAAAATTATAAATCGTATTTTAAAATTGGATTTTTATTTTAATTATATATTAAGTCATAAATTGCTATTAATTTAACATTAACATGCACTTCATTAAACGTGTTTAAAATATGAAAATGAAATTTTATTTTTGTTATAAACTAACACCTGTATATTTGAATTTTCAAAATTGAAACAAAATAAAAAATAGAGCTTAGTACTTTAAAAAATATGACCTTGAGGATCAAGTTAATATTCACCAAAAAATGAAAATTTTGCATTATATTAAATTTTGTTTTAGAATGACATACATATATGCCATTTTTCCTTAATTCTATTCAGCTTAACATTTTCAACTTAGAAAGTTTTTAATGCCCTCTTTTGCCTTTGAGATTGGTAAATGTTCATGCATTGAGAACAAAAGTAATGAATTAATTTTTACATTTAATTAAAATGTACTAATTACCAAAGAGAAATTGACAGAAATAATTACTATGTCAAACATAATAAGTTGAATTTTAGCTTTAATTTAGCTAAATTTTAATTCTCTATTTTTATCATCAATCAGAAAAGCAGGAATAATTTATTTTAAGTCATTAAGCAAGAATTTGCAATATCTAGGGTGATTTTTATGTTTTAGGGATCAGTTTATCACTTTGGTCTATTTGTATGAGACACTCAGGAGTCTTTGGCAGAGAAATTTACCCTAAAAAACTAGAAGTAAATAAAGCTATATTTGATACTATCATACACATGCATTTTTAAATCCTTGAATTCACCACCAAATAGCTTTCCTCTCATTTACTCAGCCATATTCCATGGTGAAACCCTAGAAATTGCACTGCCAATAATGACACCTTCATTGACATCCAAGCTTCTTGCACTTCAGCTTACACTCTTGACTTTCCAGTACATGTCCTCTAGTTCCCTAATATTTTATTCTTGGGGATTATTCTGGTCACAAAGTAACCAAAATCAAAGACACAAAACTAGCAGAATCACCAAGTCCCCTAACTGAATGATGTACTGAGGTACCATCTGTTGTCCTGTCCAAGGCCAGGTTTTCTTGTGCACTGGATTGCACAGGTTTTCTTGTGCACTGTATTGATGATCTGATCTCATTACATATGCATTTCTTCCCATTCACTTCTTCATAATTAACTGTTCCATCTTTCTTGAATTAGTCCTGTATGTACAAGCATACATGAAAAGAAAGAGAAAAAATCCCTCCCATGACCCTATATGTCCTGTAACTATTCATTTATTTCTATGCTCATTTTTACAACTGTACTATTTCTTTTATCTTTTCTGCCCAGGATTCTGTCCCTATAGTCCTCTCAAGCAGGAATTTACTTCTAAATGTTGACTTCAATGGTACTTTCTCAGAAATTATCTTACTTAGCCTGTAAGCAACATTTGACAAATTTGATTCACTCAGTTAAGGTAACACAACCATTTATAACAAAATGTCCCTGTCTGAAGACCTCTTGTGGCACAAGATATTTCTGTCCCAATATCCCTTCATGAGGACACAGATACCTTTCCCAAATTCCCTTTCTATGTTCTCCTATGTCATGGCCAAGTCTTATTTGATTATGTTCTATGGCAGATGATACCACTGACCAGAAGTTCGCCTGTGTAAAGAAACTCTTCCCTGCAGAGTTAAAAAATAATGATTATCTATAAATACAAAACTGGCTAGCCATATGCAGAAGACTGAAACTTGACCCCTTCCTTACACCTTATACAAAAATTAACTCAAAATGGATTAAGACCTAAAACCATAAAAGCCCTATAAGGAAACCTAGGCAATACCGCTCAGGACATAGGCATGGGCAAAGACTTCATGTCTAAAACACCAAAAGCAATGGCAACAAAAGCCAAAATTGACAAATGGGACCTAACTAAACTAAAGAGCTTCTTCTCAGCAAAGGAAACTATCCTCAGAGTGAACAGACAACCTATAGAATGGGAGAAAAATTTTGTAATCTATCAATCTGACAAAGGGCTAATATCCGGAATCTACAAGGAACATAAACGAATTTACAAGATAAAATCAAACAACCCCATCAAAAAGTGGGTGAAGTATATGAACAGACACTTCTCAAAAGAAGACATTTATGCAGCCAACAAACCTATGAACTAAAACTCATCATCACTGGGCATTAGAGAAATGTAAATCAACACCACAATGAGATACCATCTCAACGCCAGTTAGAATGACGATCATTAAAAAGGAAAGAAGAGATGCTGGAGAGGATGTGGATAAATAGGAACGATTTTTACACTGTTGGTGGGAGTGTAAATTAGTTCAACCATTGTGGAAGACAGTGTGGTAATTCCTCAAGGATCTAGAGCTAGAAATACCATTTGAGCCAGCAATCCCATTACTGGGTATATACCCAGAGGATTTTAAATCATTCTACTATAAAGACACATGCACACGTATGTTTATTGCAGCACTATTCACAATAGCAAAGACTTGGAACCAACCGAAATGACCATCAATGATAGACAAGATAAAGAAAAAGTGGCATGTAAACACCATGGAATACTATGCAGCCATAAAAAAGGATGAGTTCATGTCCTTGGCAGGGACATGGATGAAGCTAGAAACCATCATTTTCAACAAACTAACACAAGAACAGAAAAACGAACACCCCATGTTCTCACTCATAACTGGGAGCTGAACAATGAGAACACATGGACATAGGGAGAGGAACATCACACACCAGGGCCTGTGGGGGGTTGGACACTAGGGGAGAGACAGCATTAGAAGAAATACCTAATGTAGGTGATGGGTTGATGGGTGCAGCAAATCACCCTGTCACATATATACCTATGTAACAAAACTGCACGTTCTGCACATGTACCCCAAAACTTAAAGTATAATAAAAAAATTAATCTTATAAAGAGACCTTTCTTAGTTTGCTCGTTAATTTCACAGATTGTCAGATTGCCAAGGATTTACTGGTCACATTTTTTCTTCATGAACAGATAGACTAAAAACATTTCTCACCTTTCCTCTGCATTTAGTTTAGCAGCAGGTTACTGAGGAATAAGTATATAGAACCCTTCAGAAGTAGGCATAACTACTCCTATATGGTATTCTGTGTTCTCTAATGCTTTCTCTGATGGCTATAGAGGAGTATTGGGCTTAAGATGATGGAATCACAAAATTACAGGAAACTTGTCCGAGTGCCGTTTAATGAGTCATGCAATATTTACTGAATTATGGTTTAAGAACTAAATATTCTGTTAAGACACAGTGGTTTGGGGGTTAATTTAGTAGCTAAATATATGTTCCACATATCGTCTCCCCCTCTAGATCCTGATGCTCACATTTCAACCTGCTATCTAAAATAGGCTCTTGGAATGCTAATTAGCATCTGTACATTAAAATAACCAATACTTAATTCTGGATTTTCACTTTTCAAAAAAAAAAAAAAAAAAAACAAAAAACAGGTTTTTCCCCCAGTGTTCCCCTAGTTTGTGTGTAGTTCAGGCAAAATCCTCAGTCAGCACTGAGTGTTTTTGTATGGTCTCATCCTATTTCTAGTGTTATCAAATTATTTGGCTAAAACTTATAAATATATCCATAACGCAAACGCTTTCACTTCCTAGTATTATAACCCCAACTATGTTACCTCTTACTTAGAACATAGCCATAGCCTTCTAACTCTTTGATTTTGAATATAGTATCCTTCTGAGTTAAGTTTTCCAGTGGGTTTTCATCCCTTGCATACAAACATACATAACATAGCTTAAAATTATGCCCTGGATTTAGTCCTGATTTCATAAAGAAGCATTTGTAGGAGTCATGGAAAAATATTTTGACTTAAGAAATACATAGCTGTTTATATTAGGTGGTAAAAGTTAGCATTAGAGTGATAGCTAGAAGCCAGCAGTGTGGATTCTTCACTCTTGAATAGTGTGTAAAAACAAGAGTTTTCCTTTCTTCTGAGTAGAAATTTCCTAGACACAGAATATGTAATATTGAAAGTATTAGTGAAATGTCTCAATCCTATTTCCAAGGCTTCTTCATGACATTCTGTATGTTGTCTGTGATACACAGGACAAAGGTTGTTAATTATGGCAGAAGTCATACAAATAACACTTATAAGGCAATAATGCTTTTGAGATACATACTGAGAAGAAAATCTTTGCAAGTGATGATAAAGATTAAAAAATATAAACACCGGGAGTCATATATTTGATAAGGATCTTTTGTCAGTTGATCAGTGAGATAAATGGATGAGAAAAGAATATGTCATCTACTAGAGGACACCAGCCAAAGAATGATGAGGACTTGGATCTCTGTGGAGCAGTGATACTGCAGAGGAGATGATCAAGAAATAAAATTAACAGAATTTTATAATTTTGGGAACTATGGGACATTTGGGGAAAAAAGGAAGGGGCGAAAGTAAGTAATAATACAAGCTTTTGAAAATTTGGTGGCTTCTGTAACCATTACCTGATGTGGATTCTATAAGAGGCAAAGAATACTTTCTCACTTATGTATTGCCAAGGGTCATTTTAACTTTGATTGCAAAAATCAACTTGGAAATTTAATTGCTGCTTACATGCAACAATCAACTTGGAAATTTAATTGCTGCTTAAAATCTAAACTTCAGTGGAGGCAAACGGAAGTTGGTAACATGTATGATCCGAAAAATAATTTACCCATTACAACTAATTTATCTTCCTATTGTTCTAAGCACATGAATAAACAGCTCAATACACACACAAAAAAAGAGAAACATAATATTGAGAAGAACATCATCAGGTCTGTGATTCTAATAATAATTGGAGTTATTTTGTCTATAGTTTTTAAATTAAAAATTAATATCTTTTCTTCTATAGTTAAGTACAGTTGCTGGGTATAATTGAGCAGAGTGATATTATAACTAATTTGTGGCCCTCTCTCTCTCACATACAAGCACAAATTTCAGAAAGTAGCTATACTCATGGATCCTTACTCCTGAAAATCACTTGTAGAAGATATAATTCTAGCCTCTGTCATACAGCTGGAAATGACTGTGAAATAGAGATGCTCCAGACACAAGATACAGCCATGCAAAAAGATTAAAACTAACATTCATATTGCATAAGATTATGCAAAAGCTTTATTAACCTGCTATTTTCAATGCACATTAAATAACTAGAGCCTTTATCTGTCAGTTAGCTCCTATATAATTATTTTAATAGGCTACAGAGGCTCAATTGATCTGTAAGACTACATCACCATTTTATTTAAAAAATAAAGATATTGAGGCAAAATTAATTTTAGTTACTCTTGTGATGTATAGATATATATATGCTGGGGGAATTAAAAATAAAATAAAACTTATGATTGTATTTCCATTATATCACATTTTATCTTGATTTTGAGAGGAAGATAATAAATGTAATGGGAATATTACTATTAATAATAAAACCAAGAATAGTTATTAATATTATTATTTTTGGCTGGGCATTGTGGCTCATGCCTGTAATCTCAGCACTTTGGGAGGCCAAGGTGGGCAGATCACCTGAGGTCAGGAGTTTGAGACCAGCCTGGCCGACATGGTGAAACTCCCTCTCTGCTAAAAACACAAAAATTGGCTGGACATGGTGGCGGGTGCCTGTAATGCCAGCTACTTGGGAGGCTGAGGCAGGGAGAATCGCTTGAACCCAGGAGGCAGAGGTTGCAATGAGCTGATATTGCACTCCAGCCTAGATGAAAGAATGTAACTCCATCTCAAAAAAATATACATATATATATTTTTAAAATAATATTTATCTGTCAGCTCCTATATAATTATTTTAATAGGTTACAGAGGCTCATTGATTATATATATAATTAATTATATATAATATATTATGTATAATAAATATGTGTGTGTATATATATGTATATATAGTTACTAACACATTGAAAGTTGCACATATGCCAAGTACTGTTCTAACTGCTTTAGGCTTCTTATATGGCAACCCAAATATGGTATGCTAGTTTTTAAATTTGTGATATTCCTGACATTTTATTGGTAGAAATAATTTATGACATTGGTCATTGTGACATTTAATATCAATGATTTCCAAATTTATTTGCAAAATATGTCACAAATGTTTGTGTAGCTACTTAATTGTTCCTTCAAATAGTTAAAGCAAGTGGGAATCTTGTCTCTTGTATTAATGGCTGGCATAGCTGTGATGTCCTATGGATTTTTTTCATATAGTACAGTGATACCCAGACCCATTTCTAGAGATTCTAATTCCATTTGTTTGGAGTGCAGCCAAGGCATTGGGGTCTTTCTCTCTCTCTCTCTCTTTCTCTCTCTCTCAGTCTCTGTGTGTGTATGTGTGTGTGTGTGTGTGTTAAGGGAGGCATAAATAAATATCTTTTTAAAAATATACAAATAGTTCTATTGTTCAGTCAGTATTAGATACCAATGATTTGGAATTTGAATATTTGTTTCAGTGCTTATATTCTGGTAACAGAGAAAAGTCAATAAATAAGATATACCTACATGAGAATGAAATAGGTAATTTGCATGTTAAAAACAATATTTGTCTTTATAAGAAACTCACAGATGTTTTCCCAAAGTGATTGCATGTTTTACAAGGTCACTAGCAATGTGTGAGAAAAATATGTTCCATATTCTTGTTAAAAATAAGCACTCTCAGTCTTTTAAATATTATATATTCTATTGGACATAGTAGAAACTCATTGTGATTGACTTTGTAATGTTCTGATTATTAAAAGTAATAAGCATGCTTTTATGTGATTACATTTCTGTATATTTACTGAAATATTTGTTCAAAACATGTGCCTATGTTTTGAGTTGTTAGTCTACTTCCTGTTGAATTAGAAGGGTTTTTAAATATATATATTCCAGATACAATTTATTTGTCATGTACATATGCTTCAATTACTCTCTCCACAGCAAAGGACACATATGTTTATTGTTCCATACAATAAATACATATTCTTCAAGAGCAAAGGACAGCCATGTTTAGGGCCTATTATAAAATGTCAGGGTTCCCAGAGCTGAGTTCCACTCTTGCGATGGAATTCACTGTGGGTGTTGGTGTCATCTAATCCTCTTGTCATTGTCCTGGGCTTGGGGAATTAGTAAAATATGCTGACACTCTGGCAACTGTTATTTCCATGAGTAATGAACTTCTCTTCATCTCTGACCAGTGGATGTTAGTCACCAATATCCATGAGACTCTGGCACCCAAATTTGTTAGCTTGCAAGTTGGTTAAAATCTCAGGCCATTTACGACTCTTGAAAGCGACTTCAACTTCTGGGTACCTACTTATGATATATTCGGATTTGGCCATTAGTCCTCTCTTATGGGCTCATGGAGATCTCATAAAATGTATCTGAGGAAAAAATAAAATACAATAAGCAAAATCTTATTCCTAGAGTAGCATCTGTTGAAGAGGTATGACGCTGCATTACAATGGCATACCTATGTGGTTATATAGAAAAGTTGGAGGGACATCCTCCCAATGTTTGGTACGTCAAAAGTGAAGCTTGTTGCTCAATTTTTTGTATAAAATATGACCACAAGTAAAATATATACTGATTTTTAAGTAGTAAGATAGCTTAGTGCATGGTCATAGATTGTTGACATGAACACTTATAATGATTTTACGTTGATCGTAAGATGGATATTTTGAACATATTTTGTGTTCTATTTGGAAGCTCACCAAAGTTCACCCACTGTAAGGGAGGGTTTTGATAATCAAGAGAACCACTTATCCAATTCTGCATATGATTGTCAGCTTCTGTTCTCAGCCATACCATACTTGTTCATTAATTCATGACCTGTCATGACACCTGTCACTATTTCTGAGTGCTTGATCTGCCAAGGGTAGGATCCAAAGTGGAACCACTAGTATGCTCCCTCTCCATGAAAGAACAAACTGGCTACATGGTGGCAGGTTGATAATATTGAACCACTTTCAAATCTAAGATACACGATTATTATTTGTGTTATAAAATAAAATTAATGTTAATATTTATTTACCTTCCTTCCTTCCAACGTTTTTGCCCAAATGTAGATTGAGTGAATATCTTAGTAATTATTCTGCTACCTCAAACAATACTGCTTTTGACAAGTTAATCACTTTATAGAAAAGGAGGCAACGAGCAACACCTATTACAAGTAATGATTTTGATATATGGAGAAAGAGTTGTGACAGAATATTAAAATCTAATCTATGTCACTAGGTAATAAGAGCTTACATATTTAGGTTACCAATCTATGAGGAGTATGCCACAGACTTGGTATTTTAATAGTTTTATTGAAGCTGGAACATAGATATAAGAAACAAGAGACGTAAACAGAATACTCTCCCTACTACTTCTAATTGCACTCTCAGTTATTCTTACCTTTTATTTTTCCATCTTTGTCCTCTTCTTATTTAGAGGTCTTGTTGTCTGCAAGATAGGAGTGCTTCCAAAAGAGAACACAACAAAGGTTTGATTGAACTAGAAGCTGATATTTTGTCCTATCTGTTCTGATATACTCCTGTCATCTGGCTATTTGTGGTTCCTTATGACCATGGTGGTGATTGATCCTGATTATCATAAAGAAATGAGATTGTATGGGGTAACGGGTGTATGATGGTAAACCAAAACATTCTCTAGAACACCCAGACATGAATCCAGCGGTTGATGGGATTTCATGTCTTTCTTTTTAAGGAAAAGAATGATCATTTGTTCACTTACACAATTACACTTGGAACATACACATATTTTTCATTATGATTGTTTCTATGCTTTCATGTAGATAGAAAAGTGTGTTTCAAAGCTGATCATCCAGAGAAGTAGACTGATTGTGTGGAATGTTTTCTTTTTGTATTAAAACAGCCATTGCCCTTTTAATGTCTAGCTGTGTGTCAAGCACTGGACATATAGGATCTACATTTCCCAGACTCCCTTGCCAGTAGGATTCCAATATAGATGCTAAAATTAGAGGAGCATATAAAAGGTTTGGAAGTTGGAAGGAAAACAGACATCATTAATTTCCTACCCCTGCAGATATGTCAAGTGCTTGAATACATTGAAGAAATGCTGTTTGAGTGGCTAATTCCCTAGAGTACAGCTCTTCTTAATGATGCAGGCAGCTGGACCACTGGAAATAACTTCCCTGATTTCTACACTTACAGATTTCCTCCCATGATTCCTCCTGATAGCTGTTCCTTATCCTTTTCTAATACTTTTAAAGAAAACAAGTTTCCTGTATATATTCCATTTTTAAATTATTCTGTCAACCAGGCTGGAGTGCAGTGGTGCAGTCACAGCTCAGTGCAGCCTCAATCTTCAGGGCTCAGGTTCAAGTAATCCTCCTGCCTCAGCCTCCTGAGTAGCTGGGCCCATAGGTACATGCCACCACACCCAGCTAATTTGTTAATTTGAACTTTTTTTTAAATTTTTTTGTAGAATTGTTATGTTTTTATGCTGACCAGGCTGTTCTCAAACTCCAAACAATCCTCTTGCTCCAGCCTCCTGAGTAGCCGGGACTACAGGCATACACCACTGCTCCTGGCTTAAATTTCATTGTAATTTATATACCTGGAGTGTTTTCTGTTTTCATAGCAAACAGCTTATTTACATATTAATCTATTTTAGGAAATTAATAATGTCCTTTTAATTTCTGCATCATTTTGTTTTGAATTGTTTAGCAAAGTCAAGTAGTTCTAAACCTTGATGACCTGTATATTAAGATAATCTTTAAATTAAAATAAACAGGCTGGACGCAGTGGCTCATGCCTGTAATCTCAGCATTTTGGGAGGCCGAGGTGGGGGGATCACCCGAGGTCAGGAGTTCAAGACAAGCCTTGCCAACATGAGGAAACCCCATCTGTACTGAAAATTAAAAAAATAAAAAAT
Source organism: Rhinopithecus roxellana (assembly GCF_007565055.1). Taxonomy (NCBI): domain Eukaryota; kingdom Metazoa; phylum Chordata; class Mammalia; order Primates; family Cercopithecidae; genus Rhinopithecus; species Rhinopithecus roxellana. The sequence goes on along the minus strand of NC_044561.1, from coordinate 65,664,366 downwards.
TAGCAGTGCATGGTGGCAGGCTAATTTAAAATATACTTCTATCGTTATTCAGTATCTACCTTCTGATAATTTTATACTCCATTAATTTCAGAATAAGGACCTGAAAACACTGTATTTTCATTTTCTTCCATCCATAGTTTGTGCTATTGTTATCATACATTTTAAGAATGATGTAGGCCGGTCGCAGTGGCTCATGCCTGTAATCCCAGCACTTTGGAAGACTGATGGGGGAGGATCAGTTGAGATCAAGAGTTCGAGACCAGCCTGGCAAAAATGATGAAACCTGGTCTCTACCAAAAATACAGAAATTACCCAGGCCTAGTGGCACATGCCTGTACTCCCAGCTACTAGGGAGACTGAGGCAGGAGAATCACTTGAACCCAGGAGGTAGAGGTTGCAGTGAGCCAAGATCATGCTACTGCACTACAGCCTTGGCAACAGAGCAAGACTCTGTCTCAAAAAATTGATTAATTAATTAATTAAAACAAACAATGAAACAACTAGATAAACAACAAAGAGTCTTCTAACCTGCAAAATTTGCTAAGTTACATGAGTCCTATTCATAAACATCTCCGTTTGACTCCATGTGTCAGTTGATTTTCAAAGCTTTAAGCAAATTAGAATCATTTGAAAGGCTCGTTATAGCAGATTTCAGGGCCTTATCCTCAGATTCATGTTTCAAAGGTCTGGAGTGGGGTGCAAATATTTAAATTACTGAGTTCCTGGGTAACACTGATGCTGCTGGTTCATGGGAGGCATTTGAGAATCACATCTCTCACTGTATTTTAACATTTCACTTTCAGTTTCTTTTCAAATAAATATTGTCAACTGAAGAAAAAGTCAAGCTTTTAGAGAAATAGAGTTTGTCATGACAGCAACTGTGGCAAAGCAGCTGCTGCCGCCAGTACAGCTGGAGACGTGAGCCCACACTGGGGGCTGACCATGGGTCCACACTCTCTTGATGAGTGGAAGTCCCGTTGGATCAGAGTAAGATGGACAGTAGCTTTGGTTGTGATTGTGGTGAGCCGGAGCCACCTGATCACTAACAAAAGACATCTGTTAACCAACAGCCGCCAGGGCTTTCTGATGAAATATATAGCAACAAAGGAAGAAAAGAAGCAAAATGGAAATAGTGCTTGCCAGCACCTTAGAGCAATGGTGCTCAGGGCCAGTCCAACGTTGAATGTGTCTGCACTGTGAGAAGAATGTTCATAGAAGCCTGTTGTGTTGTGTGCATATTTATTCATATTTTTGTTAAACGTTAAATCATTTATCACAGTAAATCTGGGTGCATAGTATACAATTTCATTCCATTGGAGCTTCTTGAGTGTTTTCTTTAAATGTCTGAAGAGTTACTGTCCCTTTCTTGAACTATGAGTACTGCAATCTCTTAAATTCTCAATATGAGTAGAGCTTTTTGAGCTTTATATCTAAGGGGAACTGAACAAGCCTGTTTGGAAAATGCAATGCACATCAAGAAACTATCTTGCTGTGGAAGCATAATTATTTTTCTTCTCCATTTAAAAGATCTTTCCTTTTGATGTCAGTTTTCTTCCTTGTTTACACAAGTTCAACGATTCAAAAGGAAAACCCAATAGTAAAGATTTCAAACTGGCAGAGAAAGTTGAAAGTCTCATGAACATTCATGGTTTTGATCTGGGCTCTGGATATATGAACTTAAAACCTTTGGATTGTGGAGGCAATAGCTTGTTTTTTTTTTTTTTTTTTTTCTGCTCTAGATGATGACTGCGATAAAAGAGAATCCATCAAGAAAATTGTCCTTACTGATCCTCAGACTGTCAAAAATGCTCTACATGAAATCAAAATTATTAGAAGATTTGACATCATAACATTGTGAAAGTGTTTGAAATTCCTAGTACCAGTGGAAGCCAATTAACAAACAATGTGAACTCTCTTACCAAACTTAACAGTATTTACGTTTTTCAGAATTACATGGAGACAGACTTGGCGAATATGCTGGAGCAGGACACTTTACCGGAAGAGCATGCCAGACTTTTCATGTATCAGCTGCTAAGGTGGCTTAAGTATATTCACTCTGCAAATGTATTGCTCAGATATCTCAAACTAACTAATCTTTTCATTAACACTGAAGACATGATGCTGAAGATAGGGGACTTTGGTCTTGCAGAGATCATGGCTCCTCATTATTCCCATAATGATTATCTTTCTGATGGATTGGTAGCTAACTGGTACAGATCTCCACATCTTTTACTTTCTCCTAATAGTTATAGTAAAGCCATTGACATGTGGACTGCAGGCTACATCCTTGCTGAAATGCTGACTGGTAAACCCTTTCTGCAGGTGCACCTGAACTCAAACAGGTGCAGCTGATTTTAGAATCCAGTCCTGTTATACATGAGGAAGATTGTCAGGAGCTTCTCAGTGTAATTTCAGTTCACATTAGAAATTAAATGACTGAACCACAAAAACCTATAACTTAGTTGCTTCAGGGAATTAGTTGAGAAGCACTGGATTTCCTGGAATAAATTTTGATGTTTATCCCCACAGATGGGTTAACAGCAGAAGAAGTGTTGTCCCATCATTACATAAGTGCATGTTATTTTCCAATGGATGAGCCAATTTCAAGTCATCTTTTTCACATTGACGATGAAGTTTATGACATTTTGCTCATGGATGAAACTCACCGTCACATTTATAACTGGGAAAGGTATGATTGTTAGTTTTCAGCACATGATTGGTCTATGCATAATAAATTTGATATTGATGAAATTCTGCTTGACCCAGGAACTCTGTCTGATGTCACCGATGAAGAAGTCCAAGTTGATCCCCGAAAATATTTGGATGGACATTGGGAAAAGTATAAAGTATCTGGAGGATCCAATTGCTCTACTAAGCCTTTCTGGCAGCACCCAGATCATCATAACAACAAATAGGCATTTGAAGTGTAGCCATATTTGTAACTACAAAGCCAGGTCATCATCATATTTAGATAACTTAGTTTGGAGAGCGAGTAAAATTAACCATTACTATGAACCCAGTGTTATTATAGATATTTCCAGTTGGAAAGAATAAAGCAGAGAAAAATCTGATAAGAAAGGAAGTGAAAATGTGAAAGGAATGGATTGGTTAAAGCCCAGATAGTGCTTGAGGAAGCCTCTCAGCAACTGGTTGAAAAACAAAGGGAAAAAAAAAATCAGGGGTTTGCTTTTGATTCCTTTATTGTAGAAACTACTCAACTTAGTTCACAAGACGAGCCTACTGATGTTGTTGAGAAATTAAATAACTCAAATAGGTCAGAGTTCCAACTAGAAATGAAAAGTTTGATATGAAAGACAGTAAGCCAAGAAAAACAGAAAAAAGAAATGGCAAATTTGGCTCGATTAGAAATCTTGTACCAATCTTCTTGGGACAGCCAGTTTGTGGGTGGTGGGGAGAATTATTTTATCACAAATTAGTTTTGTTGTGAGGTAAGGAAGTGTGAATGAGTGGGGAAGGAAAACATTTACACTAGTTACTTAGACAAGTTATTTAACAGGAAAGAAGATGCTGAAATACTAGAAACTGAACTGGTAGAGGATGGGAAGCTTGGGGAGAGAGGACATGAAGGATTTCTGAACAACAGTGTGGAATTCCTCTTTAACAAGCACCTCGAGCCCATAGGCATCCCGCAGTTTCGCAGTCCAGTTGGGTCACCACTTAAGTCAATACAGGCCACATTACCACCTTTTGCTGTGGAGTCTTCCCCTCAAATTCCTCCCAAAACCTGCAGCAGCATTTTAAAACATGTGAACTAAAACACTCAGCAGACATTTATCTTTGCTCTCTTCATGAAATGTGTTTTGTCTTTATTTTATCACTAGTGTTTAGGTCATTTTTTACTTGAATCAGATGGTGTAATTTAGTAAGAATTAGCTCTTCGTTTTTACAATCCAGACTTTCTTTTCTACATATGAGATAGTTTTCATTTTAACTGGCATGTCGTTTGCATACAAAAATAAAGAATAGAGCAAAATAATGCAACACTGGAGGAGGAAAAAGAAATGCACTAAGACAAGTAAAACACATCCTCTCATAGAACAATGATCTGTTTTACAGGAAACAACTCTTGCCTTGAAATTTACACAGTGAGCCGGGCGCAGTGGCTCAAGCCTGTAATCCCAGCACTTTGGGAGGCCGAGATGGGCGGATCACTAGGTCAGGAGATCGAGACCATCCTGGCTAACACGGTGAAACCCCGTCTCTACTAAAAATACAAAAAATTAGCTGGGCGTGGTGGCGGCGCCTGTAGTCCCAGCTACTCAGGAGGCTGAGGCAGGAGAATGGCGGGAACCCGGGAGGCGGAGCTTGCAGTGAGCTGAGATCCGACCGCTGCACTCCAACCTGGCGACAGAGCGAGACTCCGCCTCAAAAAAAAAAAAAAAGAAATTTACACCGTGAGACTCTACATAATTGCCTGAAAATATCTATTTTTTTCTAAAACATTTTTTATTCATGAATATTTTTAAGTTTTTCACACTGTACACATTTCTTAAAACATATGATACTAGTAGCAACGGGAAATGACTGCCAAATTGGGTACACCTGTGTTATCTAGCTCAAGATAACAAAAGTATGTGGCAAAACATATACCATTCACAGTGCTTCACAATATGCACATTTATTTAGCCAACATTTATTGTAGTAAACTATTCTTAATAAGACTCATTTACTGTTTATCAATGTTCCGATATGCATTCTTTATAGTGAAGTGTCAATATATCACATCTCATTTATTTTAGCAAATCAGTATATTTTCTGTATTTAATTTAAAAAAAGTAACTTAGTTTTTAAAATGTATTTGCAAATACACTTATTCCATTTGGCACTACGGTTTGTTGCCTACCTAACTAAATATATAATGTCAGCTTATCTTAAGCATGTCCATGTATTTAATATACTTAAGTGTTTAAGTAAATGATCACTGTACATAGGAATTTGTATTGTGTAAGTGCTTGATTTATCTGTAAAGAAAAATTAGGAATTACTTTATTGTAAATTACTCCAAGAAGTCTTGTGTTTATTAAAAAAATTAATGTTAAACTTGTGTGTGTGGAAATAATTAAGGTACATTATTATGGTAGTTTAAAAGTTGTACATGATAAGACATTTTGATTTTACTGTATGTTTTTACTGAATGGTCTATTCCCCATCCCAAGGCAAGCATGAATAAAATAAGGTTAAATGTAGCAAGTGGTATCACAGTCTCTTATAATTCATTTTGTCTATTTCATTGTATTGAATAGTCTGTATCTTTGCTTATCCTGTTTGAGGAAAAAGAACAAATAAAGCGTGGCCCACAAAAACAAAACAAAACAAACAAAGAAAGAAAGCTAGTTTTATCTGGAAGTCATCCTGAGAATTATTTCTGAGGCCTACAGCCTAGGAGCAGTCCAAAGGAACCTCTCTAATGCGCTGGTTCTGTCAGAGACGGTTGAACCAAAGCAACTCCATCTTGAAAAGGGGCTGGGTAAAATGTGACTGAGACCTACTGAGCTGCAAATGATTAAGGCGTTCTAAGTCACAGAATAAGATAGGAGGTGCACACAAGATGCAGGTCATAAAGATCCTGCTAATACAACAGGTTGCAGTAAAGAAGCTGGCCTAAACCCACCAAAATCAAGATGGCGATGAGAGTGCCCTCTGGTGGCCCTCACTATTACACTCCCACAAGTGCGTGACAGTTTACAAATGCCATGGCAACATCAGGAATTTACCCTATATGGTCTGAAAAAAAGAAGGCATGAATAATCCACTCCTTGTTTCGCAAATAATGAAGAAATAACCATAAAAATGGGGAACCAGCAGCTCTCAGGGCTGCTGTGTCTATGGAGTAGCCATTATTTTGTTCCTCTACTTTTTAATAAACTAGTTGTCACTTTACTCTATGGATTCACCTTGAATTCTTCCTTTTGTAATATCCACAAACCCTCTCTTGGGGTGTGAATTGAGACCCCTTTCCGGTAACAGTTCCAGGCTGCAGGCCTCAGTCTATAGTCCTCAGTAAGACTTCTGAATAAAATCAACTTTAATTCTTTAAAAGTCTATTGTTTTTCTTTAGTCAACAATATTTAATAAAGCATTTTATGTTTTCAGAATTTCTTACATTTTATTTTTCTTTGCTAAGTCAGACCTACTACCTGTCACTAAGTTCTCAAGGTCTTCTTATCCATTGCCCACATCAATGGTCTCAGACATAAGGTTTTTCATTCAGCCAGTTATTTTTATAAAACAACCCTGTAGGCATGCAAAAAGTAAAAGTCTTATATTAAATATGCATTTTTAAATTATTAATATTGAAAAATTAATCATAAGAGAATAAGGCAAAAATGTCAATTTGAAAATCATGTGTATGCGTACCTCTGCGTATATGTCAGTTTCCAAATCTGGCCCTAATATAGTTTGACACCTCTCTCGTTAAACCTGGGCTTTACTATTGTTCTTCAAAGATATACTTATGTGAAGCCAAATCAACTATTTAAATTGATCAATTCAGTTCAATAGTCAATGAAATTGATTAACTAGTTCTATGAGGAACTGATTATTCCTGAGAGTTTGTAATTTGATGGAGTGGTTTAATATCCTTTAAGGAACTTATCTAATTGATACCTTCTTTATAGATTTTCATTTCAAGGAGGAACAAAGCAAAGTGATCAATCTGTTATCAGGGCCAATATATTACATTTAAAACATAATCTTTGACTTTCTTCTTTTTAAAGACAGGGTCTCACTGTGTCATCCAAGCTGGAGTAAAGTGGTGTGATCTTGGCTCACTGCAACTGCCTCCTTCTAGGCTCAAGCAATCCTCCCTCCTCTGCCTCCTGAGTAACTGGGAATAAGGGTGCACACCACCATGCCCAGCTAACATAATCTTAGACTTCCCTATCCACCACTTTTCCACTGTCAGACAGATAATAAGTTAATTAATGTATCTCTTCCAACTCTCTTGTCTAAATTATAATGATATCTACTAATTATAAGGATTGTTAAAATATTAGGTTTTATGATTAAAGGAGTAGATATAAAATGGTTAAGAAGATTCAATAAATAATAGTTAGTAGAAGAAAACCCAACATGATCAGAAAAGAGACTTTATTTTCTGTTTTTCATAATCTATTTTATGATTTTAAGAAGGCAATACAGAAATCAGTAAGTACAGAAATTTATACATATGAAAATGTCTGCAGTTGACTTCATTTATTTTTACAAATGTCAACTTTCTAGGTAGTTTTTTGTGTTTTAAAGATGTGCAATAAGAATGAAAAATGTTTTAGATCAGGTTCCATAAAAGCAGAGTCTAAGTGAAGGATCCAAGTGCACACGATTTGTTGGAGGTATGCTCCTCAGAATAGAAGAAAGAATGTGAAGAAAAATTGGGAAGATTGAGACAGCTGAGAAGGGATCTGGTCTCAGGTAAAACCTAGCCTTGGCTGTATTGACAGAGGGGCTACTATGAAGCATAAACCTTACTTGGAGGTTATCCCTGTTGAGGGCCTGGGCCAGCCTTTTGCAACCCTATATCAGGCAGCCATTGACTGAGGGCTACAGGTGGGATTGGAAATTCACTGCTGGAGAGGCAGCTCCTTTCAGCAGAAGACAAATCTCCAAAGAGGAAGCCCCTATGAGATTTAGCAGCCGATAAGATGGTGGAAAATAAGCTCCAGTGGGATCATGATTTATGTTCTCATAACTTTAATACCGTATCTTGTAGTGATGAGAGTTCAGTGCAGTGTTTAAGAGTGCAGGTACTGAAGCAAATGCCTGAATTAAAATTTGGACTCTACCCCTTAGGGATTGTTAGGGGCAGGTTAATTAACCTTTCATGTCATACATTTTTATGATATAAAAATACAAATGATATTATAATTATATTTTAATATAAGACTATTTTAAAGGTTAAATAACATCATAATTATTATCAAGGATGTGGAGTAAAAGGAACACATACACGGCTGGTAGAAACACAAATCAGTTCAGGCACTGTGGAAAGCAGTTTGAAGATTTCTCAAAGATGTTAAAATGGAACTACCATTGGGTCCAGGAATTCCTGGCTACCTACCCAAAGGAAAATGAATTGTTCTACCAAAAAGACACTTGCACTTCTACTTTCATCACAGTGCTATTCACAATAGCAAGGATATGGCATTAGCTTAGGTGCTCATCAATGGTGGATTAGATAATGAAATGTGAGGCCGGGTGCAGTGGCTCATGCCTGTAATCCCAGAACTTTGGGAGGCTGAGTCAGATGGATCATCTGAGGTCAAGAGTTTGAGACCAGCCTAACCAACATGGTGAAACACCATCTCTACTAAAAGTACAAAAAAAATTAGCTGGGGGTGTGGTGGTGCACACCTGTATTCCCAGCTACTTGGGAGGCTGAGGCAGGAGAATCATCTGCACCTGGGAGGTGGAGGTTGCAGTGAGCCAAGATAGCACCATTGTACTCCATCCTGGGCAACAAGGATGTGTAACTCTCTCTCAAAAAATATATATAAAATAAAAAGATAATGAAAATGATGTATATATACACCATGGAATACTACACAGCCATAAAAAAGAATGAAATCATGTCCTTTGCAGCAACATGGATGGAGCTGGAGGCCATCCTCTACTCAGTGTTTAGCTCCTGCTTATAAGCAAGAACATGTGGTATTTGCTTAAGTAAATTAGTGCAAGAACAGACAAGCAAATACCACATGTTCTCCCTTATAGGCAGGAGCTAAACAATGAATACATGAACATAAAGATGGGAACAATAGAAACTGGGCACTACTAACTGGGGAGAGAGAGAGATGAGGGTTGAAAATTACCTATTGGGCACCATGCCCACTACCTGGGTGACAGGATCATCCATTCCCCAGATGTCAGCAGCACACAATATACCCATGTAACAAACCTACACGTGTACCCTCTGAATCCAAAACAAAACTTGAAAAAATAGGCCAGGTGTGGTGGCTCATGCCTATAATCCCAGAACTTTGGGAGACCGAGGCGGGCAGATCACGAGGTCAGGAGATCAAGACCATCCTGGCCAACATGGTGAAACCTCGTCTCTACTAAAATACAAAAAATTAGCCAGGTGTGGTGCACCTGTAATCTCAGCTACTAGGGAGGCTGAGGTGGGGGAATTGCTCGAACTTGGAGGCGGAGATTGCAGTGAGCCGAGATCATGCCACTGCACTCCAGCCTGGTGACAGAATGAGACTCCATCTCAAACAAACAAACAAACAAACAAACAAACAAAAACTTGAAAAAATAAGTAAACAGAATAAAACAAAAACAAAGCAAAACAAATGTTGATTGTAATAATTAAAAGACAAAAATGTCTTTCACTTTTCTCTGTAGAGAAATGTCACATGATGGGTCATTCAAAGAAAACACAGCTAGATGAAACATAAACAATATTACAGAGTAGTAACTGGTAAGTTAATTCATATAAAGAGTGTATCACTTTGAAAAATTTCATATTATCTGTAGTATGCGTCAACATTTAAAGTTTTTTAAATTTTTCTTTTCCCTACTTGAAATAGCTATGTACATATAGAGGTAATTTGGCATTTTATCTTACATAGCACTCCCTCTCAGATTAGCTTAAGACCCCATGAAAGCCACAGGCATCCTTGAACTTCTAATTGATTCCTCTTCCTATATTCTCACCACTTTTAGTATTTTCTCTGTTTGCTCCCACTTTATAAAATCCATTGCTTTCCGACAACATACATGTGATGCGTTTTGCAATAATTCAAAAAACATTTTTCGTATGAAAGACTCAATTATTTAACCAAAGTATGCATTATTTTGTAAACATTGGCTTTTCTCTCTAGCCTATTGGACTGGTTGCCTGTTAAAGACTTTTGGAACAAAATTTACCTTAAACATGCTATTAAGTGTTTGATAAATAATTAATTAGAGAACAATTAATGGGTTAATAAACCTATAAATCATGGAATTAAAAAGAATAATTCAAAACTGTGTTTATCCTCAGTTAAACAGTACATGATTATTTTCAATTGTCATTTGTTATTTTTAAGTGTTCCTAAACATATGTGAAGCTATAGGTCAATAAAGAGAAAGTGAATTCAGTATTTCCCACACCCACCAAAAAATATTAAAGCAATACTGAACACGTGTTCATGAAAACTGCTTTACAGTTTGCTTTTGCATGCTGGTAAATGTTACCTCAAAGAAAGCCTAAAACTTGTGCTTCTTTGTGCCTGACTTCTTTGATTCAATTGTACAGGTAAGATTTATCTTTGTAAACAGTTTGCAGCACTTCATTATTATTTATTGGTAAATATTATGCTATTGTGTGATTTACCCCAATTTACTTCTTAAAAAATAAATTATTTTAACGGGAACTTGCTCCATTGAGTTTTTACATTAATTTTTAAATTGATACCTAATATAGATCTAATTTACTTTCACATTGTATCATGCAAAGATATTTGTGTTGTTTCCAGATTTTAGTCATAATAACTAAGTTATGCAGAACTTCCATATACATATTTTTTGGTGCAGATGAGCATACTTTTATGAATATAAATTTGTTCAATTTCAGTAGATATTCATAAACTTTTTAGAGATTTTTACAAAGTAGTTATAGTAATTTAATTTACTGTTTCCTCAAAGATCTATCGATCCACATTCTCATAAATTATTTATTTTTTAAATCTTTGTAATTTTATTCAAAATTGTAGGTCCATAGCATTTTTTAAAGTTTGATTTCCTGATAAGTAATTATGGTGAGGCCCTTTTTGTATTAGACTTTAAAATATTTTCTTTTTAAATGTGGATGAGATCTCTTGTTGATTTTCACTTATTTTACATATACAGTTGTATATCTGTGTATTGTATTGATAATATTTTAATTATATAAGTTGTTAATATATATTCAAAAAATGGTTTTTATTTTTACTATCTTCTTGGTTTTTTGATGATGTTTTTAGTATTGATAGTTTAGTTCACTAATCACTACATTTTTGATAAGTGCTTTCATGCCTATTTTAAAAAACTATCTACAGGGCAAAAATATATTTTTATTGATTATCATATGCAATTTAGATATACAACTTAGATGTGAATTTAAACATACAATTCACTTAGAATATCATTTTGTGCAGACAGAAAATAGCTGTCAAGTTTTATTTTTTCTATATGTGAATAGTGAATAACTCAGTACTAATTTTTAAAAAGTAGTTCGTCTTGTTGTCTAGTTAATGATTTATTTCATTTATCCATATCTTAATCTATGCAATGTTAATTACTTCAGATTTATAATAATTTCTGATATTTGGAGGAGCAAATATATTGTTTTCTCCTCTTTAAATGTATTTTGGCCATTCTTACTTCTTTTCTTCACATATATGTTTTACAATCTACTTGTTAGAGTTTTGGTTAAGAATGACTTGACTCTTAGATTAATTTGGGGACAATATGCATCATTCTAGGTCTTTCTATCTGTATACATGATGTCTTTCTTGTTAACTATATTTACATTTTCTAATTTTCCTCAGCTTTACAATTTTGTTACATGTGCCTTTCACATTTTATTGAATATTTTTCTAGTTGTTTTATATATTTTCCTGAAATTAAAATATATATCTATTTACACTGCCAAGTTGTTTATAGAAACGTAGTAGCATTTCTTTATAGTGATCTTGTATCCTGAAAGGTTTCTAAACTCAGTTTTATGACCCTAAATTTACTGATAAATCCTTTTGAATGTTCTACATTTTTAGGTTCTATGTCCTCTTGAAAAATCTGAGCTTTCCTTGTTTGTTTCTTATTTCGTATTATTTCTTCCTTTTGCATTACTACACTGTCTGGGATCTTCCATTTAGTGTTATATCAAAGTTATGATAGTCAGGATCTTTGTCTTTATTATTTTTTCTTGGCATGTATTACTGTAATCTTTTTAAAAACAAAAATTTTGATTCTATTTTTTCTAGTGTACTACTTCATTGATTTTTGCTTTTATCTTATTACTTTCTTTCTTTTACAAATTTTCCTAAATTCTTCCTATGGACCTTAGTTCAATAAGTTAAAATCTTTTTTTTTTTCTTTTTTTTTCTTTTTGAGACAGAGTCTTGCTCTTGTTGCCCAGGCTGGAGTGCAATGGTGTGACCTCAGCTCACCGCAACCTCCGCCTCTCAGGTTCAAGCGATTCCTCTGCCTCAGCCTCCTGAGTACCTGGGATTACAGGGATACACCACCACACCTGGCTTATTTTGTATTTTTAGTAGAGACAGGGTTTCTCCAGGTTGGTTAGGCTGGTCTCGAACTCCCAATCTCAGGTGACCGCCCACGTCGGCCTCCCAAAGTGCTAGGATTACAGGTGTGAGCCACCGTGCCTGGCCGTATTTTAAAAAAGAATATTGATCTGCTGATGTTCCATCTGTTTCCCCATGTAGCTTTGCTTTAAATCTGTGAAGTTATGTTAATAGGCAAATGAAAATTTAGAATGTTAAATATAGTTGTATGTAGTATTACAATACTGTTTTGTGAGAAAGTGAATCATTCCTAAACATGCTAGGGTTGACAGAGCTGTATAGTAATTGGTATTTCTATTACATTTCTAAGCCACCTCCATTATCCTCATCCTTGCAAATAACCTATTATGTTCTATATTTTGATTAAATATACAATTTAAGTTCCAGAGTAGTCTTATTATTTACATCATCTTAGTGATTTATGTATATATATAATTATATACCTATATATAATTTATATAAATATAATGTGAATATGTACATTTATAAAATATATAAATATATGTTTTGTATATTTATATATGAATACATATTATAAATACAATATATAAAACATAAATATATGTTTTATATATTTATATATGAATACATATTATATATAAATATACTATTTCTCTAAGATTGTATGTTTTATGTGTTTGCTATGAAATATACAATCTACAAGTTTGTATATTTGTAGATTGTAACGCTATGAAGATAATCTACAAGTTCTTTTCTTTATATTTAATGGAGATCATTGGATTTCTTCATTTTATAGGTTGGCATTTTTCATGAATTTTTCAAAACTTAAGCTATTATCACTTAATATATTACTTTCATCACATCCTTTATTGTGTTTCTTTTTCTTTCCTTCCTTCCTTCCTTCCTTCCTTCCTTCCTTCCTTCCTTCCTTCCTTCCTTCTTCCTTTCTTTCTTTCTTTCTTTCTTTCTTTCTTTCTTTCTTTCTTTCTTTCTTTCTTTCTTTCTTTCTTTCTCTCTCTCTTTCTTTCTTTCTTTCTTTTTTTTGAGAATGAGTCTCGCTCTGTCATTATGCTGGAGTGCAGTAGCGTGACCTGGACTCTCTGCAACCTCTGCCTCCCGGGTTCAAGCAATTCCTCTGCCTCAGCGTCCTGAGTAGCTGGAACTACAGGCATGCACCACCACGCTTGGCTAATTTTTTGTATTTCAGTAGAGACAGTGTTTCACCATGTTGACCAGGCTGGTCTCCATCTCCTGACCTCATGATCTGTCCACTGAGACCTCCCCAAGTGCTGGGATTACAAGTGTGAGCCACCGCACCAGGCCCTTAATTTTGTTCTTATTGGGAATCCAATTGCATATTCGTTGTCTTCTGTAACTCAACTGTCTATCAATTTCTATCCTATCATTCAAGAATCAGCTCAAAATCCACTATGTGAAAAATGTTCCTTGTATTCTCATTTATAGAAAACTTTTAATCTAATACAGCATCTTGTTTATTTTTCCATTTGCCAGTTATTAGTTCCCAATCCAACATCCGTTGTAGGAGGACAAAAATTATGTTTTGTTTTTCAGTATTGGGAGAGCCTAAGAAAGTACGACTTAAACATCACTAAATAAATATAGATTGGATAATATTAAAGATCAAAAAGACAACAAAATACTGTACTGTATACTTCAAGAGACAATTTTAAATTTCAGTTGTACCAGTTAATAAATTTTGTTATTACCAAATAACTTATTGTTTGGGCTCTAGTTTCTTTATCTGTAAAAGTAAGATTAATAATAATGACATCCATTATTGTGGTAAGTTTTAAACTAACTGACATTCACGTATTATTCAATAAAATTTCTGAAACATAGGTAAGGCTTTATGTAATTGTATCCAGCACTAGAATAATATCAGACAAGCATACACTGAGAAAATTTTCATTTAATAAATTTTGAGATACAATCAATATCTATATCGCTGTCTTGAACTTGTAGGTTATTTTTAGAAAGATTAGTTTTAACAGGCTCACCAAATTATTATATCCATTACAGATGATAAAATATAACAACAGACTTCTTTTGAAAAGTTTAATCTTAGCAGTTTCATAGGCTGGATTACACCTTTACAAGTGTCTGCCTTTGTGATAGGCAGCTCAGTAACATGTTTCAAGCTTGTATCTATTTTCTTGTCACAAACATTATCATTCATTCTAAGCCGGCTTTTTTTTTTTTTCAGTAGTGTTCCAAGAGTTATTTTTGAGGTCAAAATAATAGTATTCAGAGATCTGAAACTGCATTAGAACCCAAAAGCTATGCTAACATTATCGATTTCTGTAGAGTAAAAATTCTGTAAAGAAAGACTCAAGTTGCCATTAAAACTAGACTTGTCTTCAGCATTTCCTTGTTGGTTGCCCTGTAAAGAATAGAAAGTTTGGCACGATAGAGATGAGGGAAAAAAGCTTGTGATTATAATAATGCAAGTTATTATCAGTGTCAGAATAGCAGCAATAAAGATATGCCATAGGGAAAAATGAGCCAGTGATTGTATTTATCAGCTCAATAAGCATGTAAATCCTAGTTGTTTTAACGACATATTTTAATACAAGCATGAAACATATTTGTGGTGACAATCTTAATTAATTTGTTTGGTCAGGTATATTCCTTTCCAAATTTAAGAATAATAGCAATTAGAATACTTAAAATTCATTGTGATAGTTAACATTATTTACTACCCATTTAAAAATGCCAACTATTGTGATCACGGGATTCCTTCCATGTTAATATAGCCATGCTGAGAAAGTCAATTTGTAACAATTTTGATGCTCTCATGATTAAGGGTCCGCAACGCTTGGGCCATGGACCATTACTGATTTTTGCATTGTTAGTAACCTAGCCGCACAGCAGGAAGTGAGTGGCCATCGAGCGTTTCTGCCTGAGCTCCGCCTCCTTCAGCCCTGGCATTAGATTCTCATAGGAGCACAAACCCTACTGTGAACTGCATGTGCGAAGGATCTAGGTTGCACACTCCTTATGAGAACCTAATGCCAGTAATGCCCGATGATCTGAGGTGGGACAGTTTCATCCTGAAACCATCCCCTCCTCCACACCCCCTATCTATGGAAAAATTGTCTTCTATGAAACCGGTCCCTGGCGCCAAACAGGTTGGGGACTGCTGCTCATGAGTGACTGAATATATTGTGCATAGTACAAACACTTATTATAGTCTATGTGGTCATGTATATGTATATATGCCCATGCTAATAGCTATTATTTGAGTCTGATAGACAACACAGTTTTAATTAAAATGTCCTATGCCTATCAGCCATGACTTGGTCATGAATGCCTAGCAGTGGGATACATTCTGAATTTGGAAAAACATGCAGTTCAGAATCAGTTTAAAGTATGTTTTTAAAAAATCCCAGAAAAGTAAAAAGTATTTTTCATTGATTATTTTAGGAAATAGTTATCAGTAAAATCACTAAAATCTCTTTCAATAACCATTCAGTAAAGGATAAAATTAAACCATTGTCCATATCATTACAGCCTTATTGGCCAATTAATGATTCCAATCTGACAGCAATTGAGACAAAATTTTACCTTTCTTGAATCACTCCTTGCCGGAAACATATTTCTGTATTTATCCAACTGAATTTTAAGTTCCGTAACAAGTATTGCTTTCCCTTTTCCTTTTGATACTCTAACATAGCTCCTTGCCATGAAATGGTATTTTCAAAAGCATTTTTGTTTGATTTTATTGTTTTAGTGGAATAATTTATATTTTCTATGCCTCTTTATTTTAAATTCTAACCAAGGCTATTAAACCACAAATTGAAAATCTTATCTATTTTATAATCTTAAATCCTAAATGACCAATTTTTAAACTATAATTTCTTTCTTCTACTTAAATGAATTAATAGAAGACATAACACCTTAAAAAAATAAATATAAGGGCCAATTAGCCGACCACAGTTGCAGTTACAAACTGCCCCAGTACTTTATTTCTCAAATCCTTTGAACTTTTTGATCGTCCTCATCTTAATTAGGTTGGGTTACTTTAACAACTTTCCACAAACTGGGTGGCTTAAACAACAGACATTTATTTCTTGCAGTTTTGGAGGCTGGGAAATTCTTGATCAAGGTACACACAGGTCCGATGTCTGATGCGGGACTATTCGCCGACTTACAGACGGATATCTTCTCATTATATTCTCACATGGCTAAGAACAGAGAGACAGAGACAGAGACAGAGACAGACAGAGAGAGTGCATGAGCACTCGTGTTTCTTATACAGGCACTCATCCCATTCACAAGGGCTACACCCTGACGACCTAATTACCTCGCAGAGGATCCAGCTCCTTGTACCATCACCTCAATGATGAAGATTTCAACATAGGACCTCAAAGGGCACATAGACATTCAGTCTGTAACACTTGTGTTGGTGTCCACTGTTGTACAATGCCTTCCATGTTCTTTCTCTCCCCAGTGTGCCAAATCTGGAAAGACAAAACTAAGAACAAATCAGGCATTTTATTGCATGAGAACTTCCTCTAGGCATGTCTCTGCTGCTTTTGCTCTCAGAGATCCACTTTTTCTCATGGGAATAATTTTCCTTTTCTCAAAAGTTTGTCTTTTCTATAAAGCTATTCTGCTGGGGCTTCTGATTTCTCAAGGATCACAGGCTTCTCTAATATCCCTTTTTTGGTCATTCTCAGTTCATGCCTCTATTTCCACAGAACACTGCAATTTCTGAAGAATGAAGGTGAGAGTATGAGACAGCTTACACACCATACACACAAAAACTAATGGTTTCTGGGACTCACTAAAAATTGTGGGTCTAATTCACAGCGAAATTCAGGACCCAGCTGCCACTAGCTGGTAAGGGACAATTGTTCAATGTTAAGGTGTTTTGTGACCTCTTAGTGAGTTGGGAGTATTTACACCATGTGAATGCTACAAGTAAGGATGCCTATACTCACCACTCAGAACTAGTTGTTGCACCGTCAATGACCTTGGGACAAAAGCTCCTCAGTATAGAAATTGTAAAATTCCTAGAAGTCCTTTAACTTAGCTGAGTGGGTATATGAGGCAATACCAAAATTCTTTTAAGGTCTTAAAAACAGCTCTTAGAGTCTCAACCTTAACTAAATCATTACATGAAGACACGATTCTTTCTTTGGACATCTTCCCCCCCCCCCCCCCTCACTGAAAGACTGGGGAGAAGAAACAATTTTATTCTTCAAACCAAAAGGTCCTATTTGCAACTGAGAGGGTGCTAGTTGACACTTCGTTCATTCTGCCAGGGCAGTTCTCAGTCAGATTCAGAAGCAATTTAATAAATATTCAATGTTTTCAAATTACTGAAGGGAACTTTTTTCCTAATTTCTGCCAATACAATGCAGGTGCTGCTTTTTATCTAACCCTGAATAACAATTTTCTCAGTCCTCTGCCAGCCTCTACCGACAGTCTTCTCGGTGACCTTTCAATCTCCACCTGCCACATAATCCCAAAGCCAGTGCCACACGTTTTATTCCTACAGCAGCATCCAAACTTCGGTACCAATTTTAGTCATCCATTGTGTGGAAATCAACTCAATACCTTAGTGACTTAGAGCAAGAGTAGCTTATTACTTCTCATGATTCTATGAGTCGGCTGAGTGATTCTTTGTTGGTTTTACCTGGTCCCAGGTGTGAAGGTTAATAATGAGTGTCAACTTGATTGGATTGAAGGACACAAAGTATTGATCCTGGGTGTGTCTTTGAGGGTATTGCCAAAATAAATTAACATCTGAGTCACTGGGTTGTAGAAGGCAGATCCAGCGTTAATCTGGTGAACACAATCTAATCAGCTGCCAGAGAATATAAAGCAGGCAGAAAAATGTGAAAAGTAGAGACGGGCCTAACCCCCCAGCCTACAGCTTTCTCCTGTGCTGGATGTTTCCTGCCCTTGAACACTGGACTCCAAGTTCTTCAGTTCTGGAAACTCAGACTGGCTCTCCTTGCTTCTCAGCTTGCAGACAGCCTAGCCTATTGTGGGACCTTGTGATCGTGTAAGTTAGTAAGTTAGTACTTACAAACTCCATATATATATATATACGTTTATATTATATACAAATTATATATATATATATATATATATATATATATGTACATGTTCTGTCCCTCTAAAAGAACCATGATTAATACACCAGTAGGTAGGTGGCTAAATTCAGCTAGGAGTTTGGCTGGGATGAAAGGTTCAAGGTGGTTTTATTCATACATTTAGCAGGTGGTGCTGCCAGTTAGCAGGTGTGCCTTGGTTCTCTTCCATGTGACTTTCATTGTCTAACATAAGGTTTAGCTTTTTTTTTTTTTTTTCCATAAAGAGCCAGATGGTAAATATTTTCAGTTCTGTGGGCCATAGAGTCTGAAATACAACTTTTCAATCCTGCCATTGTAACATGAAAACAGCCATAGAAAATGTATAAACAAATTGAATGCAGCTATGTTTCAATAAAAATTTATAAAAACAGAAAGTTCTAAACTTAACATGTTTCCTCAAAAATTATATGTTGCTGTCATAAGTAACTCACAATGTAGTAGTATTAGAAGGTGGAAACTTTGGGAGGCAATTAGATCCTGTGGGTGGAGTGCTCATGAGTTTGTTCTACAAGAAGATACTACAGAGACCTTCCTTATCCTTCTGCTATGTGAGGACCGAGTAGGACAATCATCTATGCACCAGGAAGTGGGTTTCACAAAACACAGAATCTGCCAACACCTTGCTTGGACTCCACAGCCTCCAGAGCTGTGAGAAATATTTGTTCTTTAAGTCACTCACTCTTTGGTAGTTTGTTATTGAAGCCTAAACTCATAAAGAAACTAAGACATGTAGCAAGCCAGATTTGGGCAATGGGCTGTACGTTTCTTCTCTCTGCTCTAGTAGACTACTGTGACCTTGCTAGGGTTTGGGGTCAGTCAGCATTCCAAGAGGAAAAGCCCTGATGCCTAATTCCTTTCTAAGCTTTCTTTATATAACACAAGATCCCACTGATTCTATCTCTCTGTCTGTATCTCTCTCTCTCTCTCTCTCTCTCTCTCTCTCTCTCTCTCTTTGTGTGTGTGTGTGTGACATACTACTATACATACTTTTTTTTTTTTTTTTTTTTTTTGAGGTGGAGTGTCTCTTGTTGCCCACGCTGGAGTGCAATGGTGCAATTTCCACTCACTGCAACCTCTGCCTCCTGGGTTCTAGCCATTCTCCAGCCTCAGCCTCCTGAGTAGCTGGGATTACAGGCATACCACCACCACACATGGCTAATTTTTGTATTTTTAGTAGAGACGGGATTTCACCATGTTGGCCAGGCTGCTCTCGAACCCCTGACCTCAGGTGATCCACCTGCTTCGGCTTCCCAAAGTGCTGGATTACAGGTGTGAGCCACCACACTCAGCCTATGTATACTATTATATAGAGCACCAAAAGTTCTGAATAACTTATTTTCATTCTTCACTGGTAAAAATCTTACTCTAATCAGCACGTCCTGCATATGTATCCTGGACATAAAATAAAATAAAATATTAAAATAAATCTCAATGTTATCCCTACTATAAAATCAAAATTGTGGCCCATTAAATCTTTAGACATTTTTCTAATTTTTATGTGAAAATAATAATATATTATTTTTATTATTTCCTATGAGACGAGTTGGCAAGTTCTTTTTGCAAACAACCAAGGAATAAATATTTTAAGATTTACAGGAAATACACTCTCTGTTGCACATTTATATTTCTTTTTGTTCTTTTTTTTTTTTTTTTTGAGACGGAGTCTCGCTCTGTCGCCCGGGCTGGAGTGCAGTGGCCAGATCTCAGCTCACTGCAAGCTCTGCCTCCCGGGTTTACGCCATTCTCCTGCCTCAGCCTCCCGAGTAGCTGGGACTACAGGCGCCCGCCACCTCGCCTGGCTAGTTTTTTGTATCTTTTTTTAGTAGAGACGGGGTTTCACAGTGTTAGCCAGGATGGTCTCGATCTCCTGACCTCGTGATCCGCCCGTCTTGGCCTCCCAAAGTGCTGGGATTACAGGCTTGAGCCACCGCCCCCGGCCTTCTTTTTGCTCTTATATTTTATAACCCTTTGTAAATGTAAAACCCAGGCTCAGTGCTTAGGCTATACAAAATTACATTAGAGACTGAATATACTTTAATGACTATAGTTTGTCAACCCCTACAAAAATTAACTTTAATTTTAATCCACATTTTTAGTTACCTCAATTTAGCTCAACAAAGAAAGGCCAGTAGCCTCCTTATTATAAATAAATAAATAAATATCTACATATAATAAGGAGGCTATACACTTTATATATATACACACATAAATACACACATTTATTTTAATAAATATATAATACATATATAATGTTTATATTACATTGTTATAATAAGGAGGCTATATATATACTATATATACACATAATGCATATATATACACACGTGCATGTGAGTATATACATATTTTTTACATATACGTAAAAATATTTCTTTTACATATACGTAAATACATACATATGTTCATATATGTAAATATATATACATATACATGTGTACATAAATATACACATACTTACATAAACATACATATATTTACACATACATATGTACATATTTACATATACATATGTACATATTTACATATACATAAATACACACATAAATATATGTATACGTGTACATATTTACATATATTTACATGTGTATGTATGTATATATGTGCATATGTGTGTATGTATATATATTTACATATATGTACATATGTATTTATGTATATGTAAAAGAAAGGCCAGTTGCTTCCTTATCATAAATATATGTATACATGTACACACAAAACGTATGTTTTGTGTGTACATGTATACATATATTTATGATAAGGAAGCAACTGGCCTTTCTTTTTCGAGCTAAATTGAGGTAACTAGAAATGTAGATTAAAATGACCGTTACTTTTTGTAGGGGTTGACAAACTATAGTCTGTAAAGTGCAGTCAGTCTGCAGCCTGGTTTTGTACAGCCTAAGAACTAAGAATGGTTTACAAAAGGTTACAAAGTAGAAAAACGAAAAGAAAGATGAATGTGCAACAGAGATCATATGCTCTGTGTGTATATAAAATATACATATATGTGCATAAAATATATAAAATATACATATATAAAATATACATATATGTGTATAAAATATATAAAATATACATATATAAAATATACACATATATGTATATTCCATTATTGCTCTACTTAAACTCAATGTCTCATTCCATTCAGGCTGCTAGAACAAATTACCGTAAGTTGGGTAACTTATAAACAACAGGAATTTATTTTTCACAGTTGGGGAGTCTGGGAGGTTCAAGATCACAATGCCAGTAGATTTGGCATCTGGTCCCTGCTTCATCGAATGTGCCTTCTTCCCTGTATTCTCACATGGTGGAAGGACAAGGAATCTCTCAGGATCTTCTTTTGTGAGGGTACTAAACCCATCCATGAGCGCTTAACCCTCACGACCTAATCACCTCCCAAAAGCCCCAGTTTCTAGTATCATCACCTTGAAGGTTAGGTTTCAACACATGAACTTTGGGGGAAAAAAACATACAGATCATAGCACTCAGGATAAATGTTTTCTTGTAAGGTTAGTTTACAGAATAAGTCCATTAAATAATCGTCCATTTAAAATGTTAGATTTTATCTTAAGTAGGCATGTGGAAACTGGCAACTTTGGATTTGTTTTGAGAATGAAATAATTATATGCTATGACTGCTCTTACTACATTCCAGAGTCATATATACACATATATAATTACATATAAATAGCTAAGCTATAAAATACTAAGATTTAAAATCAATAATGCAAGTTTTCACCTTTAGAAACTAGAAATATATAATCAAATTGTGCTTAAAGTTAAAAGATAATAAATATTAAAGACATAATTTGAAATAAACTGTAAAACAAGAAAAAGTTTTTAAAACTTAGTTTTTAGAAAGAAAAATAAAATTAATAAACCCAAGTAATATTATTCAGTTTTAAAAGAAGAAGCAAAAGTAAATATCCAAAATCAAAAGTGAATGCTTAATTGCCCCCAAATAACATACATTTTAAATAACCGAGAATAAAACACACACATGCACATGATATTGTGTAAATAAATTCAACATCTTTCAGGAAAAGATGAATTCATTAAAAAACACAACTAACTAACAATACCATAACAGAACATAAAAATTTAAATGGGACATTGTCTACTATACGAATTTGATTTTATGATCAAAATCTTTCCAATAAGAAAAATCCAGGCCAGATAAATTTACTGTTGAATGCTACCCAAACTTTAAGAAAAAAGTAATCAATCCTTCAGAACGTTTTCAGAAAAGTGAGAAAAAAGGTATAATTACTAAGTAATTTTATTGAGGCAAGCCTGACTCTGGAAACGAAACCTGATAAGGATGTTACAAGAAGAAAAAATTATATACCAATGTCTCCCACGAACACTGATGCAACAGTCTTTGGCAAAACGTTACCAACTCTGTTTCTATAATATACAGAGGGACAATACACCATGACCATGTCCATTTTATTACGTTGGCTCAAATTTGGTTTCATAATCAAAAAGACAGTATAACTGAGTACATTAAGGAAAACTTGGATATAAATAATGTAATTACCTCAATAGGAGAAGTACAACAAAAAGTCAGTTATGGAATCCATTTATAATTTTTTAAAAATCAGCAAACCAAGAATAGAAAGATCATTATCAATCTGAATAAAAGGTGAAAATATATATCCATAGTCACACTTGAGTTTAAAATTTCACACTTTTCCTGTAAGTTGAGCACATAGCAAAGATGTCTGCTCTGACCTAATCTGGTAACATTTTGTTGGAAGTCATAGTCAGTGCAATATAACAACATAAAAAGCAAAAAGGAAGAAACACAACTGTCTTTCTGCTCAGAATCTATGTTATATATATTAAAAATACTTTAAAAAACCCAAAATCTTGTAGTGAATTTCACTTATCTGCTATGTACATGTATAACATAAAAAATCATTAAATTTCTGTAAATTACCAAAATACCCTGGGAATGTACATTTTTAAAATGACATAAGGCAAATAAAAAACCTTTGTGTATATGTTCAAATGATTTTTGAGAGCAGTGCCAAGCCTATTCAACGGGGAAATAAAATTCTTCTCAACAATTGTTAGGAATACTGATATACACATGCAAAAAAAAATAAAGTTGGACCCTTACTTTACAATATTTTTAAAAATAACTAAAAATTAATCAAAGTCCTAAGAATAAAACCTAAAACTATAAAACCCTTAGAAGAAAGTATAGGGAAAATGTCTTATGGCATTTGATTTGGCAATGATTTACTTAATATGACACCAGAAACATAGGCAACAGAAGTAAAACTAGACTATATCCAAATTGTAAACTTCTATGCATCAAAGGACACAATGAACAGAGTGAAAGCCTACAGAACGGTAGAAAGTATTTGCAAACCATGTATTTATAAGGAAGTTAAAATCTAGAATATATAAAAGCTCCTTTAACTCAACAACAACCAAAACCAAATAACCCAATTTTAAAAAACGGGGAAGGGATGTTATAATAATACCTCAATGTTTTAACATAGGTAAAAATGAAAACTCTTTTTCTCCTAAATTTTATTATATCTCTAAATCATCTACACAGTTACTCAAGTAAGTCAACTAAAAGCAATTCTTGTTTTTTTTTTTTTTCATTTCTTTCACTTACGTTCAATTTGTAAAAATATCTTACATATACATATAGAGAAAAAAGTGACAGAGAGAGAGGGGGAAGAGGGGAAAATATGTTTGTTTATGTACATAAAATAATACATATATCTCATTTTCTATCAAGCAATATTTATAGATAGTCAAGACACATTCTAGTAAAAAGCACAAAATAATATTACTTAATACATTTTATTTTTAGTGAATTAAAAGTGATATACTTTTTAAATTAAGTTGAAAATTTAAGTACCATGCAGGCACTAACAATAATCAGCCATGTTAAAATGTAATTTCACTGATTATTCACATTTTTAGATGAGGAATCAAAACAATATGACATGCTTTCCTCACAATTCTATAGATATACAAATATATCTGTACCTTCATATCTCCAGCACAGAAACTATATATGTAGAATCATCTAATTCTAGAGTAATGAAGTGTTCAGCTTTTGTTTTCTTAACAAATGCAATATACCATGCAATTCTGCATACTTCTAGCTCTTATGATAGCTAGAAGCCATTTCACATGAAAGTAAAACTTTAAAATATTGTGGCAATATGTGAAGCAAGATAATTACTGCTCAATAATGCAGAAAATAATTTCTATTGCCAGCATAAATTTTAGACTAGCACCTGAAGCTGATTTTTTCACCCTCTAAAATATTAGTACAGTTTACACATTAGGCTATGGTTAAATAGCGTTAAGAAAATTGCTAGGCTTCTAAACATAAAAATAGATTTAATTTACACCTGTGTTACATGCCCTGTATGTTTTCTTCTGTTTAGTATGGTTGAGAACATGAACCTATGCAATTATCCTGTACAACCATTTTTATGGACTCAAATTGCATAGAAAAAGTTAACTTTTTGTGAAATTTAATTAAAGGTTTATAAAAAGGAGAAGTTCAATTTCTATTTGGTATATATTTTGGTTTCATTTTTTATGTAAGGAGTTACTGTTTCTCACAGAAGTAGCAAAAAATTATTAAACTGAAACAATGTATTGAAATTGCAAACCTAATATATATATAAAATAGTTTTGGAATATGTGGTTTAAAGTAAAAGCTTTTTTCATAGTTGTGAAACAGAAAATTTTGCAGAAAAAAATGAACAATTTTTAGTTTCAGTTTTCAACTGCGCTATCATTAATTCACAGAAACATTTAACACACACTTAAGTACTCATACTTAATCTTTTCATACGTTCATACCTTCATGAAATGAACACTCTAATAATCATTAGTTATTTCAACTTTTCCTTTGGTCACTGTAAAGGTACTTACAAATGGTTTCACTTTGATTCCCCCATTATAGGATATATCACTTTAAGGAGATAAGAGTCCACAAACTAACTAATTAAGGGGTATAGAAAATTTGGGTTTCTCTGTGGTAAATAGCTGTAAAAATATATACTAGCTTGAAAATGAATTTTAAGTCATAGGAAATATATGAATTAGAAAATATCCCATGTAAGAAAATTAAATTGACTTGAGCAAAATTTTAGGAATTACTGATTTTTTAAAGGGCTTTTCTATATGTTTAAATACATTTTTATAAACCAGGCACAGAAAGATAAATATCACATGTTCTCACTTATTTGTGATATATAAAAATCAATACAATTGAACTCATGGAGATAGAGAGTAGAAAGACGATTACCAGAGGCTAGGAAGGGTAGCTTTGGGGGAGAAGGGGTGGGTGGGGGAATGGTAGGGATGGGTAATGAGTACAAAAAATATAGTTAGAAAGAATAAATAAGACCTATTATTTGAAAGCACAACAGGGTGACCATAGTCAATAATACTTCCATATTAAATTTTAAAATAACCAAAAGAGCATAATTGGATTGTTTGTAACACAAAGAATAAACGCTTGAGAGGATGGATACCACATTCTCTATGATGTAATCATTAAGCATTCCGTGTCTGTACCAAAACACATACTCCATAAATATATATACCTACAATGTATACACAAACATTAAAATAAATAAATATATCTTCGAAATTGAGAAATGAAAGTAAAATTAACTTTAAACCCAGCATTTTAAATAGAAGAATCAGAACATTACACTGCTGCACCTTCTTATATTTTTTCTCAGTTGGTAACTTATTTACTATCTTGTACAGCAGCCATTCTGAACTTCCTGAATCTGCCAAATCAAATTACCCTGATTTTTTATGGGTAAGAGATATCTAATTCCTGGTCTGGTACCAGCATAATATCTTCAATGCTGGGACAATAAACTACTAAATGGAATGCAATAAATGGCTGTAGCAAATGAAGTAAAGAAAAATGTTAGGTGAATATTAGTGAACGGCAGATAATTTTTAAAACAAATATATGAGATTCTTAAAACTTTTTGCTCTGTAAACACTAGGTGTATTGTCTTTATATTCAGGAAAGGGACTAACCTCTCATGGCATAGGAGACAACTAATTGTTTGCTTAAAATATTCTACCATGTCTTTGGTTAATGTCAAATTTCATGACTTGTCATAAAAACAAATTTAATGGTTAAAGTCAATCTGAATTTCTAAACTACTTGTAATGCACCTATATTCTTATAAGTAAAGGTCAATTCATTAGATACCCTGGTGTAAACTTTTTGACAAAGATTATGGAAACTACCTGATTTTCAAGTTACATTTTATTTATAAAAAATATTCATCTGTATTAGTCTGTTCTCATGCTGCTAATAAAGACATACCCAAGACTGGGTAATTTATAAAGGAAAGAGATTTAATGGACTCACAGTTCCACATGCCTGGGAAGGTCTCACATTCATAGCAGAAGATGAAGGAAGAGCAAAGGGACGTCTTACATGGTGGCAGGGAAAAGAGTATGTGGAGGGGAACTCCCCTTTATAAAACCACTTATTCACTATCACGAGAACACACATACACACAAAAAACACCTCCATGATTCAATTACTTCCAACCAGGTCCCTCTCATGACACATGAGAATTATGGGAGCCACATTTCAAGATGAGATTTGGGTGGGGACACAGCCAAACCATATCACCACCACAGATGATTATGGCTAATTAAATGTTATTCACAAAATTGTTTAGTGATTAAACTCAAAGTGATCAGTAAACTGAAACAAAAGCAAAGAAATGATAAAGGCTCGAGGTGAGGGATACCCCAATTACCCTGATGTGATGATATTACACATTGCATGCTCATATCAAAACATCACATGTACCTACAATAATTAAACATTAAACATTTTAGAAACTGTTGCTAATATCAAAAACTGTCTTTACAAATTAGTGTAGAGTAGATTTACTCAATTAGCCAGAATCTTACCTATCCAGTTATTTTAATTGTTTAATCTTAAGTTTAAAAGAGCACATTTGCATGTAAGAAAAATAAAAATTTTGTATTTCCTAAAGTAGTGTTTAAAAAATCATGAAAATTATTGCAAAATTGAAACTAAACTGAAAATTACATTTAAAAACATAATAAATATTTACCTAAGATTAAAAGGTCACTGCTAGGCAAAATAAACACATAGAGAGCTTCAATTTATTTTAGCAATAAATTTTACCAATTTATTGATGGACAATAATTTATTGATTTATCCACTCATTTATTCAACAGATACATATAAAGTACTTCTATGTGAGCACTAAAGGCACACAATGGAAAAGCTATAGTGATTTATTTCAAAGAGCTCTAGACCAATTAGTTCTACAACTAGCTACTAATCAAAATTATACAAACTTTGCAAATTGTAGTTTATAAGTCAAATATAATTTCATAAGTTGAAATTCACTTTGATACCTTTTCTTGAATAATTATAATTACAACTAAATTAAATTACTAAAATTAAAGATGAGGAGAAAAACGTTTTGGTAATTCATGGACTTAAACTGAGATGGAAGAGAAACAATAAACACATTTGGGCTATGAATTCATTAAGAGATTTGCTCATGTTTGTAAATTTTCAATTATTTGTATTCATTATGGTAGATTGAATGAATACTATATTAGTTTCCTTATGTATGTTTTGCTATGATATTGTCAAAGGAAAAATATGTTATATATATGTGTGTGTGTGTGTATATATATACACATACATATATTTGAGGCAGAGTCTTGCTCTGCCACCAGGCTGGAGTGCACTGGCGCAGTCTTGGTTCACGGCACTCTCAGATTCAAATAATTCTCCTGCCTGAACCTCCGGAGTAGCTTGGATTACATATGCGTGCTACCGTGTCTGGTTAATTTTTGTATTTCTAGTAGAAACAGGGTTTCACCACGTTGGCCAGACTGGTCTTGAACCCCTGACTTTGGGTGTTCAGCCCGTCTTGGCCTCCCAAAGTGCTGGGATTGTAGATGTAAGCCACCGTGCTTGGCCTTCTATTTGTATTGCCTTGAAAAGTCCACTTAATCATAATTGCAAAATGCTTATGAAAAATTGTGAAAGTTTTCTGTATATGAGTTATAAATGTACTGCAAGAAGCATTGCTAAAATAAAAAGTCCCTCCTTAGTGTGCACTGCCTAAGTTCTGTAAGTTCCCTCTTCCACAGAAAAGGAAGCATACTATCCCTCCACTTTTTGTCACTTATAACAAATCAAGTTACAAACCAATGTACAATGATAATCTACCCTCATGTAAATAACTTGAAAATAGATTTTATGTGTTCTCACCATACACACACAAAATATATTTATATATGTGAGGTAATATAAATGTTAGTTAACTTGATTTACCCATTCTACAATATATACATATTTCAAAACATCATGCTGTATATTATAAACATACACAATTTTTGTTTAACAAAAATACTACAAAAGATCAAGGGAGTAAATTGAAGACACAAGAGTAGAAAGATATTTCATAATCATGAATTAGAAAAATCAATATTATTAAGATGTCTATACTGCCTAACATTATCTACAGATTCAATACAGCATGTGTCAAAGTACTAGTGACATTATTCACAGAAATAGAAAAAAAAAATTCTAAAATGTATATGGAACCACAAACGACCTGGAATACCTACAACAATTCTGAACAAAGAGAATAAAGCTGGAAGAAGCACATTATCTGACTTCAAATTATACTACAAAGCTATAGTATTAAAATCAGCATGGTACCTGCATAAAAACAGACACACAGAACATAATAGATAACCTAAAATCAATCCTCACATTTACATTAAATTCATTTTTGACAAAAATGCCAAAAACATACACTGCAGCAAGGACAGTCTTTTCAACAAGTGATGCTTGAAAAACTAGATAAACATATGCAGAAGAATAAAACTAGTACCCTTTCTCTAACCATATGCAAAAACAAATCAAAATGTATTAAAGACTTAAATGTAAGACCTGAAACTACTAGAAGAAAAAATAGGGAAAATATTTCAGCACATTAGTCTGGGGAAAATTTGTTGAGTAAGACCTCAAAAGCACAGGCAATGAAAACTAAAATGGACAAATGAGATAACAAAAATACAAAAAGACAGAAAATAAATGATAGTAAGGAGGTGGAGAAGGAGGAACACTCATACACTATTGGTGGGATGTAAATTAGTATAGTCACTATGGAAAATAGTAAGGAGGTTCCTCAAAAAACTAAAAATAGAACTACAGTGTAATCCAGTAATCTCACTACTGCGTATTTACTCAAAATAAAGGAAATACATCTATTGGAGAAAGATGTTGGCACACCCATGTTTACTGCAGCACTATTTGTAATAGCCAAGATATGAAATCAAACTTGGTGTCAATAAACAAATGAATGAATACAGAAAACATGTGGTATATATACACAATGGATTATTATTCAGTCACATACAAAAATGAAATCATGATAATTATAACAACATGGATGGAACTGGAGGATACTATGTTCAGTGAAATAAGCCAGGCACAGAAAGATAAATGTTGCTTGTTTTCACTTACATGTGGGAACTAAAGAAAACTGATCTCATAAAGATAGAGAGTAGAATGACAGTTACCAGAGGTTGGGAAAGGTAGTGGGTTTGGGGACGGTTATAAAGAGGGGATGGTTAATAGATACAAAAATATAATTAGAAAGAAGGAATAAGGTCTAGTGTTTGGTAGCACAATAGGGTGACTGCAATTAATAATAATTTATTGTAAATTTAAAATTAACTAGAAGAAGAGATATTGAACGTTCCCAACACACATAAATTATAAATATTTTATGTAATGAATATCCCAATTACCTAGATTTTATTATTACACATTTTATGCTTGTATCAAAATGCTACACCTACCACAAAAATATGTAAAACTATTGTTGCCAAAAATAAAAAGTAAAAAGATATTAAAGAAAGAAAAAAGGGAAAAGTTTACAAAACTGAAAGGCTATTATAGACATCTCATTTTTTCTGGATGATATCTAAAAACTTAAAAGATTAAGACAAATACGTTACTTTAATTGCATACAAATTTATGATTGAAATTAACTTACAGTGAAAGATACACTATTAATGGGTCACTGATTTATGAAGAACTGAAAGTCTTAAGTTAATGACTAAAATAGAATGCACTTTGTTTAAGAAATATATCTTCTTTTAGTAGGTGTGTACCCCTTTAAATCCCAACTTTGCCATTTTCTCAATTTGTTTTTATAAATGTAATTAAGCTTAAATAATACCTTTGAAGGCCATAACAGAGAAGAAGAGACTGTGTATTGAAATTTAGTAAGAATAACTCTTTCTATTGCACTATTATCTTTATGACTATTATACAAATGTTAAACCCTGGTGAACACAATCTGTATATTTGTACAAACTTTAAATTACCTGTGAAAATTGATTTCAACTCCTCTAAAAACCAGGTTACAGCTGCTGTTGCTGATTTTGCAGCTGCTCATTTGGAATTCTACTGCTGTGAGAACTGCAGGTGGTAGCTGTTATTATATAAGCTTTAATTCAAGAAAAAATGATCACATAAAATTTGTTTATATTATACATAAGAATTGTAATTAAAAACTATATATATTTTAATACAATTATAAAATATATACATGTAATGTGTATATAGATATATACAATTTTAAGCAATATATTTTATCTCTCTTCATAGTACCAAACTGACATAGCAAAATCATCGGCATTCCTGAGTTGTCTATTGAGAGCCCCCCAAATTGAGCATCTTTATCCATTCACCGTTAGGTTTTGAATAAATCTTTTAGGTGCCACTACATGATGGAGAAATGTTTTGAATGGCAATGAATGATGATCGTTGAGTATTTTCCAAAAACCAAAAAATAAAAAAGAGAGAGGAAGGAGGAAGGAAGGAAGGAAGGAAGGAAGGAAGGAAGGAAGGAAGGAAGGAAGGAAGGAAGGAAGGAAGGAAGGAAGGAAAGAAAGAAAGGAAAGAGATTAAATGTGGTTTTTAAGTCTCCTGGTTTTCACCACTAATCTTTGCCACTGCTTCTTTTTTCAAGCAAGTAAAGTTGAGGATGTATTGTCAGATCCTTGCACAGAAGAAAAGAAGTGAAAATAATGAAAACGATGGCAAGAGAAGTTACTATTTCCCAGAGGAAAAACAGTCCTGTAAAAGGAGCTCCTATATTTTAGCTGTGGTGTTAATTTTGAAGTCAGCATGAGTCATTAAACTAAAGCATTGTAATTAGGAAATATATTTAAAATGAAAAGGAATAAAACAAGAGCACTAGAAAATGTACTTCTAATAGTCTCTTTCATTTAAGCAAAGATCATGTTGAAATTCAAGCACTCCTTGTACTGAAAAATATTTTGTTTTATTTCAGTTATCTATTGAAATCCAGAGCATACATATTTTTTAATTTGCTACTTAAACTGAGATTAGCGGATCACAAAGCAGTTTGAAATGAAAAAATCTAGCTCCATCTTCTAAAAACTGAACCAAGATTTGCTTTTCTAACAGGATACCCTGTGGTTCATGTATACATTAAAATATGAGAAATACTTCCTGAAATATCACTAATAAATGTTATTGAATATTATATTCAACTCTAATGTGAACCATGTCTATTTATACCATTGTTTTCATAAAGTGTGAAAGATCAAACTATAATTTGCACCCATAACACCAAACAAAACTATATCTTTGCCATATGATTATGAATGTGTCACTTATTAAATACAAATAAGAATTACAGATTATTATTTAAAATGTTTTTAACGATAAAAACTGAACATATAGTTTTTAGAACCAATTATTATCATGGTATATGTCCCTGACCTTAATCAATTCATATATCAATATATATTATATGATAGTATATATCATGGAACAAAAAAATAATCATAGCCAATATATCACTAAAGAATTGACAGCAGAGAAGATTTAACACTTTTGTTCATGCAAGAGATGAAAACTATGTAGTTATTGCTGAAGGTCTTTTCATCAAGTTATTCTGACTCATTTGTCCTTGGTGTCCATAAGCCATGTTGGCTACAGGAATAAGTCAAACTTCACTCTGGGAAAGCGAATGATTTATAGTTTTCATCCCGAAATTTAATACCGGAAAGTGATTGCATTGTCACAATAAACCATTCTCAGACCATCCCTCTCAAACAATGCCATATACCAATTGTTTATTTTACAACAAAACCTATTTAAAGTTTTGAGTCAACTAATAACAGTGCTCTGAAACAGTGAATCTAGGAAGAACCGTCTTTAGTTTTTACAGTGGAAACTATTAAGCTTTGCGAGAATGCCCTTACTTTAAAGCATCCTTTCTACTCTAGGTGCCATGTAGCTATTATTATTTCAGTGACTGGAATGCAAATGCACACAAAACTAAGCCCCATTCTCTCATCCCATACTGTCAATGGAAAAGAGTAAATCCTGACATAAACTCTTCGGGAAAATCAGTAATCCCTTCCCCACAGGAATATAATTTATACAGGTGAATATTCTCCTCCTGAACATTTCTAGAGAAATATGAATCATGTTGACATTGTAAAAGGAAAGGAGTGACGTTCAAAACCACAAATTTTATTATGCTTCTGTAATAATTTCCCAGCAAGTATACTTCAGAATGTACACAGCTCCTTATTATGCTCAAAAGAGGATTTTTTAAATAATAAAATGGTCACTACCATCTATTATAGCTGCTCTCTTCTCATTTTATCAGTTGAAATCATACTTTTAGCAATAAATTGAAGCTAAAAACTGTTCATTTTTAGAGTTCTTGTGTTCTCAAAAACAGTCCTTGAATCAACAAGGTTTAAAAAGAAAGTGAACCATTATAATAATACCCAATCTATATTAATTTGACAGAGGAAACTGGCAAGTGAAGATAATTTGGGGATATGAGAAACATCTGGAACTGAAAACCAGCTACATTCCAAAACCCATGTTCATCCAGGAGTATTGAAAAGGGGGTGGCCCCTGAAACTGTGACACAGTTTCAATCTGCAGAACATGCCTAGGTAAAGAATTCCCCCTCCTCTCCTTGTGGATGCATCTACCCAAAGTCATTAATCCACACCCACACTTTCTGTCTCTATTTTACTATTGTGAATGAAGTGCACCTGCCACTGAAGTTCAAACTCTTCATATGTGGCAAGGATGTTATCTACTAGTTGCTTCTCCAAGGCTGGCTTCCATCACCAGTTTCTTTCTCCACTTTTTCACCATCTTAGAAATATGTACCTTCTAGCTCCTATTTCTCCTCCTTTCACACTGAAACTTACTCACCTCAGGGTGTCTATAATCAAGGGCTTATATTCCTGCCCTTCCCACATCTTTTTATTTTATCAAGCCAAAATAAATCAGTCTTTCCTCCTCACCATTCCAATAAATGTCCTGGTCATTGTCACCAAAGACTTTCATATTGCAATGGTCACTTCTCTGTGCTCCACTTACCTGATCTGACAGTGGCATTGAGCACATCTTCTACTTGAATGGTTTTCTTTTGTGAATACCAGAACACCTTAGTAGCCTGTTGTTTTTATTTCTCCTTATGTAGCCAAATATCCTTTCTTTCTCTTTTTTTTTTTTTTTTTTTTTGAGGCAGAGTCTCACTCTGTTGCCCAGGCTGGAGTACAGTGGTGCGATCTCTGCTCACTGCAACCTCTGCCTTCCAGGTTCAAGCGATTCTCCTGCCTCAGCCTCCCGAGTAGCTGGGACAGGCACGTGCCACCACACCCAGCTAATGTTTTGTATTTTTAGTAGAGACGGGGTTTCACCGTGTTAGCCAAGATGGTCTCGATCTCCTGACCTCGTGATCCACCCACCTCAGCCTCCCAAAGTGCTGGCATTACAGGCGTGAGCCACCGGGCCTGGCCATGTAGCCATATATTCTAAATCATCTTCATTACTTTCTCCTGTGTTACACAATCTTGATTGCAAAGTGCCTAAAAGTTTAGTCCTCAATCTTTATGTTTCCTATATTTACTGTAATGTATAGAAGTAGCATCAGAAATGATTTTGTGTATCATGACATGCTATTGTGACTCAAATTTTTATCACCTGACCTTACTGAACACCAGATTCACATAACCTCCACTCAGAATTTCAACCACACTCCATACTGCGACCTAACGTGCATGGCTATGGTAACACTATTTCTTTCAATAAACTTTTGCATCTTCCATAATATTTTATTTCAGAATCTGGAAGTCCTTTCTTCAGTTGTTAAACCACAGAGTGAGAAATTGCATTTACTCATTTTTTTCTCTTATTTCCTCCATGTAATATATCAGCAATACCTCCATCTGTCTACCAAAAATACATGCTGAACATGGTCACTTGCCCTTTATCTTTATACTTGCCCTTCAACAAGCTCCTATTAACAACCATCCAGGCTCTGCAGTAGCCTGCTAACCATCTTCCTGCTTTCACATTGTTTACATAGAAGTGAGAGAACAAGACCAGGCATGGTGTTTCATGCCTATAATCCCAGCACTTTGGGAGGCCAAGGCGGGCGGATCACCTGAGGTCAGGAGTTTGAGACCAGCCTAGCCAACATGGTGAAACTCCATCTCTACTAAAAACATAAAAATTAGCTGGACATGGTGGCATGTGCCTATAGTCCCAGCTACTTGGGAGGCTGAGGCAGGAGAATCACTTGAACCCAGGAGGTGAAGGTTGCAGTGTGCCAACATCATGCCACTGCACTTCGGCCTGGGCTACAGAGTGAGAATCTGTCTCAAAAAAAAAAAAAAAAAAAAAAAAAAGTTAGAGAACAATTAAAAGTAATGTTATATTATTATTTTATCTACCACATCGAACTATTCATTACACTGCATTCAAATGCACTCATAACAAATAAATCCAAACATTTGTTTTTGTCTAAGAGCCTGTGAAACCAGAAAATCTGAGACAGATCTCAGTTAATTTAGAAAGTTTATTTTGACAAGGTGAGGGATGGGCCCGTGACACAGCCTCGGGAAATCCTGACATGTGCCCAAGATGATCATGGCACAGCTTGGTTTTATACATTTTAGGGAGACATGGGACATCAATCAATATATGCAAAAAGTACATTGGTTTGGTTTGGAAAGGTAGGACAACTTGAAGCAAAGGCAGGAAAACTCAAAGCGGGAAGGAGCTTCCTGGTCACAGATAGGTAAGACACAAAGGGTTGCATTGTTTTGAGTTTCTGATTAGCCTTTCCAAAGGAGGCAATCATATATGCATCTATCTCAGTGAGCAGAGGGATAACTTTGAATAGAATGGGAGGCAGGTTTTCCTTAAGCAATTTCCAGTTTGAGTTTGGGCACCAAGATATTTTCCCTTCACAAGGCCTACTAAGGCTTGGCCCAAGACTTCATCTCTGAAATCATCTCCGAGTTTCCTCCTTAAGATTCACTAAATCATTGCTCGTTAAGCCATCCAAGCACATTGGCTTTATTTCTAGTTCTGTATTGAATTTAATTTTTAAAATCACTTTAGAGACTTCGTCTTGTTTCTCCTACTTGAGAAGTTATTTTTCTTAAATACCCAGTTCTTTGTAACATCTGTTTAAATGCTGCCTCTTCCATCTGGCCTTCACTGACTATCCAAGGAAGGATAATTATCAACTTTCTCTACTATTACTTAATTTCATTTATCAGAGCAATTGTTTTCTTGTCTATGTAATTGTTTACTTTTCACAGTCACTGTCTCTGTTAACCAAATAGTAATACATATGACAAGAGTGAGTTTTCTGTTCATGTTATCCCAAATGCTTTTGATTTGAAAAGACCTAGCACAAAATTAATGCACTATAGACATTAATGGAATAAATGATTAGGTTACACTCAGTATTCAAGCCACATATGCTATTATTTTGACTGAGTGCACATCGAGTCCACAGATGAGGGATAAGTGTACCCATATAAAAGCAGCTATAAAATGCAGAACTAACCAAAATCAGATACACTTTTCTAAAGGTGATATTCATGGTCTTTATAGTTTGAGTATTCAACTGAGATTACAATGTTTTTCTAATCCAAATGTAATTAGGCTCAAGTTCCACTTCTTTGGTGGTGATGAATTCAATCTCAGTCATGTTATTTCTTTCCTATGGATGTAGAAAAAGAAAAAAATGTAGAGAATTTTAGAGTTTCCTCTAAATGAGTAGAGGAATAGTTTCCTCTACTCTACGATGGTCACTTATTCTCCTTTAGCACAGTTCCTTGACAAATATGGACACCAAAAGCTTTGGTAAGTATAAGAAAAGTTTATCACAATAGTCCTCCATTGAGTTCATAAATAAAATGAAGTTGTGGAGAAGTTTTCCAAATATTTAGAATTTTTAATTTTCAATTATGTAACAAAAAATGTTAATAGTATCTCCTCAATCTATGCCTAAGTACTCAAACACCTAAGTTTAGCCACTTCTTTAAAGTAGGGAAGAATAAATATTTCTCTTATGTAGATATTCCCACAGAGAAAAGAAATAAATAGTGACATTGATATAAATTACCTTGCTATAGTTATGTGTTCACATGGATATGTGAACATAAAATAGGCAGGTTTTGTTGGAGGCAGCTGCAACATCTGATAAAGGGGCAGTGTGATCTGTTTAAAAGCAGTTAACTGATGAATAGATTTCATCTAGGATACTAGGAACCATTTCTGACTGTCACTCAAACTAGGAAGTATATTTCATTGTATCCCAAAGCCAATAAGACTCAGTAATAATGTCAATTTTTTCCGGAACACTCATTGGTAGAAATTTCCATGAAGGTAGGGATCATGTGTGGCTAGAATGATAGCTGGTACATGGCAAATTTGAAGATACCATTTGTTCAAATAAATGTGTGGATTAACAAATGCAGAGATAAATAAGGACAATTATATTTTCACTATTTTTAAAAACCTCTGCAGTAGGAAAAATGAGCAGAAAATGTGAAGTACAAATAAACAGCATAAAATCATTCTGTTAAAGGAGGAGCGTGTCCAGGTTCTTGGCGTGTTGAACAAAGAACTGGAAAAAGCACACAAACAAAGCAAGGAAGGGACAAAGAAATTTAAAGAAAATGAAAGTACACTCCACAGTGTGGGAGTGGACCTGAGCATAGGAGCTCCAAGACCACGTTACAGAATTTACGGTAGTTTAAATACCCCTACAGGATTCCATTGGTTACTTCCGGTATGCCCCATGTAAATGGAGAGGATGAAGTAAAGTCACAAAGTTATTTATCCTGTGTATGTCCTACGGAGAGGATAGCTCCTCTCATAGCTGACGTGTAAATCAGCCTTATATGTTCCTTGCCTCCAGACCCATTTTCCTGCCTCTTCTCCCACCCCAGCGCTGACAGATGTGATCCCCATAAATCCATAAATCTTTATAGGAGGCAGAGAGTCCAGTGGTTGTTTTTTTCTGTAACTGCTTCATGCTGGCTTGGGGTGTAGTCCTTACCTGCTGGGGATCATGGAATTCTCGCCCTGTTCTCTCTAGTGGAGGCAAAGTAGCTTTTTGATGGCCGGGGTGGTGTCTTCATCTGGAACTAGCTGGGACTTTTGTTGCATGATCATCTGAAGCTTGATGGTCTCTAGGCCAGAGGAAATGAATTTAGTTAAAAGATTTAATGGGGACTTCAGGCAGTGGATAACTATGCTGTCAGAAATCTTTATTATAGAGAGTTGCAGGATTCAAAACAAAACCTGATCTGTTCTAGAATCTATGTGTTTCCTTAAAGTCTTAGCACAAGCAACTCCATTTTGGTTTGGTTTGGTTTGTTATGGTTTGGTTTGTTGAGACCTAGTATATGAGCTTAGTCCAAAACAATGGCCTCCTAGAATTTTGTTTAAAAAATGCTCCCTGGCTGTGTGCGGTGGCTCACACCCGTAATCCCAGCACTTTAGGAGGCCAAAGCAGGCAGATCACAAGGTCAGGAGATCAAGACCATCCTGGCTAACATGGTGAAACCCTGCCTCTAGTAAAAATACAAACAATTAGATGGGTGTGGTGGCACGCACCTGTAGTCCCAGCTACTCAGGAGGCTGAGGCAGGAGAATTGCTTGAACCTGAACCTGGGAGGCAGAGGTTGCAGTGAGCTGAGATCAATCACACCACTGTGCTCTAGCCTGGGCAACAGAGCGAGACTCCATCTCAAGAAAGAAAAAAAAGAATTCCTCCTTTTTGGTCAGGTTATCACTTAGGTGACAATGTACCAAAACTTAGGGCCTTAGCACCACTCTCGGTTACCATCATTTTGGGTTTCTGGTCTCAGCACATTATTCATAGGTTATGGGGTCCTTATCGTTGCACATTTCTTTCAGCTCCTGTTATTCCAGTTGAGGAGACACCATATCACATTCTAGAGATGGCTGCATGCAAGCATTTGAAACCTTTGAGAGAATACAGTGCACCCTGGAGACTATTACTATGACTATTGGGAGAATAATATCAAGAGTTTGGAATATGCTCCTTACTCAACGTCCCCGTAAAACAAACCTCCTAAAATCAAATAGATCAAATAATGAGCTAGACAAAGAATATGCTCACTTGACTAAGCAATTTCCTTATCAGTCCCCTACCACTGAATTTTGATAATCTTCATTTGATGTATTTCTCTATAGGCCACAAGTGCCAGCAGCTGCACAGATACTTCTCTGTTTAGTCAATGCTATCATAACTTTCACAAGAGAATTTAGAGTTTATTGTGTAACTGTAGAGTTTACAGCAGAATTTGCTATAGAGCCTATCATGAGGGATACATTTCCAGTCATCGCACAATTTACTTTAAACCATGGAAAAAGGACATAACAAATGATGTCCTTTTAGAAGAGTGAAGGCCTTCTGGCAATGTTCTCTTTAACCCATGATGTGGGTTAAAAGGACTCAGCCAGTGTTTTGCTTTTGACTGATTATGAGGCAACACATGTATCATTAAAGTTTCTTACCAACAGTGGGCCTTCATCTTTTATCTATCAAAGTATAAGGTTATCCATGTATAAGGCAGGCTGCAAACTCGTTAACAAATAGAAGTGTGCCTCGAAAGTGTAACAACAGACCCCCTTTCTACTTCTATTGTTCTTAGAAGGCATAAGCAAGAAAAAAATATTCAAAGATAAGAGTTCATGATAGTAGAAGTCTGAATTTGTGAACTTGGGAAAAGTTGTTTTCATCAAGGGTGCCACCCTCCTCTTGGGAGAAATTTCCCTGGTTAGTTTGACCTTAGAGGTTCCCCAGCTCCAATAGCATGGACAGACCCTTCTCAGTCATGAGGTTATGAACCCGAAGTTCGAGGTCCCGAAGTTTTGTTGTAGTGTGGATAGCAAGTACGAGTTTTCTCTGATGTTTCCAGAAGATTCAAACCATACAAAGCTTTCTTTACCTGGTGAAAATATACTGTAGCATAATAATCTACTGTTATAACAACAGCCCTCTTGTGTGGGAAAGCTTTTATACAACCAGAAAACATGCATCGAATTAATTGTCTTCCCAGGAATATGGAACCAAGCATTTGTTATAAACTATTTTAAACAATTTCTGTTTCAACTGGTTTAACATAAAATCTTACAAAATATTTTCTTGGTATTTAATTAATTTTGTTCTACTTGAGTTAGTAGTTTTATACAAGGATATTTGTTTTTTCTGTGGTTTACAATAACTTAACATAACAACTATAATTGTGATTGGTAGCATACACTTAGACATTAGAATTTTAGAAATCCCATACAATTTTGGAATATATTAGTATTATTCACAAAAATAAAACCTAAAGAAGATTGAACATCATTTTGGCAAACTTAACGTACCTAAACATGTCAAATAATCCTGTTTACCTCCTTTCTGGATGTTTTTGGGGGCCCTCTGATCCATCCAGAAACCCAAGTATTAGGAAAGACAATTTTGAAGCTAAAGTTTGATTTTGGAATTCCAGATTACCATAAATTATTTCTTCTGCCAAAATGATCACTCCAGAATTTTAAAGAATCAAAAACCTTTTACAACATTTAAACAACAACAAAAAACACATTTTACTGTTTTTGCACACCTTACCTGTAAAACTGTTTCTAGCAGTCTCAGTTGCATATTACAATGGTGAATCTCAGCAATTTTAACTTTAATGTAAAACCTGGTAAGTTATGTTCTAATAAGGTTTGACTATTTCCAGCATAGCTAGGGAGTGGCCAACTCCACATGTCCCTAGGCCTTACCCAGCTGGAAAGCAGGCAAGTTAAACAATTTTCAAAACCAAAGAAGCAGATTATGACCTTAAAGTTTTAGCAAACCTAATATTTGAACATAACTTACACCACGTATTTACATTTTGAAGACATTATATTTTACCAGTAATCTTTAAAACTATCTTCATTTGCCAACGATTACTCAAGTCACATGAACAAAATAAAAGGCATATTTTTCACATTTCTCATGAAATAGTTGAATTAAGCTCTTATTATTATTAAACCAATTAAGTCAAAACTTTACAGAGGAGACAGTGATTTTTATCTTAAATTTAACCAGTTTGAATGGAAAGAAAGAGGGCAGAGACTGACTGGCAAGAAATTCTTACCCTTTTGCCAGCATGGCAGGTTTCTAAGTTCTCTCTCCCTAAGCAGCCCTAGGGATCATGCTTTACTGTATGTAAACAAACATGTTGCTGTGAATTAAGAATATTCATAAATAGTTTATAAGTTTTTGAGAAATTGGGCATAGAGAAAGAAATATGACTCAAATTCTATTTATGAGAGTATAGTCACCATACTTAAAATACCAGGAAGCCTAAAATTCAAAAAGTTAGTTTATAAGGATAAAAAGCTGGTGTGCTCCATTAATCCTGTGACCTGACAAAGGTAGCTTAGGAATTCGCGATAAGTGGAATGAATATGACTTTCTAGAAATGCATTGGAAACAAAATAACTATTCACAAAACCAAATAAAAGCCTTCCACTAGAAAATAAAAAGCATCATGATTTATATATATGGATATTCAATCAAAGCCAGAGAAGAATAAACAGGAAATGAATGAAAACTAGAAGCAACAACAATTAAGCAGGAAACCAAATCTAGATTTTTCTACTCAATTTACCCTGGTGGTTACAGTGTCACCTAGGGCCCCCAAAACCCACATAATGAATATTTTCTTCCTGATACACAATTCAATACCTTAAGTTCACCAGTATCATTATACATTCTGTGAAATTCAGAAATTCACTTTAGTCACATGACCAATAAGTATTCTAGCACTATCCATGCAAAACTGTAAACGTAGTATGAATCAATGCAAGCATGTATGTGAAATTTGGCTTTATGCTAAATCCAGCTCCATGCTTAACTAGATTTTTAAAACACTGCCAAACTGCCAATGTGATTTTTACAATACTTCTAACTTTATTCAAGACTAAGAGCTTTAACTATGAAAATGATAGACAAATGTTTCCAATTCTTTGTCAGGTTTTAAATCATATTTTATTATTTGAAGTTTTTCCACATACTCCCCTACTTAATGGTTTCTTACTACATTGTTTCATAAATAATATTTTCAAATCTGTAATTTGAACTTACTTTTAGATAATTTTGGAATTAGACAAATTATTCTTTTTTCCACTAATAATATAACCCTTTCTGGCACATTTCCTATACAGAATTACACATTAACTATAATTTTATCCTTAGTAAACTAAAACTATACTGAAACCCTAAAAAGCAAGAAATCCTGAGCTATCAGATATGGGCATTTATAGATGAGAACAATTCCACAATTTTTGGAAACATTATTTTTCTATATTACAACCCTTTCTTTATTGGAAATGATGCAGATATTAAATGAGCATCAAAAACAACTTTAAGATTTTAATTTACACACAAAGTTTACCTAAACAAGTATTCTATTCACTGTACTTAATTTTTTACTTTTTACAAGGAAGACATGAGACATTCATCAACATATGTAAAATGAACATGGGTTTGGTCTGGAAAGGTGGGACAACTCAAGGCAAGGAGGGGGCTTGGGGGCTTTCAGATCACAGGCAGGAGAAAAACAGTTGCATTCTTTCAAGTTTCCGATTAGCTTTCCAAAGCAATCAGACATGAATTTATCTCAGTGAGATTTTGAACAGATTGGGAGGCAGGCTTACTCCAAGCAGCTCCTCCCTTGAATTAACACTGACATTTAAAAAATCTAACAAAGACAAACATGAAATTCAGACAAAATGTATGCTGACAATTGTAAAGACATTTCTATTTTTATTCCACCAATAATTGTAAAGCTAGATTGTTTAGTAAAGTGATACTTTGTCACGTAAACTTGTAAATTGCTTAGACTTATTTACTTAATATATGAGTGCTCTTTCACTTATAAGCCAATTTTGGTAGATGTGACATATAACAATAAGTGTACATACAAATAAACACATGTAGATGTGTATACACAGACACAAATGAAAATACAATAGCTTGGCACCTTAGCCATGAGATAGCAATACAAGCTTGCCAGTATTACTTTGCCCCAGTAGATAATCTAATGAAGGCTGTGAACCAAGATTTTGGATAAAGCAGCCTTCATGACAGTTTGATTTTTTTTTTTTTTTTTTTTTTTTTTTTGAGATGGAGTTTCACTCTTGTTGCCTGGGCTGGAGTGCAATGGTGCAATCTCAGCTCACCACAACCTCCGCCTCCCAGGTTTGAGCGATTCTTCTGCCTCAGCCTCCCTAGTGGCTGGGATTACAAGCATGTGCCACCACGCCCGGCTAATTTTGTATTTTCTTTTTCTTTTTCTTTTTTCTTTTTTTTTTTTTAGTAGAGACAGGGTTTCTCCATGTTGGTCAGGCTGGTCCCTAACTCCCAGCCTCAGGTGATCCGCCCGCCTCGGCCTCCCAAAGTGCTGGGATTACAGGCGTGAGACACCACGCCCAGCTGACGGTTTGATTTTTAAGGGCCAAATCTCCCCAGACTTCAAAGAGCACTGGGACCAAACCGTACCAAAGGAGGATGTCACACATTAACCAAGCGCCCTGGTTAGAAACGCAGCACAAAAGTCTGGAGACATGCAACACCATTCCACTTTCCCATTATACAGTAAACTCCAGATTCCAAACACTGTTGGGGCCAAGCAGCATTGCAACCGTGAGAGAAAATTCTAAGGGGGGTTAATACCAAACCTCAGATCCTCTGCCAAGAGTTCTCTTTGCAGTGCCTGGGGTCCGCAGGATCCACGGAGCGTCCTCCTGTGGGGTCCAATCTTAGAGTGCCAAATGTCTCTGACCTCAGGTGGGCGCCACATGCAGGTTCTCCCCTCTGGAGCATACTATGAGCTTTCTAAGAATGGCCATGAACTGTAATGAGAAATGGATGCTGGGTGGGCCTTTATGTTCCTTAGCCAGTTGAATACAATAAGGGAAGAACGTAACATAAGAAAAGAAGGTTAAAGTCCCCTGAAACATGTGCATGTTTGCTCCAAGCTGCACCCCATGTAGGGATCAGGGACCATGCACAGAAAAGATTTA
Organism: Rhinopithecus roxellana; assembly: GCF_007565055.1. Lineage (NCBI taxonomy): Eukaryota > Metazoa > Chordata > Mammalia > Primates > Cercopithecidae > Rhinopithecus > Rhinopithecus roxellana. The sequence continues at coordinate 65,620,490 of NC_044561.1, read as the reverse complement.
AAAAAAAAAAAGTCCTTCCCCCTTTGGGGCAGGGCAATTAGTCCCATTCATTTCTAAGCCTTCAAGCAGCACTGGGGTGTGACCCCAGCCAATTACCCTCAATTTCCAAGGTGCTACTAGGAAACAGCTGCTGAAAGACTGAAAAAGAAAGAGGAAAAAAAAAAAAAAAAAAAAAAAAAGACGCGGAAAAAATCCCAGGTTTCTTAAGTGACCTCCGCGGTGGTGGTCAGGCTTCTCCACGTGGAAACCCTTTAGTTGCATCCATGTTTAGGAGCTGCTTACCAAGGGTCCTGGGTTGGAAAGGAAAAGGGAGAAAGAGATTCCCTTGTATGGAGTAGAAAGAAAAAGAAGAAAGGAAAAGAATAAATCCCAAACTTTGGGCTTACCTTTTCCTCTGGGCTGGCTCACCAAACTATGTTAAAGGTGGTTGGCGTTGAGGTTCTTGGTGTCTTCAACAAAGAATTGGGCAAAACGCACAAACAAAGAAGGAAGGGACAAAGAAATTGATTGAAAATGAAAGTGCGCTCCACAGTGTGGGAGTGGGCCCAAGCATAGGAGCTCCAAGGCCCTATTACAGAATTTTTAGGAATTTAAATACCCCCTACAGGATTTCATCGGTTGCTTCGAGTACGCCCGATGTGAATGGAGAGGATAAAATAAAGTTACCAAGTCATTTACTCGGTGTCTGCCTTGTGGAGAGGATATTTCCTGTCATAGCTGAAGTGTAAATCAACCTTACGTTCCCTGCCTCCAGACCCTATTTTCCTGCCTCAATTCTGCAAGTGTGTGTACGTGTGTGTGCGTGCATGTGGCAGTGTTCATTGACACGTAGTCCACTAATAACTAATCAATGTCCTCCTGAATAAGACTATACTGTTCACAAACGTTCCTGTGCTGCCTCATTTGTCCTGTTTGTTTCTGCTTGCTTTCATCTATTTACAGTTGATCATTTTAGCTCTATTTTAAATTTTATAGTTTCTTTCAAAGGATTAGTGAGATTATTTATACATGCATGACCATACATGCAGTAGGCTCAAAAAGTAAACTTAAAAAGAAGTTTAAGTATGAGTTTCTTTCAATATTGACATATAATACAATAAACACCATAAATGACTTGTATCTCTTATCAACTTTTATTACGTCCACTCTCCCAATCTTCCCGTTGATTTATTTATCTACAGAATTATTTTTCAAAAATTCTTACATGCATACTAAAAAATGTCTTACCCTTCTGTATTAAAGGTTAATGATATGTTTTCATTAATAATCATATGAAATTACCAATTGTTATATTTATTGTTTGGAATAAATGTGCAAGAAAATTGATTAAAATAAATTGTTATGTTATAAATATAAATCCTATAGAGAAAGTAAAACAAACAGTTCGGTTTAAATTATGTTCAATGCCAAAACTAATGTAGATTTTTTTCTTTAAGTAATTTCATTTTTATCTATTCAAAGAGACATGCATTATTTGTTATCTTAATGGCCTCTCTGGAACACTGTGAGTCACTGTCTATCCCTATTAAATCTATTTTCACTTACTGTATTCTCTTACTCTTACAGAAATTGATGGCTAAGATTAACAATTGAATAACAGCATTCGGTGGATATATCAGATTCAGTATAGAGAGGTCAAGACTGTTTAATAAGCAATAGAAACAAAGAAAATAAATCCACAATCCAAGGTTAAAGGAAACTGGGAATAAATAATATTTGCTTGATATTAAATGATCAAATGAGGAAAGTTACTGACAACAATAATCTAATCTATTTGCATATTAATTCATATCATCTTACTCCTAATAAAAATGGTGAAATTATTTGTTAAAACTACATTTCATTTTAGAACAATTTTGGATCTACAGAGTTAGATCCAAATTGAGAAGATAGTACAGGCAGTTTCTGTATAATGTACCCTTAGTTACCTCCATTAGTTTATATTACAATAGTATATTTGTAACAATCAACCAAGATTGATATATAATATTTTGGTTACAGAATATAATCTGCTGGGGTTTTCCTGTTTTTTCATAATGTCCGTTTGTTTTTGTTGTTTCAGAATCCTATCCAGAATATGATATTACGTTTAGCTCTTAGGTCTTCCTAGGCTCCTCTCAGCTGTGACAGTTTCTGAGGCTTTCCCTGTTTTGTATGATATTGAAAGTTTCAAGGAGTACTCGCCAGGTGTTTTTCAAAACAGCCTTCAATTGGCATTTAGTTGATTTTTTTTTTCTGATGATTAGACTGAAGTAATGTATTTTTGGGAGGAGGTAAAGTGCCATTCTTATCACATCATATCAAGCATATGCACCATAAATATTACGTATCACTTTCCATGTTGACCTCAGTCTCCTGGTAGAGACAGTGTTTGGCAGGTTCCTCCAATGTTAAGTTACTCTGTTCCTCCTTCCCTACATAGAAGGCATTATATGCAGCCCACACTTAAAAAGTGAGGAATCATGTTCCACCTCGATAAGAGCAGAGTATCTACACTTATTATTTGGAATTCAGACACTCAAATGATTGGTCTACTCTCTTCCATTTATTTATTTATTCCATCATTTACTTATTTTAGTATGGACTCACGGAAAATTATTCTATCATTTGGGTTATAACTCAGTACAATTTCACGTATTTCCTGTTATAGTCATTCCATATTTTGTCAATGGGTGTTGATTTTTTATTCCCGGGGCCCTTTGACATACTCCATCACTGTGAGGGTTTTTTTTTTTTTTTTTTTTTTTAACTTTTTGTCACTTTCCGACACTACAAACACTTGCTATCTTGTCTTGTATATTTTCTACCCCAGCCCTAGATTCAGCTGCTGTTCCAATGATTCCTGATTCATTTTATTAGTCAATGGTATTAGAAATGAAGATCTGTATGCTGGTTGTGCTCATTTCTATGGGAGTGCTGTATATACATATCTATAAATGTTTTTATGTGGAGCCATCTGTATCAATATTAAGCTAAAAAGAGTTTATGCTGATGTCTTCAACTCTAACCATTAGCATATAATTCATTTTAGCCTCTATAACATGTTTTCTGTGACTTTCCATTTCAACAATGATGGAATTTGTCTCTATCATTCACCATCTATTTACATAATTTTTCAATTTCAGTATATATGTATTTGTGGTTTCAGAATAGTTAACCAATACGCCAATGGAAAAGAGTGCTATTCAAGTCTTCTGGGTCCCGTTAGTATTACAGAGTTCATACATTTCCAAAGTTGGTTAAGCCATCACTTTGTTGTTCCACCCCTTTGGTGAGGCTACTTGATTCATTTGTAATACATTTAGATTATTCTGTCACATTTTTCATTCCATCTTAAAATTCCCAGCATTTAAATAAACTTTTTAAAATGTGTTTTCATTAAGGTTAGTCTTTAAATTGCAGAGTTCTATAGGTTTTGACAAATGCTTGCAGTCATGAATTCGTCATTGCAATGTCATATTGAATAGTTTTTCTGCTCTAGGAAATCTCCTATGCTTCAACTATTCATCTTCCTCCTGATTGTGACAGAATCGCTCATGTGTTTACTGACTCGATAGTTTTGTCTTTTCCTGAAATTCATGTAACTGAATTTGGCACTGTGCAGCTTTTTTAGACTGGCATCTCTCACTTAGCAATATGGAGTTATGTTTTGTAATGTCTTTTATGATTTGAAGCATATCTCTTTTTATCACTACATCAAATTCCATTAAACGGATGTACTATGATTTGTTATCCATTCACATATCGATGGATACCTTGGTTGCTTCCCGTTTTGGACAAATACAGATAAGTTGCCAAAAATCCTGTGTCTAGGTTTTCTGTGAATTCAATCAGCTCAGTTGGGTAAATGTCAAGGAGTCTAATTGTTGGGTTGTAAGAAAGTGCTGTGTTCCAGTATGAGTGTATCATTTTGCATTTCCTCCAAATGAATCAGAGTTCCTGTTTTATGCATTATTGTCAGCATTTGGTATTGTTAGCCTTTGGATTTTAGTGATTCTAATAGATATATGGTGGTGTTTCATTGTTGCTTTAATTTACATTTTTCTGTTACCAAATGGTCCTGAGCATCTTCTTATTTAATTATTTTAAATCTATATATTTTGATGTGTTTGTTCAGACTTTTGCCCATTATAAAAATTATTTTTTCTTACTATTGAGTTCAATTTTGAAAATACTTCGTATGCAAGTATGTTTTCAGGTCTGCATTTGTAAATATTTTCTGTCAGTATGTTCATTCATTTTCTTTATTCAATTAAAAGCCTTTTGCAGTGAAGAATTTTTAAATTTTAAAAAAGTCAAATAGCAATTGTTATTTGACAGATCATGCTATCAGTGTTGTAATTAAAGCTCATTTTCAAACGAAAGGTCATATATATTGTATGCTTACTCATGAAATTTTATAACTTTATATTTTACATTTCCATTTCCATTTAGGTCTATGAATCATTTTGAGTTAATTTTTGTAAAAGGTGTAATGTTTATATCTAAGTTCATTGTTGGCATACAAATGTTTAATTGTTTCAATTTGTTTAAAAGACCATTCTTTTTCACTAAATTGCCTTTACTCTTTTGTCAAAGATCTGTTGACTATATGAAAGTCTATTTCTATTATCCTTGATGTAGTCCATTACTCTATGTGCCTATTCTTTGGTCAATATGATGCTATTGAAATTTGATACGGTGAGTCCTCCAAGTCTGGTTTTCTTCCTTAGCTTTGTGCTGGATATTACAGGTCTTCGCCTTCTCATATAAATTTAGAATCAATTTTTTAATATTAACAAAATTGCTTACTGGTATTTTGACTGATATTGCAATCAATACAGATTAGATTGGGAAGAACTGACATCTTGTCAATAGTTAAGTTTCTCAATCTACAAATACAGAATATCTTTCAATTTATTGACATATTCTATTTTTTCTTTAGGTTTTACACTTTTCTGCATGTAGGTTCTATACATTTGTGTTATATGTGTACCTAATTACTTCATTTTGGCATGTGATTTTGAAAATGGCACCGATTTTTCCCTTTAATTTCAAATTCCAAGAGTTTATTTCTGATATATGGGAAAGCAACTGATTTTTATATACTAGTGATGTGTCATGCAAATACTATGCTCATTTTAACTGATTCCTTATGATTTTCTACTTAGACTATGATGTTATTGTAAATAGAGACAATGTTTTTCATTTTTTTATTTTTTAATTTTGCTTCAGGTTCTGGAATACATGTGCAGAATGTGCAGGTTTGTTACGTAGGTGTACATGTGCCACGGTGGTTTGCGGCATCCATCAACCTGTCATCTAGGTTTTAAGCTCCGTATGCATTAGGTATTTGTGCTAATGCTCTCCCTCCCCTTCCTCCCCAACCCCCACCTCCCAACAGGCCAGGTGTGTGTTGTGTTGTTCCTCTCCCTGTGTCCACGTGTTCTCATTGCTCAACTCCCACTTATGAGTGACAACATGTGGTGTTTTCCTTTTTTTCAGTGGTATGAGCTGGGCTCACTGCAACCTCCGCCTCCAGGATTCAAGTGATTCTCCTGCCTCAGCCTTTTGAGTAGCTGGGATTACAGGCACGTGCCACCACGCCCGGCTAATTTTTGTATTTTTAGTAGAGACAGGGTTTCACCATGTTGGTGTGGCTGCTCTGGTACTCTTGACCTCGTGATCAGCCCACCTTGGCCTCCCAAAGTGCTAGGATTACAGGAGTGAGCCACTGCATCCGGCCTGATTTCATATATATATATATATAATATAATATATATATATATAGAGAGAGAAACTTTTCAGGTATATATTATCAAAACATTTTTTCTGTTATTTGTCTTTTACTTTTTAGCAATGTTCTTGAGCTTTTTACTTTTGTGAAGTACAAATTATTGATTTTCTTTTCTGTTTTGTGGATTTTGTGTCCTATATTTTAAAAACTTGCCAAACTGAAGTTGAAAAATATTTTCTCCCATGTTTTTATCCAGATGTTTTATAGTTTTCCTTGTATGTATAGCTGTATCTATGATACATTTCAGTTAATATTTTATTCAGTTGTAAGGTATATGTTGAGATGATTTTTTTACTTACGGCTAAAAGATTATTTTATAACTTTTTTTAGTAAATCGATTCTTTTTTATTGAATTGTCTTGACCGCTGTTGACTAGTAATTCATTAATTATGAGTATGTTATTTTCTAGTATATGTTACATTTCTGTTACCCATATGTCTATGCTTTAGCCATCATGATGCAATCTTAATAATTACTTAATAAGTACAAAAAAGCATATGGGCTTTGTGACTTCTTTAAATCAAAATTATTTGGCAATCCTACTTTTTTCTACTTACATTTTTTAAAGTGTCTTGGTTTTAACAAAGACTACCGAGATATTTTATTGCCTTGCCTTTTGTAATTTTTTTCATTTTTGCAATGATATACACATTTTTTAAAAAACAGATTGATGAGTTCTGACACATGTTGGTAGTAAACATATATATTCCAACGAGAAGGCAAACACTGGTCTGCTTTCTGTCATTGTAAATTAGATTATATTTTCTAGAATTTTATATAATGAAATTGTACTGGATGTGCTTTTCTCACAGTTTTTTAAATAAAAACCAACATAATTGTTTTGAGATTTATCTTCATTGCTTTATTATTAGTCCATTCTGTTTCTTTACTGAGTAGCATTACATTGCATTGGTTAAAAAAAAAAAAAAAAAAAAAAAAAAAAAATTAGAATGCTTCCAGGTTTCAGCTTTTACATATAACACAGCAATGAACCAAAACTTTGAATGAACATATGTATTTCTTTTTCTTGTGTAAATACATAGGAATGTAATATCCAGGTGATTTGGTAAGTGGATGCTTAAATTTCTATGTAACCGTAAAATTGCTATCCAAAGCTTTTATGCAATCATACACAAAACATATGTATGTTATAATGGTTCCATGTGCTCACCGGCAGTTAGTTAAGAGCATCGTTTTACACTTTTACCATTCTATGGGGTGTGTAATGATGATACATTGTTATTTTTTTAAATATCTTAAAGTGTAATTCTATTGAATTAGACTTTGAGTTTTCTTTTTAATTCCAAAAATTGGAGATTTTTACATGATTACTTGACCTCTATGTATTTCATATGATAAAGTTTCCATTCAATTGCTGACTAGGGTTTATATTTAGATTTCCTTGATTTTCATGAGGTTTTATGACTTCTTATTGAGGTGCGAAAATTTTAAAATATGTTCTAGATACAGGTCTCATATAACATATATATTTTGCAAATGCTTTCTCCAATTCTGTAAGAATTCTGTTCTCAATTAAGGTACTTTTTCTTTTAAATGTAGGAAATACATAACTTCATTTCATTTAAACAAAAACTGGGAGGACGGCTTACTACAGGATATGAAATATTCTGGAAGAAGAAATATGAACAAGGTCAGCTTGGGCCACATAGTGAGACCCTGTCTCTACAAAATAAATAAATAAACAAATAAATAAACAAACAAATAGATTACAAGTTTTAAAATAGCCAGCTATGTGGTTGTGTGCCTGTATAATTGCAGATAACCCGGAGGCTGACATGATGGATTACATGCACATGTCACCACATCTGGCTGTTTTCTGACTCTGCAATACTCACAGTCTATTAGTAGGCTAGATTATAAGTACACAAACTATATTTTATTGTAACATCAAAAAAACATAAGTTTCAATTCCAAGCCATCACTCTCCAGTCCAAAGTTCCACAGATCTCCAGGGCAGGGGCAAAATGCTGCCAGTCTCTTTTCTAAAGAATAACAAGAGTGATCTTTGCTCTAGTTCCCGAGAAGTTTCTCAGGTCCATCTGAGAACACCTTAGCCTGAACTGTCTTGTCAATATTACTATTAGCATTTTGGTCAAAACCATTCAATAAGTCTCTAGGAAGTTCCAAACTTTCCCACATTTTTCTATACTCTTCTGAGACCTCCAAACTGTTCCAACCTCTGTTTCCTAGTTCCAAAGTTGCTTCCACATTTTTGGGTATCCTTATAGCACTACCCCACTCTACTGCTACCAATATCTGTATTAGTCAGGGTTCTCTAGAGAGACAGCGTTAATAGGATAGATTTATATATGAAAGGGAGTTTATTAAGGAGTGTTGACTCTCATGATCACAAGGTGTTGTCCCACCATAGTCCATCTGAAAGCTGAGGAGCAAAGAAACCAGTCTGAGTCCCCAAACCTCAAGAGTAGGGATGTTAACAGAGCAGCCTTCAGTCTGTGGCCGAAGGCCTGAGAACCCACTGGTGTAAGTCCAAGGATTCCAAAGGTGAAGAAATTGGATTCCAATGTTTGAGAGCAGGAAGCATCCAGCATGGGAGAAAGATGAAGGCCAGAATATTCAGCCAGTCTAGTTTTTCCAAGTTCCTCTGTCTACTTTCATCTTAGCCTTGCTGGCAGCTGACTAGATGGCGCCCAGCTAGATTGAGGTTGGGTCTGCCTCTCCCAGTGCACTGACTCAAATGTTAATCTCCTTTGGCAACATTATCACAGACACACTAGGAATAATATTTTACATCCTTCAATCCAATCAAGTTGAAAATATTAACCATCACCTAGGGTAATCTAAGTTGTCAATATATGAGGCTAAAACATATATTTTTTAAAAACTTATATAATAGAGCCAGAGAATATTATAGAATATTGTGGAGAATGTTGTAGAGATGGTTAATTATGCTATCTGGTGATATTAGCATAATTGTGTTGACATACTAATTGAATTTCTGGTATTTATTTTAATGGAGAATGCTTCACAGAAAATGGTATTCTGAATGTGCAATACATTTGGTCAAACAATAAAGGTGACAATAAAATATTTTGTTCTGAATTTTAAAAGGGCATGATATTTTTAAAGAATTGAAGATAAAATTTTTGGATAAATATTTTCCCAAAAACGCAGGTAAATGATACTGCACACATATAGTTACAAGTATCCTAAATCATATCAGCAGGTTTCTTTTGAAACTATTCCCTGTCAAAGATGAATATTTTTCTAAACAATAATAATAATACAGTTTAACTTAATGCACAATTTTTATGTCAATGGTTTTTTAATATATTTACAGAATGTCAAAATACCTTCAAAAGTAGCTGAAGCTGTCTGAGATTTAATGACCATAATTTCCTGTCTGCACTTTTAATGGTTATACTTTTCGAAACTTTTGAGTATATTCACAGTTGTGTTCTCAGTAAAATTGAATATATTGAGTTAACTGAATGTCCAGAGGAACCAATTAAAGGTGGGATATTAATATTAACAGGAATGTTACATAAATGATAAAAATGACTTATTCCCTATTATTTCACATTGGAGGATAGATTGCTTTCCCTCCGGAGCTAAAAGCTTTAATTTTTTTATTTATTTATTGAATTTTCTTTAAAAGTGAGAATAGAATAACTCTACATGTAATCATCATAGTTGGAAGCAGAAGAAAATGAACCCTCTATAAAGTTATATTTAAGCTATCCATCTTTCAGAATCATACAGAGAAAGGTTGCCAATGAAAATGCAGTGGAGCTGTACACTGGAGCCAACATTTACTTCAGAAAGTAACATTTTCTGATTATGCAAGAGCGATTCTGTTGAAGAAATTACATAAAGGGGATTACTCTACCTAATTATGCTGTTTAGGTTTTTTATTTGAAATGTCTGATATCTTTGGTTTTTCAGAGAAGGAGACATAGCATGCAATACATAGTATACATACAAATGTGTGTATTTACGTAGTTTTAAAAAATATTAAGTTTTTGACACATAAACATTTGTAATTCAAAATAACCATAAAAAAGAAAAAAGTGAGACAAGTAATGCTAGGAAGGTGTGTAACAGACATTTAAATATGTTTCTTAAAACTGAACTAAATATTTAATGAATTAATGGGGGGCTTGCAATTTCCACCTTGTACTCTTGACCTCAGTACACTTATGATTTAATGGAATCAAGAAAATTGATTACTGACTGTGGTTTATTTTTAGATTATAAAAGAAAACCATATTTCCCAAATTTGTAGCATTATAAGCCTGAGGTGTCATTAGTCCACTATAAAAATTTAAAATATTAATTCATTAAAATAAGGAAAAACTTAAAGAAACTGAAAAGTCCTTTAAAACAACATTAAAATAATATTAGACTGATATGAAATGAAATAAACTAGGAAAAATTCTGATTATTAGCACTAAAATATAATTAATGTTACAGCTATATTTCATTTATAATTCAATATTCCTTGTAATAATTTCTATTAAAACGATCAAAGGATGGCAAATTATTTTTTTCTTAATTTTTTTTTCCTATTAGATGTAAACAACCTTCAGTTATGTTTTATGACTCTACATGGCTTACTACTTCATGGGCCAGCTGGATTTCTCTTCCGTCAATAACCATCATCTGTGGTTATAATTAGTACAGCTAGAATGGTTCTCAGAAAAATCTAAACACGCTGATTTGACTATATCTTCCCAATTTTACAATGATCTGTTCTAAAAAATAATAAAATTACACACACACACACACACACACACACACACACACACACACACACTTAGAATAATTATTGCTTTTCCTCTGTAGAAAGTGGTCTAAACTTCAGTCTGGTCAACATAGCGAAACCCCCTCTCCACTAAAAATAGAAAAAATTATCTGGGTGTAGAGGTGTGCGCTTATAATCTTAGCTACTAGGGAGGCTGAGGCAGGAGAATTGGGTGAACCTGGGAGGTGGGTTTGCAGTGGGCAGAGATCGCACCGTTGCCCTCCAGCCCAGGCAACAGTGTAAGACTCTGTCAAAAGGAAGGAAGGAAGGAAGGAAGGAAGGAAGGAAGGAAGGAAGGAAGGAAGGAAGGAAGGAAGGAAGGAAGGAAGGGAGGGAGGGAGGGAGGGAGGGAGGGAGGGAGGGAGGGAGGAAGGGAGGGAGGGAGGTGGGGAGGGAGGGAAAGAGGGAAAGAAAGAAAGAAAAAAGAAAGTGGTCTAAACTTACTATCTAATAAGATGTTTCTGGGGTTTTAAGTAAACATTTCTTGTTACAAAATCCAGATAATCCTATCAACATGGTGGTGCAGATATCTTTTTAAGGTGGTGGCATTATTTGGGGCGGGGGTATAGATGCTCAGAAGAGGAATTACCGAGTCATGCAATAGTTCTATTATACTTTATTTAGAAACCTCTATACTATTTTCCATAATAGCTATATCAATCTCCATTTCTCCAACTAATATCTATTGACCGTTTTTTATTTCTTTTTCAGAGAAGTAACTATTCAGATCTTTTCCTTATCTTTAAACCAATTATTATTTTTTTCCAGTTGAGTTTTATGAATTCTTTATACATTTTGAATAGTAACCCATTATCAGAAACATGGTTCACAAATATTTTATCCCAAACCTTAGGCCATTTCATCTTGTTGATTGTTTTCTTTGCTATGTAGAACCTTGTCTACATGGACAAGGTTGTAGTTCTATTTATTGATTGTTCCTTTTGTGGCCTGAACTTTTGCATGATATTCACAATGTCATCGCCAGGGAAAACTCCTGGGAGCTTTTTCTCTATGTCTTCTTTTAAGAACTTTATAGTTTCTCATCTTTTATTTAAGTCTTTAACCATTCCGAGCTGATTATTGTGTTTGGTGTGAGGTAAGGTGTAAAATTTTAGCCTTTTGCATATTGAAATCCAGTTTTCTTAGCATTATTTATTAAAGACGCTATCCTTTCTACTTTTAGCCAACTTGGTGCTCTTGTTGAAAATTAGTTGACCATATATGTTTAGATTTATTTCTGGGCTCTTTACTCTGTTTCACGTGTCTATGTGTCTGTTTTATGCTGATAGCATATTATTTTGATTACTATAGATTTGTAATATAATTTTAACTTGGGGGATGCAACGTCTCTAACTTTGTTTTTATTCTTCAGAATTGTTTTGACACTTTTAGGTATTTTTAGTTGTCATACAAATTTTATGATTTTTTTCCTATTTCTGTGAAGAACGCCATTTGGAATTTGATAGGTATTACATTGAATATGTATATTTCCTTCAGTAATGTGAACCTTTTACCCATATTAATGGTTGTAATTCATGAGCATGGAGTATCTTTCCATTTATTTGTGCCTTCTTCAATTTATTTCATTTATGTTTTATACTTTGCAGTTGTACAAATTGTTCACCTCAGATTGTTCACTTCTTGGATAAAACTTCTTGTTCCTAGGTATTTTTATGTCACTGTAAATGAAATTATTTGATTCATTCCTTTTTTAGTTAGATTGTTATTTCAGTATAAAAATGCTGCTGATTTTCGTATGTTGGTGTTTTCTCTTGCAACTTTACTTCATCTATTAGTTTCAGCAGTGTTTTTGTGGAATTTGGTAGAATTAAGTAGTTTTAGCAGTGTATTTGTAATTTTTTACTTATAGGATTGTGTCATCCGCAAATAGAGATCATTTTACTTCTTCCTTACTGATGTAGATGTCTTTTATTTTTTTCTTACCTGAATGCTCTTGCTCTCACTTTCAGAGGCAGAGTACCGTCAGTACCAGACAGAAGTGGCTAGCTTTGTACCAGTTCACAGTGAAAAAGCTTTCAGTTGTTCTTCATTGACTAAGATGTTAGCTACTGATTTTTTATAAATGATCTTTACTATGATGAGAAACTTTTTTATACCTAAGTTTTGAGAGTTTTTATTAAAAGAAAACATTGGAATTTGTTAATTGCTTTTTCCATGTCAATCGAGATGAATTATCTGGCTTTTACTTTTGATTTTGTTAATGTGATGTATCACATTGATTGCTTTGCACATGTTAAACCAACCTTGCAGGCTAGAGATAAATCCCACTTGGTTACAATATAAGCTTTTTGACATACTCTTTGGTTAAGTTTCCTAATAATTTATTGGGGTTTTTTCAACAGTGATTATCAGACAAATTGACCTGTAGTTTTCTTTTTTTTTCTTTTTCTTTCTTTTTTTTTTTTTTTTTTTTGCAGTATTGCTATCTGGCTTGGGTATCAAGGTGACGCTGGCCTCATAAAATGTGTTTGAAAGTTTTTCCCATAGATCTATTTATTTGAAGTGTTCAAAAAGCACAGGTATCAATTTTTCTTTTAATATTTGATACTTCAGCTATGAAGACATCTGGTCTAGGGATTTTCTTGTTTTGGAAGTTTTTAATTACTTCTTCAATTTATTTATTTGCTATTGGTCTACTGAGGCTTTCTATGTATTCCTGACTCAAATTTGGTAAAACGTATTTTTCTAGAAATTTATCTATTTTCTTTAGATGATACAATATATCAGCTTATAATTGTTCATAACAGTTCTCTATGATTTTTTTATTTCTGATGTGTCTTTTGTAATTTCTTCACCTTCATTTTTGATATTTATTTAAGTCGTTTCTCTCTCTTTCTTTTTTTTAGGCCATCTAGGGGCCAGCTAATCTTGTTTATTTTATTAAACTCAGTTATATTGACTCCTTCTATGTTTTTTTTTTTTGTCTCTATTTGACTTATTTACATTTCGATTTTTACTATTTTCTTTTTTCTGCAAAATGTGGGATTTGTTTGTTCTTTTCTGTTCCTTAAGTTATAATGTTAGACAATTTAGTTTGGATCTCTCTTCATTTTTAATGTAGGTGTTTATTGCTATTAACTTTCTTCTTAAAACTTCTTTTACTGAGTCTCTTAGGTTGTGATATGTTATGTCTTCACTCTCCTCTGTCTGAAGATATTTTTAGATTTTCTTTTTGATTTATTATTTGGCCCATCGATTGTTCAGGAACATATTGTTTAATTTCTACATAATTATGAATGTTTAAGATATCACCTGTTATTGAGTTCTAGTTTCGTACCATTGTGGTCAGAAAAGATACTATCATATCAATTTTATTAGATTTATTAAGACTTATTTTGTCACCTAATATGTCATCTATTCTGGAAAATTTTCTATGTGTGCTGGAAAAAAATGTGTATTCTGTTACTGTTTAATGAAAAGTTCTCTATTTGTCTCTTTGGTCCATTTGATGAAAAATGAAGTTCAAAGTCCAGTATTTCCTTATTTATTTTCTGTCTAATTGAGCTATCCATTGTTGAAAATGCAGTATTGAAATTCCTACTATTATTTGCTTTGTCTATTTAGGTGATTCAATATTTGGTGCATATATACACTTAACAGTGGTTAGGCCCCTTTGGTGAATTGAAACCTTTATTATTAAATAATAACCTCCTTGTCTCTTGTGACAGTTTTTGACTTGAAATCTATAAAAGTATAGACAACCTTGCTGATGTGATTTGGCTGTGTCATCACCCAAATCTCATCTTGAATTATAACTCCCACAATTCTCATGTGTCGTGGAAGGAACCTGGTGGGAGGTGACTGAGTTATGGGGGCGGGTCTTTCTGTGCTGTTCTCATGATAGTGAATGAGTCTCACGAGAGCTGATGGTTTTAGAAAACGGGAATGTGTCTGTACAAACTCTCTTCTCTTGTCTGCTGCCATGTGAGACGTGCCTTTCTCCTTCCATCATGATTGTGAGACCTCCCTAGCCATGTGGAACTGTGAGCCCAATAAACTTCTTTCTTTTGTAAATTGCCCAATCTCAGTTATGTCTTTGTCAGCAGTGTGAAAATGGACTAATACACCTGCTCTCTTTTGGTTACCATTTTCATGGAATATGTCCTTTTATCATTATTTTCAGCCCATGTGTGTCCTGAAAGCTTAAGTGGGTCTCTTGTAGCCAGCATATAGGAGAATCTTGTTTTTATAATTCAGTAAGCTGCTCTGGCTTTATTTATTTAATTAATTTTTTGAGATTGAGTCTTGCTCTGTCACCCAGGATGCAGTGCAGTGCACAATCTCATCTCACTGCAACCTCTGCCTCCTAGTTTCAAGTGATTTTCCTGTCTCAGCCTCCTGAGTAGCTGGGACTGCAGGCATGTGCCACCACACCCAGCTGATTTTTGTATTTTTAGTAGAAATGGGGTTTCACCATGTTGGCCAGGTTGGTCCTGAACTTCTGACCTCAAATGATCTGCTTGCCTCAGCCAACCAAAGTGCTTGGATTACAGGCTTGAGCCACCATGCCTGGGTGCTCTGGCTTTAGATTAAATAACTTGATAAATTTACATTCAAAGTTATTGATAGATAAGGGATTATTACCATCATTTTGATATTTGTTTTCTGGTTGCTTTGTAGCTCCTTTTTTTTTTTCTTCTTCTTCTCTCTTGTCTGTCTTGGTAATTTGGTAAGCTTTGTAGTGCTACGCTTGAGTCCTTTTCTTTGATTCTTTTGCATTAGAAGTAGGTTTTTCTTTTGTGATTATTATGAGGCTTACCTAAAACATCTTACAGTCATAGTCGACTGTTTTTAGTTGATAGCCACTTAACTGTTGCTTCCTACAAAAACTCTAGACTTTTGCCCCCCTTCCCCACAATGTATGTTTTTGATGTCACAATTTATAAGTTTTCATATTGTATATTTCTTAACAACTTATTGCAGCTTTAGTTATTTTTGACAATTTTTATTTTAGCATCATACTAAGATATGTATTATTTACACATCATCATTACAGTGGGGGAGTATTCTGGTTTTGACTACATATTTACTTCTACAAGTTATGTTTATACTTTCACATACATTCATGATAGCAGTCACTGTTGTTTAGGTTCCACTTAAAGAATCCCTTTTTTTTTTTTTTTTTTTGAGACGGAGTCTCACTCTGTCGCCGGGGATGGAGTGCAGTAGCCTGGATCTCAGCTCACTGCAAGCTCCGCCTCCCGGGTTCACGCCATTCTCCTGCCTCAGCCTCCGGAGTAGCTGGGACTACAGGCGCCCGCCACCTCGCCCGGCTAGTTTTTTTTTTTTTTGTATTTTTTGGTAGAGACGGGGTTTCACAGTGTTAGCCAGGATGGTCTCGATCTCCTGACCTCGTGATCCACCAGTCTCGGCCTCCCAAAGTGCTGGGATTACAGGCTTGAGCCACCGTGCCCGGCCTAAGAATCCCTTTAAGAATTTCTTATAAGGCAGATCTGGTGGTCTTGACTTTTCTCAGCTTTTTCTAATGGCTGAAAGGTTTTTCTTCCCTTCATTTCTGAAGTTCAAATTTGCTGGGTATGGTATTCTTAAGTGACACTATTTTCTTTCAGTACTTTGACATTCTATCCTGGCCTGCAAGCTTTCTGCTGAGAAATTTACTGGTATTCTAATAAGGATTCCCTTGTATAATACTTTTGGTAACATCTAATATTAGCATGTTACTCTGTGGCAATTAATGAAACAATATTAATAGGTTATTATTATTAAAGTCTTTATTTTATCCAGATTTCCTTTTGATAAAATGTATTTTTACTATTCCAGGATACTATCTACAATACTATATTATATTTAGTAGGTATGTCTCCTGATGTGCCTCTGGTCTGTAACAACTTCCCCAGGCTTTCCCTGTTGTTGAGGGTCATAATATTTATGCCTCTTTGATGGATACCAACTGGTTAGGTATTTTGAAAAATGTCCTTTAATTGGGCAGTATATCTTTTTATGATTAGACTGGGGTTATGAATTTGGGGAAGAAAGGACACAGAGATAAAGTATAATTCTCATCACATTATATCCAGGGCATATGTTCCAATATGATTTTTTTCCATCACAATTTCATCAGAATAATTTTATTAAACCAATTTTGAAAAAGCATGCTGCAAAAGTGTCAGAAGATATTTTCATACATACATATGACAAATAAACTCATATCCGGCATACATAAACTATGTCTTTAAAAAAAAGTAAAGAAAAATCTGAAAATCCAGCTAAAAGAGACAAATGACTTGAACAATCTCTTCACAAAACAAGATACCCAAATTGCCAAAAATAAAAATAAAAATTGGATCAATTGTGCAAAGGAAATGCAGAGATAATATTTTAATCATGAAAATTTAATTTCAGTGGAGAAATAAAAAACATAGAAAGTATTTTTTAAAGTATATAACAAATAAAGAATTTATTTATTTAAGAGTTTTTAACTAATACAATTTTCTAAGTCGTAGATTAAACTGTTGGGATACAGAATTGAATAAACTCTTTTCTCAGAAAGCTCAAGTAGAGAAAATCATTGTTAGAAATTTAGTATTATTAGTGCTAAAATTGTGATAAATGTGTATTCATGCTACCATGCAAATTCAAATAGGGTTCAAGTATTGAGAATAAATGTGTGGTCAAGGTAGCTTCTCAGAGAGGACAGCACCTCCATTATAGTTAATTAACAACTCTATGTTCTCCCTTTTTAACAGATTTATCATTTTAAAGGTAGGAAGTCTAATAAGTCTCATTATTCATATCGCATTTTTAAACGTGATTTAAAACCTCCAATGATCTTGGATATCTTGATTATACATATATGTGCCTCTGCCATTGTAGACATATCCGTGCTTAATTCTTTCCTGTTATGATGCTAATTCAAAGGAATATGGAAGAGAAAATGAGAGAAAGAATAAAACTTCAGCTTCTATTGTTCCAGAGATATTCGAAAAAGATGGCATCTAAAGAGAGGTAGCTATGGCTTAATATTCTCAAACATGATTGGATAATTGGTACATTCCTCCATTCTTGGATAGAATATATTATATCTTTATCTTGACTGATTCTTGAAGAAAGGATTAATAAGGAAGTTATTAACTTATGAGATTTAATTTTCAAGTCACTATCAAGATGTGAGTATTGTTGCCCACTGGAGAATCTCAATATGAATTAATATTGACTTTGACCATTTGGCTGACATTGCTTTTCTTAGATTTTTCTGATGTAAAGTGCACCCACTCTTTACTCTTTTATATTGTACTTTTTGGAATGAACTCATTATTTTCATGTCAAAATTGAGAAGTGGAGAGGTTAGTTCAACTTTCTTTTATGGAAGAGTGTCTACATAAATTATTTTGAAATATTTTTGAATGATTTGTCTTACCCTATGCTATTCTACTCCTTTGTATTTTATTCTATTTATATTTCTTCTTAGTTTTCAATTTATCCAGTGATTTAGTATTCCATAAATGCCAACTAGATTGCATTGGTTGATAGTGTCATTCAGATCAACTATATATTTGCTGATATTGTATTTCCTTACTATCAATTATGAAATAATATTTAAGACATCAATAATAGAGGATTTTGATTGCTTCTTCTTGGGTTCTATCAGTTATTTTTCCACATTCATATTTATCTTCTTTGCTAACTGCTTACAAAATTAGTATTATTTTTGACTTGCAGAGTTGACCATTGTTTTATGTATACAATGCCCCTCTTTATCCTTGATAAGTTTTCTTGTTATTAAATTGGCTCCTTCTGTATGGTTTTCTTCTACTAACATCAGCATGGCATATTTTTCTCCAATTCTTTATTTCAAATCTATTAGATGCTCTATATTTAAAGTGAGTTTCATTCATATAAAGTTAAGTCTTGTTATTTTATTCACTCTGACAATCTCTGTCTTTAAAGTGGTATGTTTAGACTATTGATATTTAAAGTGATGATTGATATAGTTGGATTAATATACAGTATTCTTTCTATTTGTTAAATGTATAATTTATTATAAATTTGTCTTCTTTTTCTGCCTTCTCTATAATTGAGTATTTTATATTCTCATTTTATTTTTGCATAGTAATTAGGCATCTTTCTAAAATGCTGTAAGTACTTGCCTTATAGTTTACAATTGCGTTGCAATCAACCTTCAAAAAACACCATACCACTTTATGTATAGTGCACATAACTTATCAAACTATATTCTTAATTCCTCCTTCCCATGCCTTATAAAATTATTGACATTATTTTCATTTATCTTTATCTACAATCAACCATTATGTTGTTACTGGTATTACTTTAAATGATCCATTATTTTAGATAAATTAAGAATGAGAAAACATATTTTCCTTTATTCCTTCTTTGATGCTCTTCCTTTCATTACGTAGATATGTCTCTAACCTGTAATATTTTTCTCTTGCCAAAAAGAAATATTTTACGTATCTTGAGGAATAAGTGCTACCAATAAATTTTCTCAATATTTTACTTGTCTGAGTATGTCTTTATTCTCCTTCACTTTTGAAGGACAATTTCTCTGAATATATAATTCTAGTTGGGGAATTTCTCACAAAATATTCTACTGTAATTCTTTTTCTTGTTTCTATCAAGCTAAAAGAAATGCAAATCTTAGGTACTTCACTCTCCCTCACAAACATGCACCAGCTTGGTTCAACATTTCTTTTTGCCTTTGATTTCCTACAATTGAAATATGATAGGCCTAGTTTTCAAATTCTTTTGTTTTTTGTTTTAGTTATTATTGTTGTTATTTTGGTGCTTAATTGGCGTGGCATTCTTTGCACTTCAAGAATCTCTGCTTTGTTGTCTGTCATTACTTCTGGAAAGTTTTCAGCCATTATTGCTTCAAATATTTCTTTTTGTCCATTCTCCCTTTCTTCTATTTCTGGCACCTTAGAAATGCATATTTTTACATTTTGAAATTACCCTTTAAATCTTAGAAGCTCCATTTTTTTCTATTAATATTTTTCTTTACATTCAGTTCTGGAAGTAAATCTCTTCAGGATTTTCCAAAAAAACAGACTAATAAGATCTGGGTATGTTTAGACCATTGATATTTAAAGTGATGATTGATAGAGTTGGATTAATATATAGTATTCTTTCTATTTGTTAAATTTATAATTTATTATAAATTTTTCTTCTTTTTATGCCTTCTCTATAATCAACAGATCGACAGATCTACCTACCTACCTACTTACCTCTCTAATCTATCTATTCTGAGAGATATTTGAGATTTATTTTAAATAATTGACTGATGCTATTGTGAGGAATGGAATGTCTGTTATCCTCATGGCAGGCAGCAGGCAGGAAATTTAGACAGGAGTTGATATTGTAGTTTTGAGTGCCAAATTAATAAGGCAGATAACAGGCAAGAAATTCAGGCAGGATTTCCATGGTACAGTCTTGAGGACAGATTTTTTTCCCGCTCCCAGGAAGTCAGTTTTCGCTCATAAGGCCTTCAACTGAGGAGATAAGCCCTGTCTCTCCCAGCAATATCAAGAATAATCTCCTAAATAAAAAAGTCAACTGATTGTAGATGTTAATCATGTCTACAAAATACCTTCAAAGCCACATCTACATTAATGTTTGACCAAACAACTAGGTGCTCTAGCCTAGTTAAAGTAGTTGATAGATAAAATGTTTTTGATTTCTAGCATTACCTTTAAAGTATTTCTTAGACTCTCTATCTCTTCTTGCATTATCAACCTGTTTTCATGTTCTCTTCTTTTAATAATAAAGTAATTAATATATCAATCATAATTACGTTAAATTTTCTATCTGATAAAGCAAACATTTGTTTTGTATCTGAGTCTTGTTTTGATGATTGACTTCTTCAGGCTATTTTGTTTTATTTTGCCTTTCGGTATGTTTTCTATTTTGTTGTTATTGCTGTTGCTGTTGAAATCCAGAATTCACTCATTATATAATAAGAAGTGAATAAATAACTATCCAGTTAAAGTTTTGCATTAATATGATTAAAATTTGACCTTTGTTAGTACTTGCACTAGCTATAGATGCCAATGGCTTCAAATTTCCCCATTGTCCTTGTTCTTCGCCTTTACTCTTCACTTCCAGCTTTACTTAGTAGATCTCCTTAGAGAAAGTTTCTGTCTGAAGTAATTTGCCATATGTACTATTATATTGTAACCCTGTTGATACGTTGGTAAAGTGTGGGAGAAATTTTTCAACTCAATCTCTTTTATTGGGCCTGTGTCCCTGGCTTGTGACATTCACCAGTGTTTCTTCTAATATAACTTTTTGTTTTTCTTTTCTTTAGGCAAACAGCAAAACTAGAAGGAACTGGAATAAAATGAAAATGCCTAATTTCTGGGAAAAGGCTCTAGTAAAGTCCAGGCTCTGGCAGATGAAATTTGCCGTGGAGAAGGTGCTAGACAACACTTAAAAGTATTACTCTTCCCTGCTTCATGCCAGAGCTGCGGAGGAATTTTTATTAAATCTTCACAAGGAAAACTTGATGAGACCTCTGGAGTCAAAATTCCACAAAACTGTTGGGGTTGTCTAAAAATACAATCCTCAGGACAACATTAATCTTAATCAATTGTCCTCTCAGCTTCCAATAACCCATAAAAATTCCCGTTTAACTGTTCCTACCTGTTCACGGTTCATGACTTCTTTTCATGGAAAGAATTTTGGGCTGTGATTCTCTGGATTTACCCATTTTCTGCAGTTTGGAGTGGTTGTTTGCCCTGTGACCTCTATTCCCTGAAGGATCCAAGTAAAAACATTAATTTTCATTTGTTCTGCTTTTATTTGTTGTAAGGACTTTCTTACAACCCTGGAAAATTGTGATTTCCATGCTATTTACATGCTGGAACTAAAACCTGAAGTTCATTGCTTATGGTTATAAGCCAACCTAAGCTCCACTAATACTATTCAATATCTTTTCAACTTTCTTCTTAATAAACAAATGTATGTATTACTTTGAACGATTATATAAGTGAATTACTGACAGCATTTGATTAATTTATCCAATATTCTAATAACTTCCAAATTTCAATGTTTTTCTGTTCTACATTTTATTATATCCTCAGTGTCATTTCTCTTATAATTAATGTGTAACTTCAGAATTACATATTCTAAATATGTAAATTCTTCAAGAATATGATTTACAATTGGCAACATACATGGCAAACCAAATGTGATAATGGAATGTTAAGACATTGCATTGTTATAGAATAAAATACGGATTGAGCCTTATGAGAATCTAATTCTTAGTTGTTTTTCACTAATTAACTGAATGACCTTAATAAGAAGTGTCAGCTGCTCTGCAGACTGTTTATTTGTCCCCTTATGTAAATTGTCTCCAAATGACCTCTTGTCTATTTTGTAAATTGTCAAAGCCTAACAGACACCGTAGTTAGCCATCAGAAAATGATATTTTAATAGCTTTCTTTTTATTTTCAGTCTGCCTTTAGAAAGCTTTCAGCCAAATATTTATGTCTTTTTTATTTATTTTTATTTTTTTATATTTTTGGAGACAGAGTTTTGCTCTTGTTGCCCTGGCTGGAGTACAATGACGCGATCTCAACTCACTGCAACCTCTGCCTCCCAGGTTCCAGCGATTCTCCTGCCTCAGCCTCCTGAGCAGCTGGGATTACAGGCACCCACCACCACGCCCAGCTAATCTCTTGTATTTTTAGTAGAGACGGGGTTTCACTGCTTTGGCCAGGCTGGTCTCGAACTCCTAAAGTCAGCTGATTCACCCGCCTTGGCCTCCCAAAGTGCTGGGATTACAGGCATAAGCCATTGCGCCCGGCCCATGTTTATGTAATTTTTATAGAGATTTTAGCAATATCTTAAACTCATTTTCATTTAAATGCTCTACTTTTAGATTTAATGAATTTCTTAAACGTTAATGTTAAAAATTATCTTATGTTCCCTTTCTGATTCAAAGAATTTTTTTCAGAAGATGTAGCAGCTCTTTCTTGACTTGAACACAGTTCCTCCTCATCTAGCTATAATTTTTCTTACCCAACTACATGAGAAACTCCAATAAGTAAAACGTCGCTCAGTTTGTGCATATTTGTCTGTGCCATATTATTTATCACCTAGAATGATCACTGCTGGTAACGTATTTTTGAATAAATTAATTTATAATTACATATGTTATTTTCCAGTTCAGCAATTTTAAAACATTCTTTTCTCAGGAATTATAGATATATAGATTTTATATATAAAACATTTTCAGCTCCTTCAAATTTTTTTTGAAATTTGAGTTATAAATATCAATATATAAGAATATATGTTAAAACTGTGAAATTTAAGAATTATTTATTATTTATTTAAAATAACAAATAAATTCGTTGCATATTAACAAAAATTGCACAATTTTATAAAAATAGCTATATTTTCAAAACAGAATAAAATTTAAATGATTATATTGTTTTACATTTTTACAAATTAATGCAATGCCCAAATGCAAGAAAAGATGGGGATTATCGTATCTGCTTTTTTATTTAATTTATTGTGATATCACATGTCTATAAAGCCTTTGAAAATGTTCACTGTATGCTCATGAGGAAAACAAAAGAGTGGAAAGAGCAAATAATGACATAATATTATAATTAATGTGGTTTTGAGTCCATGGGCTTCCGAAAGTGGATTCAAAACCTGCTGGGCTCTTTGGTCATATTTTGATAACCTGTGCTCTAGATAGTGAGTATATATCATAGAGGCAATTTGGTTATATTTATATGAGATTTCTAAGTATACACAGAATCTTTTACCTTATGAACGTCATATATATATATACACACACACACACACATATGTATATGTAATCATAATTAACCAAGTATGTAATTCTAACTCACATGAACTTTCAACTTAAATGTAACTGGAATTTGTATTAATTCTTAGAGTTATTAACAGATACACATGAAGAAATAAACCAGATATTACTTGTGGGTTATGACTTCATAAAAATAACGATTGATTACCAGTTATACTCCACAAACTAAAGGGTGTCAATTCTATTACGCCACTTACCTAATAGTCTTCTATTCATTAGGTAATTTTTTCATAATTCATTCTGAGATTTTCACACAATTGTGAGTTCGGTGACTTTGCTTTTTTATCTAGGAATTTTATTTGAAAGACAAAGACACCCAGTACATTATTTTGGTTATGCAATTAATCTTACTATTTAATGCAATAATTTCTGCATTGAGGCTCTTACTAGAAACATAGGAAATTAAAACAAGGAAGACAAAGGATGGTAGAAAAATAATATTGACGATGTTCACTCATGTGAATGAAATCTTAAATGGCTATTCATAACGCTGGCTATGGTATTTCTCACTACCATTGGATTAAAATAATGCCAGTGACCCTATCCCGTGATGGCATGGTTTCATATCTTTTTCTAATAATATTCTCCTTCCAAGCCATAACCAAATTTGAGCTGTAAGGAATTTAAGGAAGAAAGTAGATAAAAATGAAATTTAAGTAGTATTCTGTACACTAAAACAATCACCAAGTATAAATAAGAAGAAAGTAGTAAACTCCTAGGACACTAAGGGAAGATTAAAAAACCCTGTAGGTACCCAAAAGAAAAAAGAAAGAAAAAAGATTACAAAATAAAGTCTACCATACTTGCCATACACAAGAACAAATTTTAAAAAATACAATTTCTCCTATATTTAGTTTGTTGAGTGTTTTCATTATGAAATCGTGGCGAATTTTGTCAAATGCTTCTTTCTATGTCTATTGAAATGATCAAGTGATTTTATTCTTCATTCTGTAGATATGATATATAACATTAATTGATTTGTATGTGTTGAACCATCTTTGCCACTTGATCATGGTGAATGGTGCTTTTAACATGCTGTTGAATTCAATTTGCCTGTATTTTATTGAGGATATTGAAACTATGTTCATCAGGAAGATGGTCTTTTAATTTCCATCTCTCATAGTGTATTTTCTGACTTCAGTATCAAGAAAATGTAACCCTTGTAAGATGAATTTGGAAGTATTTCCTCTACTTTATTTTAGAAGAGTGAAAAAGATTGGTATTAATTGTTATTGAAATGTTTGGTAGAATCCACAGTGAAGCCATAGAGTCCTGAAATTTCTTTTGTTGAAAAGGTTTTTATTGCTGATTATTTTTTCTTACTCTTTTATGTTCTATCTTATCTATCTTTATGATTTTCTATCTTTGTGATTCAGTCTTGATACGTTGTATGTTTCCTAGGAACTCATCCAATTATTGTAGGTTTTCCAATTTGTTGGCATATAATTATTCATAAAAGTTTCTTCTTATTATTATTTGTTATTTCCCTGGCGTCAGTTGTCATTCTGTCATGAAGATTTTTCACCTTCATGCATGCTTTCTCTCTCTCTTCCTCGTGCTGCCATTTAAGACATGCCTTGCTTTCCCTTTGTCTTCTGCCATGATTGTAAGTTTCCAGAGGCCACCCCAGCCAAGCAGAACTGTGAGTCAATGAAACCTCCTTTTTCTTCTAAATTACCCAGTCTCAGGTATGCTTTATAGTAGTGTGAGAGTTAACTAATATAGAGAATTGATACCAAGGTAGTGGCATATTGCTATGATACCTGAGAATGTGAAAGCCACTTTGGAACTGGGTAACCGGCAGATGATGGCACAGTTTGGAGGACTCAGAAGAGGACAACAAAATAAGGAAAAGTTTGGAACTTCCTAGAGACTTGTTACGTGGTTTTGACCAAAATGCTGATAGTGATATGGACAACGAAGTCAAGACTGAGGTGGTCTCATGTGGGGGTCTGACCCACAGACCCTGATCCAATGACAGATGAATAATGTACACTGACACAGATATTTTGCCTGTCACTCCAGCTAAGTGTCCGGGCCACTCACAGGCACCAGGGAAGGGGCTGTAAAAAGTTGCAGCCATGGCCCTGGTCAGCCTGCGAAGCTCACATTTATTCAGTATAGATTAAGTGACAAAAGTCTTGAGTAAACACCACTAGAGGGTAATTGACATTGCCAACCCTCCCAGTAGAGAGCAATTATGCCCCCATGGGTAGTCAAAGGTTGGTCTTAGGACCACATGATTAAACAAGATTTTAGATAAACTCCCTTACATTTCTTTGTTATTTACCCTTGCTATTAGCTCAAAGAGGATTAGGCTGCCTTCAGCCGTATATTTTTTACTGAAGCTATGCAAAACTCCGGTCTTCCTAGAAGGTTTGTGACTATTTTACAATTTCTCCCACCATTCTGACTGAACCCTTAGAGTCTCAGATTCAGGTGAGGAACTTATTGGGAACTGGAGCAAAGGTCACCCTTGCTATGCTTTAGCAGAGACTGGTGGCATCTTGCCCCTACCTTAGAGAGCTGTAGAACTTTGAACTTGAGAGAGATGGCTTAGGGTATCTGGTAAAAGAAAATTTAAGCAGAAAAGCATTTAAGAGGTGATTTGGCTTTTCCTGAAATCGTACAGTTATATGTGTTCACAAAAAGATTATTTTAAATTGGAACTTATGTTTAAAAGGGAAGCAGAGCATTAAAATTTGGAAAATTTGCAGCCTGACCATGAGGTAGAAAGGGAAAATCCATTTTCTGGGAATAAATTCAAGCCAGCTGCAGAAATTTCCATAAGTCACAAGGAGTTGAATGTTAACAGCCAAGACAATGGGGAAAATGTTTCCAGAGCTTGTCAGAGGCTTAGGGTCCTGCTGCTCTGTGTAATCTTTGGACGTGGTGCCCCTGCATCCCAGCCTCTCTGGCTCCAGCTTGGCTAAAAGTTGCCAAGATACAGCTCTGGCCATTGCTGTAGAGAGTGCAAGCCCCAAGTTTTGGTGGCTTCTACATGCTGTTGGACCTGCGGGTGCACAATAGACAAGAATTGAGTTTTGGGAACCTCTGCCTGGATTTAAAAGGATATATGAAAATGCCTGGATGTCCACCCAGAAGTCTGCTGCAGGGCTGGAGGCCTCATGGAGAACCTCAGCTAGGACAATGCAAAGGAGAAATGTGGGGTTGGAGCCCCCACTGAAGCACTGACTAGTGGAACTGTGGGAATTGGGCCACGGTCCTCCAGATCCCACCCAGAATGATGGATTCATCGACAGTTTGGAAGGCACTCAATGCTAGCCCGTGAAAGCAACTGTAGAGGCTGTACCCTGCAAAATCAGATGTAAGGCATATCTAGTGAGGATGAATAATTCTTTTTTATTTTATTTTTGTTTTATGTGGAACATCCTCATCTTTTCATTTTTTGATGAATAAGTTTTTGCATGTTAATGAGTTGAAAGTCTTAGTACTGTTAGATGTCCATACTACTTAAAGTGATCTAAAGACCCAGTGTAATTTCTACCCAAATCTTGATTTTTTAATGTAGATGGAGGAAAAAATTTCAAAATTTATGTGAAACTACAAAAGACCAAGAATAGCCAAAGCAATCTTGAGAAAGAAGAACAAAGCAGAAGGCATTACATTTTCTTATTAAATTATATTGTAAAGTTACAACAATTAAAACAGTATTGTACTGGCCTTGAAATCAGAATAATAAGCCAATTAAACAAAATAGCACAGAAACAAACCCACATATACTTGGTCAAATAATTTTAGCACAGGTGCTAAAAATACACAATGGAAAAATTGTTGGTGTCTTAAAAGTTGATACTATATATTCACATAGAAGAAAATGAAATTGGAATCTTATCTTACACCATAGATAAAAATAAACTCAAAATGTATTAAATAATTAAGGATAAGACCTGTAACTGTAAAACTTTTAGATGACTTATTGGATATTACACCAAAGGGACAAGCAACAAAAGCAAAAATGCATTCTTCTTTCTCAAGAATTATAATTATAATGTAATTCTGATTTCAAGGACACCCAGGACTAAAACAAACTAAAACCACTTTCTACTCAGGCAAGAAAACCATCAAAAGAGTGAAAAAGTAAAATATGGAATGGGAGAAATATTTGCAAATCATACATCTGGTAAGGGGTTAACATCCAAAATACATAAGAAGATCCTACAACTCAATAGTAAGTAAAAAACAATTTGATAAAAAAATGGATAAAAGACCTGATGAATCTTTACCCAAAAAAGACACAAAAATGACCAACAGGTGTCAGAAAATGTGCTCATCATTATTAATTTTCAGGGACATGAAAATTTCACCCCTATTATAATGGCTATGTTTTAAAAAACAAGAATAGCAAATGTTGAAGGATGTGGAGAAAAGGAAATTTGTACACTACTGGTGGAAATGTAAAATAGTGCAACCATTATGTAAAACAGTGTGAAAGTAACTAAAAGAAAAGAAAATAAAATTTCCATTTGATTCAGCCATCCCACTTCGGAGCCTAGATCCGAAAGAATTAAAATCAGGATCACTGATTCCTCAAGGATCTAGAACCAGACATACCATTTGACCCAGCAATCCCATTACTGGGTATATACCCAAAGGATCATTCTGTTATAAAGATACATGCACACATATGTTTACTGCAGCACTATTTACAATAGCAAAGACTTGGAACCAACCCAAATACCCATCAATGATAGACTAGATAAAGAAAGTGTGACACATACACACCATGAAATATTATGCAGCCATAAAAAAAGAATGAGTTCATATCCTTTGCAGGGACATGGATGAAGCTAGAAACCATCATTCTCAGCAAACTAACCCAGGAACAGAAAACCAAACACCGCATGTTTTCACTCATAAGTGGGAGTCGAACAATGAGAACACATGGACACAGGGAGAGGAACATCACACACTGGGGTCTGTTGGGGGTTGGGGGGAAGGGGAAGGATAGCATTAGGAGAAACACCTTATGCATGTAGGGCTTAAAACCTAGATGACAGGTTGGTGGGTGCAGCAAACCACCATAGCTCATGTATACCTGTATAACAAACCTGCATGTTCTGCACCTGTATCCCAGAACTTAAAGTATAATAAAAAAAAAAAAAAATCAGGATTTCAAAACGAAATCTGAATTCTCATGTCTATTGCAGCAGTATTCACAGTAGTCAAACTATGAAAACAACTAAACTTCCATTGACACACAAATGGATGGAGAAAATGTGGTATATGTTTACAATGGAAAGTTATTTAGTCTTTAAAAGGAATGAAATTTTGCCATACTTGATAGTGTGAATAATGTCCTTTATGCTAAGTGAAATAAGCTAACACAGTAGGACAAATACATCATGATTTCACCTATATAAGTGATATGCCTTGGCTCTGTGTCCTCACTCAAATCTCACCTTGAATTGTAGTCCCCAAAATCCCCACATGTCAAGAGTGGGACCAGGTGGATGTAATTGAATCATGGAGTGGTTTCCCTGATGCTCATGACAATAAGTGCGTGTCACAAGATCGGATTGTTTTATAAGCATCAGGCCTTTTCCCTGCTCTCACTTCTCCTTCCTGCTGGCTTGTGAAGAAGGTGTATTGTTTCCCTTTCCCCTTCCACCATAATTGTAAGTGTCCTGAGACTTCCTCAGTCATGCAGAACTGTGAGTCCCCTGTGAGTTATCTGTTTCTTCTGCAAGTTCCCACTCACTCGTTTAACCTAAATATTTCCTGCAATAACTATTATGCTATCTGTGAAATCTTTTAAAATGGGCAACAATAAGACTTTGAGGCTAATGTAAAAGGAAATTAGTAAAATAAACCATTATTCCCCTATGAATAAATGTAAATCAGTCGTATAGTCCTATAACTATTAATTTTAAGGATTAATATTTTTATTTTCATTTTCCATATTGATTAGTAGAAATCAAACAATACTAATTTTAGGCTTTTAAAGATGAAAACATTAATTAACTAAATATAATCAACTTGTATAATCCTGGAAATACTTATAAATATTTAATATAATAAGTCATGGAAAATAACCTGAAGATAATTTTAAATTCAAATAAATGATTTTTCAAAGCTTAATTTAACACATAAGTGAACCATTTAAATTGGACATCACAGAATTTTGAAACAACAAATTATACAATAACTGTCAATATATCAGAGAAAAAATAATATTTTAGGATTAAAAGTTTTGCTTATTAAATGTAACATTGGGGCTAGGCATGGTGGCTAGTGCCTGTAATCTCAGTACTTTGAGAAGCCAAGGTGAGTGAATTACTGGAGACCTGGAGTTGGAGACTAGCCTGGGAAGCATAGCAAAACCCTGTCTCTACAAATGAATACAAAAACTAGCCTGGCATGGTGATGTAAGCCGGTAGTCCCAGCTACTCAGAAGACTAAGGCAGGAGGATTGCTTAAACTCGAGAAGTTGAGACTGCAGTGAGCTGAGATCATGCCACTGAGCTCCAGCTTGAATAATAGAGAAAAAAAATCCTATCTTAAAAAACAGAATTGAAAAAACAAAAAATGCATGAAATTTTAGACCACATATTTTAAAGTATATTTTGAATGAAAAATATTGAAAATATTAAATTATGATAAATAAAAATATATGATCAAAATAATTTTGAGTTATCTATTATACATAATAAAAAAGACAGACAAAATACATTATTGAAACTTTTTAGTTTGCTGTAGAATGTATCAACAGTGTAAAGCCAGAGTTAGTAGCAATCTTATGTGAGACTTTAGCATTTATTACATCAAATATATATATAAAAATACCACAACAGTATGAAAAACTGAAATGGGAATATGTTATCAAACACTGAACATTCAGATAGATATTATAAAATCTAGGACAATACTTAACTTTAAAGGACATATAAATAATACTTCAATCATGAAGATAATAAGCTTAAAAATATTCAATCCAAAGTATGCAGACAAGAGGACAAAAATTAAATAAAGTAAACAGAAAACGGATAGCCAAATCATAGATTTTTATTCAGTATATTGATAACTACAATAAATTTAAATTGTCTAACCACATCCCTTGAAAGACAGAGAAGTCGCACTTAAAAATAAAATCATTTATGTGCTTAATTTAAAAGATGTACAAGGCAAATAGTGATCAAAATATATGTTGATATCAGAAAAAGTACACTTCAGAATATCAAAGATAATAAAGAAAAATAACATTTCATAATAATAAATTATTTTACTGAATAAATACAATTCTAAATGTACATGCACCTAATAACTGACCAAAAAATATAAAACAAAATTAAAAGAAAAGTAATCAAATGTATAACTATTGTTAGAAACTTCAATATTCTGTTCTTAGTATTTTTACAAATAAGTAGAATTGACCGGGCGCGGTGGCTCACGCCTGTATTCCCAGTACTTTGGGAGGCCCAGACGGGCGGATCATGAGGTGAGCAGGTCGAGACTGTCTGGACGGAGGGAGGGAGGGAACAAAAAGAACAAAGGGACTAAAATGGTGCATTTCCGGGTTCTTCATTGTTAACTTTCCCATGCCCGGGAAAGACACAGGTCGACTGCGCAGGCGCAACCCGACCTCTGATGGAGAAAAACAGGAACCCGCCTAGCCGCGGCCCTGACCCGCCTATGTCCCGCCCACTGCCCTCCCACTCCCAGGCCCAGGACATAAAAGCTGCTCCCGGTGGGTGCGCGGGGCGAACTTCCTTGGCCCCTGCTCCTGTGTGGACCTAGGAACCTTGCCCGAGAACGCCGGAGCGACTTCATCGGCCTCCACCGCTGGAGACCAGAGACTGGTGAACCTCACCCCTCCTTCACATTGGGTTGTAAATAAAGTTTTCTTTTACCCTGCTTACTTGCCGAATCTCTGGCACTTACTCTGGTGGTCCTCTGGAGTACTCTGGTGGTCTTTTTTGGCACAAATCAGTTGGTGTCGAAACCCGGGAGGAGACCCCTCCTCAGGGCCCCCCAAGGTCCGAGGAGACTTCTCCTTCCACGCCCCAAATGGACCAGGACCTGGACATCACTTTCCCCACCTCCAAGTCTCCTAGGGGTGAGTACCTTTTGCCTGCCTCTCATATTCCTTGGCCAGAAGTCTTGCACAGGCCCAAGGCTTTTTTTCCGGTCACCAGGTGACCCAGGGAAGTTCCCAAAGGCAGAGACGTCTGCCCAAAGGAACTCCATTCCGTTCCGTAGGAGACCCGTCCAGGACGGAGACGTCCGCCTGCAGGTAATCTCCATTCCGGCTCCAGGAGCCTCCCGCCAGTCTCTAGTGGCTCCAAAGGACACTTTGTAGCCAGGTAGAGTTCGGTTTCCGTTTCCACCTATAGGTGAGAGGAAGGCAATGGGAAACCCCCAATCCAAAATACCTAGAGACTCCCCTTTAGGGTGTCTTCTAAAAAATCTCAAAACTTTGCAATTAGAACAAGATCTCAGGCGAAAGCAACTGGTGTTCCTCTCCACTGTGGCGTGGCCACAATATAAATTAGACAATCAGTCTCAATGGCCACCTGAGGGCACTCTAGACCATAACATTTTAACCGACCTCAGTAGTTTCTGCCAACGCTTAGGCAATGGTCCGAAATTAATTATGTACAAGGATTTTGGGCCTTGCGTTCTCGTCCGGACCTGTGTAGCCAGTGTTCCTTGGCTCAAGTCATGTTGGCTAAGGACGCAGGCCTAAGAAAGTCCGAAAAAGAGAAGTCATCTTTCCTGTCTGAGTTGCTGAGTGGACCTCAAGCAATCTCCAACAGACCTATAGCTGAGGGTCCTGATTGTCAGAAGGAAAACTATCAAACAGGAAGGACACCTATACAAAAACCCCATCAGTACGTCACCATCATCAAAGACCAGAGACAGATAAAACCACAAAGATGGGGAAAAAGCAGGGCAGAAAAGCTGGAAATTCAAAAAATAAGAGCGCATCTCCCCCTGCAAAGGAGCGCAGCTGCAATGGATCGAAGCTGGTCAGAGAATGACTTTGACGAGATGAGAGAAGAAGGCTTCAGTCCATCAAACTTCTCAGAGCTAAAGGAGGAATTACGTACCCAGTGCAAAGAAACTAAAAATCTTGAAAAAAGAGTGGAAGAATTGACAGCTAGACTAATTAATGCAGAGAAGGTCATAAACGAAATGACAGAGATAAAAACCATGACATGAGAAATACGTGACAAATGCACAAGTTTCAGTAACTGACTCGATCAACTGGAAGAAAGAGTATCAGCGATTGAGGATCAAATGAATGAAATGAAGCAAGAAGAGAAACCAAAAGAAAAAAGAAGAAAAAGAAATGAACAAAGCCTGCAAGAAGTATGGGATTATGTAAAAAGACCAAATCTAAGTCTGATTGGGGTGCCTGAAAGTGAGGGGGAAAATGGAACCAAGCTGGAAAACACTCTTCAGGATATCAACCAGGAGAACTTCCCCAACCTAGTAGGGCAGGCCAACATTCAAATTCAGGAAATACAGAGAACGCCACAAAGATACTCCTCCAGAAGAGCAACTCCAAGACACATAATTGCCAGATTCACCAAAGTTGAAATGAAGGAAACAATCTTAAGGGCAGCCAGAGAGAAAGGTCGGGTTACCCACAAAGGGAAGCCCAACAGACTAACAGCAGATCTCTCGGCAGAAACTCTACAAGCCAGAAGAGAGTGGGGGCCAATATTCAACGTTCTTAAAGAAAAGAATTTTAAACCCAGAATTTCATATCCAGCCAAACTAAGTTTCATCAGTGAAGGAGAAATAAAATCCTTTACAGATAAGCAAATGCTTAGAGATTTTGTCACCAGGCCTGCCTTACAAGAGACCCTGAAGGAAGCTCTAAACATGGAAAGGAACAACCGGTACCAGCCATTGCAAAAACATGCCAAAATGTAAAGACCATCGAGGCTAGGAAGAAACTGAATCAACTAACGAGCAAAAAAACCAGTTAATATCATAATGGCAGGATCAAGTTCACACATAACAATATTAACCTTAAATGTTAATGGACTAAATGATCCAATTAAAAGACACAGACTGGCAAACTGGATAAAGAGTCAAGACCCATCAGTCTGCTGTATTCAGGAGACCCATCTCACGTGCAGGGACATACATAGGCTCAAAATAAAGGAATGGAGGAAGATCTACCAAGCAAATGGAGAACAAAAAAAAGCAGGGGTTGCAATCCTAGTCTCTGATAAAACAGACTTTAAACCATCAAAGATCAAAAGAGACAAAGAAGGCCATTACATAATGGTAAAGGGATCAATTCAACAGGAAGAGCTAACTATCCTAAATATATATGCACCCAATACAGGAGCACTCAGATTCATAAAGCAAGTCCTTAGAGACTTACAAAGAGACTTAGACTCCCATACAATAATAATGGGAGACTTCAACACTCCACTGTCAACATTAGACAGATCAACGAGACAGAAAGTTAACAAGGATATCCAGGAATTGAACTCATCTCTGCACCAAGCAGACCTAATAGACATCTATAGAACTCTCCACCCCAAATCAACAGAATATACATTCTTCTCAGCACCACATTGCACTTATTCCAAAGTTGATCACATAATAGGAAGTAAAGCACTCCTCAGCAAATGTAAAAGAACAGAAATTATAACAAACTGTCTCTCAGACCACAGTGCAATCAAACTAGAACTCAGGACTAAGAAACTCAATCAAAACCACTCAACTACATGGAAACTGAACAACCTGCTCCTGAATGACTACTGGGTACTTAACAAAATGAAGGCAGAAATAAAGATGTTCTTTGAAACCAATGAGAACAAAGAAACAACATACCAGAATCTCTGGGACACATGTAAAGCAGTGTGTAGAGGGAAATTTATAGCACTAAATGCCCACAAGAGAAAGCAGGAAAGATCTAAAATTGACACTCTAACATCACAATTAAAAGAACTAGAGAGGCAAGAGCAAACACATTCAAAAGCTAGCAGAAGGCAAGAAATAACTAAGATCAGAGCAGAACTGAAGGAGATAGAGACACAAAAAACCCTCCAAAAAATCAATGAATCCAGGAGTTGGTTTTTTGGAAAGATCAACAAAATTGACAGACCGCTAGCAAGACTAATAAAGAAGAAAAGAGAGAGGAATCAAATAGACCCAATAAAAAATGATAAAGGGGATATCACCACCGACCCCACAGAAATACAAACTACCATCAGAGAATACTATAAACACCTCTACGCAAATCAACTAGAAAATCTAGAAGAAATGGATAATTTCCTGGACACTTACACTCTCCCAAGACTAAACCAGGAAGAAGTTGAATCCCTGAATAGACCAATAGCAGGCTCTGAAATTGAGGCAACAATTAATAGCCTACCCACCAAAAAAGTCCAGGACCAGATGGATTCACAGCTGAATTCTACCAGAGGTACAAGGAGGAGCTGGTACCATTCCTTCTGAAACTATTCCAATCAATTGAAAAAGAGGGAATCCTCCCTAACTCATTATATGAGGCCAACATCATCCTGATACCAAATGCCTGACAGAGACACAACAAAAAAAGAAAATTTTGAACATCGATGCAAAAATCCTCAATAAAATACTGGCAAACCAGATTCAGCAGCACATCAAAAAGCTTATCCACCATGATCAAGTGGGCTTCATCCCTGGGATGCAAGGCTGGTTCAACATTCGCAAATCAATAAATGTAATCCAGCATATAAACAGAACCAAAGACAAGAACCACATGATTATCTCAATAGATGCAGAAAAGACTTTTGACGAAATTCAACAGCCCTTCATGCTAAAAACGCTCAATAAATTCGGTATTGATGGAACATACCTCAAAATAATAAGAGCTATTTATGACAAACCCACAGCTAATATCATACTGAATGGGCAAAAACTGGAAAAATTCCCTTTGAAAACTGGCACAAGACAGGGATGCCCTCTCTCTCCACTCCTATTCAACATAGTGTTGGAAGTTCTGGCTAGGGCAATCAGGCAAGAGAAAGAAATCAAGGGTATTCAGTTAGGAAAAGAAGAAGTCAAATTGTCCCTGTTTGCAGATGACATGATTGTATATTTAGAAAACCCCATTGTCTCAGCCCAAAATCTCCTTAAGCTGATAAGCAACTTCAGCAAAGTCTCAGGATACAAAATTAATGTGCAAAAATCACAAGCATTCTTATACACGAGTAACAGACAAACAGAGAGCCAAATCATGAATGAACTTCCATTCACAATTGTTTCAAAGAGAATAAAATACCTAGGAATCCAACTTACAAGGGATGTCAAGGACCTCTTCAAGGAGAACTACAAACCACTGCTCAGTGAAATCAAAGAGGACACAAACAAATGGAAGAACATACCATGCTCATGGATAGGAAGAATCAATATCGTGAAAATGGCCATACTGCCCAAGGTTATTTATAGATTCAATGCCATCCCCATCAAGCTACCAATGAGTTTCTTCACAGAATTGGAAAAAACTACTTTAAAGTTCATATGGAACCAAAAAAGAGCCTGCATTGCCAAGACAATCCTAAGTCAAAAGGACAAAGCTGGAGGCGTCACACTACCTGACTTCAAACTATACTACAAGGCTACAGTAACCAAAACAGCATGGTACTGGTACCAAAACAGAGCTATAGACCAATGGAACAGAACAGAGTCCTCAGAAATAATACCACACATCTACGGCCATCTGATCTTTGACAAACCTGAGAGAAACAAGAAATGGGGAAAGGATTCCCTATTTAATAAATGGTGCTGGGAAAATTGGCTAGCCATAAGTAGAAAGCTGAAACTGGATCCTTTCCTTACTCCTTATACGAAGATTAATTCAAGATGGATTAGAAACTTAAATATTAGACCTAATACCATAAAAACCCTAGAAGAAAATCTAGGTAGTACCATTCAGGACATAGGCATGGGCAAGGACTTTATGTCTAAAACACCAAAAGCAACGGCAGCAAAACCAAAATTGACAAATGGGATCTAATTAAACTAAAGAGCTTCTGCACAGCAAAAGAAACTACCATCAGAGTTAACAGGCAACCTACAGAATGGGAGAAAATTTTTGCAATCTACTCATCTGACAAAGGGCTAATATCCAGAATCTACAAAGAACTCAAACAAGTATACAAGAAAAAAACAAACAACGCCATCAAAAAGTGGGCAAAGGATATGAACAGACATTTCTCAAAAGAAGACATTCATGCAGCCAACAGACAGATGAAAAAATGCTCATCATCACTCGCCATCAGAGAAATGCAAATCAAAACCACAATGAGATACCATCTCACACCAGTTAGAACAGCAATCATTAAAAAGTCAGGAAACAACAGGTGTTGGAGAGGATGTGGAGAAATAGGAACACTTTTACACTGTTGGTGGGATTGTAAACTAGTTCAACCATTATGGAAAACAGTATGGCAATTCCTCAAGGATCTAGAACTAGATGTACCATATGACCCAGCCATCCCACTACTGGGTATATACCCAAAGGATTATAAATTATTCTACTACAAAGACACATGCACACGTATGTTTATTGCGGCAGTATTCACAATAGCAAAGACTTGGAATCAACCCAAATGTCCATCTGTGACAGACTGGATTAAGAAAATGTGGCACATATACACCATGGAATACTATGCAGCCATAAAAAAGGATGAGTTTGCGTCCTTTGTAGGGACATGGATGCAGCTGGAAACCATCATTCTTAGCAAACTATCACAAGAAGAGAAAACCAAACACCACATGTTCTCACTCATAGGTGGGAACTGAACAATGAGATCACTTGGACTCGGGAAGGGGAACTTCACACACTGGGGCCTATCATGGGGAGGGTGGAGGGGGGGAGGGATTGCACTGGGGAGTTATACATGATGTAAATGATGAATTGATGGGTGCTGACGAGTTGATGGGTGCAGCACACCAACATGGCACAAGTATACATATGTAACAAACCTGCACATTATGCACATGTACCCTAGAACTTAAAGTATAATAAAAAATAAAAAATAAAAAATAAAAAAAAGAAAAATGCAAATCAAGTCACAATGAGATTTAATAAATAATTAATTATTTAATAAACATTTAATGCACAGACATTTAATAAATAATTTTTAAAAATAAAATAACCTAAAATATCAACAACTAGTGGAGTACATAATATTCATATACATTGATGAATGGAATACAAAATATTATGTCAACTCTCAAAACCTGTAGGTTCTTATTAAGTTATGAATTTACCCAAGTGAAATGGGACCCTATGTTGACACAAATATGGGGAAGCAAATACATATGGTGGCTTTATTTGTAATTGCCAAAACTGGAAACAACACAAATGCCCCTCAATTGGAAAATGAATAATTAAGAAACTAATGAAAGAGAAAACAATTGAATGAATCTTAAATACATTATGAAAAGCTTTCAAAAAAGGCATACAAAAGAAAAATGAGAATTTGGGAGGTGATAAAAGAGCTCTGCCTTTCATCCTGTGTTTAAGATTGATTCAGATTCCTAAAAATATAATTTGGTATATGTATCTTAGACCAGGCATCCACATCCTCTCCAGTCAAATGTATCTTGGTGTAGAATAACATATCGATATTCTTGGCTGTAAGAAGAATATGTTCTATAAAATGCATCTCCCATTTAACAATATTTATGACTCCTTTAACGATCCAGTTACAATTACCTATTTACAAATAATTACAATAACAGTGACACTGGCACAACTTCCCATGAATTGCAATGATGAAAATTTTAGATATTCTTTTTTCTTTAAATACAGTACCTGTAAAATGTATTAGGAGTAAATCTACAAAAGCATATAAATTTGGTATACTTAAATTAATCCTTACGTATTTCTAGCATTTTGCTAATTTGCAATGTATTAATTATCTACTTCTATGTCATAAATTACTCAGACATTTAGCCGATTAAAAAATTTGTATTTATTGTCTCACAGAATCTTTGCCCTTTCCCAAGGTTATTATTTAATTTATTCTCAAGTTGAATTAAGATTTTTTCTGTTTCTGTTCTTCCATTTGTTTTATTCATATGCATGTGTTATTCCCCACATTTAATTATTTCCCTTTATCCTTAGGTTCCCAAGAAATTACTTCCAAAATAAGCAAATACTGGAAGATAAATTGTTACAGTTGAAAAATTGTTATAGAAATCTAGTGATTACATTAGAATATTTTGCAAAACATTCTTTATTGAGAACAGCATATCTGTAGCAGAACTAAACAAACAGTACACATACAGGATAAATTAATTTTAAGTATAAAGGACATGGCATTTTATGTGCACATTATCTTAATCAATTTGGATAAGCAAGTAACTATATAGGTTAATTCTTTATGATTATCACTTTTCTAGTTTAGGAATTCAAAGTATCATGTATACTTATGTGAAATATTCACTTTTTTTTTTTTTTTTTTTTTTTTTTTTTTTTTTTTTTTTTTTTTTTGAGACGGAGTCTTGCTCTGCCGCCCAGGCTGGAGTGCAGTGGCGGATCTCAGCTCACTGTAAGCTCCGCCTCCCTGGTTTACTTCCATTCTCCTGCCTCAGCCTCCCGAGTAGCTGGGACTACAGGCGGCCGCCACCTCGCCCGGCTAGTTTTTTGTATTCTTTTAGTAGAGACGAGATTTCACCGTGTTAGCCAGGATGGTCTCGATCTCCTGACCTCGTGATCCGCCCGTCTCGGCCTCCCAAAGTGCTGGGATTACAGGCTTGAGCCACCGCGCCCGGCGAAATATTCACTTTTGATTCATTTTTAATGATTTTTTAAATTATGTAAAGTACAAATAACTTAATTATGCATGGATAATGAGTTTATGTATTGTTGGGCTTTATAATATTCTACTTTAGAAGATACTATATGTATGTGGAAAAAATACTTTAGATAAAATTTCATGTTAACATTTCTTATTCTATTTTTCAATGGAAATAAAAATAAAAGGTAAAATAAGGGAGTCAGTGACCTACAGTTAATATTCAATATTTTGAGAGCAGAAAAAAAAATGAGCATAGATAGCATTGAGTAACCTCTTTATATTGGTAATAAAATAATACCTCAGGGTAGCACTCAGAATAACTCAAAATAATTCTAATATTGCATTATGCAAGAAACCAAAATTCTTACTTGAGAGCCTGACCTAAAAACCTATTTTTATAACTAATTTCACATGCTAATGTGTCATTTAAAATTTTGATAAAATAATAAGGCGAACCTGATATGTTCATATTAAAATAAATATTTTATTAAATTATTTTTTAATACATATTATAGTAGTTAGACACTTCATTAACTTCCAAATTTGTCTTCTTTCAAAAAAATTTAAAAGGCTCTCTTGGGTCTTCTTTTCCATGTCTTTCTCTTGAGAATAACAAAACTAAAGTTCCTGAAAGTAGAATTACTGAGCAATTGGATAGGCATATGTTTCATTTACAAATAACTGTCAAACTCACTTCCAAATAATTTTTGATTTTTGACATTCCAATCAATAATGCAAGAGACTTCCTGCTTCTGTACTTATCAAGTATAGACACTTATTTGATGTATCAGTCTTTTTTATTTTAACCATTCTATTTATTGTGTCATTTGTTGTCTTATTTGCATGCTTCAATTTCTTATTTTTTCCAATTGCTTGAGCTATTCTGCTTTCGCTGAATTTTCATATAAATTTAAGATGTAATTTTTCTGTTTATATATAGAAAAGAAAGATTGGCTGAAATTTTATTAGAATATGTCTAATCTATAGACAAATTTGGGAAAAAAGTGTTGTCTTAACATGATGTTTTTCAATCCAAGAACATGATGCGTCTTTCAATTTTTCACCTTTAGATTGTTTTGTATATTTTGTATTTACAATTTTTATTGTTATTTATATTTTAAAGTATTTCTAAGTACTTGAAATATGCTTATTGATGGTAGATGAAAATGAAATAAATTACTCATGTAAATAGTTATATGTGTATATATAGTTACATGTAACACTCTATATGTAATATATATGCATGTATGTATATATATAGATATATAATATAGATATATAAAGAAATGGGGCCAGAGAGACCAAAACAGAAAGAGACACATAGAGAGATAGAGGTTACATTTTATCCATAATTGTGCACTATTTTGGAACATTAAGAGAGGATAATTCAAAGGCAAACTTAAAATGCCATACACTAAAGTTATTAATCTATCGATCACAAATCTTTCTTAGTAAGTCTTTGAATATTCTGTTTAATAAATTTGTCATTTGATCTTGGAAAGAGAAATATTTAAAAAAACCCAGATCCTACTCCAGAGGAACAATATTCCATTTTTTTTCTCAGTATGCGTGTTTGTAAAACATTATTCTATAGTAATCATTGAAGAAATAAAGGATATATGCCATGTTTTATGCACTTTTCAATATCCACATAATATTTATCTGGAAAATGGTAATGGGGTATGTTTGATCTTCTATTCACTTTCACTTGTACTAATATGTTAAAAAATATTGGTTTATATTTATATTTATGTTTACTTAAGTTTAACTTTTATTTGTAGTTCGGGGGTACACGTTATATAGGTAAACTCATGTCATGGATGTTTGTTGTACATTATTTAGTAATCAAGAAACCAAGTCAAGTACCCAATAGTTACGTTTTCTGCTCCCTCCCACTTCCCATCGTCCACCCTCGAGTGTGCCCCAGTGTCTGTTATTCTCTTCTTCGGGTTCATAAGTTCTCATCATTTAACTCCCACTTATAAGCGGAAACATGCAGTGTTTGGTTTTCCATTCCTGTGTTAGTTTGCTAAGGATAATGGCCTCTAGTTCCATCCATGTTCCCATAAAAGACATGATCTTGTTCTTTTTTAAGGCTGTGTAGTATTCCATCATGTATATTTACATTTTCTTTATCCAATCTGTCCTTGATGGGCATTTAGATTGATTCCATGTCTTTACTGTTGTGAATAGTGCTGCAGTGAACATTCGTGTGCAAGGGTCTTTATGGTAGAATGATTATATTCTTCTGGGTACATACCCGTAATGGGGTTGCTGGGCTAAATGGTAATTCTGTTTTTAGCTCTTTGAGGAATCACCATCATGTCTGTGCTCTCTTCTTCGAAAGTGATGGTTGCTCTCATACAACTTTTAATTTACTTTTGTAAGAGCTTCTTGATGATTTTCAATGTCTAAAGCTATTTGTTTATATAATTGTCCATTTCTGAAGATGGTCCAATTACTCCATCCTTATTTTGTTACAAATTAAATATTAGCAGTTGCTTTTCATGTAGTGATGTATTCTGTTGGTCTTATAAAACAAAATACCTTTCCTAGAGACAGTTATTGAAACCTCCATTAGAAAGACATTTTCATTTTCTGTTTGAGCAGATAAGAAAAAAATAGTTATCTAATTTAATACCATTGTTATTTGGTTCTTCTCTCATCTTAACTTGCAGTGTTATTCTGTTGCAATATTTTAACTCCTTGTTTTAGGCAATATATTGGGAAATTATGAGACAATAGAAAGGGACAAGATACAATATTGTATAATATCTATGAAAATTATCTTAAAATTTAGATCTGGGTTTGAAATTTTTGTATATGTTTCCAGTTGTAGGACCTTGGACAACATTTTAAATCTCTCTCAAAGTTTCAGTATCCGCAATGTAGAGATAAAAAAAGTACTAAGTTTATTACTTGGAGAATTATTGGAGGCAATAAATGTAAAATATTTAGCACATTGCTTACCAATAAATACTACTTTCTATTTTTATTATTAGCTATTATTCAAGGAGACTATATCAAGATCTCCCGAACAAATGTAATTTTATTTCAGAAATTAGACATCTTAGAGATTTACCAGTTATCCTTTTCTTTATAACACACTATAACACAACTCTGTGACTTTAAATAATCGATTTATTTGCTGTTCATAATCCCGTATGTCAGCAATTTTGAATGGGCTTAGATGTTCAATTCTGCCACAAGTTTTGCCTGAGGTCACTTGTGAGACCCTAGTTCTGTCGTGACTCTACTGTTGTTGGATGGTCCAAAATGGGTTTACGTGTCCCGTATTTGTCGGTAATTCTGGAGGAACTTAAGATTGAATAGCTCTGCTTTACGTGATTTCTAATCCTCCAATAGGATTAACCAAGATTTTTCACATAGCAAGCTCAAAGCAATTTGTCAAGAACATGAGAGTGGAAACTTCCTTTCCTGTTCAGGACTAGGATCAGAATTCCTACACTGCACTTCCACTGCATTCTTTCCATCACCACGCATCACAAGACCAGCCCTGATTCCACAAGGTGAAGAAGTACTTTCAACCACTTGGTGAGCAGAGTAGTAGGAAAATAGCATTGCAAAGAGGCAAGTTCACCAAGCATGAATAAATTTGTGACCGTTTCCCATTTCCATTAAATACACAAGCTTTATTGCCGGGTCCGTCCTGCAGACCCTGGCCTAGAGATGGATGAAAGGAGTGCTACTCAGACAGAGGTATGCAGTGTAAGAGCAGCTAGGGGACTGCATGGCACTAGTGGCCAGAGAGTGGGCAGTCTCAAACAGCTGGAGCTGCTTGCTTTTACTCAGTACAGACATAATGCCGAAAGCCTGGAGCAAACACAGTGTGCGGGTAACCCAGCTACTCAGGAGGCTACTCAGGAGGCTGAGGCAGGAGAATGGAGGAAAACCCGGGAGGCGGAGCTTGCAGTGAGCTGAGATCCGGCCACTGCACTCCAGCCTGGGTGACAGAGCGAGACTCAAAAAAACAAAAAAACAAAAAACAAAAAACAAAAAACATTTATTGTTCCCCTTATAGGGAACGTGTCTTGCACACCGATGATCAAAGGTCGGTTCCTGGTCAATGTAAGTAAACAAGTCTGTTTAGGATAAATTCCCCTGTACTTCTTTGTACCTACTCCTTGCCCTCTGCCTCAGGGTCAGAGAACAGCTGCCTTCAGCTTATTCTCTCCAGAAGCTATGCAGAGCTTTCTGACCTTTCAGAAGACCTACCCCTTTCCCTAGATTTTCTCCCACTGTTCTGACCAATCTCCTACCCTTTGTATTCTAGACTCTATTTCCAGCAATCTGTACCTTGAAATCATTATGCTAATAAAGCATTTGGCAGTTCTCTATCAAAATTAAATTTCTCTTACGTTTTCTGAAAATGACAATACAATCTGAAGATCTTTTTACTAATCTGATGAAAGAGGTTGATGATTGGTACTGGTATAGTATTAATGAGAAAATCAAGTTTTCTCTTGTTTTTCACTTTTAAGTTCAACAGTAAATGTGCAGGTTCATTACATAAGTAAACTTGCATCATGGGTGTTTGTTGTACAGATTATTTCCTCACTTAGGTATTAAGCCTGGTACCCATTAGTTATTTTTCCTGATCTCCCTCCTGTCACCATCCACCCTCCGGCAGTCAACACTTACACACTTTTGGTGACAGTGTAGGTTTTATTTTTTCTATTAGGAATAATTTTATTTATGAATACAAGGGATTTTTGTGGTAATTACTTTTACATTCATAGTTGTGAGCAACAAAAATACAAAAGAAAATCAACAAAATGATTTTGACATGTAACTGTAAATCAATAATATTTAACATTCGACCCAATAAGCAATAAGTGTTTATACATGTGTTTCTTTCTGTC
This sequence comes from Rhinopithecus roxellana, assembly GCF_007565055.1. Taxonomy (NCBI): domain Eukaryota; kingdom Metazoa; phylum Chordata; class Mammalia; order Primates; family Cercopithecidae; genus Rhinopithecus; species Rhinopithecus roxellana. The sequence goes on along the minus strand of NC_044561.1, from coordinate 65,576,425 downwards.
AGAGAATAACAGTTGTATGTTTTTGTCCTTTATGCAGTGGTAATTTTTCTTATTTTGCTAATATTATCAAATAACCTGAAGCAGAGAACAACCTGTAGTACTCTGAACACACTTACATTAGTTTATAATTATAAATTTAATATATTATTAAAATCAGAAAAAATACAGTAAAAACCTTTTAGTAATATAATCATTAAGAAATGATAAGAGGTAGCATATTTTATATATCATTTATATATATATATTTTCAAACTTTGTTGGCTTCTTTCTTTTTTACACTTGAGTTTGTGTAATATATTAAGACATAGAGCTTGTGGTTCTTAAAAAATTTTAGCAAACTTTCCCAGGCACTTCTCTGTTATTGTACCTTTCCTTACTGTAATTATGCATTTGATAATTACTCTGGCCTTCACTACATTGGAAGCTGCGTCTGCCAAGACGGTGTTTCTTGTAGAACCATCATTGTATCCTCTTTTCCGTCTATAATCCTAGCATATGGTACCACAAAGTATGTATTTTTTCTCATCAATGTTGGATGAAAATGCAAATTGAATACTTGGAACCACATTTTTTGTTTTTTACAGAACCTTGGAAACAACTTTTATTTTACTAACAAAGTAATTATTGGCAACTGGAAAACATCTAGTGGTTATGGACAAGGTCCCAGTTTTATACTGTGGAGAAATAGTGACAGAGTATAGTGGCTTGGGATTGTAATGTAACAGTGCCAGGAGACTAAAGTTATTGTTTGTCTTCTGTACAGTATTTGGCAGTGAATGGGAAGCTTAGGTGGATAAATAGCCTTCTCACATTTCCGGATGATAACACAGAGTCATTACCATCTTGTCTTTATTCCTCTTCTCTTGTCAAGGGCAAGCGTCTTGACTTTGTACATTTACTAAGTGTTCAACCTAATAGTCATGGTCCAGCAGAGTCAGGTTAGACCTGGTTGTGGACTTGAGCTTTCTACATCCTATTTACTAAAACACAGATCGATTTAACCTTTCACTTCCTTTCTTTGCTCACTCAGAGATATGAGAAAACCAGTACTTCTCTACACTAGCTGTTGAGAAGAGATTAAGGACACATCAGACTGTGTCCATTTTGAGTTTTCAGCCCTTAAAATCTCTACCAAAAGAGTTTGAGAACATGTTTTTGCCTTCAGCAGTAATTTGCAATTGTTATCATGTCAGACAACAGAGTTTCTCCAAAATTATAGTACAGACTACTCCAAAACTGCAAAGTGAGTTAAAATGAAAGGCATCGATGACATCTGGGATTTATTTTCAAAAATACATTTTCAAAGATCATTTTACAGTTGTACATCTGCCACATTTTTTATATGTCAAAGATTTTGCAATTCATTGAGATTATTTTCCTTTTAATTTTTGAATAAAAGCATTATTCTTGCTTCTCCTGGGGAGACAATCCTGGCTAAATAGCTTGGAAAAAATACTTCCCACTTTATTCTACATCTCTCTACATTGTGATATTTTATTATCTAAGCAATGTTAATGATTTCATAGAACATATATGAAGAGGACAATTATATTTCAAAGGAAAACTTCTATTTGCATAACATAATGACATGTGCTTTTAGCTTTGATATTTCCTGGTATGAAAGATCAGCTATTCTCATATACCTTAAGTGAGTATATTCTCAGAAATATATGTAAAGAAACAAATGCAAATAAACACTAATCAACTCCAGCTTTTTATATTAAATCAATGAAAATTTCAACAGACATGTTAAACAGGCAATAATGACTTTATTCAAGACTCCTGCAACAGAGAAGAGAGACTGAACTCAATTACACTGAAACACCAGGAGAGTTTTTAATTGCTGGAATGAGCTAGTGCACAAGCACTAGAGGACATGAAGGGGCAGGTTACTCAGCATGATTGGACAGAAAATTTACATCTCAAAGGGGCAGTGAAAGAATTTACAATTGCCAGTTTTCTAACACAAATGTTCTAAGAAAAGGGAGATCCTAGGCCTAGAGTCTAGAAGAAGCCTGTCTAAAATTTCGGCAAGCTTAGGAGATAGTAGAAATTTTAAATCCATTTTGTTAATTATACCACTATGTTCATGTAGACTGAAAAAACAAACCCACATCCCTAAAATCAGTTACATAGAATGAATAAAAATGAGGTCAACATGCAATTAAAAAATACATTATTTTGTCTTATGTACCTACTTTAGTGCTTTCATTTAGAATCTAAAATATTTTAGTCAATCTTTCAATGAACATTTTTTAAACCGTATTACTTTACAAAACCAAAAACATTTTTTGCTTTGAACTTCCTATGAAATTCATAAATTATATCATATATATACAATTATATACGATATAATTGATTATATATGATATAATATAATTATATCATATATGCTTGAATCCAGAAAATTCACCCACAAGAGAGAAAATTATGTTTTCCTTAAATCTTGTGAATAATCAGGATATAGTTATAGTATACTGAAATTATCTAAAAATTTAAAATTTTAGTTGTTATGGAGATAATTTGTGTAGACTGAATGACCTCATGAAACGGACATATGAAGGTTTCTAAAACCCTTGTGTATTTGCTAGGGCTACAATAAAGAAATATTGTAGACTAGGTGGCTGCAACAATCGAAACCTATTTTTCTCACAGTTCTGGAGGCTGGAAGTCCAAGACCAAGAAGTCAGCAGTATAGTTTTTCCTTATGCCTTTGTCCTTCGCTTTCAGATGGCTTCCTTCCTGTTGTGTCCTCACGTTGCTTTTTCTAGGTCCTTGCACATCCCTGGTGTCTCTGTGTGTGCTCACAGTTCCTTGTATAAGGCCACCATTCACGTTGATTTAGGGCCCAATGTAACTGCCTCAATTTAACTTAATCACCTTTTAAAAGGCACTATCTCCAAATATAATTTATTAAGAGGTACTAGGTGTAAAGTTTCAATATACAAATTTTGGGGAACACATTTCAGTATACAACACCTGGTAAACATATAAATAAAGACTCTGACTCCAAGAAACTCACAGAATAACATGACTTCTCAGCGAATTTATTAACAGATTTGTCTGAGCACTGATTGTATATTTAAATGCCATGGAAACCCTGAAAATAGAATAGTTTTTTATTAGGGGTCTCAGAATAGACTTCATTAAGCAGGGATCATTTGGGTTGTGTCATTAAGTTCACATTTGTATTAGTACAGACAAAGGTAAAGAGAAAAACAATGAGCATGCAAGCAAAAGTAATCATTAACCTCTCAAATTAGCATTATAATACTCATTTTCTGTCATCTTACATTGTGCCCCACTCTCATATTTATTCTACTAATTTGTAATCATTTCTTCTCAATTTCCTTTTCAACTCTTACTATTTTAAAATATTTTGGGTTTTGTACCTATTATTGAATCCTGATTCATATATAAATATACATGTTTGTCAAGGATTAAATCATCATATAAGTTCTTGAGTTATATATTTTTTTAATCGTTTGAACTTATATTTAGTCTGTGTCACTATAGCCATAAATTCACTTTGCTCTGGAAGATGAAGATAACAGTGAGTGATAAAAGTAATATATTAAGTCTCAAAACAGCAAGTGTGTGAATTCTTAGTTTACTGCAGAAATTTGTTTTAGTATTTTGTGTGTATTATTTCAAAAATCACAAAAACTTTGTGGTACATGCCATTTTTGTTCTCATTGTATGTGAGGAAATTAAAGGACTAAGAAGTTATAAAAAATTATTAATATCTCACAGTAAGTGGCAGAGCCAGTGTTTAACCTCATAATTAAAGCAGAAATCATTATTAACTACCCAAAATTAGCTTCCTGCATTTCATACCTTAGGAGGAAATATTAATACTTGCCCTTTGCTCATTCTGAAATGATAAAATTTACTGTGACTTCTTTCTCTACTTGTGGCCCATCTCTAGCTAACCACCAAGTCTAGCTAATTCTATTACATCCACAATCTCTCAAATACATTCACATTTCCCCATTATTTTATTTTAGTGAAATTCAGGCAATCAATGTCTCTGACCTACAATACTTCCTTTTGGGATTTTTTCCCTTCTATTCTTGCAACTTGTCTTTAAAATTTTTTATTAATTTCTTCAAAAACAACCTTTATTGAAAGTAAGTAACATGCCATTATGCCAGCAAATACATATTAGATATCAACTATGTCGCTATTTTTTGGCCTGGGTATTGGCAAATATTCTGAAATAATATAACCAAAGAAATAGAAATCATTCTACCATAAAGACACATGCACATGTATATGCATTGCAACACTATTCACAATAGCACAGACATGAAATTGACCAATATGCTCATAAATGATAGACTGTACAAAGAAAATGTAGTACGTATATACTACAGAATACCATGCACTCATACAAAAAGACTGAAATCATGTCCTTTGCAGGGACACGGATGGAGCTAGAGACCATTCTCCTTAGTAAACTAACACAGGAACAGAAAACCAAATACTGCATGTTCTCACTATAAGTGGGAGTTAAATGATGAGAATACATGGACTCAGAGAGGGGAACAACACACACTGGACCCTTTTAGAGGGTGGAAGTTGGGAGGAGGGAGAGGATCAGGAAAAATAACTAATGGAAACTAGGATTAATACCTGGGTGATGAAATAATCTGTACAACAAATCCCCATGACACAAGTTTACCTTATGTAACACACCTGTACAGGTACCCCTGAACTTAAAAAAAAAACATTAAAAAAGTCTTAAAATTAAATAAAATGGGGAGTCAGAAAACACACATGATGGGAGGATGTTTCTTAATAGTTTGGCCTTTACTTTCTAGTGGAATGTAGAGGAGTAGCTTGATAATATTTAATTTCTTAGCAGGATTTCCCTAGTTGGATGTTGCAAAATGACTCTGGGGGATGTAAAGGCATGTTGTCAAAAGTGCTTTAATTCTCCCCGTTAAAAATAAAGAAAGAGACTCCCTCCACCTGCCTTTTCTTAGAGACTTTGTTCTAAGTAATTTTAATTCTAAGTAATTATAATATAAGTAATTGTAAATTATTTTCTTGTCTCCCTAAAATGTACGTAAATCTGTTTAAAAGCTAGATAAGATTCTAGCCAGCTTGAAGACACAGGAATGTCTTTCTCTAGCACTTGGGAGGCAAGTCTTTGAAATGTAATCATGAAGATCCTCAGTTTCTGTGGGAAGCAATGTGCCTAACTTCAACAGATTCTGTGCTCTGAGCTGCAAAATTACCTTCTGCCATAAAAATATGAAATTATTTTCCTTTGGATAAATCCAATTAGTAAACACAGATAAACACCCCAATTATCCGGTGAATGTAGGATGATCTGAGTGTAACGAATGATGCTGTCAAGTTCTCTTACTGGAGGACTAGCTATTGTTTATCTTAAGAACATGTATGCAATAGGCTGTAACTGGCTAAATAAAAGACTGAGATTTCTTACATCTTTGCAATCTCTTGGCAGGTTGTTCATGATGCACGTGACATTCTGATTTAATACTACATATAATTTATATTTCTCCAGCAGGAAAGAAGGGTGAAAACAGTCAGAGGGGAATCTCTATGACTCAGATGTTATCATTTCGCTGCCCTCCTTGTGTGGAGTTGCATTCCATCTCTTTGAACTCCCACCTACAAAATGCACTAATAACTTTCGGTTCTGCTTTAGGACTTCACTAAAAATAGATTCTAAGATATTTCCCAACTTCTAATCAGCTTTGCTCCTCCTCCTCCACTAGTACTATTGTTAAAGGTAGAAGGTACCCAAGTTACCAGTGGCAAATCTGTACAGGTCTGCAGCAACCTCAATTCTTACCTCCTCAAAAGGAAAAAATAGACTGAGGGGCATAAGGCAGAAAAAGAGACCAAGCCAAGTTTCAGAGCAGGAGTCGAAGTTTATTACAAAGTTTTAGAGCAGGAAAGAAAGGAAAGCATACTTGAAAGATACCCAGCGAGTGACCTGAAGGACTAATGCATCATTCAACCTTGATCCTAGGACTTTAGATGCTGGCCCACTTTCAGTGTCTTGCACCCCTTTCCCATGATTCTTCCCTAAGGGTGGGCTGCCCATATGTGCAGTGCCCTCATTATGCTTCAGAAGTGAGCATGCGTCTTGTGTTCAGGAAGTTTTATGTATGTCCACCTGAAGCTTCCTTCCCTTTCCCTGTGGAATGCCCCCGGAAGGTCATAGTCTGCCATTTTGCCTCTTAATGCACATGTCCAGTCTCGCTCCCCCAGTACCTGAGGTTTTATTGGAAGCCAATTACCAATCTCAAGTGTTTTTATCTGTTTGGGAAGTTGCCTCTCCCTGGTACCTGCATTCAATGAACACTTCAGTGTGACAGTTGTGCACCATCAGGAGACTGTCTCTCCCTGGAGCCAGCTGCCACACTATCATCTTTAGAGAGGCAATGTGGTAACTGCTGTACCATCACCTGATGGTTGCCTGGCATTCCTGGTGGGTTGCGGGGAGGGCCCTTTCCTGCCCTACCCACACCTGTCTAACTACCTGTAACACTATTCTTAAGAGATGATCACGATGTAGGAGCCAAAAAAGTCATGGATAATACATGAAACAAGTTTGTACGAATAGTGTGATTGGAGGGGCCTCTGAAGTTCTGCCTTTTATAAAGAAGTCAGATGATGCCATTCAAAACATCAGGTCTAGACTTCTGGTGCTGACTTAAATAAGGTCATGACTACAACTCATATGGGTAAATCGGTAAATGGCTACAGCCCACATCTCCCACTGAATACCACTTCTTGAGGACTGAAAAAGAAGCAATAGCAAGTAGAATGGCTATCAAATTTGATAGTTAAACAACAATGCTTAGCAATGGGTTTCTTGTTTGCATCTTCTTGTTTGCCTCCAACTTCAAACAAATCACAGAAGTGAGCAATGTAAATTCCAGGAGAAAGTCCCAATTTCCATCAGAAGAATGGAAAAAGGGCCTACATGTGCCAGAGAATGTGAAGGAAAGCCCATTTCCTGGTGTTTGCTTGATTTCTCTTTCTTCTCTCCTAATGCCCTCTTGAGGCCAGCCCTAGCCCTGGAAGGAACTATGGAAACAACAGGAGCAACTGTCCTAAGCAAAAGTGGACAGGTGACCAGGCTCGGTGGCTCATGCTTGTAATCCCAGCAGTTTGGGAGGCCGAGGTGGGTGGATCACGATGTCAAGAGATCGAGACCATCCTGGCTAACATGGCGAAACCCCGTCTCTACTAAAAATACAAAAAATTAGCCTGGCGTGGTGGCGGCGCCTGTAGTCCCAGCTACTCGGGAGGCTGAGGCAGGAAAATGGCGTGAACCCGGGAGGCGGAGCTTGCAGTGAGCAGAGATCGCGCCACTGCACTCCAGCCTGGGCGACAGAGTGAGACTTCACTACAAAAAAAAAAAAAAGTGTACCTGTGTTCCTGTCTAGAGGAACTACGAAATAGAGACCCCAATGAACAGAAAACTTTAACATTATTAGTTAATAGTAGAACAGAAATCATTAATATATTACTATATACCTATTAAAACTAATTTAAAAGAAGAAAAGAGAATTTCAAGTCCTGGTGAGAATGCAGGTCAACTTGAACTCTCATATAGGATAGCCACTTTGAAAGCAATTGGCAGCTTCTTATAAAAACTAACATAATAGAAGATAGTATAGAAGAATATCTAGATGACTTTGGTTAAAGTGATGGCTTTTAAAATACCATACCAAAGGAACAATCCATAACAGAAATTGTTAAGCTAAACTACATTGAAATTAAAAACATCCGCTCTTCAAAGCACAGTGTCAAGAGAATGAGATGACAACCCCACAGACTGGGTGAAAATATTTTCAAAAGACACATCTGATAAAGAACTGCTATCTAAAATGTGCTAAAAGCTTTTAAAATTCAATAATAGGAAATGAGGAACATAATTGAAAAATAAACGAAACACATGATCAGAAGCCTTACCAAAGATGTACAAATAGAAAATAAGCATGTGAAAGGAGACTCAGCATCATATGCCCTTAGACTATTGCAAATGAAAACAGCAATGAGATATCACTTACATCCCTATTCAAATAGACAAAGTCCAAAACACTGACAAGAGCAAATGCTGGTCATGATGTGGAGCAATACTAATTCTCATTCTTGGAAATTCAAAATATTAGAAGCAGTTTAAATGGGAGTGAAACTAAACATACTCTTCTAAGATTTGGCCATCTCATTTCTTGGCATTTATCAAAATGAATTGAAAATTTATATCCACACACAATTTGCACATGGATGTTTTAGAGCAACTTCATTGATAATAGCCAAAATGTGCAAGTAACCAAAAGGTTCTTCTGTAGGTGAATGGATAAATAAATTGTGGTACACACAGAAGATGGAGCATTATTCTGCATTAAAAATATGAGCTATAGGCCGGGCACGGTGGCTCAAGCCTGTAATCCCAGCACTTTGGGAGGCCGGGACGGGCGGATCATGAGGTCAGGAGATCGAGACCATCCTGGCTAACACGGTGAAACCCCGTCTCTACTAAAAATACAAAAACTAGCTGGGCGAGGTGGCGGGAGCCTGTAGTCCCAGCTACTCGGGAGGCTGAGGCAGGAGAATGGCGTAAACCTGGGAGGCGGAGCTTGCAGTGAGCTGAGATCTGGCCACTGCACTCCAGTCCGGGCGACAGAGCGAGACTCCACCTCAAAAAAAAAAAAAAAAAAAAAAAAAAAATGAGCTATCAACCCATAGTAAAACATGGAAGAATCTCAAGTGCATGTTACTCAGTGAAGGATCCTAACCTAAAAAGGCTACGTGCTACGTAATTTCAACTATATGGCATTCTGGAAAAGGGGGAAAAAACTAATCAAGACTCTAAAATGATCAGTAGTTGCCAGAAGTTTGGAAAAATAATGAATAGGCCGAGCACAGAGGATTTTTAGGGCAGTGTCACTATTCTTTTTGATATTATAATAGTAAATACATGTCCTTATACATTTGTGCATAGAGTATACAACACCAAGAGTGGACTACAATGTAAACTGCTTTGCAGGATGATATGTCAATATCGGTTGATTCATTGTAATGAAGGTACCAGTGGATATTGACAATGAGGAAAGTTGTGTGAAGGGGCAAATGGGGTTACGTGAGAATTATCTGTACTTTCTGTTCAGTTGTGTTGTGAACCTAAAATTGTTCTAAAAAATAAACTCTGATCTTTCATAAGGTGCCATGATATGAATGTTTATGTCTTTCCCAATTCATATATCAAAATCCTAGCCCCCAAGGTGATGGTATTAGGAAGTGGGAACTTTGGAAGAGTATTAGTTCAGGAGGTAGAGCCCTCATGCATGGCATTAGTGCCCTTAAAAAGCTCACCCAAAGAGCTCTCTCATTCTTCTTGCCTCATGTAAATGAAACCACTATAGCAAAATTGTAATTGTGGTTAAAGAAATCTGAAATCTTGCTTCTAACTGCTAAGCTGTTGTTCATTCCTGGATGAAGGTCAAATTAACTTCGGGAGGAACATAGTTTATAGTTTAACTTTGAAACAAAGACAATAACAACGGCCCTTTTCTAAAACAATCCTCCTTCTTGCCTGGGGACTACCATGCCTTTTGTAGGACTAACAAGTTAGCCAAAAGATTAGAAATTATGGCTTAGAAGCCACACAGTTGGAGGCTACAAGACACTCCCCAAATTGCTCCTGAGGGCAGTATCACTATTATAAAACCAAAGATCAGTGCTTGAGATATTTCACAGCCCCAGCACTTGATGGATGAGCTGGCACCATTCAGATCGATAGACTGGTTCATCTGATCTTAGGCCCCCTACCCAGGAACGAATTCAGTGCAAGAGGAGAGCTTTGATTCCCTATGATTTCATCTGACCCAAACCATCAGCACTCCCAACTCACTCACCCACACCCACCAAATTATCCTTAAAATTCTCCAATCCCTGAATGCTTGGAGAGACTGATTTGAGTAATAGTGAAACTCCAGTCTCTCGCACTGCTAGCTCTGCATAAACAACTGTTTCTCTATCGCAGTTCCCCTGTCTTGATAAATCAACTCTGTCTAGGCAGTGAGCAAGGTGAACCTGTTGAGCAATTACATAAGGACACACAGCCAGAAGACACCAAGTCTGCTGGCACCTTGATCTAGGACTTTCCATCCTCCAGAACTGTGAGAAAGTCTCTGTTGTTTCTAAGGCCATCTAGTTTATGGCATTTTTGTTATAGCAACCTGAACAGATTAAAACGAAAGAAAACATGCACTTACTGAATGCCCTACCATCCTCACTTTATATGTTTTCCAAAAAGAAATGAAGACTTAGATTCACATAATTTATTTCTATGTGAATGGTTATAAAAAATTCACAATCCCCAAAGCAGAAAGTAACCCAAATGCTCTTCATTTTTGAATAAATTTTTTAAAGGATTCTACTCACACAAATGGAGTATTACTCAACACAAATGACTCAAACTCTTGAACATGCAACAACATGAATGAGTCTTAAATGTATAATGCTATTTCAAAGACTTTTGAGGCTAAATAAAACATGATTTCATTTATATGTAGTTCTCAACAGACAAAACTATAGGAAGAGACAATAGATCATTGATTGCCAGTGGTTAAAAGCAAAAAAAGCATTTAACTACAGAACAAAAGCATGAAGAAGATTTTTTGGGAGTGATGGAATTTCCTCTATCTTGATTATGGTTGTGATTGCATGACTTGTTACATCTTTATGACAATTCACAGAACTGCACATGTGTATATAAAAAGTGTGAGCTTCATGATGCAAAAGTTAAACACACACACAAAGAAACTGTGTTTATTGTATCCAGATTTTCTATTTTTCAAGAAAAAGCCTGCAATTATTTTTAACCTACTGATAAATAAATTATGACATATCTTAAACACTCTCTAGTCTAAAAAAATAGCAAATCTATCCATTAGATACAGAGTTCACAGTCCACTGAGTTGTAAATTTCTTGTAAGAGCACTGTATTGCAATTGCTTTTACAATTTACTCTTTTAAGAACATAAACTGTGTTTTTATCTTCACTTAGTATCCTTAGTATCTGGCACAGCATTTTAATAATTGCGAGTGAAGCACAGGGTTGAGTATTTGAAGAGATGTAGCTTATATAAGTATGGATCTAGACATGTGGAAAAGGAAATTTTTTTTTTTTTCTTTTTTTAGATGGAGTCTCACTGTGTCACCCAGGCTGGAGTGCAGTGGCGTGATCTCGACTCACTGCAACCTCTGTCTCCCAGGTTCAAGCAATTCCCCTTCCTCAGCCTCCCGAGTGGTTGGGATTACAGGCACCCACCACCACACTTGGCTAAATTGTGTATTTTTAGTAGGGACGACGTTTCACCATGTTGACCAGGCTGGTCTCAAACTCCTGACCTCAGGGGATCCACTCGCCTTGGCCTCCCAAAGTGCTGAGATTACATGCGTGAGTCACCATGCCCGACCAGGAAGTCTTTTTTAAAACCATGTGGCTTCCTCCAGAAGGGAATCTTGTGATTAGATGAAGGCGATGGAGGGAGACTTTCTACTTCATACAATTTTATGCATTTTACATTTTGTAAGATGCATTATGATTCAAAAAATAAGTTCTCATTAAAAAACATAGTTAGGGATGGAGCCTAATACAAACTGCAAACTTAATTCTGTTTTAAACATTTAGAACCAAGTCTTGAGAGATAAATGGACAACTTTTTTTCACAAAGCTTGAACTAAGAAATCTATGCATATCATAGAATGCTGAATTGCATTGCACTTTTAGAAAATTTTCATTATAGAAGCACGATTAGTGGAACTGAATGTATATATTAGTAAAAGAATTATGAAGACAGAAGTGAGGACATGAAAGGGTTTGTATGTGTCTTAGTCCATTTGTGCTACTATAGCAAAATACCTGAGATTGAGTGATTTATAAAGAAAAGAATTTTTTAGCACAGTTCTGGATGCTGGGAAGTCCAAGATGAAGGCACCAGCAGGTTCAGTGATGGCTTGTCCATCAGACAGCACCTTGTCAAGGTGTTCTCCTGTGACAGAAGGGCAGTAGAGCAAAAAGGAACAAGTGCCATGTGAATCCTCCTTTATAAAGACCTTATCTCATTTGCAAGTGCTCTGCCCTCATGACTTAATTACCTCCTAAAGACTGCACTCTTTACAATGACACATTGACAATTAAGCTTCAACATATGAAATTTGGGGAGTAATCACACCACAGTAGTATGCCATGCTAAGTTTTTCCTATTTCAACTTGAAAGTAATGGAGGGTCAGTGAAGCATGTACAATGAAAATGCCACAAACTGATTGGCCTTTAATAGTGATTCATCTATAGTAAGAGGGATGACTATATTAAGGGAGCTTATGTGACAGATAGGAAGACTCATTTAAAAATATTCTAAAAGTCTAGTCGAAACAAGATGAATGCCTGAGTTGATAATGTTACCTAAAAGTATTTAATGTAATTATCTTAGTATTTTTCAATGTAATTATGAGACACTATACAAACATATTAAAAACTTTTTAAAGTAGTGCCAAAATGAAAATGACAGAAATACTTTAACTAAAATGTTACATCTACTGAGTAATTCATTTATTCACAAAATTTGGTTTCAATTGTTTCCTGAAATTCTATTGAATATGTTTAGAGATCTACTGCTGAATTATGCATATATAGAGAGATAAATGTGTATATCTATATCTATACTGAGAGATAGATAATTTAATAATTTAGTGAGTCTTGTATATTTCGCACTTTCTTTTAAATGTTCACTTTCTAAAAGTTCTTAGAAAATTGTATGAAAGTGAGTTTAAGTCTATGGATTCACCCAGCCTTCACTGTCTCATTACCTTACATCTCTCTTACCATTCTTCATTCTGTCATGACTATATGGACATTATTTGGTTTGTAAGTCTAAATAGAGTTGATAGAGGCTAATGCAGGCATTCACTGAAAGGTATTTTAATTAAGAATAATCCAAGAAAATAATGTTGGCCATTTTTAACATTAGATAGTTTTCTTTCCTATCATGTGCATCATCACGGTTTACAGAGTTTACTAGACTGAGAAAATATAAATTCGATTTTCAGCATAAAGATACCACATTTTCCTATGAGCATGAATCTCCCATTATATATAAATTTTTGAATATCTTTTATAGCACAAATATTCTAAGCCACCCCTAGGGAGAAAATCTTAGTTTGTAGAAGAAGACCCATGCAGTGTTTTGGATTAAACAACCTACTAAAGCTCTATACACAATGGAAGAATGTTTACCATATGTATGAAGGCATCCATAACTTTTCTACATGAGAGCACTTATCACTGTTGTACCAGGGTATCTTTTCAGGGAGTCAGAATGCAGATAAGATTTTCTGTTGAATAAATCCTGGTAATGTCTTATCTGTAGGATACCACAAATTGTCAGCAGAAAACAAGCTCCAGCATAAAACCTGAAGATAACTACACGGTGAGTAAAATGTCTCTGAGCCCATACATTTGATATTCTTAATTTTTAAGTATTTTCTTGCTAAATCATTGATCAAAGTTAAACCTGAAAGTGAGCAAATCTTGGGGGAGAACATGGGAGTATCAAGCCCCCCAAAAATGAGGGCAAAAATATTTCCCAATATGTTGAATTTATTCAGAAATCAGAAAAGAAGATTATATCCCAAGATGAACAACTATAGCAAGCCATATATGCATCTGAAAAGGGGAAGGTAAAGGAAATTTTGGGGGGCAAAGGGGTTCACATAAGCTCCTCAGGAACAAAGTTTATTGATTTTTGGAGACTAAAAGTCACGATTAGCCAAAGTTTATTGGTGGAGATGTCATTACTGGGTGGGTGTTCCTTTGACAGCATGTTATGTGAATTGCTGCAGTCTTTAGGAAAATAATCCCTTTTTTTCCTGAAAATAATTTCTTGTGGATTTGTTTTAGAAAGTTCTTCAGACAATCTTTGTGTGTGTGTGTGTGCTCTTCTAGCTCTAATAGTTTTGGGTGTGACAAAAAAATGATTTCATGCTTGTATCTGTAACTTTCATATTGTCCTTTTTTTAAATCAAGGTCTTTCTCCAAATGCACTGTTGATCAATCAGTCTCTAGTGTCTTTCAGTGCCAGGATAGATCTGCTTAAGACAGTTGGCTGTGATTTGTGGAGGTGATCAACAGTTGGAAGTTAGTGCTAAGACACTTGCATGTAGTATTTGAAAAGGAGGCCAGAAGGAGGAACTCTCAGGGTTAAGTCTGTCTGGATTTTATTACTGTTTGATTTTGTTTGTTCCATAGATATTGGCTATCATTTCAAGATGCTGTGTCACCATTATTGTTAGGAGTTGTATTTCTGCGGAAAATTGATAGACAACAGGCACACTTTTTTTTTTTTTTTTTTTTTTTTTTGAGACGGAATTTTGATCTTGTTGCCCAGGCTAGAGTACAATGGCGCGATCTCGACTCACTGCAACCTCGGCCTCCTGGGTTCAAGCAGTTCTCCTGCCTCAGCCTCCCAAGTAGATGGGATTACAGGAGCCTGCCTCCACACCAGGCTAATTTTTGTATTCTCTTTTTAGTAGAGATGGGGTTTCACCATGTTGGCCAGGCTGGTCTCGAACTCTTGACCTCAGGTGATCCACCTGTCTCAGCCTCCCAAAATGCTGGGATTACAGGCCTGAGCCACCATGCTTGGCCAGCAGGCAGACATTTTAAAAAGAAAAATACAAAGTTAAAACACCAATAATGTGATAACTCCAATTTGCATGGTGATTTTAATTGATAAACCTAGGCCTAAAGGCAACCAACTGAACAAATCAAATGAGTATGTGGGACTGGCTGAGATTTGTCGTAGCTGGGTGGGTTGTTCTCGTATTTTGTGTAACTGTGTCTCTTCTCCAGAGGAGTGTATCCAAGTACAGCATGTAGTATTTATTAGCAATAGCACAAACCTCGTCTTGTTCAGCTAATAGATAATCAAGAGCAATTCTGTTATCTAAAATTACTCTGGCAACGAAAACTAATGAGTGCTGCTGTGCAGTGATAGCCTCTGCAGTGGAGTCTGCAAGCTTATTAAGGTTGATAGAGAGATTTTGCATCATTAATTCATTAGCCCAAATTCCACCCCAGGGAAAGATTTTTCAGATGAAAGCAGCATAGAAATGATTGTCATCACTAGGGAGTCATGAGGGGAAATTTCACCTGGTTCTGAGATGTAACCTGAGTAGGGTAGCCCAATGATTACTCAGAGATCAGTTTCAGATCTATTAGGTATTGACAACAGAGAGCTCAAATATCCAATCCCATATAGATCTCCTGTTGTCTAGATGCCAAAACATTTGGAGGCCCATCCTGAGGTGCCTCACCCACAAAAGTAGATATAACCAGTAGGAACACAGACAATTTTTCCACTTGTGATTTTTCTGTATGATATATAATCAAGCCAAGGGTCACTTATGCTACTGCAAGTTGTTAATTGCCCCTCCTCCTTAAACCAGTCCTAATAATTTTTTTTTTCTACACGTGTTAGGAAATGCTCCTAAATGGTTTAAGAGGGATGGTTCATTGCATATTCCTGGGACCCAACTGGGAGGTTGCTGATTTAATAAGGTGAGGCAGGAAACACAAGTTAAAGATAAATAAAAAAGCTTAATCCTATAAGAGTGTCCAATGATACAATTTGTATAGGTGGTTGGATTTGGGATGTTAGCGAAATTCATTACAGGTAAAACTAAGAAGGCATTAAAATCAGATATAGACTAAGGTTTTGACAGCAATTAATAAGATTCTCTTCTTTATCTTCTCCCCAAGTGATGAACTGGGAAATACAGACAAGGGTATTGTCTTTCCAGGGGAAAGAGGGAGAAAATAAAGTAAAAATTATCAGTGAAAGAATTGTATACAGCCCTGTCCTGGGCATATTTGGAGAAACCAACCACTCAGATGTCATCTGCTTTATCCTAGAAATACCTATTTTTTATTTGTCAGCAGAGATGCAATTCCACTCAGGAGCCAATGTCTTCTTTGAAGAGATATATGTATCCAGGAATCAATTTCTGTAAGTTTAGTTGTGCAATGATTGGTTAATAAGACATGACATGGGGCTTTCCAGAAAGGTTGGAGGTAATCGTTTTGTAAATGTTTTCTTCAATAGACAGAATATCCTGGTTGTAGGCTATGATGTTTTCATTTCTTTGTTTGTTTGTTTCTTAAGACAAAGCCTCACTCTGTCACCCAGGCTGGAGTTCAGCGACGCAATTTCTGTTCACTGCAACTTCCCTCTCCTGGGTTCAACTGATTCTCCTGCCTCAGCCACCCAAGTAGCTAGGATAACAGATGTGCACCAGCACGCCTGGCTAATTTTTATATTTTTAGTAGAGATGGGGTTCTGCCATATTAGCCAGGCTGGTCTCCAACTCCTGGCCCTCAAGTGATCTACCTGCCTCTACCTCCCAAATTGCTGGGATTACAGGCATCAGCCACTCCCCCTACACGGTTATGGCATTTTAGGTCTTCATCTCCCAGGAGTGCACTGTGAAAATGTTGTTCTATCAGAGTACAATTTTTATTCATAACATTGATTATACCCTTATAATATTGAAACATTTCACCTTTTATTAACTTGAGGTCAAAACAAGGTGAGGTCAAATGCCTGGGGCATCCAGTAATTACTGGAAAGGTGAAAAATTATGGAATTCAAAGAGAGCTGCCCTTAAGCTTGAAGCACTGTAGGTAGAGTGTTTGGTCATGGTAACCATAAGGTTTCTATAAACTTTTCCAATTAAGTCTTAAGAACACTATGAATGCATTCAACAAGTCCAAAAGACTGAGAATGATAAGCATAATGAAAGTGCTACAATGCTGGCCAATTAGCATACAATTGTTTTATATCTTGTCCAGAAAAATAAGTTTGTCACTCGCTGTGGAGTCTGAGGGCATGCCTTCAGTAGGGAATATTTTTTTCATAGGATTTTAGCCACTGCTGAGGTGTGTGTGGCCTCTCTTCAGGGAAATGCTTCAATCCAATGGAAGAACATCCAGATTATGACTGAATTATTCTTTTTTTTTGTCTTTTTTTTTTTTTTTCTTTTTGTGGAGAACGGAGTCTCGCTGTATTACCCTGGCAGGTCTCGAACTCCTGGGCTCAAGCTATCCTCCCGCCTCTGCCTCCCTGAGAGCTGGGATTACAGGCGTGAGCCACCGCGCCTGGCATGATTGAATTATTCTTGTACCCATGTGTGGTAGGTAGCTGGATACTATTTATCTGCCAAACCATGAATGGCCCATTAGGAAGCTTAAAATGGCCAGGCTCGGTTTGCATTTACATTCCAAGATTTAATTTAGGATAGGTGAGGCAGGCCATACAAGCATCTTTGGCAGTTTTATTAATGTTACACCACCAGTATTATTTTATAAAAGTGATAACTTTTCTATAGCCCAGTGATTTAAATCACGTACAGTAGATAACAGCAAAAATGTCATGGAGTCTCAGAGAAGAGGCTTTCTATCTGGCCCAAACCAGAGTTACTCTGTCATTAAACCAATAACCATTATTTATCCAAATTTTTGTTGGCCTCTGTTGCCCAATTTTTGGCATCTTTAGCAATTATTTTAAGGTCATATTTGAGAAATTTTTCTAGGTGGATAATAACAGAGATTTGGTTCATAAGTAGGACTTTAAGGCCAGCACTCTCTGGTGGGCTATCAGCAAGGTGATTTCCTCTTGATTCCATAGAGTTTAGTTTTAAATGGTCAGATGGCTAGAGCAGCAACTAGCTGTATTGCATCTGGTAATTCGTTTACATATGGCCCATTCTTTATTTTGTCCATTGGGAGTGAGAAAATCTCCTCATTTCCACAACATTCCAAAATTATAAGCAACTCCAAAGGCATACCTACCGTCTTTATAAACATTAAAAGTTTCCCTTAGCAACAAGACAGCCTCCAGTGAAGGCAAATCATTCCATCTGCTGGGCTGAAGTGCTTAAGGCAAAGGAGCTGCCTCCACAATTTCTAAGGAGGCTAATTGTAGCCTGCACAATACTTACTCATATTTAAAAATAGCACTTAAATTATCACTCTTCAGTGTCATTCTTTAAATGTGAGACATCTGTAAAACAGGGTAACTCAGCATCTTCCATAGGAGTCTTTTGCAGATTCTCCTGAGAAGTTAAAAGGTGGTCTGTTGGATTGGGCAGCCATGTGGTATCTCTTTCAAAGGAGAGGGCAAGGGAGTTGCAGAGTTATGGTCATTGCAGCATGAGGGAATGACGTGAGGAGCCACAAGTAGAAGCAGGTCATAGAAAGTAAGTCAACTGGTATAAAATACTGAGAGTGATGTTGAGATAGAAATTTGGCAGGATTTGTTTCACAACATATAGGTCACAAAGACTCTGCTGATAAAACAGGATACAGTCAGGAAGCTGACCAAAACCCACCAAAACCAAGATGGTGAGGAAAGCGACCACTGGTCATCCTCACTGCTCATTATATGCTAATTATAATGCATTAGCATGGTAAAGGAAACTCCCATCAGTGCCATGAAAGTTTACAAATGGCATGGAAACATCGAGAAGCTACCCTACATGGTCTGAAAAGGGGAGGAAACCTGAATATCAGGATTCCTCATCCTTTTCCTGGAAATTTCATGAATAATCCATCCCTTGTTTAGCATATAATCAAGGAATAACTGTGAGTGCAGTTACTTAAACCCCATACTGCTTCTCTGCCTATGGGGTAGCCACCTATTTATTTATTTACTGTCTTAGTAAACTTGCTTTCACTTTACTCCGTGAGCTCACTCCTGAATTCTTTTCTTTGCAAAACCAAGAACTCACATGACCTCCTGGGCTGAGATCCAATTTCGAGGTTTGTTCCCTGACAACGTGGGTTTAGGAGAGCTTCCACACACTAGGCACACATACAGGTGTTGGGGATCCCATGAGTATCGTCTCAGTTGCCTTCACTAACAAGGCTGCAGAAGAAACAGCATTAGGCAGACAAAACCCAGAGTAAGACAATCCAGTTATCGGCTACAGTATTCTAGTGAATAGTGTTGGGATCTGTTCTTTGGGTTAAGACTCAAAGTGCTGTCTTATTTTTGTATGTGAGTGTTGTCTTCCTTTTCATATTTAAGTGAAAAGGAAGTTCACCCATAAAGAGGTAGGTATTAAAAAACTAGCTGGGTGAGGTGGCGCGCGCCTGTAGTCCCAGCCACTGGGGAGGCTGAGGCAGGAGAATGGCGTGAACCTGGGAGGCGGAGCTTGCAGTGAGCTGAGATCCGGCCACTGCACTCCAGCCTGGGCGACAGAGCGAGATTCCATCTCAAAAAAAAAAAAAAAAAAAAAAAAGAGGTAGGTATTTGACTTACTAGTAAAAACATGGCATTATTTTTCTTCTCTAAACAGGGAATGAAATAGCAAATGTGAGAATTTGAGGAGTCGGGAATTCAAGCTTGAGTCAACACAATTTGGTTTGTCATATTCTAAAATTATTTCTCTGTTTCATAAAAAAAAAAAGTACAGTATTTTTCCAGAAAATTACACCCAAATAGGTGAAAGGAGGGCAGAAATAACATGCAAAAAGGAACGGGCATCCTGAAGAGGATAAAGATTTAAAAGAATGGGTTGTGAAACAAAAGCACTAAAAAGCTTATTGAAAAATCCTCACCCTTTGTAGTAGTTAGTTATTCTCAAGCCGGGCTGGTTGGCATGGTGGTGTCCAAAGAGATTATCAGTGAGTTGCATTTTAAAGAGACAGGTATGTAAAAGGCCACATTTGCTTGGGGTTGAGGGGTGCTGAGAAATCTGGAGGGAAAGTTAATTTAGGTAAAGAAAGATGAAGAGGAGCTAGCGGGAAAAAGTGAAAGGAAAGTCTATGGAGAGAAAACAAATCCAAGCTTCTAAAAACTTTCTGTTCATCTTTAACTGTTCTACTCAATTGATTTTGAGATAGTGTTTTATAAGGAGGTTATTTCAGTATTTTAAATATGCTTACAAGCTCCAAGGTGTCCATTGACATTTGCATTCTGATATGCTTTGGGGCTGTGTACCTACCCAAATCTCATTGTAATCCCTAATGTTGGAGTGGGGCTGGTGGGAGGTGATTGGATCATGGGGTCAAATTTCCCCTTTCATGCTGTTCTCATGATAGTGATTGACTTACTACTCTCTGATTGGTTTGTTTAAAAGTGTGTAGCACCTGCTCCCCTCTTCTCTTCCTCTTGCTCTGGTCATGTAAGATGTGCCTGCTTCCCCTTAGCCTTCTGCCATGACTGTGAGTTTCCTGAGACCTTCCCGGACATGCAACCTGCACAGCTTGCAGAATCATGAGGCAATTAAACCTCTTTTCTTTGTAAATCACCCACTTCCAGGTATTTCTCAATAGCAATGTGAGAACTGACTAATACAGAAAATTGTACCTAGGAGTGGGGCACTGCTATAAAGATACTTGAAAATGTGGAAACAGCTTTGAAACTGGGTAAAGGCAGAGGTTGGAACAGCTTGGAAGGCTCAGAAGAAAATAGAAAGATGAGGGAAAGTTTGGAACTTTTTAGAAACTCATTAAATGGTTTTGACCAAAATGCTGACAGTGATATGGACAGAGATCACCAAGCTGATGAGGTCTTGGGTGGCTATGAGGAAGTTACTGTGAACTAGAGCAAAGGTCACTTTTGTTATGCATTAGCAAAGAACCTGGTGGCATTATGCTCATGCTCTAGGGATCTGTGGAGCTTTGAACTTGACAGAGATAATTTAGGGTACATGGCAGAAGAAATTTCTAAGCAGCAATGCATTCAAAACATGGCTTGGTTGTTTCTACAAGCCTATGCTTATATGCATGAACAAAGAAATTACCTGAAACTGGAATTTACATTAAAAAGGGAAGCAGAGTGTAAATGTTTGAAAATTGCAGCCTGGCCATGTGGTAGAAAAGAAAAATAAATTTTCGTAGGAGGAATTAAAGCAGGCTATAAAAAGTTTGCATAGCAAAAAGGAAGAAAAGTAACCAATAGCCAAGACAATGGTTAAGGCCCTGAAGGCATTTTAGGGACCTTTGTGGCAGCCCCTCCCTTCACAGGCCCAGAGGCATAGGAGGACAGCATGGTTTTGTGGGCCAGAGCCAAGGTCACGCTGCCCTACACAGCCTCAGAATACTGCTCCTTGCATCCTGGCTGCTACAGTTCTAGCTGTGGCTCAAAGAGGCCCAGATATTTGGGCTGCTGCTTCAAATGGTGCAATCCATATGCCTTTGTGGCTTCCATGTGTAGTGAAGCCTGCCGGTGTGCAGAATGCAAGATTTGAAGCTTGGAAGCCTCCACCTAGATTTCAGAATATGTATGGAAAGCCTGGGTGTCCAGGGAGAAGCTTGAAGAAAGAATCCCTACTAGGGATATGGAAGAGAAATGTGGAGTTCAGCCCTCCACATGAAGAGTCCCCACTGGGGTACCGTCTACTGGAATTGTGAGAAGAGTGCCAACATCCTCCAGACTAGAGAATGGTAGATAAACTGACAGCTTGTATCATGCACCCAGAAAAACTGCAGGTACTCAATGCTAGCACTTGGGCAGCCATGGGGGCTTAGCCCTCTAGAACTACAGGGGTGGAGCTTCACAAGGCCTTGAGTGCCCACCCTTGGCTTCAGTGTGCCCTGGATGTGAGACATGGAGTCAAAGGAGATTATTTTGGAGCTTTAAGATTTAATGATTGCCTTGCTGGGTTTTGGACTTTCATGAACCCCATAGCCTCTTTGCTTGGGCCAAGTTCATAGGCAGGAGGGACTAGTCTTGTCTCAGATGAGACTGGACTTTCGAGTTAATGCTGAATTAAGTTAAGACTTTGGGGAACTGTTGGGAAGGTATTTTGAAACGTGAGAGGGACAGGAGATTTGGAAACAGACAGGGTAGAATAATATCCTTTGCAACTGTGTCCCTGCCCAAATCTCAAGTCAAATTGTAATCCTCAATGTTGGAGTTGGAGCCTGGTGGGAGGTAGGTGATTCAATCATAGAGGCAGATTTCTCCTTTGGTGATTTTCTCATGAGAGTGAGTGAGTTATTGTGAGATCTGATTGTTTAAAAGTGTGTAGCGCCTCCTACTCTCTCTCTTTCTCCAGCACCACTAATGTAAAACATGCTTGCTTCTCCTTCACCTCTTGCCATGATTGAAAGTTTTCTGAGGCCTCCCCAGCTATGCTTCCTGTACAGCCTGCAGAATGATGAGCCAATTAATCCCATTTTCTTTATATATTACCCACTTTCATGTATTTGTTTATAGCAGTGCAAAAACTGACTCATACATCTTCTCCTCAGGTGGTTTAATTTTATGACTGTTGCCTTGCACTCTAGTCCTGAGAAAGACAAATTATGGAAACTCAAAAGATCTCCAGGACAACCATTGAACGTCTAAATCAGTTTTAGTGTACTTCTCCAATTGATTTAAAAACATTCATGAGAGAGAACTGTGATGTCTGGGCTGGGGTACCATAAGAGGAATCATGTTTGCATGCTTTGAAATTTTGGGGTTCCATTGTTTTTCTTATTAATCACAAAAGATGTCTAGAAACAGAGGAAAAAGGCCCATCAACAGCAAACATACAAGTGTAAATACACAACTCAGAATAAAACTGAAGCCAGAAGAGTACTTGCCAAGATTAGAAAGACAAAATGTCTTTGTTCCAGAAAGAATTTGCCAGAAAAGGCAAAAAGCCGTTCATAGTTCCAGAAGGTGTGTAAGATCCTTTATGAAGGTGTCTTAACCAAATCAGATCACAAATAAAGTTAACAAGGAGCTGTTACCATAGGGAGGAAGCTCAACCTGAGAGGAGTTAACTGGGCAGAAAAGAGCAATCCATAGAACACAGACAACACAAATGACTCAATTGTACCCTAGCCAGTTCCAAGAGTTGACAAGCTCTTCTGAAGGTAGGCTCAGGGCCATTTCTGACATCAGATTAGTCAACAACAACAACAAAAATCAGAAAAAACATCTCCACATATGTGGAATTTAAAATTTAACAGGAATTAGAAAAGAGAACTATAATCTGTGATGCACAGTTATGGCAATCTACTTATGAATTTAAAGAGGAGAGAGAAGAGGGTAAAGGGAAATTTTTATTAGCCAGGGAGAACTGCATGTAAGCTGCTTGGATACAGAGTTTCTTGATTTTGGGGGCTCAGAGTCAGAGTTGGCATCATTTCACTGGTGGAGATGACATTACTGGACAGGTGTTCTTTCAAGAGCATCTTATCTAAATTTCTATAGTTCTAAAGAGATAATTTCTTGTGTGGTTATTTTACAAAGTTTTTAAGATACTCTTTCCCTCGGACTTGCAAGCATAAACCTTCCCCTTTCCTGCTCTCCTGGCTCTGGATTTATTGAGTCTGACAAAAAATGATTTTATCCTAATATTCACAACACAGGAGGGAGAGAGAGAGAGAGAGGTGAGAAAACATTCTTATTTTGGGGGGTGAGGAGGGTACAACATATATTTCAATAGAGAAAAAATTATAATAATTATTTTAAAAGTTTAATTAAAAATACATATTTATAAAATTCACCAAAAAATGCAAACATGTCTAACAAAGAGATGCAATGAAGTGAGGAAAATTCAGTATAAAAATATATTTATTTTCAAGGTTCAGGAACCTTAGCTTGAATATGTCTTACTTTTATTTAGTTTTTTTTTTGACTCATTGAGTTATAGATAGTCACCATCCTGTTGTTCAAAGATAATAGACAATTAGTACATTGTCCTAACATTGACAACAGTTAACAACAGACATCACTTTATTTGGAAATTGATAATTCCTCTGACATATTTAATTTTTCTTTAATATAAAAATATGAGAACTTAACTTTCAAATTTAGATTTGAGTAATGTTTTTCAAGACAGAATTTTCCTGTATCACCTAGTCTGAACTAAACTTGTTACACTCAAGTTTCCCTCCCACCTCAGCCTCCTAAGTAAGTGGGAGTAGCCTGGCATGCGTGACTAGATTTGAGTGCTTTTAAATAAATGTAGCTTACTAAAACCCACTCGTACTAGCCCATAAACATAGGAGAGGAAGGCTATACATCTTTACATATACGTATTTTCTTAATTCTTTTTCTTGACATCCGTATTAGTCCATTCTTATATTGTTATAAAAAATACTCAGACTGGGTAATTTATAAAGAAAAGAGGTTTAATTTTCTCACAGTTTCACATGGCTGGGGAGGCCTCAGGAAACTTACAATCATGGCAGAAGGCACCTCTTCACAGGGCAGCAGGAGAGAATGAGTGCAAGCAGAGGAAATGCCAGATGCTTAAAAAACCATCAGATCTCATGAGACTCAATCATTATTATGAGAACAGCATGGGGGAAACTGCCCCTGTGATTCAATCATCTCCACCTGGTCCCACCCTTGACATGTGGGAATTATGGGGATTACAATTCAAGGTGATATTTAGGTGGGGACACAGAGCCAAACCATATTATTTGGCACTTGGCTCCTCCCAAATCACATGCCCTCACATTTCAAAATATAACTATGTGCTCTTTCAACAGTTCCCCAAAGTCTTAACTGATTCCAATATTAATTCAACATCCAAGTCTAAAGTCTTATCTGAGACAAGGTAATTTCTTTCCTTTTATGAGTCTGTAAAATCAAAAGCAAGTTATTAATAGTTACTTCCTAGATACAATGGGGGCATAGACATTAGGCAAATACACCTGTTCCAAATGTGAGAAATTGGCCAAAACAAAGGGGCCACAGCCCCATAGAGGTCTGAAATACAACAGGGCAGTCATTAAACCTTAAAGTTCCAAAAAGGTCTCCTTTGACTCCAGGTCTCACATCCAGGTCATGCTGATGCAAGAGGTGGACTCCTATGGCCTTGGGCACCTTTGCCTCTGTGGTTTTGCAGGGTACAGCCCCAATCCCAGTTGCTTTCACAGGCTGGCTTTGAGTGTCTGCAGCTTTTCAAGGTGCACAGTGCAAGATGTAGGTAGATCTACCATTCTGGGTCTGGAGGATGATGGCCTTCTTCTCACAACTCCATTAGGTAGTGCCCCAGTGGGACTCTGTGTGGGGGCTCTGACCCCACATTTTTATTCCACACTGCCCTAACAGGGATTTTCCATGAGAACTCCACCCCTCCAGCAAACTACTGCCTGGACTTCCAGGCATTTCCATCCATCATCTGAAATCTAGGTGGGGGCTCCCAAACTTCTATTCTTGAATTCTGTGTACCGAGAGACCCAACATCACATGCAAGATGTGAAGACTTGGGGCTGCATCCTCTGAAGCAGTTGAATGAACTATATATTGGCCACGTCTAGCCATAGCTGGGACACAGGGCACTAAGTCATGAGATTGCACAAAGCAGTAAGGCCCTGGACCTGGCCCAAGGAAACCACTTTTTCCTCTTAGTCCTCCAGGCCTGTGATGGGAGGGGCTGCTTTTCCCCAATGTATTGGTGATTAACAATTGACTCCTCATTACTTAATCTAATTTCTGCATCTGGCTTGAAGTTTTCCCCAGGAAAATGGGTTTTTCCTTTCTACCTCATGTTCAGGCTGCAAATTTTCCAAATTTTTACGTTCTGCTTCCTTTTAGAGCATAAGTTTCAATTTTAGACCATCTCTTTGTGAACCCATATGACTGTATGCTGTTAGGAACAGCCAGGTCAGATCTTGAATGTTTTGCTGCTTAGAAATTTCTTCCTCCAGGTACCCTAAATCACCTGTCTCAAGTTTAAAGTTCCACAGATCTCTAGGGAAGGGGCAAAATGCCACCAGTCTCTTTGCTAATGAACAGCAAGAATGACCTTCATTCCAGTTCCCAGAAAGTTCCTCATCTCAATCTGAGACCATCCCAGCCTGGACTTCATTATTTGTTTCACTGACTGCATTTTGGTCAAAGCCATTCAATACATCTCTAGGAAGTTCCAGACTTTCCCATATCTTTCTGTCTTTTTTGAGCCTTCCAAACTGTTCCAACCTCTGTTGGTTACTCAGTTCCAAAGTTGCTTCCACATTTTCAGGTATCTTTAAGGAACACCCCACTGTCTGTGGTACCAATTTATTGTATTAGTCTGTTCTCATATTGCTATAAGAGAATACCTGAGACTTGGTAACTTGTAAAAAGAAAAGAGGTTTAGTTGACTCACAGTTCCACATGACTGTGGAAGCCTAAGGAAATTTACAATCATGGTGGAAGGCACATCTTCACAGGGCGCAAAGAGAGAAAATGAGTGCAAGCAGAGGAATTTGCCAGATGCTTATAAAACCATCAGATCTCATGAGACTTATTATCATGAGAATAGCATGGGTAAACTGTCCCTGTGCTTCAATTTCCTCCACCTGGTCCTGCCCTTGACACGTGGGGATTACGGGATTGCCTTTCAAGGTGAGATTTGGGTGGGGACATAAAGCCAAACCTTATCAACATCTCATTTTTTTCTTGCTTGATCCTTCAAAATTTGTCCTTTTTTTTTTTTTTTTTTTTTTTTTTTTTTTTTTTTTTTTTTTTTTTTTTACAATGAGAGCACCACATGAGTTTGTAAAAATAAGAAAAATATGACAAAGTTGATACTTATTTTAAAAAGACAAAAAGAATATATTGTAAAAGCATATTAGAGAAGTCTAAGGTGAGTAGATTATGGAATTTAGGAAATGCAATATAAAGCAGAGAACAGATTAAAGAAAGGCAATAAGAGTGCATATAAATTAAAAACTTTAGGGAAATTTTTGAATGAAAAAGCAGGAAATATATTTTTGAGGAACAGATATTTAACATTTGAAATTTGGGAAGGCATATAATGACTACTAGGAAAGTAGTAATTTCATCCCTCTTGTAGATAACTTCAATATAAATTTAAATTATTTGAAATATTTGCATTACATTTTAGAAAATTAAAATATGATTCTGGAGGCCTGACAAGTATCTAGATAATACTAAGAAATTAAGAACTTCATGTTTACTTAATTACATTTATTACATGATGTTTCAAGTTCTCGTGTTTCTTTTTAACTTTTGTAGCCTCCAAATGTTTTGTATTTTTAAAAAGCTACTCTTACATTATACATAATTTCAGGTTTTAAAATACAGTCTTTGATCCTACAATTGCTTTCAACAGCTACAAAAAGAGCAGACATAGTCTTTGCTTTATTATCAATTAATTGCTATTTTGCAAGAAGCTTTATAAGGCTTCTTCTTCCCAAAGGCTAAATTGCTCAAATATTAAAAAATGCATACATGGGCCAGGTGCAGTGGCTCACTCCTGTAATTCCTGTACTCTGGGAGCTCAAGGGGATAGAATCACTTGAGCCTAGGAGTTCAAGACCAGCCTGGACAGCATAATGAGACTCTCTCTCTACAAAATTTTTTTTTTTTTTTAAATAGCCTGGCATGGTGGTATGTGCCTGTAGTCCTAGTGACTCAAGGGGCTGATATGGTGGGATCATGTGAGCCCCTGAGGTTCAGACTGCAGTGATTTGTAATCATCATGCCACTGCACTCCAGCCAGATTGACAGAGTGAGACCCAATCTCGGGGGAAATAAAAAAGCAAAACAAAACACACAAATATAAATAATTATAAATTTATCAATACATAAAACATGTAGACTACATATATAATAACATATATAATCATACATTTATATGTGCCTTTAGATATATTTCTGTATCTTCAACTCTAAAACTCAATGTATTCATTCTGCCTTATTTTTCTACTATTTCTGTTCACAGTATTAAGCACAAAATTTCATCAAATAAATATCTCTTTCTACTTACCAGTGTTTCACAACAATACGTATGATTGACTGAAGTTAACATTATATATGTGCAGGTGGTCATATTTGAGAAATATTTATTATGAATGTTCAAATAGTTTATTAGGCACATGTCTTCTAGTATTAATTATTTTAAGATGTACATAGCTGATTATCTAAAGTTTATATATACATAACAAGATATATTCAAGCATTAAGTAATTAACTTTATCATTTTTGCTTGATAAAGTAAAAATAAAAGCATCTGATAAAACTTTTTTCTCCTCAGAAATACATTTAATTAGCATAGATTTAGTATGTCAGCAACATTTACTATATTAACAACATTTTAAATTAAAACGGGTTATAAAACTTATATGAATGACAAGAAGGCAAGTCCATGCTCTCAAAATAAGTGTGAAAATTTTAAAAATCGAAAGAAGTAAAACTCATTTTACTGAATCCTTTGATGCAACCTGAATATGGTTCATATAAAACATATGACACACTTTTAACACCGTTAATTCAACTTTGGGGCTCTATTTCACCCTACCTAAGTGAAAAAGTGTAATTCATTTGCCCTTTCTACGTGAATTACTTTTACATGAAACTCTTACCCTCTGATTTAATAATACTACATTATAAATTGTTTTAAAAATCACGTTCATTTCCTTCAGAGCTCTAATATTAATATTACTTTTGCATTTATTTAATGTGTATCTCTCCAGTTATGATTCATGAATTCAAGGGCCAAGTCTATCCTTTACCATATAGTAAGAAGTTTGTGGATGTAAAATATATTTGTAGTTGTTGTTTTGAAAACTGAAAGAACACATTAAAAGACTCCGCAAGAATCAGTACTAGAAATGCCTTTATATTGTTTTGCAAAGAATTAAAGATGCAAGTAACTATGGCATAAAAAAAACAAAAGCCAAAATTACTTGATTAAGTGAAATTTATTATAATTTCTGCAGAAGTTATATCATATCCTATTATACAATAGAGAATTTGATAAGTTGCCTCAAATTATTTAAAACATGCAGTTACGTGTTGGCTGTGTTTGATAAAGTATTATAAGAATAAAATAAAACTATTACAAAGAAGAGAGATATTTAGAAAAAAAAAATGGCCAGTCTGCATACATGATAGACATGCATGACAGGAGTAAGGGGAGTATGTGATTTTAGTGAGGTGTATTAGTGTGAGGGTCACCGACTGTCACCTCCAAACATTAACAAGTAAACTTGACATATGCTTTGAATGAGAAAGACCAATTTATTTTCAGTCTCCTTGCAAAAATCACAAAACAATTGTGTGGTTGGCATATCCATTTTTTAAAATCTCTGAACTTAAATCAAAGTAAAAGTTCAATTTAAAATAAGGGCCTCAGGAAATTATTTCATTTGGATTAAGTAGTTTAGAGAAAAGACTAATGGCATGGCTCTCCCACCTAGGCCTGATAGATTCTAATTTTCTGAATTAATGTAAGATAGAGGAGGATTGTATGGGGCAAAGATAGCAAGAGAATACAGCATAAATAAAAGTATATCCAGAAAATAAGAAGAGATGTAGCTATTGCAAATAAAGCAAAGTGAAATGGAATTGATAAAAATGTGTCCAGATGACTTTTTTAAAAGTATACAGATCTTTCCTAAATTTTGGAGAATTGCATAATTTCAAAAGACTCTATGTAACTTCACAAGACTGAAATGACTCTCGGTTAATGTCTTTGCTTGGCCTGCTCTAACAAAATACCATAGACTAGGTGCCATATAATCAACAGAAATGTATTTCTCATCATTCTGGAGGCTGCAAGTCTAAGATCAGGGTATCACTATGGGCAAGTTCTTGTGAAGGTCTTCATCTGGGTTACAGACTGTTATTTTCTCATTGTATTCTCACATCATGAAGATCTCTGAGAAGCCCTTTGTTAAGCTTGGAACTGAGTCTTGCAAAGACTTCCTTCCTTGGGTTCTTAAACAGATAGCTGGCTGGGCGCTGTGGCTCAGGCCTGTAATCGCAGCACTTCGGGAGGCCGAGGCGGGCGGATCACCTGAGGTCAGGAGTTCGAGACCAGCCTGACCAACATGGTGCAACCTGTCTCTACTAAAAATACAAAAACAAGCCAGAGGTGGTGGCGGCTGCCCATAGTCCCAGCTACTCAGGAGACTGAGACAGAAGAATTGCTTGAACCAGTCAGGCAGAGGTTGCAGTGAGCTGAGATCATGGCAGTGCACTCTAGCCTGGGCGACAGAGCAAGACTCCGTCTCAACAACAACAACAACAACAACAACAAACCACATAGCTACCAAGATAGAAGGCCACATCTCTCTCACAAATTAGTCACAAGAAAATTCCTTATGAGTCCCAAAATCTTTGCACTAAAACAGAGTTCTATTGAATTTCACCCTGACAATGTAAATTAACTGCCTATCTTTACAGGTACAAGACATAAATAAGCCTAGAAACCATCCCTCCAACCACTCAGAAACAAATGCATATTTGACTGCTTTCTCTAAGCTTATTTATTTATTGCTTTTTACTTTTTTTCCCACAGGTTTTGAGGAACAGGTGGTATTTGGTTACGAGTAAGTTCTTTAGTGATGATTTGTGAGATTTTGGTGCACCCATCACTGGAGCAGTATACATTGAACCCAATTTGTAGTATTTTATCCCTCATCCCACATCCACCCTTTCCCCTGAGTCCCCAAAGCCCACTGCATCATTCTTATGCCTTTGCATCCTCATGGCTTAGCTCCACTTATGACTGAGAAAATACTATGTTTGATTTTCCTTTCCTGAATTATTTCACTTAGAATAATAGTTTCCAACTCCATCCAGGTTGCTGTGGATGCCATTAATTCATTTCTTTTTATGGCTCAGTAGTCTATGTTTATTTTTGTATTATGTAAAGCGTATATTTTAAAAAATACATAATCAAATGTTCCTCTTTCTCCTCCTTTTAGATGTAACATGTGGATTCAGTGAGTACTAATCAAAGCCTCACAACAATGTGACCACTTATCTCACTACCTACCTATCCTCCTTCTTTTTCTTTTCTTTCCTCCTTCCTCTTCTGCCACTCTGTCTTCTTTAAATATTGAGTCCTCAAAGCCCTCTTTGGAAAAAGTAGAG
Source organism: Rhinopithecus roxellana (assembly GCF_007565055.1). Lineage (NCBI taxonomy): Eukaryota > Metazoa > Chordata > Mammalia > Primates > Cercopithecidae > Rhinopithecus > Rhinopithecus roxellana. Next base: position 65,545,528 of record NC_044561.1, on the reverse strand, counting down.
GCAACAGATTCTACTGTAGCTTATGTCTCTTTTTCCTGGGCACTCCCGTAGCCTAGTTAAAATGAACCTCTGAATTGATTGAACTACGTCTCAGACAGTTTTTAGTTAACAACATTCAGTAGTCACATATAGGCAGGAATCAGGCTGAGAAAACTGCTTAATTATGAAAGAAGAATTATTTAATCATGAAGAAAGCAAGCAGTGTTTACCTCAAATGAGTCCAGGAGGTTTACAAAGAAGTATGAAGATCTAGGAGATTGGAGAAGAGACAAGGGCCATAAGAACCATAACTGGGGAGTTGATTCACTGTTCAAACAAGAAACGTTCTTCACTCCCATATAGAGAATGTGTTTGGGATAAGAAATACTTTTATTCAAAGTTTTTATTATATCTTATCCTAAACATGTTTAAAAGATATCTGATGTCACGATACAATAATAAATCAATAGATTTGCATGTAATCTTTCATATGGAAAGTAAGGTTGTGAAGACAAAAACTCTAGTGTTCAACTGCCTAGGTCTCATTCTCATACTAATATGCACCAACCAAATAAATGTCTAAGTTATTTTGGGGTAATATACAAACTCTAAATGTCAGTGGCTTAAAACAATGAAGTTTGTTTTCCATGTTCATTGTGAGTTAGTTGAGAGATCTGTTCTGCCTTGTTCTCAAGACCCAGGATACTGGAGCAGGCACCATATACAGTGCTGTTGATCCCTGTGTTTGGGGGAAAAACAAAATGGTAAACTGTATACTGGCTTTTCAAATTTATATGTAAATAAGGGACATTTATCATTTTTATTAACATTCTTTTGACCAAAACAATAACACGACCATACTCAACTTTAAGAGGATGAGAAAGGACAATTGATCATATTTGATGTTTAGTTGTAGTAATTGGTATAATTTGTCTTTCTTATTACCAAGTATTTTAGGTATTGTACTTTCCTATCAAAAAATGCATGTATTGGAAATTATTTATATTTTCAAATACATGCACTTTTGATAGGGAAATATTTACATATCTATTGCAAGAATCAATGAAATAAACCATTTTCTGAAACTCAAAATACTTAACTAAATTTTGTCTTCTGATTTCAATGATATCATATTATTTTTAATTGATAAAGACACATTTCAAAGTTGTTTCAATTCTCTTGATTTTACAAACTAAGTAAAAGGATGTACCCTATAATATAATGTTAAATATAAATGTAGAAAATGATGTGATAATATATGTTATCCATGCATTCAAATAATAATAAAATATATTTATTTCAGGATTTTACTTATTCATAGTTTAATCCCAAAACATAATAACATGAGATGGGCAGTCAGATATATTAAGAATAATGCTAGCAAGTGAATTATTCTGTATACTGGAGAGAAAAAGTTTTGGCTACACTTCAAACCTGAAAAAAAATTTACTCAACATTTATGAGTGCAACATTACTCATATTATATTGTTTGCATATAAAAGAATAATAATTATGTTTACTGCCCCAAACATACTTCCTTTATAAAGATTTTACGTTGATATATGGCTTTTAATAAAGTAAATATATAATAATGATTAAAATACCCGACTAAAATTTTCTGTAAGTTTGATTGTGATTATATAAACTGATGGCTGTTATAAATAAATAAATAATTTATAAATAAAGTATGTTGGAGCCTAATTTTGTTTTTCTAGAAGTATTGACTACTTTCTATCACAGGACAATTATATTAGCCATGTATGATGGTTAATAATAAGTGCCAACTTGATTGGATTGAAGGATGCAAAGTATTGTTCCTGGGTGTGTCCGTGAGGGTGTTGCCAAAGGAGTTTAACATTTGAGGCAGTGAACTGGGAGAGGCAGATCCACTCTCAATCTGGGTGGGCACCATCTAATCAGCCACCAGCACAGCTAGAATAAAGCAGGCAGGAGAAGGTGGAAAAGCAGACTTACTGAGTCTTCCAGCTTCCATCTTTCCTCCCATGCTGGATACTTCCTGCCCTTGAACATTAGACTCCAAGTTCTTCAGCTTTTCGACTCTCGGGCTTACATTAGTGATTTGCCAGGGGCTCTCAAGCCTTCAGCCACAGACTGAAGGTGCACTGTCCGATTCCCTACTTTGGAGGTTTTGGGAGTTGAACTGGGTTCCTTGCTCCTCAGCTTGCAGACGGCCTGTTGTGGGACTTCACTATGTGATTATGTGAGTCAAATCTCCTGATAAGCTCCTCTTCATATATGCATATATCTTATTAGTTCTGTCCCCTTAGAGAGCCCTAATACACCATGTTAAGTAAGATATAATGCTTATTTTTAAAACACACTGTAAGTCAGATTCATCTCCATGAACTCGTCAGTCAAAATACAATAGTTATCATTAATGTATTGGTACCCTTCAAGAAAATAAAGGAATAGAGTCAATGCTGATTAGTGGTTCATTCTCTTGACCAGAATAGCAGTCTTCTCAAATAACCTGTTAGAAGATGAAGTGATGATAGCACAGAAGAAGAGGATGGGGGATGTTGGGAGGGCAATATATAGGGGAAATCTACATGAAGGGGCATCGTGGAACTCATAGAATATACTGCCAGACTTGATCAACTTCCCTGTTAAGAAGATACTAGTGATAACACATGGGACAAATAGTCTCCTTGTTGCTAAATAAGGGTTGTTGCTGGCAACTAGCCTGAGGAAATACGGCCAAAACGTGAGGGTTTTCCCCTATAAGGATCACAGGTGTGTGAAAAACCAAATATATTAACTATTCTTTCCACAATAATACTTTTTGTTTTGTTCTGAGATGTTATAAAAATATCTCTAATTGTGGGAGATTTTATTTATCCTATTCTAAATTTGGTTTACTCATGTAAGCATCATCCTTGAATTAATTATTAAGTTTGTCTTCATTTATTATTAGGCATCTGCTATATCCCAGAAATGGTTATGCTGTTGGGAATGTAGCCATAAACATTTTTAAAAATAAGACAAAATTTCTTGTTATTTGGGGAGTAGCATTCTAATAACAGAGAAAAGAAAAAAAAAGATAAATAAACAAAAAACAATTTAGAAGGTTTAGATGGCAATAATTGCCAGAAAGTGGAGAATGTATTTAGTGACACGGTTGGTTTCAATTAAAATGCAATGATCAGCCTGGCCCAGTAGCTCATGGGTGTAATCCTAGCACTTTGTGAGGCAAAGATGGGAGGATGCTTGAGGCCAGGAGTTTCTACGCAGCCTGATTAATATAACAAGATCCCATCTCTAAATAAATACATAAAAATAAAAATAAAATTAGCCAGGCATGGTGGCCCATACCTATAGTCCAAGCTACTCAGGAGGCTGAAGTGGGAAGAACACTTGAGCCCAGGAATTGCAGGTTGCAGCGAGCTATGATGGTGCCACTGTACTCTAGCCTGAGCAACAGAGGAAACCATGTCTCTTAAAAAAAAATGCAGTCACCCAGAAAGACGTCATCAAGACAGTGATATTTGTGTTAAGAGCTAAACAGGGTAAAGGAATGATTCATTAAACATTTGAAAATATTTGTTTAAAACATAGCAATGCAAAGACTCTAAAGAAAGAATCCTATATGAGCAGAGGAAAATTGGTAAGAGATGGGGTCAGAGTTAACAAGGGTGAAAATTGCAGAACATTGTAGAACATTGAAAGGAGTTTGGTTTTACCTTGATTGAGTTCAGAGGCCACTGGTATTCTTGACAAGGGAATGACATAAGATCTGGATAATACTATGTTTCACAAAATCACTGGCTACAATCTTATAACTAGCTAGAGAAGGGACAAAATGTTTGCAATATATAAAGGACAATTAGAAAGTTAATATAATAGTCCAGAGAAGAAATGTCAGTGGCAGTGGATAAGATTAGAAATAGTTCCATTTATGAATAGATTTTATAGCATAATGACAGAAATTGCTATCTATAGATTATTTTATTGATTATAACTCTTGCTCCATCGTTTTTTCTTCTTAAGTTTTTAACTCCTCTTGGTGGTGTGTTAAACCTTCTGAGTTTGGGCAATCTATTTTATTTTTTCTCTCATACATTTCATGTATATTATGTGACTTTTCTGTCTTTCTTAATGAATCTGATGATCATGTCATCCATTTATACTTCAGAAATAATTTTTATCCTATTTTTTCTCTTCTTCTATTGCATAAAGAGTACAATTTTCTGCTAGTCTCTCAGCTGAGTGTAAGTTCTCACTGTGGGATCCATGGGGAACAGTGAAGCACAGGGCTTATAAAGTAATAGGGGTGCTAAAGTCTTTCAAGCTGAAATGTATAAGGAAGTGGTCTTGCATACAGAAATTAAATTTCACACAACAACTCAATTCTTTCCTCTAATCCTCTAATGTTATTGTTCGTATAATTTATGTGAACCTCTATTTGCTTCAAATAATTTTTTTGAAAATGTAATTTCTTCTCAGAATATGACATCCTTAATAACATAATAATTTCTTATTTATTCTCTAATAGTATCTTAATATATATTTTATTTATCTACATGAAACTGTCTGAAACAAAAAGAGCCCGACTGGGCATGGTGGCTCACGCCTGTAATCCTAGCACTTTGGGATTACCTAGCCAAGGTGGGTGGATCACATGAGGTCAAGAGTTTGAGACCAGCTTGGCCAAGATGGTGAAACCCTGCCTCTACTAAAAATACAAACATTAGCTGGGCGTGGTGGTGTGCACCTGTAATCCCAGCTACTTGGGAGGCTGAGGCAGGAGAATCACTTGAACCCATGAGGCAGAGGTTGCAGTGGGCCGAGATTGTGCCACTTCTCTCTAGCTTGGGCAACAGAGCAAAAACTCCATCTAAAAAAAAAAAAAAGAAAAAAAGAAAAGAAAAGAAAAAAGAAACAAAGAGACTAGAGAACAAGATAAAGATGCAATTCTCTCTCAAATAAATGTCCTGAAATGGCAGCCCAGGGCAGATACGTCAATGCTCTTCCACATTGTGGTACCTACAGTGTCATTCATAGACCACACTGGCAACCAGACCTCCAACCACCATCCTTTCCTCATAAGCAGCAGGATGGAACAAGATATGATGAATGAAAGCATTCAGGCGTGTATTAACTATCATTGAAATAAATGTTCCTATACTTTCACAAGACCCTTCTGTTTATATTGGTCATCACCTAATTACATGACCATTCCTAGACATAAAGGAGGCTGAAAAATATTGCCTTGCCTTGCACTACTACTTTGTATTTTGTACAAAATACTGTAGATTCTCAATGTGCCTTTAATGGTTGTTTCATCTGGCCTTAGCTGAAGAATTCTCCAGTGAGAAGGAAGCATGAGCGTTCAGTTCAAAAGTAATATAGTAAGTAACTTTATACTCTGTTAGACTGCCTATAGGTACTAAAACTAATCATCAGTATGTATATATTCTATTATTATTCATTACTATATATCACTTTAATTATTACTATAAATCACCTTATTTTAACTACATATTATGTGAAAAAACTTACTTCCATGCAGTAAGAATTTTCCTATTCATTTAATAATTTCCTGTGTAATCACTTCCTATATTTCAATATCTACCTTTGACTGCAATAGTATGGCTACACATAATATCAGTTCAAGTTACTGGGACTTTCTGTTGGTATTATTCCCATTCTTATGCTCTTCAGACATGTACACAAATAATAATTATATGGAGATGGTGACAAATATATTTGTACATTGCCACTTCTAATATATAGTTTTCAAACTAGTGTATATCCACATATAGGATTTCATGTTTTCTCATGGATCTCTTGTGAGTTGGCTGCTATTATCACACCATGAATGTAATGAATAACAGGTCAGAAAGTAAATAACTTACAGGTTCACTGTTAGTTAGGGGTGGAATTTAAGAATTCACTTAGGTCTTCTGTCTTCAATTTTCTTTTTGTAATTTTCATGATATTGCATCTTCTGTTAATGCATCTGTATATGTGTGTGTTTGTATATGTATGTACATAACATACAATAACTTATGTGCAAAGTTGAGAAATGGAGAGTTATTAGTTATGAACACAGTGTAAGGCATGAAGTAAACGCTTAACAAACCATATGCATCACACAAGCACTGGGACCTCTTGCCTGCACAACCAATCAAAAGTAGCCACCCAGTCAGTTTCTATTACACAACCTATTTTGCTCTCAAATTAGTGATTATTATTTATTCATCATTTTTTACCTTTTAAATTCAATATTTTGTCATCCCCTACTCTCACCTCAAATAGATAATGAACTTCATACAAAAAGGGACTTTAACATCTCCAGGTGATAGTTTAATCATCAGTGCTAAGAACACAGCATGGTACATAACAGGTGTACAGTAAATATTTGGTGACGTAGCCCTGATATATTGCTATTCTATATTTATGGTCTGCACTTTTCATTATTGTTAAATCACCTTCAACCTTGCTTCCTGAAGCACTTAGGTACTTCTCAGTCTATCAGTGACCTACCTCTAACATTGCTACTTACCTCAAGTTCTTTTTTGCACAGATCATTAGATATCCGCACAACATCTGCTACTTTCCTAAACTACTTTGCAGAATTAATCTTCCCTGTTTCTCTCCTGTCTCAGGATTCCATTTGTACATCTTCTTAATTCTTTTCAAACTATAGTCATCTTTTTACAAGCTTTTTACTATTTTGATTCTAGATTCCAGGAGAGGAGAAATCATACACATTTGAATCTAAATTTCCACATTGCCTACCTTACTGAGTTGAAAATAGGATGTGCTTAATTGAATTTTATTATAGCTTGGATTTATTTTAAAATATAGTATTTCTATTAAACAAGAATACTTTTCAGTGAGGAACATACTACTTTAGCAGAAAATGTGTTTCTTCAGTGAGTAGCTTTAATTGTTTTAAAATGCACTTGCAAAAATAACTTTATTCCACGTTCTAGTATTTTAATAATTAAAACAGCATGGAGCTTTTTCATAAAGCTAAATACAGAACTACCATATGAACCAGCATTCCCACTACTGGGTATTTATCCAAAGGAAAGGCTATCAGTATATCAAAGAGACACCTGCGCTGATATGTTGATCATAGCACTATTCACAATAGAAAAGATACGGAATTTACCTAAGTGTCCATCAATGGATGGGATAGATAAAGAAAATGTAGTATATATACACAATAGAATAGTATTCAGCCATCAAATGACTAAAATCTTGTCATGCTTAGCAACAGGGATAAAACTAGAGGTCATTATGTTAAGAGAAATAAGCCAGGCACAGATAGACAAATATCACATCTTTTCACTCATATGTGGGAGCTTAAAGTTATTTTCAGGGAGTAGCATAATAGTTACCAGAGTTTGAGAAGGGTGTAAGAGTACATGTAGGGAAGATGACGAAAGGTTAGTAAATAGGTACAAAAATACAGTTAGATAAGAAGAATAAGTTCTAATGATCAATAACATTGTTGTTAACAACAATGTATTGTATGTTTCAAATTAGCTAAAATAGAGAAGTTGAAATGTTCCCAAGGCAAGGAAATGACAACTACTCAAGCTGTTGAATACCTTAAATACCCTGACATGATCACTGCACATTCTACGCATGTAACAAATATTATGGATATCCCATACCTGTGTACACATATTATGTGTCAATAGAAAATTAACATTTAAGCAATTCAAACATTTGCTTTTGTGAAAGTAGTTGTTGGACAGCCACATCACTAGAATTAAATATTCTAAATACTTCATTGAAAGTATTTTGCCCAGTGGAAAAAAATCTAGTATGATGTTTTTATTATCATTGTATGAATGCAACTTACCAATGAGAGGAACACTAAAATACATGGTGCCGCCAAACTGTTCACAATAAAATTTTTATCTGCATTAATTAATTTTAACTTGCTTAATTTATTATTATTATTATCATTATTATTATTTTGAGACGGAGTCTCGCTCTGTCGCCCAGGCTGTAGTGCAGTGGCAGGATCTCAGCTCACTGCAAGCTCCGCCTCCCGGGTTCCCGCCATTCTCCTGCCTCAGCCTCCCGAGTAGCTGGGACTACAGGCGCCGCCACCACGCCCGGCTAATTGTTTGTATTTTTAGTAGAGACGGGGTTTCACCGTGTTAGCCAGGATGGTCTCGATCTCCTGACCTCGTGATCTGCCCGCCTTGGCCTCCTAAACTGCTGGGATTACAGACGTGAGCCACCGCACCCGGCCAATTTTAACTTTTTTAATCCCAAAGGTATACATTTCAGGAAATAGTAAGGCAGGCAGAATGATTTTATTTATATGATTGGATTAATAATAATCCAGTTTAAAGCTAATACATAAAATAAGGCATGAGACTGAAATTACTGATGTGTTTATCATGTATTATAATAAAATGAAAATACTTAAATCACAATTTAAATGGCTGATAGTATCAATTCAATTTTATATTCTGAAAGAAACACAGTGAAGAGAATCTAGTGGCATCGTTCTCACATGTTCCTTCCTAATCATCCTTGGAAAAAGATATTTTTAGCTCAGTATTTAGTTGTCTTTGATTACGTGATTCAGATAATAAAAAAATAATTAGACCACGTGTATATTATTCTGTCAAAGTAGTTCTGATTGTCTTTATATCTAATACATTATCAATTTGAAATTTTTCTATATTTCAAGCTTGGCACCCCTATAAATTTTACTCATGTAGATTTTCTAATATTTTACTGTTAAAAATGATTAAAAGATGGCCAGATGCAGTGACTCATGCCTATAATCCTATAACTTTTGAAGGTCAAGGCAGGAGGATCACCTGAGGCCAGGAGGAGTTCAATACCAGCTTGGGCAAAATAGCAAGACTCCACCTCCACAGAAAAAAAAAAAAAAAAAAAAAAAAAAAAAAAAAAAAAAACAATATTAGCTGGGTGTGGTGGCATATGCCTGTAGTCCCAAGTGCTTAGAAGGCGGAGGTGGGAAGATCATTTGGATGCTAGGGTTGCAGTGAGCTGTGATCGCACCACTGCACTCTAGCCTGGGTGACAGACTGAAACCCTATATCTAAAAATAATCTAAACAAACAGGAATATAAATTTAAAAAATTACACAGTATTGAGGAAGAAAATACATTCTTAAGAAGTTATCTTTTAGAAATGCAAAATAACTTTAATAACATAAATAAATCACATTTTTATATTGCCTCAGGCACTATGTGGTTTTAGTAGGCATATTTAAAACATAGGCTTTTGTGAGATAGTCATAAAAGTTATAGAAGAGATCAATCTGATAAAAAATCTCAAAAGTTCAATAAAAGAGGTAAGAAACACATAACAAATGTGAAACTAACTCTATATGTATCCGTTCATTTTACACAGAAGCACTCAGTGCGTCCATGAGCTAAGCTGTATCTCAGGAAAGAAATGATCGTCAATATTAGAAAATAATTATGTAAATAAGAAGGAGAAATCATTTTGAAAGTTGTTTGAGAAGTTCAAGGAAGCATAGTCTAGACTTCAAAGACAGTGACAGCCTGACTAAGGGTACTTCAGAGTTAAAATAATAAATCAAAGTAAGAAAAAGAGGCCAAGTGAAGAACATATACAAAGTCTTGAGGAGATGAAGGGAGGTGCCTAGGTGGAGCTGAACCATGCCCAGAGCATGGCTGATGAGGGAAGCGTGGGATGAGCCAGACTGTGCAGGATTTTAGCTGTATTTTAAAAGCAACAGGCAGCCACTGAGGTGTTTATAATAGGTGATCTGATTGTCAAATTTATGTTTTTAATATAATTCTGGTTACCGAGTTGCAAATACCTTTAAAAGCGTCGGCGCCTGTAGACCCAGCTACTCGGGAGGCTGAGGGAGTAGAATCCCTTGAACCCGCGAGGCGGAGTTTGCAGTGAGCCGAGATCGCACTACTACACTCCAGCCTGGGCGACAGAGCTAGATTCCGTCTCAAAAAAAAAAAAAAAAAAATTAGATAGTTAAAATGGAAACGTCCCAGGTAATGAGACAGGAATTAGGAGAAACAGTTTTAGGGTTGGGTAAGAACGTGAATTCTGAAGCACACCACTCTGTTCAATTTTTAAAGCATTTAAGTCATTTTCTAGCGTATTTTACGGCAAATATTTTAAATTTTATTTTTAATTTACCTGGGTACATAGTATACATATATATTTATGGTGTGCATGAGATATTTTGATACAGGTCTACAATGAGTAATAATCACGTCAGGGTAAATGGGGTGCTCATCACTTCAAGCATTTATCATTTTTTTTGTGTTACAAACTTCCATTTATACTCTTTTAGTTATTTTTAAAGTTACAATAAATTATTATTGACTGTAGTCATCTTTATGTGCTATCAAATACTAGATCTTATTCATTCTATCTAACTCTATCTTTTTACCCGTTAAGCATCCTCACTCTTTCCCGCAACCTTTTTCAGCCTCTGGTAACCATCATTCTCCTCTCTATCTTCATGAATTCAGTTGATTTAATTTTTAGCTTTCACAAATGAGTGAGAACATGCAGTTTGTCTTTCTATGCCTGGCTAATTTCACTTAACATCATGTCCTCCAGTTCCATCTATGTTGTTCCAAATAACAGGATGTCATTCTCTTTTATAGCTGAAGCTGAAGAGTACTCCATTGTGTACATATACCACATTTTCTTTATCCATTCATCTGTTGATGGGCACAGGTTGATTTGAAATCTTGGCTATTGTGAGTAGTGCTGCAGTAAACATGGGAAAGCAGATATTTCTTCAATATACTAATTTCCTTTCATTTGTTTATATATTGAGCAATGGGATTACTGGATCATATGGTAGTTCTATTTTGAGCTTTTTGAGGAACCTTCATACTGTTCTCCATAGATGTTACACTAATATACACCCTCACTGACAGTGTATGAGAATTTCCTTTCTCCAAATCTTGTCTAGCATTCATTATTGCCTGTCTTTTTGATAAATTCCACTTAAACTTGAGTGAAATGATATCTCATTACAGTTTCATTTACATTTTCTCTGATGATCAATGATGTTAAGCACCTTTTTATATACCTATTTCCCTTTTTTATGTCTTCTTTGGAGAAATGTCTATTTAGATCCTTTGCCTATGTTTTAATGAGATTAATAGATTTTCTCTCCTACTGAATTGTTTGAGCTCCTTGTATTCTGATAATTAATTCCTTGCCAGATGTGTAGTTTGCAAATCATTTTCTCCCATTCTGAGTTGTTGCTTCACTTTGTTGATGACTTCATTTGCTATACAGAGCTTTTTAACTTGATGTGATCACATTTGTCCTTTTGTACTTTAATTGCCTGTGCTTGTGGGTTGTTACTCAAGAAATCTTTGCCCAGATGAATGTCCTGAAAGTTGTCCCCAATGTTTTCTTTTAGTAGTTTAATAATTTCAGGTCTTAGATTTAAGTCTTTAATCAATTTTTATTTTATCTTTTTAATATGTTGATAAACTGGGTGTTAGTATTATTCTTCTGCATATTGATATCTAGTTTTCCCAGTACCATTTATTGAAGAGACTGTCCTTTCTCCCATGTATGTTCTTGGCACCTTTATTGTAAATGAATTTCTTACAGAAGTATGGATTTGTTTCTGGGCTCTCTATTCTGTTTCATTGTTCTTTGTGTCTGTTTTTCTGGCAATATCATGCTGTTTGGGTTACTATAGCTCTACAGTATAATTCGAAGTCAGGTAATGTGAGTCCTCCAGATTTGTTCTTTTTGCTGAGGATGGCTTCAGGTATTCTGTGTCATTTATGGTTCCGTTTATTTATTATAGGATTGTATTTCCTAATTTGTTGTGAAGAATATTATTGGTCTTTTGATAGGGATTGCATGGAATCTGTACATTGCTTTGGGCAGTATACACATTTTAACAATATTGATTCTTCCAACATATGAGCATGAAATTTTTTTTTCATTTTTTTATTCAATTTATTTCATCTGTGTTTTATAGCTTTTATTGTAAAGACATTTTGCTTCTTTGGTTAAGTTTATTCCTAGATATTCTATTTTATTTGTAGCTATTGCAAATGGAATAAGTTTCATGATTTCTTTTTCACAGTGTTTGCTGTTGGCATATAGAAATGCTACTGATTTTTGTATGTTTATTTGTATCACACAACTTTACTGAATATGTTTATTAGTTCTAACAGTTTTTTCATGGAGTCATTGGGTATTTCCAAATATAAGATTATATCATCCGTAAACAAGCCTAATTTCAGTTTTTCTATTCTAATTTTGATATTCTTTATCTCTTTGTCTTTTCTGCTTGTTTCAGCTAGGACTTCCAGTACTATGTTTAATAGGAGTGGTGAAAATGTGCATGGTTGTTTTGTTCAAGATCTTAGAGGAAAGGCTTTCAGTTTTTCTCATTCAGTTTGATCCTACCTGTGGGTCTGTCATATGGGTCTTTTATTGTGTAGATATGTTCCTTCTGTACCCAGTTTTGTGAGTGTTTTTGTCATAAAGTTATGTTGAACTCTATCAAATGTTATCATATGATTTTATTCTTGATAGTATTGAAATGATATATCACATCGACTGATTTGCATATACCAAACCATTCTTGTATTTCTGGTATAAATCCCACTTGGTGGTGATGAATATTTTTAATATATTCTTGAATTTGGTTTGCTAGTATTTTTTGAGAATTTTTGCATCAATGTTCGTCAGAGATATTGGTTCGTAGTTTTCTTTTTTTTTTTTTTTTTGATGTTTCTTTATCTGGTTTTAGTATAGGTAACATTGGCCTCATAAAATGAGATTGAAAGTATTTTCTCCTTCTCTATTTTTCAGAATAATTGGAAGAGTGTTAGTATTGTTCTTTAAATATTTGGCGAAATTCAGTAGTAAAGCCTTCTGGCCACAGGCTGTTTTTAGGGGGAGCAATTTTATTACAGTTTCGGTATCATTATTTGTTACTGGTCTATTCTGGTTTTGGATTTCTTTGTGGCTTAATCTTGGTGGGTTGTATGTATCTAGAATTTATCTATTTCTTCTATGTTTTCCAATTTATTTACATATATTTGCACATAGTTAGTCTGTAATGATCTTTTGACTTTCTGAAGTATCAGTTGTAATGTCTTCTTTTCCCGTGATTAATTATTTGAGTCTTCTCTCTTTTTGTCTTAGTCTGAATAAAGGTTCATTGATTTTTTTTTATCTTTTCAAAGAGCAAATCTACTGTTTTGTTGATCTTTTGTATTGTTTCTTATTTGATTTTCATTTATTTCTGCTCTTGTCTTTATTATTTCTTTTCTTCTCTTAATTTTGGGTTTGCTATGTTTTTGCTTTTCTATGTATTTAAGATGCATCATTAGGTTGCTTCTTTGACGTTTCTCTACATTTTTGCTAGAGGCATTTATACCTATAAACTTCTATCTTGGTATTGCCTTCACTGTACCCCCTATATATTGATATGTTGTGTTTCCATTTTCATTTGTTTCAGAAATTTTTAAAAATTTCTTCTTTATTATGTATTGACTCACTGGTCATTCAGGAGTATATGGCTTAATTTCTGTTTGTTTACATAGTCTTCAAAGTTCATCTTGTTATTGTTTTTAGTTTTATTCCATTGTGGTCAGATAATTTACTTGATATTATTTTAATTTTTTGGATGTATTAAGACTTGTTTTGTGGCATAACACATGATCTGTCTTTGTGAATGATGCATGTGCTGTGGAGAAGAATGTGTATTCCACAGCTGTTGGATGAAATGTTCTGTAAATACCTATTAGGCCCATTAGTTATATAGTGCAGATTAAGTCCCATGTTTCTTTGCTGGTTTTCTGTTGGGAAGATCTGTCCAGTGCTAAAAGTGGGGCATTGAAATCTCCAGATATTATTGGAGTGAAGTCTATCTCTTTTTTTAGTTCAAATAATATTTCTTCCATATATCTGGGTGTGTGTGTATATGTATGTATGTGTGTGTGTGTGTATATATATACACACGTATATATAATAGTTTGTGTCTTAAAATCTATTTTCTCCAGTGTAAGTATAGCTTTTTAAAAAAATTTTTAACTTGCCTGGAATACCATTTTTAATGCTTTTATTTCAATCTATGTGTGCCTTTATAGATGAAGTGTGTTTCTTGTAGGAAACAGATTATTGTGTCTTTTTAAAAATCTATTCATCCACTCTATGTCTTTTGATTAGAGAGTTTAGTCCATTTATATTTATTCTTATTATTAATGAGTCACATCATGTCCTCCAGTTCCATCTATGTTGTTCCAAATGACAGGATGTCATTTTATTTTATAGCTGAAGAGTACTACATTGTGTATATATACCACATTTTCTTTATCCATTCATTTGTTGATGGGCACAGGTTGATTCGAAATCTTGGCTATTGTGAGTAGTGTTGCAGTAAACATGGGAAAGCAGATATTTCTTCAATATACTTATTTCCTTTCATTTGTTTATATACTCAGTAAGACTTGTTATTACCATTTTTTATTTGTTTTCTAGTTGTTTTATTGTCTTCTCTTCCTTCCTTCTTGTTTTCCTTTTGTGAGATTAATTTTCTCTGGTGGTATGTTTTAATTTCTTGTTCTGTATTTTTTGTGTATTTGGTGTAGGATTTTTGCTTTGAAATCATCATGAGGCTTGGAAATAATATCTTTTACCCCATTGTTTTTTAAGCTGATGACAACACTGACTGCAAAACAAACTAACACACACACACACAAAAGAAAAATAAGAAAACTCTACATTTTGACCTTATTCCACCCACATTTTATCTTTTTGTTCTTTTTATTTTTATCTTATTATACTGCCTGTGGTTTCAAAAGTTATTGTAGTTATTATTTTTGATTCGTTCATCTTTTAGTCTTTCTTCTCAAGATATAAGTAGTTTAAACACCACAATTACAGTGTAATAATATTCTGTGTTTATCTGTGTACTTATTACTATGAGCAAGTTTTGTACCTTCGATGATTTTGTGTAGTTCATTAACATCCTTTTCTTTCAGAACTTCCTTTAACATTTTTTGTAGCAACAGTATGGTGTTAAAATTTCCAGGTTTTTGTTTTCGTCTTAGAAAGTTTTTATTTTTCCTTCATGTTTAAAGGACATTTTCACTGGATGTACTATTTTAGGATAAAAGTTCTTTTCCTTCAGTACTTTAAATATGTCATTCAACTTTTGAGAAGTCTGTTGACAGACATAGTGGAGCTCCTTTGTATGCTATATGTTTCTTTTCTCTTGTTGCTTTTATGATTTTTTTTTATCTTGGAATTTGGAAGTTTGATTATTAAATGTCTTGAGGTTGTCTTCTTTGAGTTAAATCCATTTGGTGATTGGTGCTCTATTATCTTGTTGCACTTAAATATTTATGTGTTTCTCTAGGTTTGGAAAGTTCTCTGTTGTTATCTTTTTGAGTAAACTTTTCACCCAAGTCTCTCTATCTTCTCTTTAAAGCTAATGACTTTTAGATTTACACTTTTGAGGCTATTTTCTAGATCGTGAAGGAGTCCTTTGTTTTCAATTCTTTTCTTGATGACTTTTTCTGTGTATTTTCAAATAACCTGTCTTGAAACTCTTGAACCTCATTATTTCTTTCTTCTGCTTGATTAATTCTGCTGTTAAGAAGAGACTCTGGGTCTTATGGCTCACATCTGTAATCCCAACACTTTGGGAGGCCAAGGCAAGAGGAGTATTTGAGCTCAGGAATTCAATACCAGCCTGTACATCATGGTAAAAGCTTGGCTTTACCAAAAAAAAAAAAAAAAAAAAAAGAAAAAAAGAAAAAAAAGCAAAGATTAGCAATGTATGGTGGCAGGTGCCTGCAGTTCTAGTTAGTTGGCAAGCTGATGTGGGATAATTGTTTGAGCCCTGGAAGTCAAGTCTACAGTAAGCTGAGATTACACTAGTGCACTCCAGTCTGGGGGACAGAGTGAGACTTTGTCTCAAACAGAGACAGAAAAAGAGAGAGAGAGGGATTGAGACTCTGATGCATTCTTCATTATGTCAGTTAAGCTTTTCAGCACCAGAATTTCTGCCTCATTGATTACAATTATTTCAATCACTGTTAAATTTATCCGACAGAATTCTGAATTCCTTCTCCGTATTATCTTGAATTCATCAACCTCATTTCAAAGCAGGTGTTTTGAATTCTCTGTCTGAAATGTTATACATCTCTTTCATTCAGGGTTTTGTCACTAGTGCCTTATTTATTTTATTTGCTGAGGTCATGTTTTCATGAATGGTCTTAATGCTTGTGGATGTTTGTCAATGTCTAAGCACTGAAGAAATAGGTATTTATGCAGTCTTCACTTTCTGGCTTTAAAAAAAAAATCTTTTCTTGAAGACTTTCCAATTATTCAAAGGGAATTAAGTTTTGTTATCTAAATCTTTGTTCACTGAAGCCATCCCTGCATGGGGGAGTGGGGGGGAGGGCGGTTGGGCAAGCCAAGTCCAATAACACTGTGACCTGTGCAGAGTCATAGAAGTATTGCCTCGGTGGTCATGGCTAGTATCTGGGAGAATTCTCTGGTGACCAGGCAAAGAGTCTTTTTCTCTTTCCTCACTTTCCAGCACACTAACAAAGTCTCTCCATCTATGCTGAACTGCCTGAAGCTAGGGAAGGGGTTACACAAGCCCCTGTGTGACCCCTGCCACTGGGACTGTGCAGGGTAATATGCAATGCTAGCATAGACTGAGTCTTGCCCAAGGCCCACAGCAACAACTGCCTGGCTACTGTTATTGTTTTATTCAAGGACAAAGCCAGGTTTATATCTTTCCCTTTAGGTTGATGAGCTCTGTTCTGGCCCAACGCTGGTCCAGAAAAGCCATCCTGGAGCAGGGCCTGAATTCTGGGACCTTAGCAATCTACTTGGTACTCTATTCAAGTGCAGCTGAGCTGGCACTCAGGCCACAAGACAAAGTCCTACCCTCTTTTCCCTCTTCTTTTCTCAAGCAGAAGGAGTCTCTCCCTATGCACGCCACGGACCCAGGCCTACAGTGAATACTGCCTGGCTCCTGCCAGTGTTCACTCAAGGCTCTAGGACTCTGTGGTATGTGCTTCCAGTCCTGAGTATCTCTCTTCAGGGTAATGGGCTCCCCTCTGGTCCAGGTTCAATTATTCAGAATGCTGTCTAGGGGCCAACGCCTGGAATCATGGACTCCAGTAGCTTGCTTGATACTTGGCCTTACTGTGGCTGAAGTGGTGACCAAGCTACAAGACAAAGTCCTATGTACTCTTCCCTCTTCTTTACACAAGCAGAAAAGGTCTCTCTGTGACCATCTCAACTGGAAATGCTGTAGATCACACCTGCAGACAGCACAGCCCTGGGTCTCACTCCAAACCTGTGGTGAGTGCCACTTGCCTACCACTGGTGTTTACTGAAGTCTCAAGGACTCTTTAGTCGGCAGGTAATGAGCACTGCCTGGACAGGGTCCTTCCCTTCAAGACAGTGAGTTCCCTTCTGGCCCATGTTGTGTCTAGAAATGTCATTTGGAAACTAGGGCCTGAAATGGGGGCCTTAGGATTCTCCAGTTACCCCATCTGCTATGACTGAGCTGGTGTATATGTTGCAAAACAAAGTCCTCTACTCTTTCATCTCCATCTCCTCAAATGAAAGAAGGATTCTCTCCCAGAGCTAAAGTTGCACCACCTGTGGTCAAGTGAGGGGTGCAAGTGCCTCCTTGGCCTTTCTGGCTGGTGTCTCACTGGATTACATGCATCCCAAGTCCACTGGCTCTGAGCAGAGCACAGCACCAGAACTTGCCCAGGAATTACAGTCCTTGTGGTCTAGACTGCCTTTCAAATTTATTTACCACCCAGGGTGCTTTAACCCACAGTGGCAGGGCTTGCCAGAACTCAGGTTCTGACTTCTTTCTGTTTAAAAATGACCTAAATGTTCCCTCCATGTGCACTGGCTGCTGAATTCTGCCCTATGTTGCTTTCCACTGGGACGCTGTAGCGCTGAGTTCATATGCAGTCCCACAATCACTTTGCTCTTCTTCCCCTAAGCACACAGATTCTCTCTGCCTGGTGCTACTGGGGAATGGGGAAGAGGTGATATAGGCAATCAAGACTGTCTTTTCTACCCTCTGCAGTGCCTTTTTCCTTGGTATGATATTAAAGCCCAGTACTGTGATTGCTCACTTCATTTTCTTTCTTATGATGGTGCTTCTTGTGTGAGTAGTTGTTCAATTTGGTGTTCCTGCAGGGGGAATAATTACTGGAGGGTTCTATTTGGTCATCTTGCTCTATCTCCCTCCTTAGTGTTTTTAGTTAGGAAAATGACTAAATCAAGTATTCTCTATGGGTAACTGAGAACTGTTAATACAATACATTCCCTGTTGAGAGAAGTAAAGGCTAAATTGAAAGATGACCACATCTGCAAAGTAAGCTTGATAATTCATTTGGTAAAAGTAGAGTCGCTATCCTTTTTTCTCCACCATGTTGTTGAAACTCATTACTTTATGAGACTTTGTTTTTTTTACTGAAAATATGTGGGCAGGAAGGAAATGAAATGCTCCATACACACTGAGACATCACATTACAGCTTCCTATCAATTCAAAGTTAAATTTGATTCATTTTTATACATTATTTTGATCCAAGGCTTCTCTCCAAAAATTGCTTTTGGTTAGAAAGGAGATTTTTAAGATCTTTTGGTGAAGCGAAATGTCTTGTAATATGCAGAGAACAAGACAGCTTACGTATATATTAGAGAGATAGGAGAAGAGGTAGCAAATCTTACTTTAAAGAACTAACTTCTTTTTAATTATTTGAAGGAAACCATATTGTTCTTCATAGTAGTCGTACCATTTTGCATTACCACCAATGGTGTGAAAGAGATCCAATTTCTCCATTCCCTCACCAAGAGTTGTTAACTTTTATCTTTTTGATAATGGCCATTCTGACAGACATGAAGTGACATCTCATTGTGGTTTTCATTTGCATTTCTGTGATGATTAGTGACATTGAACATTTCTTCAAAACATTGTTTTGATTGTGACATATTTTCTGGCTCTTTGAATGTCTATTCAAGCCCTTTACTTATTTTTAATTTTTTGATGCCATTAAGTTTTAGGAGTTGTCAACATATTTTGGATTTTAACCTATTATTACGTAAATGGTTTGCAAATATTTTTTCTCATTCCATAGCTTTCCTTTTCCATTCTGTTGATGCTTTCTTTGTTGTGCAGAACCTTTTGGTTTGATGTAGTTCCACTCATCTATTTTTGCTTTAATGCCTGTGATTTTGGTGTTGTATACTAAAAAATCATTGCTAAGACCAACCTCAAGAATCCTTTCCCATATGTTTATTTTAGGAGTTTGACAGGTCCCGGTATTTTCTCTAAGACTTTTATCCTCTTGGAGCATATTTTGCTTATGGCAAAAGATAAGGATTCATATTATTTTGCATATGAATATCTACTTTTTCCAACAACATTAATTAAAGAGTGCATTCTTTGGTATGCACACTCTACATTCTTGGTATGCTTGTTGAAGGATGTATTTCTGGGCTCTCTATTCTATTTCATTGGTCTACATGTCTGTATTTATGGCAATACCATACTGTTTTAATTACTGTAGCTTTGTAACATATTTTTGAAAGCAGAGAGTAGATGTCTCCAGCTGTGTTCTTTTTCAAGATCTCTTTGGCTATTAAAATTCTTGTTACTCTGTATAAATTTTAGATTATTTTCTATTTCTGCAAAAAATTCCACTGGAGTTTTGATGAAGACATTATGAAATCAGTAGATCACTTTAGATCATACGGACATTTTAATAATACGGAGTCATCCAATCCATGAAAATGAGTTTGTGTGCTTTATTTCATCATTGTTTTATAGTTTTCGGTGTACAAGTCTTTCACCTTCTTGGTTAGGTTTATTACTAGGTACTTTTTTTCATGCTTTTATATATGGGATTTTTAAAAATTCTGAGCCAGAATTCTAGTTTAATTTTTTAATTGTTTAAATTGCAGTTAAAATAACATAACATTTACCACTTTAACTGGTTTTATGTACACAGTACATTAGTGTCAAGTGTATTCACATTGTTGTGGAAGAGATGTGGTATTATTTTCTTAATTTCCTTTTGGACAGTTCATTGTTAACATATATAAACACAGCTGATTTTTATGTGTTGATTTGGTATCCCTAAAATTTGTTGAATTCAGTGATTGAACTACCATATAATTCAGCAATCTCACTCCTGGATATACATCCAAAATAATTGAAATCATGATATCAAAGAGATATTTGCACTAATGTAAGTTGCAGCATTATTCACAATAACCAAGCTACAGATGTGACCTAAATTTCTATAGATAGATGAGTGGACAGAGAAAACATAATGTATATATATAATGAAATATTATCTAGTTTTTTAAGATAAAGAAGAAAATCCTACAAATTGGGAAAACATAGACCTGGAAGACATCTGCTAAGTGAAATAAGCCAGTCACAGAAGTACAAATACTGCATGATTTCTGTTATATGAGTTCTAAAAATAGACTACTAGAGGCAGAGAATAGAATATTGGATGTCAAGGGCTAGGAGGAAGGAAAGATAGGAATTGTTACACAATGGATATAAAGCTTTAGTTATGCAAAGTGAGTAAGTTCTAGAAATCTGCTAAACAACATTGTTCCTATAGTTAACAATTCACTATTGTATACTTAAAATTTACGAAGAAGGTAGAGCTCCTGTTAAGTGTTCTAACCACACACAAACACATACACATATGAAACACTTCAGTGCACACACACACACACACACACACACAGACACAGAAATACATAGACAATTTTGGAAATGATGAGTGTATTTATTATCCTGATTTTGGTGATTTCGTGGTTACAGGCATATGTCTAAACTACTAAATTGTATACATGAAACATGTACAGATAGGTTTATTAACAAAAAAAAAGTGTAAGCTCTACTGGACCCCAGGTGAGGACTCATGGTTACTTTTGACTGTAATAGCTATGTTTTCTGAGTGTGACATTAATAATTGATTCAATTAATGGATTAATTTGTTTCCCCAGGAACCTAAAGGTTAGTTTTCTTTTCTTTCTCATAATTCTCATAATTTTATATCTCATCATTCAACCACTGTAAGAAAATTCAAAATTATGGTCAAAATTCAAAATTAATTACTTTATGGGGTTGTTCAAGTGTGGGGAGTTAATGACACTCAAGGCATTAAGAGGGCTATTCTAGTCATTAACCAGTCATCTCCACTGCAATGATATAAATTACTTGTGTTTGTAGAAATCTTTTTCATGTTTCTAAGACTACTTCTAATAGCAAAACAATAATCATAACATTGGCATTCTTGCATGTTAAAGTTTATTACTTCATGGCAAATATTGAAATAGGCATATACTTCACTTTTCTTAATTTAGCTAATAAAATGTGAAATATGGCCGGGCGCGGTGGCTCAAGCCTGTAATCCCAGCACTTTGGGAGGCCGAGACGGGTGGATCACGAGGTCAGGAGATCGAGACCATCCTGGCTAACACGGTGAAACCCCGTCTCTACTAAAAAAAAGACAAAAAACTAGCCGGGCGAGGTGGCGGCGCCTGTAGTCCCAGCTACTCGGGAGGCTGAGGCAGGAGAATGGCGTGAACCCGGGAGGCGGAGCTTGCAGTGAGCTGAGATCTGGCCACTGCACTCCAGTCTGGGTGACAGAGCGAGACTCCGTCTCAAAAAAAAAATAAATAAATAAATAAATAAAAATAAAATAAAATGTGAAATATAATAGTGATTCCTTGCTGATAAATTCCATTTTGCTATGTCATTTTTTTCTCTTAATTTGCTATAGGCTTTTATAATAGCACCCATGAATGTATTCTGTCTGTAGTTGAGAGAGCTTTACTCTGTGTGTGGGTATGTACATACTACTTGTTTTCCACGTTGTGGGTTGTGGCATCTTTATTTTATTGCCTATAGAAGTTGTTAGTGTTCATTCCATGCTTTTCTGGCACTTACATTCTCTGAAAGGCCAATGGTTTCTGCTATAAGCACTGGCCACACTCTTCCTAAGCGTATTCCTTGGCCAGCAGAAGGCTCAGATCAGCAGAAAACATGTGGACTCTGTCCACCTGCATGTGAAGAGTATGTATACTCGGGAATGGCCTTAAACCAATGATACAACTTAACAGATAAATATTCCAGCTTCACATGTACAAGAGAAACAATTTGAGAACAGGTTCTATGCTGTCTCCTGGAAGTCCCCAACAGTGGTGACCTTATCATTACACAACATCAATGTCATCCTTTCTTTCCCTAACTTTCCCTTTTACCTACCAGTGCTTCTTGAGATTATCTATCAAACAATTTGCAGCCTAACCCATATTCTAATGTGTCCTTCTGGGGGAACTGAAACAAAAAACACTTCTGTTTTTGACCAATTTGGAAACTACTTATGTTAATATATTGCTAAATTATTTTAAGTAGCATGTTGGCCTAGCATTTATAGAGTACATTCCTTCATAAATTTTTTCCATTTTGACTTTGTTAATTATTCTTTTGCTTTTCAATGCCAAATGCCAATGAAGTTAGTTCTAATAACATATACTTAAATTTGTTTATTTGAAATTTTTACATTTTTGAGGAAATGTTTTAGCAAATATTTTATTATAAAACGTCTAAATTCTTTTACACATTGGTAATGTAGAGTCTTATTTCTTGTATCATTCTATATTATTTGTCCTTTGCTTAAGTAAATAGCCCAGATGTTCACTGAAATTGATTTTTCAGAGATCTGTTCCTTACACACACACACACACACACACATACACGTATATATATACATGATTTTAATTATTCTTTGTTTTAAAATTGAGTCATTCATAGTTTTGTATTAATTACTTTTTATGCTGCTAAATTAAGTTTAGTTAATTATACTGATAAAATATTATTTGGCAGATAATTCAGTTATTTCAATTTGTCTAGTTAATAATATCTCTGGCTAAGAAGTTTTTTATTAAGCAAATATTTTAATCAAATTTCTTGTTTAAAATATACATATTTCTTCAACTTTATCTTTTTTAATTTTGTTTATTTCAATAGGTTTTTGGGTGGTGTTTGGTTACATAAATAAGTTATTTAGCAGTGATTTCTGAAATTTTGGTGCACCCATCACCCAAGCACGGTACACTGTATCTAATGTGTAGTCATTTGTCACTCAACACCCCCACCCTTTTCCTGTGTCCCCAAACTCCATTGTATCATTTTTATGCCTTTGCATCCTCATAACTTAGCTCCCACTTATGAGTGAGAACATACAATATTTGGTTTTACATTCCTGAGTTACATCACTTAGAATAATGGTCTCCAATCCCATCTAGGTTGCTGCAAATGCCATTATTTTATTTCTTTTTATGGATGAGTAGTATTTTATAGTGTGTGTGTGTAAATATGTATATATAGTGAGAGATATATATTTATATATTATATATAGTTATAGATATATATCTTCACTCATTGATTGATGGGCATTTGGGCTGGTTCTATATTTTTACAATTGTAAATTGTGCTGCAATAAACATGTGTGTGCAAGTATCTTTTGTATAATGACTCCTTTTCCTCTTTGTAGATACTCAGTAGTGGTACTGGATCAAATGGTAATTCTACTTTTAGTTCTTTAAGGAATACTCCATACTGTTTTCCACAATGTTTGTACTCATTTACATTCCCATCAGCCATGTAAAAGTGCTCCCCTCTCACTACATTCACACCAACATCAATTATCCTTTGATGTTTTTTATTATGGCCATTCTTGCAGAAGTAATGCCACAAGATTCTGGGGGTGTCTCTTTGCCAGCCAGAAATTTTTGTGGCATATGGCACATTTGCCCAAGTTTTATTTATGCCGGCTGGGCTTGTTCTGTCCACTCGGCCTGGCAAGCTGCACTTGGCTCATGCTACTGGCTTAGATCCCACACGTGACAAGGGTGAGCCAGGCACAGAGTACTTAGGGGTGCATGAATGAGCAGGTGCAGACTCTGGCCACTGTGCACAACCAGGCACACTGGCAGCAATGATGTGGGCAGCTCCAGGCGCTGGCACAGGTGCTGGCTCCCTTGAGGCTGTGACTGGATCAGGATTACTGCAAGTGGCTTCCCTTCTGGCACCAGAGAATGTGGTGGTGCCTGGAAGCTTGGAGACACCAGTTACTGCAGAATCACAAAGAGGGTGTCACAGCACTGGCTCAAAAATCTCCTAGGTCTCAACTCCTTAAAGGGCTGCAGCTTTTCTCTCCTTCTCTCATCCCTCCTTCTTGTCACCTACAATATGGCATGCATGGGTTGTGTTTTAGCCCTGTTTGTGTTATACCTCTTCCAGTCCTGCCATTTGGCAGGTCCCAAGTTCTTGTCCCATGTCCAGTTAGAATGAGGTACACAAACAACTGGAGGGTGAGTAAGCTGAAGAGGTGCCTTATTCAGTGACAGTGCAACTTTCAGGAGATGACCTTTCCACAGGCAGGTCATCTCAACAAGTGCAGCTCTTAGTAGAGAGGAGACCCAAAGTGGGTAGCTCCTCTCTACAAACAGGTCATCCTCATGTCTGCCCAAGTCTGGCTGAGTCTGGGGTTTTTATGGACTTCAGAGAAGAGAAAGTGAGTGCTGATTGGTCCATGAGCAACCATGGGAGGGCCCAGAATAAGCATCATAATTTTCACACTGGTCTGCAAAACTGGCAGCCCAGCCCACAGGTTTCAGGCCATTCCAGGCTTCACTGGAAACCTGTCCCTTTCTTCCCAGGAGCCTGTCTGCCTCCCACCACCATCAACCTGCCATCCCTGGAACCCAGGCTGTTTGTGCCAAAGGGCACCTGCAGGCCCATTCTGAGCTATCCTATGCTCCACCTCAGCCTTTCTCCCATGTTCATTGGTGATCAAAGTCCAAAGGGGGTCTAGGCACTAAGGGGCTGGCATGTCAGTGCTTCCCCAAGCACAGGCCTACCCAGCTGGGTTGTAACAGCATTTGAGCTCAGCCTCAACTTTGTCCTGAAACTGGAACAAGCAACAGGAGTGAGGAGACCCCAGGCAGTAGGAGCAGGCATCTCTGAACCTGCTGGAGCAGGGGTCTACCTGGGCCCTGGAGAGCACAGGGATGCCTGGCTGTGCAGCTGTGGCTGGGTGGCTGCAGGTGCACTTGGAAGGGTGGGGCTTCTGTCCCTCCCACTTGGAAGGGTGTGGAGCTTCTGCTTGTTCCTCGCACCTGTCAGTTCCATGGAGCATGCAACTCCAGCTTCACTAGCCGCACGGCAGCTTGTATCTTTGTAACGGCTGCTCCAGATGAGCTGCGGCTTCCATCGGTAAGGTTGTATCTCCTTGTGGTTTTGATCTGCATTTCTCTGATCATTAGTGATGTTTAGGATTTTTTCATGTTTGTTTGGCCTTTGTATATCTTCTTTTGAGAATTGTATATTTGTGTCTTTAGCCCACTTTTTGATGGAATTGTTTTATTCTTGCAGATTTGTTTGAGTTCCTTGTAGATTCTGGGCATTACTCCTTTGTCAGATGTATAAATTGTGAAGATGGTATCCCACACTGTGGGTTGTCTCTTTACTGTGCTGATTGTTTCTTTTGTTGTGCAGAAATTCATTAGTTAATTAAGTCCCATCTCTTTATCTTTGTTCTGTTGCATTTGCTTTTGGATTCTTGGTCATGAAGTCTTTGCCTAAGCCAATATCTAGAAAGGTTTTACTGATGTTATTTTCTAGAATCTTAATGGTTTTAGGTCTTAGACATAAGTCGTTGATCCATTCGAGTTGATTTTTGCATAAGGTGAGAAATAAAGATCCAGTTCCATTCTTCTACATGTGGATCACCCATTACCCTAGTACCATTTGTTGAATTGGGTGTGCTTTCCCCACTTTATGTTTTTGTTTGTTTTGTCAAAGATTAGCTGGCTGTGAGTATTTGGGTTTCTATCCGGGTTCTCTACTCTGTTCCATTGGTCTATGTGACTGCTTTTTATACTGGTACCATGCTGTTTGTGAGGTAACGTGATGCCTCCAAATTTGTTCTTTTTGCTTAGTCTTGCTTTGCCTATGCAGGCTGTTTTTTTGGCTTCATGTGAATGATGGTGGTTTTTATATGGGAATTGCATTGAATTTGTTGATTGCTTTTGGCAGTATGGCCATTTTCACAATATTGATTCTATGCATCCATGAGCATGGGATGTGTTTCCATTTGTTTGTGTCTTCTATGATTTCTTTCAGCAGTATTTTGTAGTTTTCCTTGTAGAGGTCTTTCACCTCCTTGGTTTGATGTACTCTTAAGTATTTGATTACTATTACTTTTCTGCAGCTATTGTTAAATGGGTTGAGTTCTTAATTTGATTTTCAGCTTGGTCACTGTTGGTGTGTAGCAGAGCTACTGATTTATGTACAATAATTTTTAAACCTGAAACTTTACTGAATTTATTTATCAGTTCTATGAGTTTTTGGAGGAGTCTTTAGGGTTTTCTAGGTATGCAATACTAGCATCAGTAAATAGTGACAGTTTTACTCCTCTTTACCAATTTGAATGCCTTTTATTTATTTCTCTTGTCTCTTTGCTCTGGGTAGGACTTCCAGTACTATGTTAAACAGAAGCAGTGAGAGTGGGCATCCTTTTCTTTTTCCAGTTCTCAGGGGGAATCTTTCAACTTTTTCTCACTCTGTGTAATGTTGGTTGTGGTTTTGTCATACATTCCTTTTATTACATTAAGGTAAGTCCCTTCTATGCGTATTTTACTGAGGGTTTTAACCATAAAGGGATGCTGAATTTTGTCAAATCCTTTATCTGAGTCTGTTAAGATGATCACATGATTTTTGTTTTTAATTCTGTTTATGTGGTGTGTTATATTTGTTGATTCGCAGGTGATAAACCATCCCTACATCCCTGGTATAAAATCCACTTGATAGTGGTGGATTATCTTTTTGATGCACTGTTGGATTTGGTTAGCTAATATTTTGTTTTGGATTTTTGCACCTATGTTCATCAGGGACATTGATATTCTTTTTTAATTTTTTCCTTTCCTGGTTTTGGTATCAGCGTTATACTAGATTCATAGAATGAGTTAAGGAGGATTCCCTCCTTCTCTGTCTTGTGGAATAGTGTAAAATAGGATTGGAACCAATTCTTCTCAGAATGTTGATAAAATCCAGCTCTGAGTCCATCTGCTCCTGGACTTTGTTTTTGTTGGTAAATTTTTATCATTTCAATCTCACTGCTCGTTATTGGTCTATTCAGAGTTAGTATTTCTTCCTGGTATAATCTAGGAAGGTTGTGTATGTCCAGAAATATCCATCTTCTCTAGTTTTCCAGTTTATGAGCATAAAGGTATTCATAGTAGTCATGGACTACTATGGTATTTCTGTGGTATTGGTTGTAATGTCTCCCGTTTCATTTGTAACTGAGCTTATTGGGATCTTCTCTCTTTTTTTCGTGGGTAATCTCACTAATGGTCTATCAATTTTATTTATTTTTTCAAAGAATCAGCTTTTTGTTTCATGTATGTTTTGTATTATTTTTGTTTCAATTTCATTCACTTCTGCTCTGATCTTTGTTATTTATTTTCTTCTGCTGTGTTTGGGTTAGGTTTCTCCTTGTTCCTCTAGTTCCTTGAAGTGTGACCTTAGATTTTCTATTTGTGCTCTTTCAGTCTTTTTGATGTAGGCATTTAAGGCTATGAACTTTCCTCTTAGCATGATCTTCACTGTGTCCCAGAGGTTTCTATAGGTTGTGTCATTATCTTGCTCAGTTCAAATAATTTTTTAAATTTCCATCTTGATTTCATTGTTTGGTCAATAGTAATTCAGAAGCAGGCTATTTAATTTCCATGTGTTTGCTTGGTTTTGAATGTTCCTTTTGGAGTTGACTTCTAATTTTATTCCACTGTGGGCTGAGAGAGTACCTGATATAATTTTAATTTTTAAAATGTATTGAGACTTGTTTTGTGGCATATTATAAGGTCTATCCTGGAGGATGTTCTGTGTGCTGATGAACATAATGCATATTTTGCAGCTTTTGGGTAGAATGTTCTGTAAGCAAGTGTTAAGTCTATTTGTTCTAAGGTATAGTTTAAATCCATTGTTTATTTGTTGACTTTCTGACTTCATGACCTGTCCAGTACTGTCAGTGGAGTACTAAAGCCGCCCACTATTATTGTGTTGGTGTCTATCTCATTTGTTAGGTCTAGTAGTAATTGTAATATAAACTTGGGAGCTCTAGTGGTAGGTGCATGTATATTTAGGACTGTGATATATTTCTTTTGGACAAGTCATTTCACCATTATATAATGTCCCTCTTTGCCTTTTTTAATAGCTGTTGCTTTAAAGTTTGTTTTGTCTAAAATATGAATAGCTACTCCTGCTTGCTTTTGCTGTCCATTTTTATGGAATATCTTTTTCTACCTCTTTAAGTTAATGCAAGTTCTTTTGTGTCAGATGAGTGTCTTAAAGACAGCAGATACTTGGTGGGTGAATTCGTATCCGTTCTGCCCTTCTGTGTCTTTTAATTGGAGCTTTTATGTCATTTATATTCAGCATTAGTATTGAGATGTGAGGTACTATTTTATTCATTGTGCTATTTGTTGCCTCAATACACTTCTTTTTTCATTTCTTGTATTTTTGTTTTATAGGTCCTGTGAGATTTATGTTTTAAGGAGGTTCTATTTTTGGTATAATTTGAGGATTTGTTTCAACATTTAGAGCTCCTTTTACCAATTCTTGTGGTGCTGGCATGGTAAAATTTTCTAAGCATTTTTTTTTTTTTTTTGTCTGAGAAAGACTGTATCTTTTCTTCATTTATGAAGTTTAGTTTGGCTGGATACAAAATTGTTGGCTAATAATTATTTTCTTAAGGTGGCTAAATATAGGGCCCTAATCCCTTCTAGCTTGTAGGATTTCTGCTGAAAAATCTGCTGTTAATCTGATAGGTTTTCCTTTGTAGGTTATCTGATGTTTTTACCTCACAGCTCTTAAGATTCTTTTCTTCATCTTGACTTTAGATAACCAGATGACTGTGTTCCTAGATAATAATCTTGTGATAAATTTCCTAGGTATTCTTTGAGCTTATTGTATTTGGAGGTCTAGATTGCTAGTAAGGCCAGGGAAGTTTTTCTTGATTATTCGCTCAAATATATTTTCCAAGCTTTTAGATTTCTTTTCTCCCACAGGAAAACCAATTATTCTTAGATTTGCTCATTTAACGTAATCCCAAACATCCTGAAGGCTTTGTTCAATCTTTTTAAATTATTTTTTCTTTGTCTTTGCTGTATTGAATTAATTAATGTAAAAGTCTTGTCTTTGAGCTCTGAAGTTCTTTTTTTCTTGTTCATTTCTATAGCTGAGACTTTCTAGTGTATTTTGCATTTCTCTAATGTGTTCTTCGTCTCCAGCCGTTATGACTGCTTTTATTTATGCTATCTATTTCACTGAGGATTTTCCCCTTTGTATCTGATATCATTTCTTAAAAATTTCATTAAGTGGGACTTCACCTTTCTCTGGTACCTCCTTGATTAGCTTAATAATTGACCTTCTGAATTCCTTTTCTGGCAATTCAGATAGTTCTTCTAAGCCTGGATTCATTACTGTTGAGCTAGTGTGATCTTTTGGGTGTGTTAAAGAACCTTGTTTTGTCATATTACCAGAATTGTTTTTCTGATTCCTTTTTATTTGGGTAGACTATGTCAGAGAGAAGATCTCAGGCTCAAGGGCTGCTTTTCAGACTTTCTTGTCCCACAGGGTGCTCCCTTGATTTGGTGCTTTCCCTCTTCCCCTAGGGATGTGGCTTGCTGAGAACCAAACTGCAGTGACAATGATTTTGTTTTCTGGATCTAGCCATCCAGAGGAGCTACCAAGCTCCAGGCTGGTACTGAGCAATGTCTGCACAGAGTCCTGTGATTCTGTGATGTGAGTCATCTTCAGGTCTCTTAGCCATGGATACCAGCACCTGCCCTGGTAGAGGTGGCAGGGGAGTGAAGTGGACTCTGTGAGGGTCCTTGGTTGTAGTTTTGTTTATTGTGCTAGTTTTGTGCTGATTGGTCTAGCAGGAGGTGGTGCTTTTGAGGTTCCATCAGCTGTGGTACTGTAGGGACAACCAGGCAGGGGGCAGGTCCATAGAGCTCCCAAAGATTATGTCCTTCACCTTCAGCTACTAGAACAGGTAGAGAAAGATCATCATGTGTGGTCAGGGTTAGGCATTCTGAGCTCAGACTTCTTGGATGGGGCTTGATGTATCTGCTATAGGAGATGGAGTGGTGGTTCTTAGGCCAATGGAGCTATGATCTTAGGGGGTTATGGCTGCCTCTGCTGTATCATGCAGGGCACTGAGGAAGTGGGGAAGAGCCGGTCATTGCAGGCGTCATTTATCTCTCATGCATCCCAAAAGGTCAATCTCCCTTCCACTGTGCCCCCACCACCTTCTAATAGCGCCAGGTTTATTTTCTAGCCTTGGGTGAGCAGTGCTGAGAAGTTACCCCAGGCTGCCAGGCTCCTGGCTGAGAAAGCAAGCAGAGCTTTCAGTTTTCCCACCTCCCTACCTGCAGCAGCTTCTATGCTGTGCCTGCACTCTTGATTCGCCCCCTCCCTCAGGTTCCTTCCAGAAAACTTTGCATTTGGTCAAAATTGTTACAAAGTTCAGCTGGAAGTTTCCTTCTCCCTGTGATCTTTTCCCAGATGCTCTGGCAAGCCTCCCCAGGGAGGCCTGTTAGACAAAGTCAGAAATGGCTTTTCTGGGGACAGAGTGCCCACAGGGCTCCTCCCACTGCTTCTTCTACAGCTATATTTCTCTTGGCTTTCTAAATTTGTCTCAGTTCCAGATAAGGTCAAATCCTTCTCCCTTTATCTGAAACTTCAGATTCCCAGTGAGGGTATGTGTTCAGGGGCAGATGATTCCCCTTTTCACACTTTTGCAGTTTGTGTATCCACAGTTTTTTGACTGTCTCTTAGGGCCTGCATCAGCAATATGCTTTGTTCAAAGAGTCTGTGGATTATCTTAGCTTTCCTGGTATGTTCCTGCAGTAATTCTTGGAGCAAAATTTCATGATGTGAGTCTCCAGATGCTGTTTTTTCCATCCGAATATAATTTAGTCCTTCCTCCTATCCACTATTTATCTTCAGCTGGAACTTTCAAAATGTCATACATTTTTATTTCTATTTTTTTCTTTGACTCCTGGGTTATTGTAATAAGTATTTACATCTACTTTCTAGGTATTAAAAGGTTTATTTGCTTTATTTAATGTATTAATTTCTAGTTACCTGTCCTTGTGATTTGT
This sequence comes from Rhinopithecus roxellana, assembly GCF_007565055.1. NCBI lineage: Eukaryota > Metazoa > Chordata > Mammalia > Primates > Cercopithecidae > Rhinopithecus > Rhinopithecus roxellana. The sequence continues at coordinate 65,514,288 of NC_044561.1, read as the reverse complement.
GAGTGTTTTTAGTCATCATTAATACATTTAGTTTTCATTTCATAACTCTACATTTAATAATTGTTTAGTCCTAGTTCTGCATTTAAATTGATGCATTTCTTTTCTATTTCTTATTTTAGTTTTACACTGCCTCATACTTGCTACCTACCATATAATTTTTTCAGCTAAATCTTGTTGTTCTTACTTTGCAATTTTCTAAGTCTGTTTTCTCCCTAGGAAACAGTGAACATTTAAAAAATGATTTTGTATAATTTTTCTTTCATTTATTTCCTGATAATTTTAAATCTATTTTTACAATTGTCTGTTTTTTTTTTTTTTTTTTTTTTTTTTTTTTTTTTTTTTTTTTTTTTTCCTACTCCTTATTTTTCTCCTCCTTCTCCTCTTTTGGTCTATTACAATACTTCTTCCAACTAATGGCTAACGTGTATTTTTTTAAATTTCTTGATTTGATAAAAACTGTATATATGTAATTTTTTACTTCTGTTTATTTCCTTTGTCATCCTTTTATTTATTAACCTTCCTCTAGCAATTCTTACTTCACATTGTGTGATCTCTCGCAGCTTTCCGAAGCTCAGCCAATTTCCTTATTTTACATGTATAGTAAATAGAACATGATATGTATATTTAAAATTTGATTCTACGCATTTCTTATGGCACAATACTTGTTGTTGGTTTACTTTTGTTGTTGTTCTTTTCCAATTATCGATCTCTCCCTTAGATTTAATAATATAAGCTTAGTGGTTTGTTAGAATGGTCATACTTTTTCTATTGAAAGTTATGAACTATACAGATTCTTCCTCTGAATCTCTAGTGTAGTATTTTCTCTTTATATTGTGCATTTTTTATAGTCCCCCCACTCTGTTCCTGTTTTGTTATTAAAAAGGAAGTGATCTCTGTAAGCTTAATACGTACCAGCAAAGAATGAATGAGATGCCTTAAGTCCCTGTTGTATTCAGAATAGGTACTCAAAATTGCTAAATCTAATTCCCTTCAGAATTCTGAACAAAATGATCTATTACCTATGTACTTTTTGCATTTCTCTGAAGAAATGTAATAGCATTTTTATTTCTAATTGTTCATATATGCTTATTTCCTCACATTTTGAATTTTTCCTCAATGGAGGAATCCATAATTTAAGATATTTGATAAAGATTACATGAAACAATGCATAAAATATGCCAATAATAATTCCTGACTCACAACAACTATTTTCTAGATATTGTCATTCTTATCATTCAGTCGGTGTTTTGTAGTTTGAATTTGCAAAGTTATGCTTCAGTAACATGCATCCCCTGCATATCAGTGGACTGATAATAATAAATATGTATTTTTCAGTGAATACTAAATATGTGAAACATTACGTTTCATCTATTGTGGTTGAAACACATAAGTTGTAACGCTCCATGTGTCTTCCTCAAGATAAAATCCATGTTTGAAAAGCAGCCCACATTCAAAACATGCCTTTATCATTGGCAAAAGCAAAGAGCAACAAGAGAATCACACACAGGCATATCTGAAAGATATTGTGGGTTCAGTTCCAGACCACTGCAATAAAGCAAATGTCACAATAAATTCAGTCACATAAATATGTTGGCATCTCAGTTTATATAAAGGTTTTCTTTGCTATACAGTAGTCTATGTGTGCAATGTACATACCTTCATTTTAAATAGATTATTACTACAACAAAATTGCTGACACAGAGACACAAAATGAGCATGTGCTTTTGGGAAAATAGTGCCAAAAGATGCAGGATTGTCACAAATTCTCAATTTGTTAAAAAAAATGCATTATCCATGAAGCACAATCCATTGAAGTGCAGTAAAATGGAGTATGCCTGCAATTACTTTTTACCCTACTGCTCAGGCATAGCATAGGTCTCTTTTGCTCACCTTCTAACGTCCATGGAAGGTGCTTAGGTCTTGACTGCTTGCCCTTCGGCAGTGATTTTTCAAAAAATATAACCATCTTTTTAATCTATTTTATTTCAGTTGGCTCTATTTACTAAAAATTATACTCACAGTTATTTTCAACATATGGCACATTATTCTCTAGTCTTCATTGTTTATAGCTTGAGGTTAACAGCCACTAGCCAACTCTTAGAATTTCCCTTGAGCCATTTTTTTCTAACTAAAAAGTGTCCAAATTTATGTCTAATCTTTAAGACTTGGTAGTTATTTGTCTTTGTTTTGCATTGATCTATTTAAGCTTATTTGGTTGTAGATAAAAAAATTATAGCACTGAAAAATTTGAAATTTATAGAATAGCTTTCTCTTTTATTCTTGCTTGTACAGCAGTCAAATCTTTTTGAAACTCAACTCTTTCTTTTAGGTTCTTAGTAAATCTAGTCTATAGACACTAAGGCATGTTTGCAACAGTGTATTCCTAAACTTCTTTAATAATCCAGAAGCTCTATTGGTATAATGTATGACGTTCAAGTTATCACAACAGATTATTAGATGCTTGTGCTTATGAACAAGATGATTCTCAGTGTCCAATTTCTAGTAACAATTTTCTCACTATCTGCTGCCTTTTCCTGAAGCCAATATCACTTATATTAGATTTTAATTACTTTAGCACCCAGTCCTTATACAATTTTGTATTTTTAAACTCTTACTAAGTTATTCTGTAGTAACAACCTCAAAATCTCATTGGCTTACGACCAATGATTCCTTTCTCACACATGCTACATTCCGACTGCAGTTTGGCTTTGGAACTGCACTGCTCATTGTGCTACATTTGGCTTCTTTATTCAGGAATCTAACCTGAAGGAAGGGCTCCAAACTATGTCATGCTGTTATTTGTAGTAGAGTGGATAAAGCAATGCCAGAGCTAGAAAAAGGATTTTATCATTTCTTTTGGAGCACTCACTTTTCTTTGGTCAAAGCAAATCACAAGGTGCAACGTGGTGTCAAAGAGAAGGGGAGAATTTATGCCATCAGGAGTCCATGCAAGGCATATGGGATTTAGTGGAAAGGTGTAATTTCCTTATAGGGAAGACAGTCAATAACTGGGGACAATAACATAATTAAGCACAGTGAGTGACTATTTAACGTGTTAATTCTGGACATATTTTGGATTTTATGTGACCTCTGATCAAAACAATAATGTCAAATATGGTGAGTATTTTCATACCTGCTTTCATTTAAGAAGCCAATCTTCCTTCCAAAAAAACAAAATTACATTCCTTTGACCTTCTTCTCTCATTTCTTTTCACTTTTTCTATCCTTGTCCTTTCTTCTTTACCACTCACTTCTTTCTTTTCTTTTACATTGTCAACTAACTATATCAACTTCACAGAAAAAGGATTCAAGCAGAGAAAGTAGTACTTAGAGAGAAAAAGAAACCCACATGACCATAGATAATAGAGTTTCCAGCAAAATAAGTCATTCAAAAGAACACTGCAGAGAATGCCGTGAGGATTACATCTCCCTAGATATACTACCAATATTCAATTGATGTACTTGAGTAATTGAAGCTCAAACTCAAACAAATGTTCAAGAATTTTTAAAAGATCCAAAGGACAAATACATCCTCATGTGGAAACTTATATAATCATATAAATGAGGATGAAAAAATTAGAATATACAACAAAAGAGGAATTCAAAACATACCAGAAAACAGTCTTTGCTTTCAACAAAGGATTTTCACCAATTTAAGAATGTGATAAAAATTATAAAAATTAGTATCAGAAACTCACTGAATAATATGACTTCTCTTTTTGTATAATAATGTGTACGATTAAGAGTCAGTAACTATAGCCCATGATCAAGTCAAGCTATCTGCATGTTGTTGAAGTAAAGTTTTATTGAAAATCACCATGCTCATTTACCTATTGTCCATCAATAGTTTAATTCTAAAATGGCAGACAGAGTTGAATAGATGCAATAGAGATCATGGTCACAAAGACTAAAGTATTAACTTCCTGGCCACTTATAAAATAAGTTTGCTAACTCCAGGTTTAGATAATTACATATTCGCATATTCTTATTAAAAAATAAATTGTCAACATCAACTTTATTTACACAGTCAAAAATCTTTTTATTTATAGTCATGAAATCTGAGTGTAAAAAATAACCAAATTTCAATTATTCTCTAAAACAAATGTCTCCAGTAAACTTAAGCATTGCTCTCAAGATCTTGATTTTTCAAAGTGCACAATGCAAGAATCCAAAGTTGCATACAGAATGCTAGTTTACACATGATTATCTCTCTCTACACATGCTGAAAATAAGTCATTTGAGAACCAAGGAATTCATGTGTAATTAACAACACAAATGACATGTTGAAAATAATTATTGAATACAAAGTATTTTGGAAAAAGTGAATGTGATACATATTTGAATATCCCAGAAATGATAATCTAGTAAAGGGACATAACACACAAATAAGTAAATATTTGTACATTAAAAATTATAGATATATGAAGAAAATCTAATAACTGGTAGGTTTAGTAACACCTGTTTTAATATCTCAGTAATGGTGCAGTCACTTGAAATGAGTTCAGAAGTCTGGTTCAAGATGCAGAAGAAATATTATTCTGCTTGAGAGGAAAAAATGGTACAATAGGAAAATTATAGTGTTTTTCTAATTTTTTATCAGCCAAATTCAAGCCAATGTCATACGTTTGCAAGCTGTTCTCATACTGATTACTTAATGTTGCATCATCTAAATTATACTTTTTCCCACTCATTTCTCAAAGAGTTCTGATGAGAAATTAGCAGGTGCTTAATCATTCAATATTTCAACGTGGTTTTCAATCATAGACATATGTCAATATAATACTAAAATAATGCTAACATTTCATTTTATAAAAGAAATATCTCTGAAGATGTCTGTCTATAAAATTACATATAGTACTTATATTATTATATATATAAAATATCTGTTATATACATATATATATCTCTCTCTCTCTCTCTGAAACCTGGCATTTCCCTGTCACTGCAAATGCATCTTAACTAGAGGCATGATGCCTTGAAGTGATCCTGTGTTTTGTGAGATATCTAAGCTTACTAATGGGTCAAAAACAAATCTACCCTGTGTGTGGGTTTTCTTCAACTGTGAAAGATCCTTTACACTGTGATGATTTGATGGCATTTTAAAATGCCAACCTTAGCAAATGTAGTTAGGCATATTTCGAATTTAAGAGAGTGAAAATGAGGTTAAAAAGAAAAAAAGAAAAAGAAAAAAATTGGCTGCTAACATCTGAGAGCATTAAAACTTTACAGATACGACCGAAGAGTACAGTGTGACACGAAAATATACCTTTCTACTTAGATTTGAGTCAATATACTTCAAAAAGACTCAGTATTAATATTGTAGCAATTGCTTTGATGACACATGCATACACCACAATCTTTGGTTGGCAGGATTTGTGAGAACTGAGGTGATAACCCAGCAGAAAATGGAATAAACAAAGGAAGATGCTGGGATTGTTAATTCAGAATTTTTCTCTTCTTACTTTAAAGTTTATTTTCTGTTAAAAAAAAAAAGCATTAATTTTTCTTTCTGATTAAGAGTGTACCACTGTGTAATTACTATAAATTAATAAAAGATAAAAAATATATTTTAAAAATATAAAGTCTTCTATATTTGTACAATGCAGTAATAAACATGATTGTTCTTTCCTTTCAGAAATCTATTTTATTACAATAAATATGTTAATAAGTACAAAAAACATTTTCTACTTATTAATATTTTTAACAAATGACACTAAGTTCCTTCCCCTTCCCATCATCCCCTCTCTGATGCATGATTTTGAAATATTTGTGACTGGATGTTAATTTGGAAATGTCCTATTGATGTCTGAGGTAAAATAAATAACAGATTTGAAAGTGTGTTGGGTAACAGGCCAAAATATAAATTTCCAAGGAAACAGTTAAGTATTTTTGTTTGTTTCTAAAACTTTTGAAAACCCTCACTTGCATCAGGACATAAAAAGGATCAAGAAGGGGCTTTAAACTTTGGGTCTCTGAAGATATATCTCCGGGAAAAATTATTTTCATACTCTGATTTTCCTGCAAATCCTAAATCTACAAATGAAGGATGAAGGTAAATTCTAATCTCAAGCCTGATGAGGGGGCTTTCCCAGAGATCCCTTGGGGAATTGGAAAAAGGTATCATGTATTCATGTGCTTAACCATGAATGATTTTGTTATGCAAAATGTCTTTGGCAGGATGGTGGATAGAGAAGAGAGAAGAAAAAGAATAGTGTTGGGGATGAGAAATGTTGTTTCTGACTTGATAAATAACTGTATTTCCTTCTAACAACTGTAAATAGTAACAGAAAGGTAAAACCCAGGGATGAGTTCTGGAACTCACTCTAGCTATTTACGACCAAGGTCATTTTGATAGGAATCTCACTTCAGACTATCTGCTAGGGTAGCATGGCAGAACTATAAAGCAGAGTCTATGTGAATGAGATTTTAAGATCAATCACTGATGGGGGATCAGGAAGAAGTAGATGAAGAAGAGCGCTACTTGAAGAGTAGCCTCTGAAGTATCTATGAAAATGCACACTAGAAAGAGTGGAGGAGAGATAAGAACTTGGCCATGTGCTTTTCTCCTCCCACCTTGATGTAGTTTGAATGCTTGTCCCTACCCAAATCTCATGCTGACTGGTAATCCCCAATGTTGGAGGTAGGGCCTGGCGGGAGATGTTTGTTTGGATCATGGGCACAGACCCCTCATGAATGACTTGGGCTGTCCCCTTGGTGATAAGTAAGCTCTCTCTCTGAGTTCACACAGGATCTGGTCATTTAAAAGTGTATGGCACCTCCTCCAACCCCACTCTCTCTCACTTGCTCTTCCTTTCTTCATGTGACGTGCCTACTTCCCATTTATCTTCCACCTGGATTGTAAGCTTCTTGAGTCCTATCCAGAAATCTAGCAGATGCCAGCAAAATGCTTCCTGTAAAGCTGGGAGAATCGTGAGCCAGTTAAACCCCTTTTCTTTATAAATTACCCAGTCTAAGGTATTTCTTTATAGGAATGTAAGAACAGTCTAATACACACCCCTACAACCATCTTTAAATTCTGGCAGAGCATGAAACGTCAGTAAGGGAAGTGATGAGCCAGAAAGGGGGAAGAAAGACCATACTCTCTTCATTGAATGCAAGTGACAGCATTATGCTTCTGGGAGTGAAGTGAATGAGAAACCTCACCTTTGACCAAGGACTAAAGTAAAATTAGCACATTAGGTAGCCATTCTCATTTTTTGGAGGATGTGTTTTAAAAATTAAATTGACTCTATGTAGATTCTCCACCTGAGATTAATGGAAAAAAAAAAAAAAAAAAAAAAAAAACACCAAAAAACAAAAAACCTTTTAGCATGCTGGGCTTTTATCCGGTGGAAATGAAGGTACAAGGGAGGAAATGGTTTGAATGACATTCTTTGGACAACATATGTAGCTTACACATTGCTATATATGTATCCATTTGGATGATTTAGCTTTTCTTTTAAAAATACTATATATAATAAAGTAGGGTGAAACTCAACACATAATGAAAGCCAGTTTTAATTAGCAAATGATTTTTCTCGTAGGGAAACTCTTTGTTCAGGTAAGTAAACTTTTGCCCTGATAAGGCAACATATGCCCAAATGAGAAAACCTATTACCCAGAAAAATTGGTTCCGAGGATTTTCTAAAGCAATGTGAAATTATTTATTCTTCTGTTATCTTGACTTCCTAGACAAAAATATCCTAGTGCAAATAGCTAAGTTACGCAGATTCGAGTGGTCTCTCAATCCTCTCCTTGTATAATAAACAGTGCCATTGGGGGTAATGAGTTGAGCTGTTGAAGCTGTGTATTAATGCGCCATTGGAGGCATTACATTCTCTGTTAGTGTCCTGTTTTCTCATTCTTTTCTGTTGCATAATTCTTTGTTGAATCACTTGAAAGGACAAAGATTGTGAAATAGTGTTTAAGAGTCTGGAAATCACACTTTTGAACTCTTTGACACAGGCTAATATTTAGAGAATGACTGTGATCAGAATTTTTAGACCATTACTGAGGCCAAAGTGCTCACATTAAACTAAGAGAAGATTCTCCATCCTTAATCCTAGAAGATCACAAATCTCATATGCAGGCATTTGCCAAACTTCCTAAATTTTCTGATATCCTTGTTTGTTTCTTGGATCATGTTTGTAATATTAAACATTCCATATATGTCTCTAATGATGTAAGTAAAAGAATTTTCTCCCTAGGTGAGACACATTAGATCTAGTGAGGACAAGTTTATATTTGAGGTTTCATGATTTTAAACTTCCCTGTCAACTTCCATGAACTTCTCAGTAAAGGACTTTTAAGGATTTTGGGATATTGGTATCCTCCCTGTCATTCCCTGAACCGTAACTTGTTACATTTGTCCAGCTTTCTGAGCTTCTTGTATATTGTGGAATAAAGAAACTTTCAGGACAAAAGAGAGAAACAGTGTAGAAATTCTCTACAGTTGTTAAGGCACTGGATTTTCAGTCAAAACCTAGTTGTTTTTGTTATTACTTTTGTCTCTTTTTTGAACAAACTTATCTAGTGATCGCTTTTTCAAGACAGAGAATTAATGAAATAAATTTAATCCCTTCTGCTATGAGGTGCTATGCTTAACTTAGGCATCATTTAACAAGGTAATATATTCAGTTTTCTGGTAAAATCCGATTGTTGTGTTTTAAACTCTATAGATGAATAATTTAATTACAATAAACTGTACATATGTGAAAAATGTACCAGTTTTAGTATCTGTATCCATGCTTGAAACCATCTTATAATCAAGAAAACCAATATTTCCATTACCACCCAAAGTGTCCTAGTGTCCCATTTAATCCAAGGCTCCCTCTATGCCCATCTTCAGGCAACATAGTTACTGACCAACTTTCTTCCAAGTACTTGGCATTTTAAATAACTTATATAAATGGGATATACTGTGTATGCATTCTTGCTTGGATTTTTTGACTCAGAGTAAGGATTTTGATATTTATTTATGTTGATTTATGTATCAAAGTTCCTTCTATTTTATTGCTGAGTGATTATTCATTGTAAGAATATACCACAATTTCCTCATTCACCTGTTGAATTTCAGCTGTTCCCATTTGGGAGCTATTATACGAAGCTGCTACAAACCTTTGTGTACAAGGCTTTGTGTAAATATGTATGTTTTAATTTTTTAGAGGATGAGTAATAGAAGTGGAGGGGCAGGTTCATATTCTATATGAATGATTATTGTGTTAAAAAAAGTGTCAAGTTTTTTCTTAGAACTAGGTATACATTTCATATTCCTACCAGAAATGCATGAGAATGGCAGGATGGTGGATAGAGAAGAGAGAAGAAAAAGAATAGGGTTGGGGATGAGAAATGTTGTTTCTGACTTGATAAATAACTGTATTTCCTTCTAACAACTGTAAATAGTAACAGAAAGATAAAACCCAGGGATGAGTTCTGGAACTCACTCTAGCTATTTACGACCAAGGTCATTTTGATTGGAATCTATAGGCTATTAATACTTAATGCTATTACTAATATGGTTAGATTTAAGTGCATCATTTGATTTTTCCCTCATGTTTGTCACCTCTGTATTTTTTTTTTGTTCTTGTTGTTTTATATGTGTTCTTCTGTTCCCCTTTCCTGTATTTTCATAATTAAAATATATTACTTCATACCTCATGTTATTGCAGTTTACTTTATTATGCTCCACAGATACAGTATTTTTTTATTAATTGGAGATTGTGGCAACCTTGCATTGAGCAAGGCTTTTGGTGCCATATTTCCATCAACATGTGTTCATTTCATGTCTCTGTGTCACATTTTAGTAATTTTCACAGTATTTCAAACATTTTCATCATTATTATATTTGTTATGGTGATCTATGGTTAGAAATTTTTGCTGTTACTATTGCAATTATTTTGGGGCACCACCAGCCACACTATTACAGGATAGTAAACTTAATATATCAATGTTGTGTGTGTTCTGATTGTTCCACTGATCTACTATTTCCCCTTCTTTCTTTCTCTCCCTGGACAACTTATTCCCTGACAAACAACAACATTGGAATTAGGTCAATTAATAACCATACAATGACCTTTACCTGTTCAAGTGAAAGGAAGCAGCACACATCTCTCACTTTAAATCAAAAGTTGGAAATAATTAAATGTAATGAGTAATGCTTATCAAAAGTGGATCTAGGCTGAAAGCCAGTTTTCTTGCACAAGTTAGCCAAATTGTGAATGCAAAAAAAAAAGTTATTGAAGGAAACAAAAAGTACTACTAAGTGAATATGTGAATTTCTAGAAAACAAAACAGGCTTATTACTGATAGGGATAGTTTTGATGGTCTGAAACCTGCCACAACATTCCTTTTAGCTAAAACCTAATCTAGAGCAAGGTCCTAACTCTTTTCAAGTCTACGAAGGCTGAAAGAGGTGAGGAAGCTGCAGAAGAAAAGTTTGAAGCTAGAAGAGGATGGTTCATGGGGTTTAAGGAAAGAAACCATCTCAATAACATACAAGAGCAAGGGGAAGTAGCAAGTGTTAATTTAGAAGCAGCAGCAAGTTATCCAGAAAATCGAGCTAAAGTCACTGGTGAATATGTCTACACTGAAAAACAGCTTTTCCAAGTAGATGAAGCAGCCTTCTCTTGGAAGAAGATGCTAGAAAAAAAGTCAATGCTTGGCTTCAAAAGACAGGCTGACTTTCTTGTAGGGGACTTTGCAGCTTCTGACTTTAAGTTGAAGCCAGTGCTCAGGTACCACTGAAAAACTCTTAGGTCCTTTAAGAATTATGCTAAATCTACTCTTTTTTTTTTTTTTTGAGATGGAGTCTGGCTCTGTCGCGCAGCCTGGAGTGCAGTGGCGCGATCTCGTCTCACGGCAAGCTCTGCCTCCCTGGTTCACGCCATTCTCCTGCCTCAGCCTCCCGAGTAGCTGGGACTACAGGCCCGGCTAATTTTTTGTATTTTTAGTAGAGACGGGGTTTCACCGTGTTAGCCAGGATGGTCTCCATCTCCTGACCTCATGATCCGCCCGCCTCAGCCTCCCAAAGTGCTGAGATTACAGGCGGGAGCCACTGCGCCCGGCCCATCTGTGTTTTATAAATGGAACTACAAACCCTGGATGACAGTACTTCTGGGTACACAATGGCTTACTGAATATTTTAAGCCCACTGTTGAGACTTACTACTCAGAACAAAATAAAATAATTCCTTTCAAAATATCACTGCTCATTGACAATATATCTGGTCACTCAAGATCTCTGATGGAAATATACAAGAAGATTAATGATTTCATGTTTGCTAACAGGAGATCCATTCTGCAGCCCATGTTCAAGGAGTAATTTTTATTTTCAAGTCCTATTATTTAAGAAATACATTTCATAAGGCTGAAACTGCCATAGATAGTGCAGTGGTTCCTCTGATGGATCTGAGAAAGGTAAATTGAAAACCTTCTGTAAAGAATTCACCATTCTAGATGCTGTTAAAAGCACTTGTGAGTATGAGAGATCAAAATACCGACATGAACAGGAGTTTGGAAGAAGGTTATTCCAGGCCTCACGGATGGTTTTCAGGAGTTTAATACTTCAGTGGAAAAATGAACTACAGATGTGGTGCAAAGAGCAAGAGAACTAGAATCGGAAGTGAAGCCTGAAAAAGTGACCGAATCGCTGCCATCTCATAATAAAGCCCGAACAATGAGTAGTTGCTTCTTGTGGATGAACAAAGAAAGTGGTCTACTGAGATGGAACCTTCTCCTAGTGAAGATGCTGTGACAACATCATTGAATTGACAACGCAGTACTTACAATATTACATAAACTCTGTTGATAGAGTTTAATTTTAATTTAGTTTAATTTTGATATAGTGCAAATTGATTGTCTCTAATATTTTTAACTTTTAAGTTCAGGGCTACATGTGCAGGCTTATTATGCAAGTAAACCCTTGTCATGGAGGTTCGTCATACAGATTATTTCATCACCCAAGTATTAAGCATAGTGCCCATTAGTTATTTTTCCTGATCCTCTCCCTCCTCTTACCCTCCACCTTCCAGTAGACCCCAGTGTCTGTTGTCCCCTCTATGTGTCTGTTGTTCTTATCATTTAGCTCCCACTTATAAGTGGGAACATGCAGCATTTGCTTTTTCATTCCTGCGTTAGTTTGCTAAGGATAATGGACTCCAGTTTTATCCATGTGTCTGGAAAGGACATGATCTTTTTCATTTTTATGACTGCATAGCATTCCGTAGTGTGCATGTACCACATTTGCTTTAGCCAATCTACCATTGATGGGCATTGAGGTTGATTCCATGTCTTTGCTCTTGTGAATAGTGCTGGAATGAACATACACATGCATGTATAATTATGATACAACAATTTATATTCTTTTGAGTACATATCCAGTAATGGAATTCTCCATGTTAACTCCCTGCCACAGCCCAGTGATTTTCTTTTCAATAGCCATTTTCTTTGGAAGTATTAATAGCTTTACAGTTTTTTAGTCTGCCAAATATATTGGTTGTGCTTCCTGTTGAAGTAAAGAAACTCCTTTTAAAAGCATTCAAAAATATTTATTTACTGCCCAAATACATATTATCTGTTGATTTGGGGCAATCTCTCATAAATGAACTAAGTTACAAGTCTGATAATTGTTCTTATTATGAGTAGCGATACATTATTGTGCACTTAGCTAATAATTTCTCATTTTTGTCATACGATAATATCTATTAATTTATTTTTTTTAAAAAGGGAAAATCAGATTTTCTAGATGTCCAATATGTTAGGTGCCTCAATAGCTCTCAGAGTGGCTAACAGTTATAAATTTTATAACAGTATTTTAAGTATTGCAATATCAAATATAAATGTGTGAAGAAGATTGTAACTGAATTCCACTGGAGTTAAGTTTACTTATGACAATACTGTGCCACTGAGCAATGTAGATTGTACAGTGTAAGGAACCAACACGTTTGAGACACCATAAAACTAAATTGGTAGGATTGCACTAAATTAGTTGCATCTGCTTTTAAGACAAGGTCAGTAGACTTTTGCCACAAGGTCAAGAGAAAGGGTATGACAAGTATTAGTCTCTGATGATTTTCATGAAGTTAGATCACCACCAACAACAAAATTAAAATTCATGATAATTATGCAAGCCTAGGGTGGAAGACTGTTTAGAGCTAATTTTAAATGTCATGCCATCTTTCTGATATTCAGACAGCAAATGTTCATATCAGTCTATTTTCTAAGAGTTGGAGATTTTATTTCCTAATGCATACATTCTTGTGGGTTTTGAGTTTTAATAAAAACACAGTAGCAGATTTATTGATTCCTCCAATATCTATCTGCTTTGTGTAGCAATAACACAGCTTGAGAAACTAAAATTAGCTCAAGAAATGGGACTGATTGGTCTACCATGGCCAGGATTGGTTCAGGATGATGGGGTACTTCTGGCTAGCATTTTATTCATTAATTTTACATGTCATTAAGTGCAATTCATTAATTTTTGCATTTCATTAAATGCAAGAAAGTTTTGCTTAATTATTTTGTGCATTTTCTCTTCTTGGAGATATTTTAATTGAAAGATTAGGTAGATGAGTTAATGCATATGTTAAATAGCTTCATTTAGCCATTACTCAATGCATACAAATATGAAAACATCATTGTGTATAATATAAATATATATAATTTTTATTTGCCAATTAAAAACAAGTAAGAAAAAAGATTAGGAAAGTCAAACTAGGTATTGCTACTTCCAGATAAACATAATCTGTTATTTAGTTCTACCTAAGTGAGGCTACAAAATTACGTCCAACAAATTTGGTTTTTGTATTTTTCTCTAATATCTGAAGACACAAATCAATAAAATTTTAAAAGTACTGAAGTTAAGTTCCCTGTTATACAAAGACTTCTTTTGTCTTTGTAAATGTGTCTATGTTGGGAGGAAATACAAATGTATATTCAAGACCAAAGCACGCGCAATTCTACTTGATACTTTGATTCTAATATGTTTTTGTGTTTCCTCAGTTTCTATAGCATAGAAAAGTACACACTTTATTTCTTGAAGATTAGCATTACCAAAATGCACTTTTTTACCTAAAGAGAAAGATGGAGAAAATGCTTAATTTTGCTGTTAAAGCTGTAAGACCTATTCTGGTTTTAAGTTGCAAAGAGTTGAATTCGCCTTTTATAACTTTCTTCTTTATGCAGTCACTTACTGTACCTCTTATCTATTGAAATGGAAAGCAAATATTCTCTTTTAAAATGGAGTTATGGTTGAAATCGGAGGCTCTGTGAGAGTAAAAACTGCTTCTGTGATATTGAAACTATTTGCCAGGTGTGGTGGGTCATGCCTGTTGTCCCAGCACTTTGTAGGAGCTAAGGAGGGAGGATTGCTTGAGACCAGGAGTTTATGACCAGCCTGGGTGACATAGTGAAACTACGTCTCTACAAAAATAAAAATAAAAATATTAGTTGAGCATGGTGGTGAGCACTGGCAGTCCCAGCTATTCGGTGAGAGAATTGTTTGAGACCAGGAGTTCAAGGCTGCAGTGGCCTATTATCTCAACACTGCACCCCAGCCTACGTGACAAAGCAAAACCCTCTCTCAAAATAAATACAGACACACACACACACACACACACACACACACACCCGCGCCCCACCCCACACACAATGCTGAAATGCAAGTTACTTCTCATTAAATTAAGATTGATTTTTGAGAATACTTATGGAGGGTGTACGTGTGTATGTGTGCAGGTATATGCAGACAAATTTTGATCATATACAACCTATTATTTCTGTTTTCCAGTGAGGTATTATTGTGTGCATTAACAATTTCTTTTTTTTTTTTTTTTTTTTTTTTTTTTGAGATGGAGTCTCGCTCTGTCGCCTGGGCTGGAGTGCAGTGGCCCAGTCTCAGCTCACTGCAAGCTCCGCCTCCCGGGTTTACGCCATTCTCCTGCCTCAGCCTCCCGAGTAGCTGGGACTACAGGCGCCCGCCACCTCGCCCAGCTAGTTTTTTGTATTTTTTAGTAGAGACGGGGTTTCACCGTGTTAGCCAGGATGGTCTCGATCTCCTGACCTCGTGATTCGCCCGTCTCGGCCTCCCAAAGTGCTGGGATTACAGGCTTGAGCCACCGCGCCCGGCCACAATTTCTTAAAAATATGGAAGAGTTAGGCCGGGCGCCGCGGTGACTCATGCCTGTAATCCCAGCACTTTGGGAGGCTGAGACAGGTAGATCACGAGGTCAAGAGATCGAAACCATCCTGGCTAATACGGTGAAACCCCATCTCTACTAAAAAATACAAAAAAAAAAAAAAAGAAGCCGGGCGTGGTGGTGGGCACCTGTAGTACCAGCTACTAGGGAAGCTGAGGCAGGAGAATGGCTTCAACCCAGGAGGTGGAGGTTTCAGTGAGCCAAGACTGCATCACTGCACTCCAGCCTGGGTGATAGAGTGAGACTCCGTCTCAAAAAAAAAAAAAAAAAAAGAAATAAAATAAAAAATAAATTATATGGAAGAGTTAGTGTCATGAAATTATGAACAAAGCAATGCAGGTTCAAATTATGGAGAAGCGATTTAGCAAATTCTGAACAGAATTGAGAAATGTATCAATATTTAAAGAATGGGACCATTGACAGATGACACATGTAATGTGAACATTGGCTGTTATTCTCTTTTAACATGTGATTTTGCATGCAATGAAACTTCAAGAAGCTTGAAGCAGAAACAAAATACACGGTGATGTAACTGAGGTGAGTGATGACATACGTTAAAACAGGAGAGCACCTCTGTAGTATTTCCTAGAAATAATAAACTTTGTGAACCAAAGAGTTTCTAATGAAGAAACAGAGAAAAGTGAATATATCAGTGTGAGCATGGCATTATTGATATTCGAGAGTGAAGAAGTCTTGAAATATTTGCAATGAGTGGAAGTACAGATTAACTTGTAGAAGAAAAGATTTTGTAAGTCTGAAGCTGTTTCTTAGAGTGATCACAACCTCCCCTTGCTGATGTTGTCCTTATTTCACATGAAGGTAAGAATGAAGAAAATTATAAGACCCCCCACCCCATGTTATGTTTTCCCAATCCCATGATTGCGAGGTCTATCACTCACTAAGATGTAATCACAGTGAAATCAGCTTAGTTTTGATAGTCTCAGGTTCTCAGCCTGTGAAATGGGGTAAGGAATCTACCTCATAAATTTGTCATAAAGAACAAATATGGCAGTGTGTATAAAGAGCTTAACAGAATGCTTTTTTGTTCAGTTTGTTACTCTGTGTCATATTATTTTAAATTGACTTGTCTATGACTGTGAAAATCACTTTAAGGTATGAACAAATAATGAATTATTTAGGGTTTCTAATATATGGCAGAAAGGTTAAGAAAGTAGCGTGTTCCTATGGGTCTGAATAATTATAAAATGTGAACACTAATAGACTATAAAGAGACAGAATCGGACGAGAATAAGGCAGAGTGAGGTTTTTGGAATGGTGCTTCACTCTTTGTCAAAGACCTCACAAAAAGACAAGCTTCGTTTTAAGTATATTCTGGGAGCTGTGTCTAACAAACATACACACACACACACACACATGCACACACACACACATGCACACACACACACACAGCTTTCTTGCAAATCCTTTTCCACTAAATAAAAGGCTGCATAGGATTTTCCACTGTAGAGTTCTATTTTGTTCCTACCCTTGACAACACATTATGTCAGTGTCATTGCAGATCCATTGAAGTACCATACGTGGTCTAAATCTATAACATTTACTGAGTGACAAACAGGTCTTAAAATTGAGGATCTATAGTGTGAATAAACATCTCTTCTCTTGTTGACAGTGATACTCACACTTTAAAGAGTTTCATTTTTCCTCTTCATGATTTTAAGTTCAACCAACTAACACATCAGACAATAGGGTTTAGGAAATACTAAATCGTGGACTAAGATCCCATGTAATTATTAATGACCTTTTTGGGCACAGTTGCTGTCTCATGTCTGTCTGTGAAACATTATACATAGCAAAAAGAAAATAAAAATGATTTGATTTAAAGGTGGAGTATTCAATATATGAAAAGCTGTTACAGTCACAGGTAGTTGTGATTGCTAACTTAAGGCATGTTTACCTACACAGTTTTAAAGCAATAAGTTTTATGCCATAAAATTCTAGAAATGCTGTGGGCCACATGAACACCTTTTCCAAATGAAAATTTTATAACACAAATTAAATTTTATATAAGCAAAGAGATATCTAGAGAATTCATATGTTGTCTGCATAGTTTCCAAGAATACAAGATAAATAGAACATTATTTTATAATCATTTTCTGCATGCTTCCACCTAAACACGCCAAAGCAGTTTGCTGCCAAATACACATGCTGTTGACATATAGGATATCATGAACAAGCTCTGCAAAGAAGGGATGCAATATTTATTTTATGAAATATTTTAATATATTTTTACATATATTGACGTGAAAACTGATACTACCAGTGAAATAAATTGACAGAAAAGGGCTGTATATTTTACAGGAGAATTTTAAAGACATTATGTTTTTTTAAATGTCAAATAAGGCTCTTAGAGAGAACTCTAGACCATCAAATAAAAACTTCATTTAAGATTTAGCTTATGAAATGTGAATTAACATCAATCTGGCATTTCTTAATGTGGGACCCAAGGCAAGTTAACCTAAATAACTTTGAGAAATATTTCCCAGATAATTAAGTGGATGCAATGATATTAAAGTCTTTCTTATGGGGATGCTTTGAGGTTTAATTGCAATAATTTTCATGTAAATAGCTATTGGGGTGCCTTATACATTTTAATAAGAAAAGTTTAAACCTTTCTCTCTTCATATATATAGAGAGAGTATATAAACACTATATATTTATACTATACATGCTATCTATTCATATATAGTATTTATATATAGTATATGGTATAGTATATGTAGTGTGTGTGTGTATATATATATAGTATCTTTATATTTACTTTTGCAACTACCAACCGGTTTACTCAAGTAAATCTCTTCAGTTCTCTGGTTCTTCATTTTGCCAGATGCGAAGTGAGAAAGTTGGTCTATATAACCTGTAAGGTCTTTCTCATTTTGACTATAATAGATCTGACTTCCATGAAAATATTATGTAAATTTGAGGCCTTGATGATTAACTATTTGTAAAACAAATACAGTGAATTTGCGAAATTACTATGTCATAACTGTAGATGTAATAGAACGAAGTTAGCTATTTCATTTTAACAGTCTCAAAGAGTGGTCATCTTCCAAGTCTTAATTTCCTAGTAATCTTACATCACAGAAAAATCCCACAATATATTAAAAATATTTATTATTCATTAAAAAACAAGTAGCTTTTACCTAGTATGAAATATATAATATAAATTCTGGAAAAATATGATATAAGAATAATTAGAATAGTTAGAATAATCACATCAGCTATTAATGCTCTTCTTGAAACCAAGTCAAAAATAGAGCAGACAAAAAAATGAACTTCTTAAATGTAGACTACCATAAAAAATTAAATATAAACCTCATGGAAAACATAAAAATAATATAAAGTTCCAATTTATATTATTTATCTACAATATAGTATCTCATTAGTAGTTTTCACTTCACTTCCTGGTAAAACTTGTGTGTGTGTATATGTGTCACTGTATGTGTGTGGCCCAACGCATTTTAACATAGTAACTCCCAGCAAAGTTTGAACTCATATTCTTGATATAAAGGGTTTCTTTCCTTTCATGTTATAAACCCCCAAGATAGGTTTGTGAAGAAAAAGAAATTCAATTGTGTAATATCACAGAAGTTGAATTTTCAGGAGAATATTTTCTTTTTATTGAAGTTGCATCAAAATTTTACATCTTCTTTAGAAACAAAAACATAATTCTGCATTATTAGGCTACATCCTCAGAGAAGCAGATGCCAGGAAAGGATAAAATGTTCAAGGAATTTATGAGGGGAAGTGCTGCTGCGAGAGGAAATAGAAAGGAGGCCTTAGATCTCACAATGCAATTCTGACCCCACGTAAGTGAGAACAAAGTAGTGTGTTAGACTGTCATTTTAAGGAACCATCTTTAAATTTAGGGATTCTTGGAAAAAGGCATTTTCAAAAGTAGTCTAGTCTTCTAGGAAAGCAGACCATTATCTGCTTCAGGATCTCCACTGCACTCATTCATGGGAGGTTTGTCCTAGTGCAAGCATGACAATGTATTTTCTTTTCTTTCTTTTTATTTTTTTGAGATGGAGTCTGGCTCTGTCACCCAGGCTGGAGTGCAGTGGCGCTAGCTCGGCTCACTGCAAGCTCTGCCTCTCTGGTTCATGCCATATTTTCAAGGGATAAGTCAGGATCCTTGGCCAATTGTGCACCTTGTAGGAAGAGAAGTGCCAGTGTACGCACATGGCCTCCACCCCTGCTACTGATTTCCAGGACTCCCTTATTGATGGCAAAAGATCTTAGGGTCCTAGAATTAGTGATGAAGACAGAGACTCGCTTGTGTCACTCCTGAGAATGGAAACATGTTAGACTTTTGTGAAAACTCCTATTGTCCACTGGTATCATGAGAGTAAGATGCATGCCACCTCACATCAAATTCAAAGGGCAAAGTGTCTACAGATAGTATTAAAATTAAACTAATATATCACAAAGCATCCCCAATAGCCTATCCTCTCATAGCAACCCACATTTCAAAATTAAATAAATCGAAATTAGCTTTTCCCCCACCCACGTTTGAATAGTTCCCTATTCCACCACTGCTATGGCTAAAAATATTTCATATGACTATGAATATTTTGCTTCTGTTATTTTCATGCCCTACCTATTCACTTACAAATGTGACCTTCAGCCAAGGTTCAGCAATCAGAAAATCCTACATTGAATAATATTAACAGCTATCACTTGTCAAACATTGTACTGTCTTGAACAGTTTCTAAAAGGATGCATAAAGCACAATGTTTCTCTCTGTGTTGACTACACAGACCTACTAAACCCATTCAAATCCCATTATTTTTTGCTTTCTTGCTAAATCTTAATATTTTTAAAATAACACATTTTGCCACCACTTTTTCTTTACTAATTGATCATATCTAAAGATGACAAATAATTAATGTGATTGAATTAGAAATATTTAGGATTTTTAGACAATCTATTAAGCTTAGATTCAGCCATGGCTCATAATTTAATAATGTGATATAGGATATTTACAAGGAAAATAGCATACATTTTTAAATAGATTAATTTTTCAATTCTGAGTTTACCTTAATAATATAATTTATTGTATGCAATATTTACAAGAGCTATTCTGCACTGTAATTTATGCAGGGTACTGAAGAGAATGTAGTATACATAGTGCAATACAATGGAATAATCCAATATGTCTTCTTTAAATGAGAGCAGATTTCCTCTACTCTCTTTAACTTCTGTAATTTCTTCTTGCTCTGCTCCTTGGGCTTTATGAATTTTACCATGATTAAGTAAATAGATCTGACTTCCAAGAAAATGTTACGTAAATTTGATGCCTTGATGATTAACTATTTGTAAAACAAGATATATATACAGCAAATTTGCAAAAGTACTATGTCATCACCATAGCTATAACAGAATAAAGTTAGCTATTTCATTTTAACAGTCTCAAAGAGTGGTCATCTTCCAAGTCTTAATTTCCTAGTAATCTTACATCACAGAAAAATCCCACAATATATTAAAAATATTTATTATTCATTAAAAAAAAAGTAGCTTTTACCTAGTATGAAATATGTAATATGAATTCTGGAAAAATATGATATAAGAATAATTAGAATAGTTAGAATAACCACATCAACTATTAACGCTCTTCTTGAAACCAAGTCAAAAATAGAACACACACAAAAAAATGAGCTTCTTAAATGTAGACTACCATAAAAAATTAAATGTAAACTTTACTCAGTTGGTTCTATGTATTTCAGCCTTACACTTTAATTTGTATTAACTTCCCATTTTCTCTTGCCTCCTCACTGGTACTTGTTTCCATGGGTGGTTTATAATTCATCATTAAGTTTAATAAAGTATATGATTCCTTCTACATTCACAAAATGAAATGCATGTTTTGGGACTGCGTAACTAAATATGAGCCTTTCCTTAGTACAAGGGTATTATTTTCAGAAATCTCTGTGAGGTTGTAGTTACAGAAACATCTCCTACAGATCATCAACACTATCAAATGGATTTAGGAAAACAGGCAAATGGGCACAGGCAATTGTAGTAACATAGAATGAGATTTGTCTGTATTTTTTAACTGTCAGAAAAAGAAAACTGCAGGATATTTTAGCAGTAAAAAAAGCACACATGTGATATATTCATTATTACCCCCTTCCTGGATTCAATATGCCACAAAGAACAAATATAATTCCACATTCTTTATCTTGTAGTGGGAAAAATATTAAACTTACCTATGCAAAGAATCAGAATTACATATTGAATATGTAAATAGTCCTAATTCAATGCTGAATACAATGCAAGGGGGAATATATATACATATACACACATACACATACACACACACACACACACACATATATATATACACACACACATATATATATACACACACACACACACATATATATACACACACACACATATATATATACACACACACATATATATATACACACACACACACATATATATATATACATATATATATATGAGAGAGAGAGCAATTCTGTAAAGTTGGGTGATTGGATATAAAGTTACGGACAATGTGATATGAGGCAAGTTTAAACAAAGTAAAACATGCATCACAATTTTATTACCAGATATGGTGAAGGCATAAAATGAGACAAATCATTAAATACAAAAGGACACTTCCTAAAGCTAATAGATACAGCTTAAAATAAATTACGATAATTTAAATTCTTTATGAGTTAAGAATCTACCAGCAGTGTTAGTTTCAGAAAGTATAAGGGAAAATAAAAACATCCAAGTAGTTGAATTTTCTTTTTTAAATTGAGGTAGACTTTACATGCTGTTAAATTGACTCTAGATTTACAGGTGTCTGTTTTCTCAAATGCATACAGTCTTGTAACCACCAGCTCAATCAAGATATAGAAGTTACAAACCCACCCTCATTCCCTCATGCTTCTTTTCAGTATATCCTTTTCCACAACCCCAGTCCCAGGAAACACTGATCTGTTCTTTGTCTCTCTAATTTTGCCCTTCCCTGAATATTACATAAATTTAATCATACACATATGTGACCTTTGGGGTTGGGCTTCTTCCACTTAGGGTAAAGCATTGTGATTCACTCATGTTGTTTCATGCATGTAGTTTCTGCAGTGGATATAAATGGATTCCATAAGTTTTCTCAAAGATTCTTATCCTATAGATTGTGGATAAGGCATGAAATAATATATACTTAATACATTGTCTCAGATTATTTGATGACTGAGGTCTTTGAAATATACTGTGAGCAGCTCTGAACTAGGCAATAGGAAACAAACTTCCCTTAACTAATTCATAAGAGTATTTGTAGGTAGAGACAAAGGGTTAGGGAGTCAAAGCTCCTGGCACTCTATCCATTCTCAAATCTAATAGAATCTTGAAAAAGCAAAGGATTCTAGTCTTATTGGTCACGGTCTCATCCACCAGTAAGATCTCCTACTTTAAAGCAGGCTTTAAAATAAAATCATTACATCACAGATTTTGCATTCAGCAAAATGTGATTATCTTGACAACAAGGCAGAGTTCATTGGTTGTAAGCAATAGGATTGCCTACAGCTAGAGAAATAAAAGAGATATGTTAGGATTATTTTGTTTGGAGTAAACTATCTAAAGCAAAAAATATAATGTATTCGCCTTTGTATCTGGAATTTCATAATTATAATTGGCAACAGGAACAACTGGATTTTGAGATTCAAATGTTCACCTATTTATCACTATATCCTCTCCTAATCCCATGTTATGGGTTTAATTTTGTCCCCACTCACCAGAGAAAATAGATATACTGAAGTTCTTACCTTTAAGTACTTCATAATGTGACCTTATTTGAAAACAGAGTTGTTTCAGATGTCATGAATTAAGTTGAGTGCATGCTGAAATAGAGTGAGTCTTTATTCCAATAGCACTGGCATCCTCATAAGAGGATGGCCATGTGAAACAGACACACACAGGGAGAACACCATGTGATTACATAGAAAGAGGCTGGAGTTACTCAGCTGCAAGCCAAGGAATGCCAAAGATAACCAGCAAATTGTGAGAAGTGAGGGAGGGGAAAGGAGGGGTACCTCTGTAGATTTCAAAGGACACATAGCTTTCAGGACACCTTAATGTTACATTTCTAGCCTCCCGAACTGTAGAAAAATTAGTTTCTTTTATGCGAAAAGAAATTACCCAATTTGTGGGGCTTTGTTGGTAGCCATGTGAAATTAACATACTGCATTCGTCTGTTCTTGTATTCCTGTAAATCACTACCTGAGACTGGATAATTTATAAAGAAAAGAGGTTTAATTGTCTCATGGTTCCACAGGCTATACAGGAACCAGGACTGTGGAGGCCTCAGGAAACTTACAATCATGGTGGAAGGCGAAGGTTAAGGAAGCATGTCCCACATTGCTGCAGCAGGAGAGAGAGAAAATGGGGAGGTCTACACATGTTTAAACAATCGTATCTCCTGAGAACTCACTATCATGAGAACAGCAGTTTGGAAACTTGCCCCATGATCCAATCACCTCACAGCAGGCCCCTCCTCCAATGTTGAAAATTACAATTTGATGCAAGATTTGGATGGGGACACAGACCCAAACCATATAATTCTACTCCTGGTCACTCCCAAATCTCACGTGCTTCTCACAATTTCAAAACAGAATCATGCCTTCCCAACAGTCCCCAAAGTCTTAACACATTCCAGTGTTAACTCAAAAGTCCAAATTCAAAGTCTCATCTAAGATAAGGCAAATACCTTCCACCCATGAGCCTGTAAACTAAAAAAACTAGTTACTTCCAAGATACAATAGGGGTAAAGGCATTCGGTAAGGTAAATGCTCCCATTCCAAAGGGAGAAATTGGCCAAAACAAAGGGGCAACAGGTCCCTTGCAAGTCGGAAACCCAGTAGGGCAGTTATTAAATCTTAAAACTCCAAAATAATCTCCTTTGACTCTATGTCTCACATCCAGGTCACACTGCTGCAAGAGGGGGGCTCCCATGGTGTTGGGTAGCTCTTCCCCTGTGGCTTTGGAGGGTACAGACTTCCTCCCAGCTGCTTTCACAGGCTGGCATTGAGTGCCTTTGGCTTTTCCAGGCACATAGAGCAAGCTGTCAATGAATCTACCATTTGGGTTCTGAAGGATGGTGGACCTCTTTTTTACAACTCCACTAGGCAGTGCCCCAGTGGGGACTTTGTGTAGGGGACCTAACCCCACATTTCCCCTTCTGCAATGCCCTAGTAGAGATTCTCCTTGAGTGCTCTGCCCCTGAAGCAGACCTATGCCTGGATATACAGGCATTTCCATATGTCCTCTGAAATCTAGGCAGAGGTTCCCAAGCCTCAGTTCCTGCCCTCTGCTCACCCACAGGCTTAATGCCATGTGGAAATTGCCAAGGCTTGCAGCTTGCCTGCTCTGGAACAGCAGCCTGAGTCATGTGAATCATGTCTGGGTCTCTTTTAGCCATAGGTGGAACTGGTATGTCTGGGACACAGGGAACAGTGTCCCAATGTTGCATAGGGAAGCAGTACCCTGGGCCCAGCCTGCAAAACCATTCTTCCCTCCTAGGCCTCCAGGCCTGTGGTAGGAGGGCTTGCTGTGAAGGTCTCTAAAATTCTTTTGAGGTATTTCCCCCATTTTCCTGGATATTAACATTTGGTTACTCTTTACTCATGCAATTTTCTGCAACTGGCTTGAATTTCTCCCCAGAAAATGTGTTTTTTTTTCTTTTCTACCACATGGTCAGGTTGAAAAATTTCCAAACTTTGATGGTCTGCTTCCATTTTAAACATAAGTTCCAATTTTAGAAAATCTTTTTCTGAATTTATACGACTGTACAATGCTAGGAACAGTCCAGTCATATCACGAATGCTTTGCTGCTTATAAATTTCTTCCCCCAGTTACTCTAAATAATCTCTCTTAAGTTCAAAGTTACACAGATCTCTAGGGCAGGGACAAAATGCCTCCATTATCTTCACTAAAGCATAGCAAGAGTGACCATTACTCCAGTTCCCAATAAGTTCCTCATCTCTATCTGAGATCACCTCAGCCTGGACTTCATTGTCCATATCACTATCAGCATTTTGGTCACAACAATTTAGCAAGTCTCTAGGAAGTTCCAAACTTTCCCTCATTTTCCTGTCTTCTTCTGAGCCCTCCAAACTTTTTCCACCTCTACCCAGTTCCAAAGCTGCTTCCATATTTTCCAGTATCTTTACAGCAATGGCCTACTTTTCTGGCATCAATTTTCTATATTAGTTCATTCTCACACTGCTATAAATACATACCTGAGACTAAGTAATTTATGAAAAAAAGAAGTTTAATTTTCTCACAGTTCCTCAGGCTGTACAGGAAGCATGGCTGGGGAGGCCTCAGGAAACATACAATCATGGTGGAAGACTGATAGAAAGAAGACATGTCCTATATGGCTAGAGCCAGAGGAAGAGAGACCAAAAGAGGTGCTACACACTTTCAAACAACCATATCTCGTGAAAACTCACTCACTACCATGAGAAAAACAAAGGGGAAATCTACCTCCATAAGTCAATCATTTCCCATCAGGACCCTCCTCCAACATTGAGGATTACAACTCGTCATGAGATTTGAATGGGTACACAGAGCCAAACCATATCACATACCCTGTACAAATAACCTGATTTTTTTTTCTAAATTAGTTTTATTTTTAATGTACTGAAAATTGATTTCCTTCATGAAACAGAGAGAAGCAGAGGGATGGGAGGCAAAATCATAGAATGTTCCAGGTTTATACACTCTTGGTTTTTGTTTTTGTTTGTTTTGGACCCCACAGAGAACTATTTCCTGCATCTGGTCTCCATATATAAAAATCCAGGGGAAAAACTAAGATTGGTCAGTAAATGTCAATGTGGGAAAGAAGTATGGTGATTGACATGACTGGGAGGCTTACTCTCCCCTGTGGCAAAATGGAAAGATTTATAATCCCTTTGAGAACTACATGGAACAGAGGCATGGAATAATGAGGATAAAATTTTAGTGGAATTTATAAATAATTGCATTCTTATTGTGGGAGATTTATTGACATTTAAAGTAGAGATAGGCAGGTACATTATCTGTACAGTCAGTCCTCTGTATCCATTGGTGCTGCATCTGTGGCTTAAAAATATTCAGAAGAAAATTAAAGTGTCCACGCTGAACACAAACAAACCTTTTTTGTCCTTATTCTATTAACAATTATTTATATTTGATTACATATCATACATAATCTAGAGATAATTTAAAATATACAGGAGTACGTGCATAGATTATATGCAACATTTTACATAAGGAACTGGAGCATCCACTAAGTTGAGTGTTGGCAGCATCCTGGAACCATTCCTTCATGGATACTAAAGGACAACTGTATATACCTATCTATATATTTAAATAAATAGACATATATACAAAAGTAAAACAAACACATTTATTCAACTTTTTAAGTTTCTCTATGACTCAGTTGTTCTGAAAATCAAGTAAGTTAATATGTGTTCACGTGGAAGAATATCTGAGATATAGTATGTTAAACAAGTGGTAACTCATTTCACAGTAGTAAAGATTGTTGAACATCAAGAAATATGAGAAGATAGGGATTAATTTTGAAAATTGCGTTAAAATAAAACATTAATGCATGCACAGCAATATGTTTGCATAAATCATCAAATACTATCAACCCATTGGTAACAAATAAAACATTTATCTTAAAATAATTTGCATAAATATATAAGAACATTTTCCTAAATGTTAGTAAAATAAGTGAGAGGTAAGCAAGATGCCACTAATCACACATTAAAATGACAATAGCAATAATCATTGCGAATATTATTTGTAATGCCATGGGAACTCTCACAGACTGCCAGCATGGTTCTAAAAATGGTGCAACCACTTTTAGCAAACTAATTGCCACTTTCCATAAAGTTAAACCCGTCCTTAATTATGACCTTGCATTTCTACCCCTAGATTTTTATTAAAAAGAAATGAGATGTATGTCCATAAAAATATTTGCACATGAAAGTTTACAACTGGTTGATTAAAATAATCAAACACTGGAAAAATGCAAATGTCCATCAGCAGGAAAATAAGAGAATTGTGATAAATCTGTATATAAGGAAACACTTCTCAGTAATCACATGATACAAACTACAGATACACACCACAATATAAATAAGCATCAAAAACATTTTGCTGAGTAAAATAAATTAGAAAAAACCTCATACAGTTTGATGTATATTAAATCATAAAAAAGCAAGACTAATCTATAGTATCAGAAAAAAGTTCACTGGTTGCCTGAATGCTGGAGTGTGAAAATATTTACTGGAAATAGGAATGAGGATACATTTGGTATAACAGAAAAGTTCTGTATCCTGATTGTGTTCAAGGCTACATGGGTGCATGCATTTGATAAAATAATTGGCCTGCCAGGCGTGGTGGCTTATGCCTGTAATCCCAGCACTTTGGGAGGCGGAGGCAGGCGGATCACGAGGTCAGGAGTTCGAGACCAGCCTGACCAACAAGGTGAAACCTCATCTCTACTAAAAATACAAAAATTACCTGAGCGTGGTGGCACATACCTGTAATCCCTGCTACTCAGGAGGCTGAGGCAGGAGAATAGCTTGAACCCGGGAGACGGAGTTTGCAGTGAGTCGAGATTGTGCCACTGCACTCCAACCTGGTGAAGGAGCAAGACTCCTTCTAAAAAAAAAAAAAAAAATTGGCCTGTACACTTAAAAGTGCATTGTATTGTATATCACTCTGTTATATATCATTTAAACCTCAACACATGACACAATGTTGAAATATACCCAATATTAAATATTAACTATGATAAGCGAGTATATCTTAAAGTTTTTTTTTCCCATGATGCACAAGAAAATATTGGGCTTGGTGATAATCATTTTTACTGGATAGAAAAGTTATTCTCTAAGCAAATTATGAATACATACACTTTCATTTGCTTTACTAGTAAACATTATCTGATCCCATAGGTTTTTAGGGTATTCCTGGAAGTTTATCAAAAATTTCCTTAAATATTTTAGAAATTGATTCACAGTATTTCTGTTCTTTTCTCTTCTCTGTTGATGATGGTTATGAGACAACCACATTTTGAGACACAGTAGTCTTTTGAGGACTGACATTGTAGTAGCCTTTCTTCCTGTGAGGGGAGAGTACTGGCTTTCATAGCACTATGACTAACTCCATTTCAGTCGTATGTCAAAACATTTTTTATACCTCCAAGGAGAGCAGAAAACAGGTTACAACTCTATTGAGAAGGCTAAGTAATCATGGCAATGAAGTACAACATTGAGTGTCATTCACGCCTTGAGAATTCCCTGGAGGCCTTTCTACTACAAGTCATCTCTGTTTTCTCCTCAAAGCCTGAAGAGTCTGAGATTTGAAATAAGGAGTCAATATTAAGGTGAAAACATTACCTCTGCTATGATAGAACTAGGTAGAAGGACATATGTTAGCATAAAAACTAACTGGCCTCTCTAATTTACAAGTAAAGAAACTTAGCCAGGCTGTCAGAGGTAGTACTGGCATAACTCAACAAGGCTTAGAGACCAGCATAGCAAATAAAAATCACATATTCTCTGTGGTCAGGCTGGATCCTCAGAGATAAACAGCTGCACCAGTTATTTATCTCCAATTTCCAAATCATATGTTTGGAAAATAGAGTAGATGAAAAAGAAGAAAAGACCAGGCATGGTGGCTCATGCCTGTAATGCCCGCACGTTGGGAGGCTGAGGCGGGTGGATCACCTGAGTTCAGGAGTTTGAGACCAGCCTGACCAACATGGTGAAAACGCGCCTCTACTGATAATACAAAAATTAGCCTGGTGTGCTGGCGGGTGCCTATAATCCCAGATACTTGGTAGGCTGAGGCAGAAGAATCGCTTGAACCCAGGAGGTGGAGGTTGCAGTGAGCTAAGATTGTGCCACTGCACTCCAGCCTGGGCCACAAGAGTGAGACTTCATCTAAAAAAAAAAAAAAAAAAAAAAAAAAGAAGAAGAAAAGTAGAAGTAAACACCGAGACTGACAAAATTTCATTCTCCCAATGTAGACTATATTTATCTTCTCTACCAGATAAAGGCTCCATGATTTTTCAGCATCTTGATTATGTCCCAGGAGGTTGAACTTATGAATGAAATCAACAGGGATTTTTTTGTCCTTTATTTCACTAAGTTTAGCTGATGGGAGTTTAGAGGAAGCAAAATTTTACCCGTATCCTGTTAGATTCTCTGGCCAGCAACTGAGAATTCAATTGACATAAGTTATATTAGCAAAACAAAAGCATGCATATTTTTGTATGTACATGGGATCCCACACAGGAAAATGAAGACACAAAGAAGCGTTAGAGTCAAATGCTTATACACTAAGTAAGACAGAGCAGTAAATTATGAAAATGTGACCAGATAGAGGGGCTTGAGCTAGGACCGTTAGTTGTGGAGAAGTGACTACAAAGATAAAAGTTGGCTTAATTACACTTATTTGCACAGATTTTCCTGGGCCTCAACTCCTTGTTTCTGGAGATAAGATGGTTCATGTGAGTGCATGGTGTGTGTATGTGTGTGTGTGTGTTTCCTACTGGTACAAGAATGGTATCTTTCACTTGACAGTTTCGTCTCCTATTTTCAGGAAGAAAATAACACATCAGAGTTGTCTTCGTGCATTTGTTATTTTTCAACTGCCTTTACCTCAAACTAATTTTTATGCCAAATGACATAATTTGGGGTAGTATATTCTGCCACCTCCAAGGTGGTACTGATAGGATATGGGATAATAGAAATAGGGCAATGAGGGTGGCCTGCAGACGTTTCTCTCCCAAAGCCTAAAGCTATTGTTGGGCTATTTTTCTAAAGCCCAGGCTCCTGGCTTCCCTCTGGATTAAACCTTATTTTACCCTTTGACTCTTCTGTCCTACGGATGGTAACATCTCTCTTAGTTTGTTGTATCCCTGGTCACTCAAGTCAATTATGCCTTCTTTAAACTTTTCATAATTGTCTATTAAAGAGTCCCATCTGTGTTTTTCCCAGTTGATATATTAAAATAGCAATTTGTTCCTGGTTCTCCTCATTATAACACAATCAAGTTCTAACATTCAGGGACTCTTAAGATCCCCTTATTATTCTTATGGCAGATGAAAAAGAATTGACACCACAAACTCTAGCAAACACGCAGAAATTTAAATAATCGACAAAACGTGAAAATATACCAGTGGAGACCAGGTTATAAATATGAGTGGTTTATTATTTGGTATCAAGGAAAATGTAAAATTCTTTTTAAAAATAAGTTTAGTCTTCTTACAGTTGGTTTCTAGTCGTGATATTTTGATAATTGATAATTGCTATAGACAACATCAGTGATTTTTTGGATATTTTTATCTAGCCAGTTCTAGGAAAAGAAAACAATGCAACTTTGGAGGGCATTTTATTATACAAGATTTTCTGGTACGAGAAGTGTACCACAAATTCATTAAAACCACAAATTCATTCAGATACATTTTTGAGTCAGTTTAAAGAAAATTTCATAGAAAGGAAAAGGTTATTTCATATGATACTTTCCAGTTGTTTAGTTATGATATCTTATTATTTTAAGATATGTATTTTTCTTATCAGACATTTTCCTACAGAAAAATCATTTAATACACAGAGAAGGCCAATAAAACAATATCCCTTGTTCTTGCCACACCAACTACAATTGGTTAGAATGATAAAAACTTCACTCCAAATACAGATAAAAGTAAAGAACATTTTTATTGACAAAAAGACATTTTAAGTACTTTGTAAATTTTAAACAACGCTAGATATATGTCAATTTCCATCTCCTTAAGGCAGTTTCAATTTCAACATTATCAAATCATGCAGGTTGAGTCTCCCTTCTAGTCTACAGTTAAATAAAATTGTTTCATTACCATATCCACTGCTAAACTGCATGAAACATTAGCATCTGTTCGGAAGTGAAACTCTCTCTGGGACCGTGTACTGGAGAACTCTGTGTGTCCCTATGAATCTGAGAAAAGACTTCAGATTCCCGAAATGTCTCCAAAGTAATTTACTTTTTAGCAGTGGGAAGCCTTAGTCTAAAGAACTGAACTCTTTGAAAAGCTTTCAGTTTAATTATAAAGATTAGTTATTTCCATCCCGGTCAACATTTAAAGCAACATTTTCTGTTCTGTAATTATACCCCAAAATGATTTACATATTAGGTAAGATAGACTGATGTGTACATTTATTAGAGGAGTCATCAGAAGTCAAAGAAACACTATTGTGTCTTGTCAAAGTCTTCTTTGACAAGTTAAACATTTTTTTTCTTAATTGTTAATAGTAAAAAAGGACAGTAAACTAGAGAACTGGCAGAAAAAGATAAATATGTCATAAAAAAAGTAAAAGGACAAGAGGTTTTATGCAGCAAGTAGTCAGACTGTTTAAGAAATCATCAAAATTGATATCGGAAAAGGATAGTTTCTTACAAGTCTAATATTAGCTAACAGCATGATTTTTAGCAAGTAAATTTTTGTATTCTTTGAGGTTTCTTTCTCATCTACATGAAGAGAAACTGTTGTAGATTATTTCTCAGATTGTGCTCAGCTGTTCCATTCTGTAATGCTACTGGGAATTAAGTTATTAAAAGGCAACATGCTCCAATATGAAGAAGAAAGGAAACTTATCTGAGAAAAGGGAGCCTTTAAATTATCAGATCCAGACAGGCACTGGAATGAGACAACAGCCATGTTTGGCTCCCTTGCCTTGAGCTAAGTAATCATCTCTGGAAGCTGCTTGCTATGTGGGCTCCAGGCTGATGCCACGAGTTGCTAGAAATTAATCTAACAATGCTGCATGCTGAACACCATAATTCATACCCTATAGTTCAACAGTGTATCACTAATTAATGTTATTTCTGTAAACCAATGAGAATTTCTGACAAACAACTTTATTTCAATCCGCTTATTTTCCCCCTTTCTTCCTTCAAAAAATTGCTTGTAACAGAAGCTGAACAATGTACTTCACAAGGTGATATGGTTTGGCTGTGTCCCCACCCATAGCTCAAGAGCAGGGCCAGGTGGAGATAATTGAATCATGGGGGCGATTTCCCCCGTACCTGTTCTCGTGGTAGTGAATAAGTCTCACGAGATCTGATGGTTTTATAAATGGGGTTCTCCTACATATGCTCTCTTGCCTGCCACCATGTAAGATGTGCCTTTGCTTCTCCTTTGCCTTCCATCATGATTGTGAGGCCTCCCTAGCCATGTGGAACTGTGAGTCCACTAAACTACTTTCCTTTATAAATTACCTAGTGTGGGGTGGGTCTTTATTAGCAGTGTGAAACCGGACTAATACACGAGGTAACCCGGAAGTGTTTCATAGGCAACTGTCCTCACTTTGGCTCAAGTAAACTCCAACATTTTATTTTGTTACTCAATTTCATTATTTAGGTCAACATTTCTGACACTGCAAGCAGGGTTCAGAGCAATCCATCCTAGCATGTGACACTCTTTCTGGACTCGATGCCTGGTCAGCTAGAATCCCTTGTGTTCTTCTGGCTCTGACAACATTATCCAGTGTAAGGAATGAGTCCTTCTGGATTCTGACCTCCCTACTCTTTGATGATGTCTAGACTTTTCTTTATCTGTCTATTCCAACCGCCCCTTTCTAGAATGGAGATTTCCATCTCTATATATTTGAGTCTCAGGAACAAAACAAAAACAAAAAAGCTGCCTTTTCTACCTTTGTCTTTGGCCAGAAGTTTGGCTTATTGGTTAAACAGTGAACACTGATGGATTTTCTCTATCTAAACAATTGTTTTGAAATCATGCTTATCTGGACCTGCTTTACTTCTTATTGTAATCAGTTCTGCCCCTGTATTTTATGAGGCTTATTTCCTATTCAAAAGAGAAGAGGCAATTGCTCCCCCAACCCATTTGGGTGCTCTGGGAGACAAGAGACTTTGCAGAGGGGTCTGAACATTTGTCTGTGATGTGTAGCAGCCTCACAGGGCTTCCTTGAAAAAAGAAAACCTGGAGGGACTTTCATCTCAGCCAGAAAGTGCACATAAGAGTTTGTCACCTGGCACTCTGAGTACTCTGCCACCGCCAATAGAATTAGCCAGAAATTCTGAGACACCCAAGATAGCAATTCCCGATGTTTGGGTGACGCTTTGGGGAGTGATGCCCATAAGCAGCATACTTTGACCCAAAGCACGTTTTCAGCCTTGGCTGCTTTCCCAAAGTTCTTAAATTATGGAAAATCCAACATCAAAATATGAGCACTTTTTAAAGGGATGATCTCCTTTAAAAACACCATTTGGTTTTATGTACAATACTTAAAGAGTGTTCTTTTGTAAATATCTAGAAAGATGGACCCCCAGGACCCAGGTTGGGGGTAAGCTGCAATGACAGAAATGTGAGTCTTTTGAAATGCTTACAAAATTATTTGCATGTACAATAGGAAAAACTGGTTTTAGAGCCAGAAATATTGAATGAGAGACTCACCTCTAATGGCAGGTAGAAGCATTTAAAAAGGTTG
This sequence comes from Rhinopithecus roxellana, assembly GCF_007565055.1. Lineage (NCBI taxonomy): Eukaryota > Metazoa > Chordata > Mammalia > Primates > Cercopithecidae > Rhinopithecus > Rhinopithecus roxellana. The sequence goes on along the minus strand of NC_044561.1, from coordinate 65,480,583 downwards.
AAAAAATTGCCTCCATTCAGGAGGTAAAGGAAAAGATATCTGAAACTATTTCTGAATTAAAAAGGACTTCACTTAGGAGGCCTTCTCCCTTCCACCTCCACTGCTCCTTCTCCTCCCACGCCTGAACCTTTGTATCTTCTTTTATCTAAACTTCCCCTGTCCTTACTTGCCTTCCCTTCTACCTCCCTGACCACCTGAGGAAATTTTCTACATCTCTGACATCCTTTCTGAAACTCCTATTTTTGCAGCCCCTTTCAAGGTAAAACCTGCAGAAAGATGTGAGCCTCCCATTATGCACATTCCTTGGACAAAGACTGAACTTAAGAATAGTATAAAAGACTTCCCAGGGCTTCTCCAAGATCTCATAGTGTTTGCAAAAAAACCTTTCATTTAATTGTCAGGACCTAGGAACACAGATAGTCTGACTTTTATCAATTAGTTCACATGCAGATATCAAAAGACAGAGCCACTGAATAGTTGAAAATGGCAAGCTTAGAACAATATCTCTCAGGATTTTTAAAAAACAGGCTGAAACCAACCATGAAGGGGTCTACACCTTAGCCTAGGCGCTTTGTGATGCCATTCTCCAAATCTTTCCAAAAAATGTAGCTTGGAGGAGAATTAATCAGTGCTCTAGAAAGCCAGGTAAATCTGTGCTTGATTATTTTGAACAGCTTGAAAAAAACAAAAAACAAAAAACAAAAACCACACATTTAAACAATATTTGGAAATGCCTGATGCTAGCCTCCAAGATCATCAGAATGATTTTCTTATAAATTCTGCTTTCTTCAATGGCTTACATGAGGACTTGATTATCTTATTTAAATAATACCATCTTAACTTTGCAGATATACAAACCCACGACTTAGAAAGTGTGGGAGATAAACTTTCTAAAACTATTCAGAAAAAAGAAAAAACTAAGGTCTCAAAGATTACTAGTTTGTAACTACAACAAGTTTCAAATAATAACTGGTCAAACCAGGACTTTTAATAAAAGACAGGTGTCTCCCTGTAATGATCAAAGGAGTATTTGCTTCTATTGTAAAAAGCTTCACTATTAAAAAAAGAAAAAAGATTATAGAAAACTTAAATGATGGCTGAACCAATAAACAATAGGACCCTACAGGATGAATAGGGTTCCTCTGAGGATCAACAGGGATTTTCCACTTCTCCTAATATGTTTCCCATTTCTCCTAATGTATTAGGAGAAATGGAAATTTCCACAAATGGAAAACAGACATGTACCCTCATAGACACTGAGGCTACTCTTTCTGTTCTCAGCCCTACCACTTTAAATGGTCTCCTTTCTTAGAGTAATAAAACTGTAAAAATGGTAGTGGTATCTAATCAATCTATGACTTTTTAAGTCCAAACCCTGAGAATTTTAAGTAAGCTCATTAGGTATCCTTCATTCCCTTTGGCTTGTTGCCTTGGCTCCCATACATCTCTTGGGCAGAGATATTTTGAAATTTCATAATACACTAATTTCCATCTCACAAAAGGGGGAAATATAGTTAAATTTGGAATAGAAGGAGCAAATGGAACAATTACAGACTAAGAATGAAAACACTAAAATTATGAAAAATATAGTTCACACAATTATTTTTCAGAACTGGGACTAATGAATGACATAGATGGCTTATTGCAAAGTTTGCCAGACCACTTTCCATCCCAATCTTCTACTCACTTTGGTAAAATATATTAATCCACCCCCAGTAAAGTAGAAGTAAACCTAATTAAACCTTTACCCAATATCAGACAATATCCTCTAAGGCCTTGAGCAATTGAAGGAATCAGACCCATAATAAAAGACTTTATTTAAAATGGTGTGATTATTTCTTGCACCAGCCAATGTAATACTCTGATCCTTTCTGTAAGGAAGCCAAACAGGAGGGGCTGTACTTTTGCACGGTATTTGAGAGCTGTCAAGAACATTGTGATCCCAAGATATCTGGTGGTACCAAAAACCCATATTCTTTTGGCAGCAGTCCTTACTGAAGGTTATGTGTGTGTGTGTATATATATATATATATACTTACCATGGTTGATTTATCCAGTGTTTCCTTTGGTATTCCAGTAGGCCCAGGGAGTCAATACTTACTTGCTTTTACTTGAGATGACTACCAGTATACCTGGACCATCATGCCCCAAGGTTATATTGAGAGCCATGCCTATATTTTTTCAAATCTTGAAATCTAAGTTGGTTAATGTACATGTGTTAGGGCAGAGGTCCCCAACATTTTTGGCACCAGAGACCAGTTTCCCAGAAGCCAAGTTTTCCATGGACTGGCAGTGGGGCATGGTGCGGGTTGTGGTGGATGGTTTCAGGATGAAACTGCTCCACCTTAGATCATCAGGCATTAGTGAGATTATCATAAGGAGTGCACAACCTAGAACCCTCACAGGCACAGTTCACAATAGGGTTTGTGCTCCTATAAGAATCTAATGTGGCCAGTGACCTGACAGGAGGTGGAGCTCAGGTGACAATACTTGCTCGCCTGCCACTCACCTCCTGCTGTCTGGCATGGTTGCTAACAGGCCATAGACCATTACCAGTTCATGACCCAGGGACTGGGGACCCCTGCACTAGAGGGAATGTATGCTCATCTAATGTGTAGATGATGTCCTTCTTTATTCCCTGAATATGCAAACCTCTAAGAATGACAGCATGCATCTATGAAAATAATTGTCACTTAAGGGACACAAAATTTCTAAAGAGAAACTCCAATTTTGCTAGATGCAAGTAAAATACATGAGACACTTGATTTCTAACAAGGCTTGCTAAAGGATTAAACGAATTCTAGCCTTCCCTAGGCATTCAAAAATGAAGCAAGGATTTCTGGGATTGGCTGGACACTGTTGGAATTGGATACCTATTTTTTTTAATAGCTCAGCCTTTACATACGCTCTTGAAAGTGAATCAGCCTGATCCTTTTGTTTGGACGCCAGAGGGAATGAAAGCCATATAATTCATCAAGGAAAGTCTTGCAACATTCTCTGCTTTAGGATCTCTTGACTATAGCCTTCAGTTTTCTGTGTTCATTTATGAAGATCAGGGAAACTCCTTAGGAGTCCTAACTCAGAAACATGGGGGAACAAAATAGACCTGCTAGATACTACAGCCAGCAACTTGATGCAGTGGCTACAGGGATGCCACCATGCTTAAGAGCAATCTCTGCCATCACTTTGCCCTTTAAAGCTATTGAAGAAATAGTTAGGGAATCCCCTTTTACCATTTGTACCCCCCTCTTTGGAAATTCTTCTGAACTCACATCACACCCAACATTACTCTGTTAATCAACTGACTTCCTATAAAGCTCTTCTTCTGTCCTCACCTAATGTTAATATTTTGCTGTAACAATCTTAACCCAGTAAATCTCTTGCCCTTGCGTACTGATGAGATGCCATATGATTGCATCACTCTTTCTGACAGATAGACAGTACCTATAAGAGATGCCCGTAGATAATGCCAATATAATTTGGCTCTCTGATAATTGTAATTTGAAAGATGAAATCTGAAAAATTATGGGCTAGTTATGCCATAGTATCACTAACTGAGGTTATAGAAGATAATCCTCTTCCATATATAAAATTGGCTCAGTTGGTAGAATTGATTGCTCTAACTTGAGTTTGTCAATTGGCAAAGAATAACATGGCTAACATTTATGCTGACAGCAGATATGCATTCACATTAGCTTATAGTTTGAGGGATGCTTTGGAAGCAACACAGGTTTCTGAACTCTTCAGGTCAATTCACCAAAATTGTCAACAAGTTTTTGACCTCTTGGAAGTAACCCAAACCCGAAATATCTAGCCATCATTAAAGTTCCTGGCCATTCAAAACTAGATATTCCAGAAAGCAAAGGTAACCATTTCACTGATGCTGTAGCTAAGAATGCAGCCTTGAGGGTTATGTGAGACAATAAATGCATTGAAATGTCCTTCCAGACTTATTACCCATTAAAGTTTTATTTAAGAAACCACAAGCAACAGCCCCCAGAAGAAAATAGACTACTGGAAAAATAGAAAAGGCAAATTGTTTTCTCAGAATTAGGCTTATGGTGTGGCTAGACCAATCCTTCCTTTAGGATTTCAATTACCCTTTTTGCATTTGAATCCAGGCATAATGATAGCAAGGGGAAAACCATATTATTGAAAGCTACCCACTACTGTTGCACAGAAGGCTTTTTCTTACTGCAGTGTTTGTCCCAAACAATCCTGGAAAATCCCTTCATGGGTCATGTAGACATTTTCATTTACCTGTAGGACCATTTATGTTACAATTAGTCTTTATCCAGCTGCCTCCATCTCAGGGTGATGGGTAAGTTTTGGTGGTAATTTGTATGTTCTCTCATTGTATTGAAGCATTCTCATGCCTACAAACTATGACTTAAGCAGTAAGTAAATTGTTATTAGAAAAGATAATTGCTTCATGAGGAGTTTTATTCCAGCTCCATAGTGACTGAGAAACATGCTTTACTGGTCAAGTAATTTGATCCATTTGCAACATTTGGCCTATTTTCCAACACTTTCTTTTTACCAATCACTGTCATCCCCCAGTAGCCCACATCCTCTGGACTAGTGGAACACAACAATGGCATAGTAAAACCTCAGCTGGCAAATCTAACAGAAGTTTTTAACACTACCTGGCCACAGGTTCTCCCATCAGTCCTGCTCAAACTATGATGTGCCTCATTTGGAAAACACCAGCTATTTTCTTTTTGAAATAGTAGCAAGGAAGCCTATGAAACTAGATAAAGGAACTCATGAGCGTATACTTCTTCTTTTTTTTTTTTTTTTTTAATACTTTAAGTTCTAGGGTACATGTGCACAACATGCAAGTTTGATACATAGGTATATATGTGCCATGTTGATGTGCTGCATCCATCAACTCATCATTTACATTAGGTATTTCTCCTAATGCCATCTCTCCCCCAGCCCCCGACTCCACCACAGGCCCCAGGGTGTGTTATTCCTCACCCTGTGTCCGAGTGATCTCATTGTTCAATTTCCACCTATGAGTGAGAAAATGCTGTGTTTGGTTTTCTGTCCTTGCAATAGCTTGCTGAGAATAATGGTTTCCAGCTTCATCTATGTTACTGTAAAGGACATGAAGTCATCCTTTTTTACGGCTGCATTGTATTCCATTGTGTATACGTACCACAATTTCTTAATCCAGTCTATCATTGATGGACATTTGGGTTGGTTCCAAGTCTTTGCTACTGTGAATAGTGCCACAATAAACATATGTGTGCATGTGTCTTTATAGTAGCATGATTTATAATCCTTTGGGTATATACCCAGTAATGGGATGGCTGGGTCAAATGGTAATTCTAGTTCTAGATCCTTAAGGAATCTTCACACGGTCTTCCACAATGATTGAAGCAATTTACACTCCCACCAATAGTGTAAAAGTGTTCCTGTTTCTCCACATCCTCTCCAGCATCTGTTGTTTCCTGAATTTTTAATGATTACCATTCTAACTGGCATGAGATTGTATCACACTGTGATTTTGATTTGCATTTCTCTGATGACCAGTGATGATGAGCATTTTTTCATGTGTCTGTGGCTGCACAGATGTATTCTTTTGAGAAGTGCCTGTTCATATCTTTGCCTACTTTTTGTTGGAATTGTTTGTTTTGTTCTTGTAAATTTTTTTGAGTTCCTTGTAGATTCTGGATATTAGCCCTTTGTCAGATGGGTAGATTGCAAAAATTTTCTCCCATTCTGTAGGTTGCCTGTTCACTCTGATGGTAGTTTCTTTTGCCGTGCAAAAGCCCTTTAGCTTAATTAGATTCCATTTGTCTATTTTGGCTTTTGTTGCCATTCCATTGCTTTTGGTGTTTTAATCATGAAGTCCTTGCCCATGCCTATGTCCTGGATGGTATTGCCTAGGTTTTCTTCTAGGGTTTTAATGGTTTTAGTTCTAATATTTAAGTCTTTAATCCGTCTTGAATTAATTTTTTGTATAAGGTGTAAGGAAAGGATCCAGTTTCAGCTTTCTACATATGGTTAGCCAGTTTTCCCAGTACCGTTTATTAAATAGGGAATCCTTTCCCCATTTATTGTTTTTGTCAAGTTTGTCAAAGGTTAGATGGTTGCAGATGTGTGGCATTATTTCTGAGGCCTCTGTTCTGTTCCATTGGTCTATATATCTGTTTTGGTACCAGTACCCTGTTGTTTTGGTTCCCATAGCTTTGTAGTACAGCTTGAAGTCATGCAGAAAAGGCCTTCGACAAAACTCAACAGCCCTTCATGCTAAAAACTCTCAATAAACTAGATATTGATGGAATGTATCTCAAAATAATAAGAGCTATTTATGACAAACCCACAGCTAATATCATACTGAATGGGCAAAAACTGGAAGCATTCCCTTTGAAAACCGGCACAAGACAGGGATGCCCTCTCTCACCACTCCTATTCAACATAGTGTTGGAAGTTCTGGCCAGGGCAATCAGGCAAGAGAAAGAAACAAAGAGTATTCGACTAGGAAATGAGGAAGTCAAATTGTACCTGTTTGCAGATGACATGTTTGTGTATTTAGAAAACCCCATCATCTCAGCCCAAAATCTCCCTAAGCTGATAAGCAACTTCAGCAAAGTCTAAGGATACAAAATCAATGTGCAAAAATCATAAGTATTCCTATACACCATTAACAGACAAACAGAGAGTCAAATCATGAGTGAACTCCCATTCACAATTGCTACAAAGAGAAAAAGATACCTGGAAATCCAACTTACAAGGGATGTGAAGGACCTCTTCAAGGAGAACTACGAACTGCTGCTCAACGAAATAAAAGAGGTCACAAACAAATGGAAGAATATTCCATGCTCATGGATAGGAAGATTCAATATCGTGAAAATGGTCATACTGCCCAAAGTAATTTATAGATTCAATGCCATCTCCATCAAGCTACTAATGACTTTCTTCAGAGAACTGGAAAAAAAAAAAAAACTACTTTAAATTTCATATGGAAGTAAAAGAGAGCCCACGTTGCCAAGACAATCCAAAGCAAAAAGAACAGAGCCTATACTTCTTAAAGGTGATAGCCTCCATTATTGCCACGGTCTCACAAGACTTCTCACTAACGACTCCAAATTAATAATTTATTTCACAGTGAGCTTCTGGGAGATGAAGACATATAAAGCATGGCCTACAACTTGGAGATTTCATTTACTGGAGACAATCCTAAGTAAAAGATTCCCTCTAACACCATTGGAATGGACCATATCAGGTATTGTAGACCAATTCTTGTGCTGCTAGACTTAAGGACATTGACTCATGAATTCATGTTTCTCATTAGAAAAGGTAACCCTAGCCAGGTGCAGTGGTTGACACCTGTAATCCCAGCACTTTGGGAGGCCAAGGCGGGTGGACTGCTTCGAGACCAGCCTGACCAACATAGTGAAACCCCGTGTCTAATAAAAATACAATTAGCCAGGTGTGGTGGCGGGTGCCTGTAGTCCCAGCTACTGGGGAGGCTGAGGCAGGAGAATCACTTGAACCTGGGAGGTGGACGTTGCCGTGAGCCAAGATGTCGTCACTGCACTCCAACCTGATAACAGAGTGAGACTCCATCTCAAGAAAAAGAAAAAAAAGAAAGAAAGAAAGAAAGAAAGAAAGAAAGAAAGAAAGAAAGAAAGAAAGAAAGAAAGAAAGAAAGAAAGAAAGAGAAGAAGAGGAAGGAAGGAAGGAAGGAAGGAAGGAAGGAAGGAAGGAAGGAAGGAAGGAAATAAGAAAGAAAGAAAGAAAGAAAGAAAGAAAGAAAGAAAGAAAGAAAGAAAGAAAGAAAGAAAGAAAGAAAGAAAGAAAGAAGAAAGAAAGAAAGAAAAGGTAACCGCAGCTGTGTGCAGTGACTCACACCTGTAATTCCAGCACTTTGGGAGGCTTAGGTGGGCAGATTGCTTGAGTCCAGGAATTCAAGACCAGGCTGGTCAACATGGTAAAGCCCCGTTTCTACTAAAAATACAAAAATACTAGCTGGACGTGGTGGCACATTCCTGTAGTCCCAGCTGTTTGAGAACGCTGAGGTGGGAGGATCTCCTTATTCCAGGAGTTCGAGGCTGCAGTGAGCTGAGATGTGTCACTGCATTTTGGCCTGGGCAACACAGTGAGACTCTGTCTCAAAAAAAAAAAAAAAAAAAAGCAACTCCACCAGAGTAGACATCTTCTGTCACTGGAGAAGGTTAACTGAAGCTGACCCACAGTCTTCCTGACCAGGGCAGCAAGTACCTGACATCTGAGGTAGTCTGATTCTGCCGTTCTGCCAAGATACCAAACCTGGGCTGTATACCCAGTTCCTCACGATTCTAATGTTTATTTCACCTGAAATGTTTGGTCTCCTATTTGTGCTGACTAGTATACTTATGTTTTTAGGCCTCTTTCATATGATAGGACTCCTCTCTTGGTGGTTTGGTAAAACTGTCCTATACATAATCTCTCACGATACATCATACTAGTCGATGGGCCTACAAATGTCTAAGAGCATGAAACAATGAAGGGCAATATCTCTTCCTCCTCTGTCTATATCTATAGCTATGAAAAAAAACAACAGACTGGATGAACTCACTTCTCTATGTACATATAGCTCTGAAAAAAAGCAACACTAGACTAGTTCCCTCAAACTTTTCTTTAGGTGTGACTACTGATCTATTCTGGATGGTTATTCTATTTGGGAGAAATCTGCTCATTATCTGCCTAGCTATCAAGAAGATAGTTCCATGCATTTAATTGGGAGAATGCTTTTTTGCCTTTGTTGGGTATCACGTTCCATGAACCCATGACAATAATCTTTTTAAAACTTTAGGAAATATTGTGATGAAACTGTAACCTCCATCACAGCTAACAAAAAGCTATTGATTAACTGGCTAAGGTTGTACTAGACAAAGTTGCATTTTTTAGGCTATATACTGACTGGGCAAGGAGATGTATGCTTGGTGATAAATACTTCTTGGTTTTTATATATATATAATGTATATATTTTACAGGAAGTATGTCTACATACCTTATAGGAAGTATATGTATACTTTATAGGAAGGATATATGTATATACTTCCTATATATATACACACTTCCTGTATATGTATTTTATAGGAAGTATATATGTACTTTATAGGAAGTGTGTATATATATTCTTCCTGTATATATATACTTTCTGTATATACATTTCCTGTATATATACTTCCTGTGTATATATACTTCTTGTAAAATATATGCATTATATATACTTCCTGTATATATACTTCCTACAAAGTATATATACTTCCTGTAAAATATATACAATATATACATTATATATAACAAGAAGTGTTTATGTGCATAATATTTCTACTATTAGACTTATTAATGCTATCTATCTTTCATTTTACTTCTAAGGAAACCAAAATTGTGGTATTTTGAAGACTAGATATGATTCAACAAGTAATAGTAGCTATGTAAATCAACAGCTAAGGTTGCATTTTTGCCACTCTTTGATGCCAATTTGGCTTTTGCACAGTCTTAAAATTCCTCATCATGACATTTTCTCATTTTCCCCAATGTGGGACAGGATTAGCCAAGAATGAGGCTTCTTGGTGACAGGGAACATCTTGAAATTCAGACTTTGATCATGAATGCTTTCAAAAGGAAATATTTTAATCAAAAGGGAAAATAATAAAGAAAATAAACTTTTTATCTGAGAAATGTGAGCCCCATTTAAATTGTCAGGCCCAGAGAAGCATTGAAATGAGATACCTGTCATGTTCCACTCCTATCTCACCTTGAGCAATGCAATCATCACTGAAGGTGCTTGCTATGTGGACTGTAGACTGACCTATGCCACAAGTTACTATAAAATAACCTAACAACGCTACACACTGGACACCATAACTCATAGTCTATAGTTTAAAAATGTATAGCCAATCATTAATCAATGTTATTTCTGCAAACCAATTCCTGACAACTTTGTTGTAGCCCACTTCTTGTTCCCCTTTTTGCCTTTAAAAATTGACCTGTAACAAAGACCAAACACATGGAAGTGTTCCTGGCACCGTCCATTTGGCTCAAGCATTTTTTTTTTTTTTTTTTTTTTTTTTTTTTTTTTTTTTTTTTTTTTTTTTTGAGACGAGTCTGCCGTGTCGTGGAGTGCATGCGGATCTGCTCACGCAACTCCGCCCCCGGTTCGGCCTTTCCTCCCAGTTCCGAGTAGCTGGACAAGCGCCGCACCTCGCCGGCATTTGTAGTAGAGACGGGGTTCACCGTGTTACCAGATGTCTCAGATTCCTGACTCGTGATCCTCGTCTCGGCCTCCAAGCGAGTACAATAGACCTCGCGGCAATTCTTTATTTTATTACTGTTCTCTTTTTTTTTTTTTGGTTTGGATTTTAATGGAAACTGATAGTGATAGATGTGCTTAAAAGAAGTCATTATAGCAGGTTCAGAGAATTTTAGAACTTGAGAACATATGATTATTTACTTTATTATTCATTTGCTATAATATCCTGGTCCAGTCACATTGATGGTATTTTAGTTCTGGGAAAGTGTAATGCTCATCCACTTTCCTTGGAACTTCAAACTTTCTGGGGCACAATCTTTACTTCTCTTATCACTTATTTAAATGTAATCCACATTTAAATTATGAAACTATGTCATTTGCTCTGGAAATAAAGCAGTGATACCACTACCCCTTCCCACTGTTCATACTAGTTAGTTAATTCACATATGTATATATTTATTTTCAAAATGCTTGTATTGGTTTGTCGTGATGCCTTAGCAAATCATCACACACTTGTTAGTTTAAAACTACGCACATATAGGACCGGGCGCGGTGGCTCACGTCTTCTAATCCACAGAGTTGATTCTAATTTACTAGTTTTATAAGCAGTGTGTATGTGTGTATATGTGTACGTTCAAGCAATTTTATCACGCGTGTAGGATTGTGTAACCACCATCACCGTCAAGATACCAAACTGTTCATCACCACAGAGTTCCTTTGTGCTACCACTTTATAGTCATATCCATCATATCCAGCTCCTCCTTTTCAATCCTTAATCTCTGCCAGTTACTAATCTGTCTCCATCTCTATGTTATTTCAAGAACACGTTACGAATTGAGTCACATGATATGTAACATTATGTGATGCTGTTTTTTTGTCAGCATCATTCTCTTGAGAATATCTAAGTCGTTATATGCATTCATAGATTGCTCCTTTCTTGTTGACGAGTTTTATTCCAAGGCAAGGATGTGCCACAGTGTGTGTCACCACTTACCCATGAAGGACATTTGGGTTGTTCCAGTGTTTGGTTATTACAAATGAAACTGCTATGAATATTTGTATATATTTTTGCATGAATGTAAATTTGAATTTGTCTGTGATTAACGCCTGAGAAGTGGCAGGCTCCCATAATTATAATACTCAGAATTGGTTTTGTTCTTTCAATTTATCCATGTTTTAGTGCCCTGTTACTGTTTTTGTTTCATTTTCCATTGATTATAATTTTCCTCCTGTTTCTTTGATATGAATAATTAACTTGTGAAAGCGTCTTCATCTTAATAGAATCTCCTTCCCTTCAAGTTGTTTTTTTTCCATTTGTTTGTTTTAGTCTCTGTCTTTCATGGCAGTAGGTTTCCAAAGATGTGTGTCGATGCTTGTATTTGGTTTGTATTTAAATTTGATTTCTAAGTTGTTAACAGAATGCTCTAGACTCATTATTTTGGCTTCCTCTCAGTACTCTTTATTATAATTCAACTGGCAGTGGAATTTCACTGGAGGATTCCTATTTTCTTCAATAATTTCTTATTGATATTGATAGAGTCCTAACAGCAGAATATATAGAACTAGCTATTAGCAACTATGAAAACTAAGTATGGGGAGAGGGCTGGATGCTTAGACATTTAGTATGTAAGTATACATTAAATCCAAACTTTCCAATATTTTTTAAACCCAAGATATTTCGGAATTTTTCAATTCAGGAAATCTTAATATTTTATGGAATGGTATTGCCAGAGGTACTTTCATTTATCAGTTTTTGCAAAGCTTCAGTTTTAGCTTTCCTGTGTTAATACTCATTATTCTAATTTTATTTCCTATTTTATTTTTAAGATCAAATATATAATATTCACTGCCCTATGATGGAGCTATATTGTGCTACTTCCATTTGACTACCCACAGAGAATGGCAGAAAACTGAAGGATTAATTTTCAGATTTTACCAATTATTACCAGTGAAAAAGGTGTGTACTATATAACAGGATACAGATTTGGGTTCATATGTAAACTGTAATTATGTTATTGGTTTGGCCCATATTATTTATCCAAATAAGACACATTTCCAAAAGGAAATGTAACTTGATTGATGAATGAAAATTATTGACAGTATTCACTGTCTTCTTTAAAAAAGTTATAGCATGCAGGTGTTAACTGACAATTAAGAAATTAGTGGTATTGGTACTAAAGATGGTGTTACTTAAATATCTTTCTATGAATCACAGCTTCCAAAGGTAAATCATTTCTTATTAAGCTTACAAATCTAAACTTAATGATATCTGGTGAATAATTTAGTATTGTGCACTCATTAAAAGGCAAAAAAGTTCAAATGGCATGCTTATGGTTATATCCATCAGTGATTTTAAATTGTATTTAACACATTTATAAAATCCTGTTGAATATAAATAATGATTCATACCTAATAAATTGAATCTATAGGAATGTAGCCAGCTCAAAGAACAGAATTATCATTAAGAAAGTAAATTATTTACATACCACATATTAACTGACATGACATGTTATTGGATTGAATATATACCAGCAAATAAAACTTATGTCTTTCTTCTTCATTAGTCAAAATATAAAGAATATAGTTTTCAAATTTTGTAATCTATTGAAGTTATTAGAATATAGTGAAGAATACAGTCATATGGCAAGTCCATGTTTTAAGTTTCATAATCAGTGTGTTAACAACTGAAACATTTGATGACTAAAAGAACAAAAGCTACTTTCTTTTTTTTTTTTTTTAATTATACTTTAAGGTCTAGGGTACATGTGTACAACATGCAGGTTTGCTACATATGTATACATGTGCCATGTTGGTGTGCTGCACCCATGAACTCGTCATTTACATTAGGTATATCTCCTAATGCTATCCTTCTCCCCTCCCCCATCCCCACAATAGGACCTGGAGTGTGATGCTCCCCTTCCTGTGTCCAAGTGATCTCATTGTTCAATTCCCACCTATGAGTGAGAACATGCGGTATTTGGTTTTCTGTTCTTGCGATAGTTGGCTGAGAATGATGGTTTCTAGCTGCATCCGTGTCCCCACAAAGGGGACTCATCCTTTTTTGTGGCTGCATAGTATTGGGTATATGTGCCACCTTTTCTTAATCCAGTCTGTCACTGATGGACATTTGGGTTGATTCCAAGTCCAAAAGCTACTTTCATATCACAAGTTTTGTCAAAAATCTGCTCCCTAGGGATAAATGCAATTTTGTTTGTTTACTAATTATTTTCTTTTCCTGGATCTAGAAGTCATTCAGTATGTTCAGACTTAGTACAGGCTTTGTCTAAAAAATGTTAATTAGTTTCTTACAGTATTCTATTGCAGCTTGCTACATACAATCAAACTGTCTAGAGATTGAATAATACAAAACCAATTGGATATTTTATATATTTGTTAGGTGATTTTTTTCATATAAGTCTTTAGCATTGATATTTGGATATGCTTTAAAATGTCTATAGGCTCAACTTTTAAATGATCAAAATGTACACATAAATTATTTTTAAGACAGAATTATATAGTATACAAATAATCACACTTTGATTCTTTATTAAAATTAATGAAACCTAAAAGTTCATTTTGAAAATAATTTATTTTCATGTTATATATTTCTTTTGTAAAAGACAGTACATCTTATATTTACATATAAATTATGTAAGCATAGTAAATTATAAAATCTTGCTAGAATTTGATAATGTATACAATAAAAACCGTTTTTGGTGCAATAACTGGACCTCCACTGCTTTCATTCCCATCTTCATGCCTCTGATAAAGACATACTTGAGACTGGGTAATTTATAAGGAAAAAGAGGTTTAATGGACTAACAGTTCCATGTGGCTGAGGAGGCCTCACAATCATGGCAGAAGGCAAAAGGCATGTCTTATATGTGGCAGACAAGACAGAAAATAAGAGCCAAGCAAACGTGGTTTACCCTTATAAAACCATCAGATTTCATAAGACTTATCTATTAAAACCAGAGCAGTAGGGGGGAACCAACACCATGATTCAATTATTTCCCATCAGGTCCCTCCCACAACAGATGAGAATTATGGGAGCTACAATTCCAGATGAGATTTGGGTGAGAACCCAGCCAAACCATATTACCATCCGCCCTTAAGAACCAAGATGGCAAAGATCTTTTCTATTTTACTAATTTCTGAATAAGTGAGGACTTACACAGGACCTGAAAATGGCAAGCATTAAAAAAAACTGTTAGATAAATAAATAATCCCAAATACATTCTCTCTTCTTCAAGTAAGAAATAAATATTCTAGTGTATAAGGCTAAAAGTTTTCTCAAAAAATAACCTATGCAATATAAGCTTTAAAAATTTATAGACAGAAATAGAGAATGAATCTACCTCCATGATTTGGTTGCTTCTGCAATTAAACAATTTTATTTTCTATTTAATTATTTGTTTATTTATGTAATTCAGAAAGAATAACAAGTCATAGTACCTGCTGACTACTTAAATAAATCACAATGTTATTAACTTTATCTATATCTCTGGAATGTGAACATGGTACACATCACCGACATACTGGTTCTCAAGAATTGCACTTCTGAATTTATTAGATTAAAATATACAAGGAAGGGGTTTTTAAAACAATTCACTGGTGAGAAAGATGAAGCATCTCTTTCAAAAGAAGCTTCAGATACACCTCTATATTTTTGTATAGTCTGTTATTTTAAATTCCACACTAGCTTGTAAATTTTCCTCTGCATTTGGATTGCATTAATTAAATTACATTAAAGAAAACTTACTTCTAATGTGCCAATAATAATTTAATTATATTCATGAGAATAATCCTATTATTGCAGGAAGAATGAGGTAATGAAGAACAAATGTTCAGTAGCATTTATTGAGCAATTTTTATTTGCTGAAAACTCTAACAAGAATGATATACAAAAAGATAAAATGCAAAGGGCATGTAGATATTTAAAGCATATACAATTTTTAAGATGACTGACAGGAGATTTATCATTTTCTTCTGTGAAACAGCTAATTTTGTGCTTTGAATCTTTTTACATTTCATATATATGCTTTAAATATCTATATGCCCTTTGCATTTTATCTTTTTGTATATAATTCTTGCTAGAGTTTTTAAAGCATATGTAAATATGCTTTAAATATCTACTATCTATCTATCTATCTATCTATCTATCTATCTATCTATCTATCTATCTATATATCATCTATTATCTACCATGAATTCAATGATTTAATCCACTACAAAATTCTTTTGAATATTAGAGGAGACACTGGAGCACCCTGGGTCTGGACTGCAGTTCCAAAATTGCAATGTGGTCTCTGAATAAAAGAGAGGCCATTTATGGTATCAATAAGCATAAGAATAAGACCGTAATATGGTTGATATATCTTTAAGTAAAACTTGAATATTAACTGGGACCTGATTGAACCTAAAACTAATGAGAGTCAAGAATATACTTCTAAAGTTTGTCAGTTATCAACATTACCTACAGATGCTTATTTTTACCTCCTTTGTACTGTATGAGAATGTATTGTTTCTGTTCCTTTTCATTAAATTAAATTTTATTTTCAACCTTTCATTGATTCCCATATGGAGTCTCCTTTCATAAAAAATAGTGGGAACCTAGTGTGATGTTTGCAACATTTCTCTCACAAGTTAGGAGGCCTTATTTTTTCACTCAAAGATGCTGAAACTATTAAAATTAACTGTGACTATGACTATGTTGCTTATGTAATGTAATGTTGCCTATGTCACTCCTTTAGGGTCAGATGAGTTTCATATCGTTTTTGTGATAAAGTTTAAATGCATAACATTTATCCTAGAACCGAAATTTTTGTAAGATGTACTATAATGGCTGGGTGAGGTGTCTCATGCCTGTAATCCCAGCACTTTGGGAGGCTGAGGCAGACGGATCATGACAAGAGATTGAGGCCATCCCGGCCAGCATGGTGAAGCCCCATCTCTACTAAAAATATAAAAGTTAGCCTGGCTTGGTGGCGAGCGCCTGTAGTCCCAGCTACTCAGGAGGCTGAGGCAGGAGAATGGCTTGAACCTGGGAGGTGGAGTTGCAGTGAGCCAAGATCGTGCCACTGCACTCCAGCCTGGTGACAGAGCAAGACTCTATCAAAGAAAAACCAAAAAGTACTATAACTATATAAACATGTCACATTAAATATATTAAATCATTAAATGGAATTTGTTAATATTTTAGTCATTCTAAACTTTAAAGTCAAAATATGTCAATTATACTTAATAAAAATATTTTTTCAAAATGCTGTATTGACTTAGTAATGACAGTAAAAGCAAAATCCTGACATATGAGACAAACACACATAAGGAAACCACAGAATTGGAAAAGAAATATAACAGAAGAAAATGGCTGACAAACTAAGTAGATTCAAGAAGCAGCAACAGCAACAACAGCAGCTGCCACTGCCAGAAATAACAAATTTACTACATGCTTCTTTTGACCACTAAAATATGCATGGGAGTCTCTGAGACAATAAGCCACAGCAGCAGCATTTGGGCAGTTTGTATTTACAGAATATTTTCTGAAACAATCAGTGAGTTCAGTCAAACACTGAATCAATTGAATACATTAACTTGTTTTTTAAAATGACTGTATCAGTTAATCAAAATGAGGGGACCAAGTAGACATAAATATAGATGGAAGGTGCATGAAGGTCATGATGGTGATGATGATTGACTAAATGTCTGTAATGATGTATATTTTGTGTTGATTATCCTAAGTATTTTTTTCTTATTCTTGCATCTATTTGTCATGTTGCATAGATAATCTCCTCTTGGGCTTTTGCATCATTTTTATTAGACTTTGGAAGGTCTCTAATGACCCACTTCATAGTACAGATGTAAGATAATTCTGTGCATTATTTTATTCTGTCAATAGGAAAATTCTTATTTTTTTCTTTTATCTATTTATGTTTTGCAATAGAGGATCTGAATAATTAAAGAAATGAATAAGGTACATTTTTTTGCAACAATTTCTTTCTCATTTTCCTTCTTCCTTCTCAACACTTACATAACTTTAAGAATGCCAGCTTCTTTTATAGACAATTTATTTTAATGGATTATGGTGTTATATCTGTGAACTAAGTGGATAGCATTCCACTGCTGTCAAAGATGCTCAGACTGTTAAAATTAACTGTGAATATGACTATGTTGCCTATGTAATTTAAGAGCTCTTGGAAATTTGATCAGTTGACATCTCTTCCAGTTGTTATAATATTTAAAATGATTGACAGCAGAGTTATATCATGTCCTCCATGAAATAACTAACTTTTGTGCTTTGTTTCTTTTTATTTATTATCTGTATGTATACTTCTCAGTTGCTCACAAGTCCAAAGCATGCTCCCTTTTGGAAAGTTGCCCTGGCCATGAGAAAGAATAAAAGAGGAATGTAACTATCTCAATGTTCTAGATAGGCTAGCATTTTGTTCATTTAAGTTCATCACCCTCTTAATGTAGAAGTAATTTATTTTGAATTAACACTATAATTTTATCTTATCCTTTAGAAAAGAGCTTTGCTGGTGAAGAAATATATACTTCTGGAATAAATTTGAATAAGAGAGTTATTGTAAAACGCTTAACCTTATAGAGCTTTGTCTTCTGATTTATTGCTCCCATCCATGGAGTAGAAGATTTTTAAGCAGATATTTAAAGAATGTTCAAGTTTTCCTTTAAATTGTTATGAGAATTTTAGGAAAGATTTATTCCTATGAATAATACTCAAGTATTGGGTTACTCGAGAAAGCATAGAGAGATGCCATTTCATAGATTGCAACAGTTAAAAAAAAACCTCTTTCCATAGTTGTAGTACCTCTCTGTTTAATTTCAGAGCCTATATTCACTATAAAAATCATAAGTAAACAAAAAATCATATCCACAAAGTTATGTCGTTATCCCCCTTATCAGGGATGTTTCTTTACTAATCCTAGCCATTTTAAAATAAAACATGTATTAATTCTTCCCACAAATGAGCCACACATAGAATGAAATCCTCAGTCCTAAAGCAATAATAAACTACATTTCCATCAAATTGTCATCAGATTTAGCTCTCCCCAAAATTATGTATGCTCTTATTTAAATAATTAGCAAACACTTAGTGAATATTGATTAGGTTTTAAATCAGTAGGCAGAGTTTATTAAGCTATGAACATTAAGGAAGAAAGTTGCTGCAAAATTAATAGAACATTCATTAAGATACATGAGCAAGAGTGTAAAGAAACAACTGAATATAGAAGGCTCAATTTACTTTAATTTTGTAAGCGTGGCTTTTTTTTGAATAGGACTTTGGTATTAGCTGCATTGCTCCATACGTGAGGCAAAGTAACTGTCGGTGGTGCCATTCCTAGACTGAAGAAAGTGGAATGGGTTGTACGCCGGAGCCATAGAAACTAATTTGACTACTGCCATTTTGTTTTCCACTTTCCTATCATAAATTGTTTTTCAAATGATAAAATACAATAGCTGAAGTTTAATGGACCAGATAATGGTTATTTATGCCAATTCTCATCTCTACTACAAGTTTTTTTTTTTTTTTTTTTTTTTCTGTGAGATAAAAAGAAAGATTTTCAAGTGGGAATCAGTTTGATACGGGTTTTCAGTAATGTACCACACTTTGTTAATACCTCCATGGATCCACATTCTCGGCTGGTCACACCCCCACTGATGAGGCTGACAATATACTGACTTGGACCAGTGGGACAACAGCAGTCATAACGAAACCCGAGGCTGGAGAAAAGGGCTAGGTCTTTAGCGTTTGATCTTCCTCTTGCTGTTTTTAGGATCCCTGACACCGCTTCCATGAGAAGAATCCTGTAAAATATTTACAGAAATGTAGTGCACCTGCTCCTAGTTGGCAGCTGAGAATCACCAGAAACATACCCAACTAGCTAACTGCATCTGGCTACAGAATAAAGACACACAAATGAACCTACCCAAGAGAAGACCCAGTCAGTCATATACATCCAAAACTGCCACACAGAAAGAACTATGACCCAAGCAAAAGGTGGTTGTTTCAAGCCACTACATTTGTTATACATCCTTAGATGACTTATAGTCTTCACTTGTTACCCATAGTGAATTGGTTCTAAGACTCTTCCACAAATACCAAAATCTGCAGATGTTCAAGCCCCTTATGTACAGTACTGAAATTAGCACTTACAAGATTCGAAGGCAAATTGCAACTTAATGGAATATATTAGGGCAGTGGCTTAACTGTGAGATCCTCTGTTAAGACTTCTGAAAGAATGAAATCAATACTTCTTCGTTACTCTCAATTAGACAAAATTCACTAGACATTTTGAAGATTTGCCCCACTGCAAACTAAATGGAGACAATTATCCAAAAAGAATTTCTGATGTGTCTTTCGGGTTATAATTGTTAGAAATCAGACTCATAGATTATTTGCCAAGTGTTTAATGGAGTTATGCCCAGAAACAGGTTGGCAGTCTTTATTGAAAGGCACTGAGACGGTTCAAACTCCAGAAATTCTCTGATTCCACATCTTTATGAAAAGAGAGTAGGTTAAGAAAATTTCTGTAAGAAAATATTATCCTTTGAACTCTCCAGAAATAACTAAGGAGGATGAAAAAAATAAACAAAGGATATCTCAGGTGGTAGAACCAGGGAACATGAAGGAAATATGGGAAGTTGCTCACTGGAAAAGGAATATGGTTTCATCAGAGAGCATGCTTTTCCCTGAAATAGGAAAATATGACCTATTTGCCCAATTTTGTTTCAGAAGTGCTATGGATCACGAAATGCATGTGGCTATCATTTTTCTCCTTTTGAAATGGTAACATTTCTTGTGGTTCTTCTATTCTATGTTACCATGAGAAGTTGTGTTTGCATAGTGAAAATAATGTGTTTTTCAATATGGTACCTCATCGATACCCAGTATCATAATGAGTAACAAAAATCAGGACTTTAAGCCTGATGCTTAGATTATATGACAATTTTGGTATTTTGTGAGAGAGTAAATGTACTTTACTTGTAGGAAGCAGGTAAATTATTAGTGCTAGAGCCATGCTTACTAGATTGTTTCAGTAATGACCTTCCATTTATTCATGCCCTCCTGTCTCTGCTATGTGGGTTGTGCTTTTACATGTTGAATATGGAGTTGTCTGTCTCATAGTATTTGAGCAATGAGACAATAGTAAGCACGGCACAAGCAGATACTTGGAAATGCTTTTGTATTGGGTCCTGTTCTACTTCTTGGTCTTCTTAAAACATGCCTGATCATCACCATATGAAGAAATCCAGGATAATTTGCTAGGTGAGAAGAGACCATTGTTTCAGTAATCCTCATCATTTCATCCAAGAGCCAGAAGGTGAGTCTTTTGGCTGACCAGCAGCTTCCCACTAGTATACATGGGTCTAGCTAAGACCAGCAGCCAAAATTGTCAAACCATAGAATTGTGAATTTGGCCAATGTTGTTTCAAGGCACTAAATTTTGGTGCAGTACAACATGAATGTGAAAGAGGAAGTGATAGAGTTTAGAGGAGAGATCATTTGAAGCTTCTTTTTATTAAATAACTTTAATAAAATATATTATTTTTAATTGGGGAAAGTAAAAACCTATATGGGAGAATAAGTTTTAATCTGAGCAAAAAATGGGGAATGTAAAAATTTATCCTCATTATATATTCTGAATATTATTAAATATTAAATTTTAATAAACACTGCAATAAAATATCATAAGCATATTCTTTTGGAATGTCATTTTCTTAAAAACATTTTATACAATATCTACTTTAAAATAATAACATAATTTTCAAAGGAGATTTATAAGGTTATATATTATGTTTGAAAAACTTTCTTAGAATAAGACCACAGAAGACATTTGCTTTATTCACAGCTGTGTCTCAAAATGCTCTGTATTTATTTGTTCATATGTAGAATGAGAAGGTTAAAGTACATTTTCAATATCTATTATAGAATCTATTATTTTAGGATTTTAAATATCGTTTCGGGTACTTGCTGTCAGTGACACAATAAAATGTGCCATCAAAAACTAAGAGACATTAAGGAGTTTCACAACAAAATCAACAAAAAAACCATAATTATTCTTTAACATTCTTATTGGGTTTTTTCCCGTCAAATATAAAATAGTGATTCATTTTTGATAATTTATTGCTTCTTTTATATCTACTCCATATAACAGAAAATGTTTATTCTTCAGCATTGAAATCAATCCCTTTTTTCTTAGCATTGTATTTCTTGTATTTTTTTAATAAAAAAAGCAAATCATGTATATCTCAGGCATATAGGAACACTAAAAAAGTTTAAGTCAATATTCAGCATTAGCTTGTGGAAGATAAGAGCATTCAATCACCAAGTATTTTATTCACGGTTGGGAAATAACTGTAAAACAAGTTAACAGAAAAATTGGATGGAGGAAGAGCTAATCATTTGGACTTGTCTCAGTTTTTAATTAACCAAAATAATGATAATAGAGCTATTCATTCTTTTTATTGTAGTTCCCATCCACCCACACACTCACACACATGCCGAGACAGATACACACAAACAACGCTGAACTGAGCAATAAAAATAATTAACATAGTCCTAGGCTAAGTTTGATCAATGTGCCAGTGTCTCAGCACCACCTCTGCAAGTGAATCAATAGATGCATCCACAGTGTGACTTGTTACTTGGTGTTTAGAAGGACAAAACTAGCATCCTCATGAAGCTCTATCAATCTTTTTTTCTACCCTATAGCTTATTAATTGGGTTGGATAACAGGTACATCCCCACACTCCACACATACATATGCTTTTATAGTATATGTGTTTATTTACCTGAATAAACATTTTTTTTTTTTTTTGAGACGGAGTCTCGCTCTGTCGCCCAGGCTGGAGTGCAGTGGCTGGATCTCAGCTCACTGCAAGTTCCGCCCCCCGGGTTCACGCTGAATAAACATTTTTTAATATTCCCGTCTACTTAAAAAGAGAAAGGCTCAATTGAAGTAAATTCTAAACACAATAGTTCAGTTCTAAAAAGAAAAAAAGTATCTGAATATGTTCAAACAGTATACATTTTTAGTGTGCACATCCACATATAATACATCTATACTCTCCTTTAATTTATTTACATTTTATAGATAAGATTCCACAGAAAGTGATCCTTCCCTAGATAAGATCCAAGGTGACCCAGCTCATAATTAGCAGCTTTAGTATGTGATCACAGATTCTCAGTCAGATTTTATTTGAAGGAAATATATAACAGAAAAAATATGTATGGCATTTACTTACTAAATTAAACATGCAGAATTGTCAAGCTAGAAAGATGCACATGCTAACAGTGCATGAATTTGCAGTATTTCTTGATTTTCTTGTTTATGAGTTTTTCTAGAAACTCACTTTTATTTCACACTAAAATATAAGCGCTTTATTTGCAGAAATTTTAAGTCATAAAGGAAATTTTACAACTTAAAGGATGATTAACTGAGGGTACCAATTACAGTCAGCCAAGTGATAGATTTTTCTAACCAGGGATCTTATGAAGCCCTTCAAATTGTATCAGAGTTGTATTTATTCAACCTGTTGTGAAGATTACATTTTACTCATTCCCAGTGAAAATCCTTGTAAACAATCACAAGGAGAACAGATGTAAATTTTCCATTGTCTTCTGTGAAAATCTTGGAGCATTGATTTAGATATCAAATAAGTTCCCTCTATCAAAGTGACTCACGCACTAGAGCTCTTTCAAGATTATAACAACTAGTATTCATTTAGGCCTTACTAGGGGCCCTAAGCACTAATAGCACTAAGTACTACCACTGTAATAAGACCTTACTGAATGCCTTCCATATATTCATTCTCTTTTTCACCCTTTTCTAATTTTGTTTTGCAAGAACAATGGACTAATTTAAAACTATTTATCTGGTTGAATCCATCACAGGTAATGGTGGGTTGGCTATGTGCACAGTTCTGGTCAAGAAACAGTATAGATTATTTCTGGAGAAAGCATTTCCCTTCCTGCTTTTTTCTTATATTCTCTTTTTCTTATATTCTTCCTTTCCTCCTTTCCAAAAGATGTAGAGCTATAGTCATTTTGAAACTATGAGGTAACTCTCATGAGTATGAAAGTTAAAGCAGAAAGAGAACATAAAAGAATTTGAGCCCAATTTTATAAGCCTATGTTTGTAGGGTTTCTTGTTATTTGTAGTCAGTTAATAGAGCTATACACACTTCCGTGTATATATCTTCAAAATAACATCATAGTTTAGATATTTTATTACCAATAATATGCACATTAAAAAGGGATAAGCCAAACAAATGTTAATTAATGGTTTAAGTCCACTTACAAAAGTAAAACAATGGTGAAGATATTTTCCACATATGCAACAGATTATTATGTTTGTCAAATTTATCTCCCCAAGGAACTCTTTTGAAAGATGATACAGTACTTCTCTATAATGCTCCAAAAAATACTTAAAAAGGAATCTTTCCTGCCATGTGGAAAATAAAATGTATGGTAATTGTGCAGGTAATGTTGTACATATGTTCATGTAAAGTTTTTATTTTTTAATTAGTTGTCAAAGCATATATTAATTGGTTGTTGATCAATTTCAAAATGAGTGACTAAGTTACAAAAATGAACAATTCGTGTATTTTGCTTGAATAAAAACAGTTTTAATAATAGTCAAGTTCTGGGCATGACAATTGTTTTAATCATTTCATCAAGTCAAGGTCTTAGATAAGAAGCCAATTATGTGTGTAAATATAGGGTTCCATTTGATATGCAAAAATTAAACTTACAAATGTAATTTGCAAGAAAAGTATGTTTAGTATAACGAAACACAAGGTTTTGTATAAAATAAATTGAGAGGTGACTTATAATTTTAAATACCAGAATCCATGTTAAATATTTCTAGAGAAAAAAAGTCTCTCTAAAAATGTAAAAGTATTACAGAATTTTTAATAGTTCATTTATTTTTCTATGTGGTATAATTGTTTCTATTCTGTCAAATTAAGTAATATTGAATAATAAAAGGATGTATTTTCCTTCAAATGATGTATTACAAGGTGTTATTAACTTGTTATATGTAGCTCTGGTTGTCATAACTGATCATTAGATAAATTTCCACTGAATTAACTTTGTAATTACATACATTCTCATTGATTTTAGCGTCACTTGCATGCCTTCAAATGAGTGCAGATTCATATTACACCCATTTGGTAAATGTGAGAGACAGTCATAATATCATCATCAACAAAAGATGTTTATAACAGCTTTACATAAGTTAATAAAATAGAGAGTTTCTGTAATCTCAATTGCAAGATGGGTTTCCAGAACCCTGAAGATCTATAATACAGAAACTCTTCGAGCTACTTTAAATATATTCATATTAAAATAATCCAACGTAGATGTCTACCAAACAATACAACTGATTAGTTTGTGATAATTGGTAATTTTTTTTTTGAGATGCAATCTTTCTCTGTTGCCCAGGCTGGAGTAAAGTGGCACCATCTTGGCTCACTGCAAGCTCCGCCTCCTGGGTTCAAGCCATTCTCCTGCCTCAGCCTCTCAAGTAGCTGGGACTACAGGCACCTGCCACCACGCCCCACTTTTTTTTTTTTCTTTTTGTATTTTTACAAAAAAGACGGGATTTCACCGTGTTAGCCAGGATGGTCTCGATCTCCTAGCCTTGTGATCCGCCCGCCTTGGCCTCCCAAGGTGCTGGGATTAAAGGCATGAGCCACCGTGCCCAGCCTAATTGGTCAAATTTAAAATTCAAAATTGGTCATATTTAAATTTTAGCCAAAAGTGAATTAAAAAAGCAAACTTGCAGTTTCAAGGCATGCATACACACTATATATCCCAATTCATTAGGGAAAAATGAAGTTAATCAATTCTTAAATGCAAAAATAAAATTTGTGACTACTTGGTACCTTAAGAAAGAATTGATATTTTGTATTGTTAATACTACTGTGAAGTTTTATGAACATAGGAATAATTACATTTTTAAAATTGCTTTTACAGAAAATTTTCTTTTCCCCTAAATGACAGTTTTTATATTAGCAATTTCTGAAAGCTTAAACTGCACCAGTTATTTAAAAAAAGCACCTGTGACATTTTCTCTGAGTCAGAGTTTTTCAGCAATAAAATAATTATTTGTCAGTGCTATGACAATGGAAATGGTTTACCTTAGGGGGAAAACAAAGAAAGGATGATCTTTCTGAAAAGTCTTAGGACTAATCTCAAATATACCCTTGTTTCCTCAAAGCACATCATTGTGTGAAATCTGAGCATAAAGTGAAAGTCAAATTTAACCAGTGTAGCTTCCTTTTCAATAAAAATGTAACTGTGAAATATTGGTTTATATGTCAATGTTATTTCTGTTGATTGCTGAATTAAGCTTTCAAATTTAGTTGATTAACATAAAAAGCCAAAGACCACCAGAAACATTCCTATACTATTAAATTATTTTTGGGTTACTTGCAATTGGATTAATGAACTTTTTGCAGTAAATGAGAATGCTAACGAAGAAATGCTAGGCAATCCTTAAGGGCTGTTGATGGATGGGGGTTGCAATCTTTAGGCAAATTGCTGTACTGTCTGATTATCTGTGGTTTGATTCAGAACACACTTCCCTATTGTACCATGGAATACTAGAATTTACTCTATTCAACTCCATTTTTGCACCCATTAACTAACAAAATATATTTTAATGTCTTCTTTCATATTCTTGAGCAATGAAGACATTTCATACTTTAAGGAACATAATGTTTTCATTATTTTTCTTTTTAATTTGTATATATTTAAGGGGTACATGTGCAGTTTTTTATATAGATATACTGTGTATTGATGAATTCTGGGCTTTTTGGGTAACTATGACCCAGATGGTGTACATTGTACTCATGTAAACAAACAAAAAATAAGAAATGTCCATTATTTGATACCAAAGTATTTGTTTAATGCATTTCTTTAAATAAGAACACATATATTAACATAACCTAAAGTTTCTTATTCATCCATTTTCTGTAGTAAAATGTATTAAATGAGACTAGAAATATATTAAAATTCTTGTCATGTTATCAAAACTTAAATTATCAACTCAATATTTTATTACTTTAAGGTTTTAAGTAAAGTATCTGGAAATTAGTAATTAAGTTCTACTTGTTTGTAATATTATAAGACTTTATTTTAAAAACATTCTTACTGTTCTAAGTCATTTGCAATTTAACTAAAAATTTCGGAATCATCTTGCCAAGTCTCAAAACTTTTGCAGGAATTTTTAATGAGATTGCATTAAATTTTTGTATGTATTTGGGAAAATAGAACATCTTAACAAATTTGAGTCTTCCAGTCTTCTGGCATGGGATATCTTTCTATATTAATCTGTTTTCATGCTGCTAATAATGACATACTTGGGACTAGATAATTTATTAAAGGAAAAAGGTTTAATTGCCTCCATTCTGCAGGCCTGGGGAGGCCTCAGGAAACTTGAAATCGTGACAGAAGGGGAAGAAAACATGGCCTCGTTCACAGGGCAGCAAGAAGTGCTGAGTGAAGGAGTGAATAAGCCCCTTAAGAGGATCTCCTGAGAACTCATTATCATGAGAATAGCATGAGAATGACTGCCCCCATGATTCAGTTACCTCTTACCCCCATGATTCAATTACCTCTTACCAGGTGCCTCCCATGACACATGGGGATTATGGGAACTACAATTCAAGATGAGATTTGGGTGGGGTCACAGCCAAACCATATCACTTTCTAAATATTTACTCTCCAATAAGATACTTTATATTGTTTATGTAGTTGACAGAGTTCCCTTTTATACCTTGTACTTTGGCATTTTTACCAATAATGAATATCCTACTTTTTTTCTTTTCTGTGATAAATTTAGATACAGTTTTATAACTTTTTATTCTTTTCATAAAATATGTAATGTGAGCATTTGAATTCATATGTTTACATTTATGAATGTTTTCGCACCTTTCTACAAATTTTTATACGTTGAATTTTTCTTATCATTTAGTATACTATTTTCTACTTTGTCTTGTAACTCCTTCATTTACACTTTGATTAGAATTGAATTGTTCAATTTTGAGATACTCAGGATTTTTCTAGATATTTTTAACTTCTCATGTAATTTGATTTATGATCAAGAAATAAAGTCTGAAATATTTTACTGTTCAATCTATTGAGCTGTCTTATGGTTCAGAAGTTGAAATTTTCGTGATGAACATTTTATGTGCATTTAAAAAATAAAGTAATCTTCTGTAATTGAGTGCACTGTTAGACATAGAAGGTTATTAAAATGTTCAATCACCTTATAGGTTTTTGTTCAGTTCTTTTATCAACAGTTGTGATATAGTGTTAAAATTTCCATCTAAGTTTCCAGATTTGTTTATTTCTTCCTTTAACTTTGTCATTATTTTCTTCACATATTTTTAAATGTTCTTATTAGGCATATGCACATTTATAATTTTTATGTATTCCAAATATACAGACCCTTTTATTGTGATTAAGTTCTCTTCCCTGTTAATTTACTTTAATGTCTGTTTTTTCTGACATTAATAAAACTATTCCAGATTTCATATGATTTATTGTTAATAACATATTTTCCCTTTCTTCAACTTTTATCCCATTTGTGACAATTATTTAGTGTATGTGCATCTTGTAGAAAATATATAGCTCAGTCTTGTTCCTTTGGTTTTCTGATAATCTCTATATTTAATAGAATATTTCTTCAGTTGACAGTAAAATTAGTGATATAGTAATATTTATGTCTGTCATTTGGTGAAGTGCTTTCAATTTATTTTATCTGTTTTTGTTTCTTCATTTTTATGTTTATTTCATCTATCCTCTTTCTTATTTTGTGTTATTTGAATATTTTATTTGTACTCTATTTTGATTTCTTCTTTGCCTTTTTTTTTGCATTACTGTTTGGTCATTCCTCTAAAAATTACAGATTTCACTTTATTTTCAGGTTATCTTACATTTAACAAATTAGTAATTCATGTTTATGATGGGGTGCAATTTATAAATCATCATTTATAAACCATCATTTGTAAACCACCTATACTCTATGCTCTTGTATCATGTAAATTAACTCTACAAAAGTTGTAAGCCATGCAACTAATGGTTATAATTTTTTCTTTTAACAGTTAATGGCTTTTAAGAATTTAAGAGAAGCAGAGACAATCCATGTGTATGCATGGTTTCCTATCTATCCACATATTTGCTACTCAATTGCTCTTCAGTTTTTCATTCCTGTAGATTCAAGAGGTCACTGTCATTTTGCTTCAGCCTGAAGAACTATCACTTCTTGTAGACCAGACCAGATGAGGCCAGTACAAAATCTTTGAGCTTATGTGAACATTTCTGT
The DNA here is from genome assembly GCF_007565055.1 of Rhinopithecus roxellana. Taxonomy (NCBI): domain Eukaryota; kingdom Metazoa; phylum Chordata; class Mammalia; order Primates; family Cercopithecidae; genus Rhinopithecus; species Rhinopithecus roxellana. The sequence continues at coordinate 65,451,975 of NC_044561.1, read as the reverse complement.
ATTTCCTTTGTAATGGACAGTTTCATTGGATACAGAATTCTTGGCTCGGCTTGATTTTCTTCCCAGTATTTTGGCTATTTTCTTCTAATGGCATCTGACCTCTATTGCTACTGTTGAAAAGTCATCTAACAATCTTTGCTTTCTATTTTTCTTCTTCAGGGTCATATGTCTTTTCCTCTGTTTACATTAAAAATATCATTTTTTATGTGGAACTAGAAATGTGTTTATCCCACTTGGAAATGTTTAACTTTTAAAATCTAAAAGATAATGTTTTTCACCAAATTTAGGACAGTATTTCTTCAAGTATTTGTTTGGTTTTTATCTGCACTTTACACACCTTTTCTTTTAAGATTTTAAATAATTTTTGTTTCTGTTTGAGTTCTCTATATTATCACAAAGGTCTGTTAAGACTGTGTTCATTTTCATCAGTCCTTTTTTCTTTATCTTTTGGATGGAGGAATATTCATTAATCTACCCTAAAGTTTACAGATTTTTTATCTGCCATCTCTAAACTACCACTGAGATGACTCAATAAATTTTTCAGTTTTAAGAGGGTACATCTAGAGTGTTTCTAATTTTTATAGTTTATTTTTTCTCTATTCATATAGCCATATAATGTATCTGTAACTCCTGAAGACTGCCTTTATTTGCTTGAATATGTTTTACTTTCATTTTTTGAGCATGTTTATAATGATTACTTTGGAGTCTTTTTTTCTGTGAAATGCAACATCTGGTCCTGTTCAGACATAATTTCCAGTGACTACATTGTTTTCCTGAATATGGGTCATATATTCCTGTTCTATGCTTGTCTAATACTTTTTGGCTGAAAGCTAGCCATCGTAAATAATATTTCACTGAAAGTCTGTCTTCCATTCTGTTCTTCTGAACACTTTTTTTTTGTTGTTGTTGTTCTTACAGCTTATAGAGGCAAATATATTTTTTAAGCCTAGATCCCTGGCAGTCCCCTCAGTTCATGTGTAATCTGAGTGTTTGTTAAGGATTTGGATAAAGTTCATGCACAGATATTACAGAGCACTTTCTCTGTAATTTTCTTGCTTCTGGAGACTGCATCTTAAATTTCCACCTGCTCTTCTTGTATCAGGCTTTGTCCTCTGGCACAACAACAGAGCAAGACCCCCTCTTCTAATCCCGTGAGCTGAGCACTCACTGAGGAATGCATTCAGTTTAAACAATAACAAAGAATTACAAACATTACCTGGCATCCCTCTGTCTGTCAGTGGCGATTTTGCATTTGGTGCCCGCCTCATATGTTTTTGCCATGGACCCCCGTAACCTCCACCATGTATGCACTTTACTGGTCAGTAACGCATCTCGGCAGAGTTTATATTCAGATTTTATATATCATGTCTATTGAAGATTCCCTGTTTTCAGAACTTTGCTCTTAAATCTTCTGTTTTTTATTCATGAACAATATTCTCTGTCAGGTGTTACCGACAACTGTTTCCGGTAAGACTGTGATTTTTGGCTACGCTGATCATAATGGTCAGAAAACACCATGAAGTAAGAAAGCCACAAACAGGCTACTTGATTGCCATTTTTCGAAAGATATTCTCCTCTGACTTTTGTCTACTTGAAGACATTTAATAATACTTTCAAATATTATTTTATTCATATTTTATAATAGTTATCTGCAGGAGAGTTCAGGCAACCACTTAAATCTATTTTATTGTATGTCACTACCACTGACATTGACCCCAATTAACATTTGAAAACTCTCCATATATTCATAGCTTAAACAAAATAAATAAAATATATTGATTTATATTCTATGTAAACCCACTTACATTCTTTATAGATCTAAGTCTCTTAGTTCTCTATTACCTTTATCTCAGTACATTTGACTTCAAAAGAATGCTCTATAACTAGTTTTGAGAATCATGCCTAGTTCCATATTTTTAAATCTCCTGCTTCAAGTATAACTCTGCCCATTTTGATTCTATGCTTTCGTCTGGATTTCCATTCATTTCATTTATTTTTAAGTAATATGTTTTTGTTAATTTGGGCATGCATATTGTTCATAATACTTCATCATTTCACAAGAAACAGGTAGTTTTACTCATTTATCTTCCTTACACTATATAAACATAAGTAGTAATAATGATGGTCTTTGCAGAGGAAGTCATTTACAGTGGTCTTGATTTCCTCATACGGATTCATACTTTGGTTTATAACATACTGAAGATTTCTTCTTCCATCTGTTATTTTTCTCTTGATGATAAGTATTTAGTCTTAGAATAGAATGAAAAAAAAAGATGTTTCCAATAGTTTCTATAGTCTTAACATTTTTTCTCATCTTGTTATTTTCTGGAAAATCATTATTCAAATGGTCTTTCTAAACACAAGTCACAAATATAGGCTTTAGATTTAGTGGTCAGCTAAATACAATGATTGCTTGAAAAAATTAGATTATAAACAAACAACAAGCAACAATAACAACAACAAAATAATTTTTTTTTTTTTTTTTTTTTTTGAGACAGAGTCTTGCTCTGTTGCCCAGGCTGGAGTGCAGTGGCGTGATCTCAGCTCACTGCAAGCTCTGCCTCCCAGGTTCATGCCATTCTCCTGCCTCAGCCTCCCGAGTAGCTGGGACTACAGGCACCCACCACCACTCCCAGCTAATTTTTTGTATTTTTAGTAGAGATGGGGTTTCACCATGTTGGCCAGGCTGGTCTCGAACTCCTGACCTCAGGTGATCTGCCCACCTCAGCCTCCCAAAGTGCTGGGATTACAGGCGTGAGCTACCATGCCTGGCCAACAACGAAATAATTCTTGATTCATGCAGGGACATCTTTATTCAGTGCTTCAGTAATTGAAGAGCAGAAACTAAGAACTAGCATTCTAAGGAGGTGAAATTACTTATTCTCTACCACAGATTATAAGACTTGTTTAGTAGAAGAGTATAACTGATTTCCAGATATCTGCATATCAAGTTGTTTCATCATATTTTCCTAACTCTACATTATATTATATTCTAGATTACTGCTCATAATTATATATATGTAACAACAAAAACAACAACATGGATAGTATTTATAACCAGTAGAACATTCTAAATTCAGAATTCACTTTTGAAATGTGTACTGTAAATATTTCAGCTTTATGTACATAACCATTCTCCTTTCCCCCATAAAAATCTTATTTTAAGTGACCAGATTAAAAATTGCAAAAGGAAAACATAATCTAACAGTTAATGGTATAATATTGCTTGAAATTTAGTCATTTAGGTATGCTACCAAACTATATGAACAAACATATTTAAAATAAAAATGTTCACTAATCGAAATAGAATAGTGTATTGTGTGATAAATCACAAGATAAAAAACCTTGATTTCAATGCTGAAGAATAATAGATAATGTTTTTTAAAAATCTGGCCTCTGTTTTCCCCTAGCACTAGCTGATAATATCAACATATGTATAAACCATTTTATAACTTTAAGTAATATTTACAGATTGTTTTATTCAATAAAATGTTTTTTCATAAAAAATTAATACTAAGTTAAGAATCTAAGTATAGTCTGAATAGGTCTTCATTTGAGCTTAAATGACTGTATAAAATCCATATTGGCAAGTTATAAAAACACATTATTTAATGGTAATGAAGGAGTGACATACTACTTTGTATGCTATTCATTCTTTAGGATGATTTACTTCTAATGTATAATTGCAGGTATTATTTTTTATAGAATTACAGAGGGACTCTCAAGATGCATTAACCTAAAGTGAACTAATCAAGCTTTACCATCTCTAATTTATATGAAGCAATTTATCTTCTTGAATATTTTACAGTTGGTGCTGTTCAGTGTATATTATCTAATTGTGCATAGCAGATGCAGGAAAGGATAAAGTTCATGCTGAAGATAGAAATATGGTATTAATTGTAATCTAAGTTTTTAACTGTAGAAAACCCAGATATATCCACATGGGAATGTCTGATTTACATCGATCATGCTATATACATTTTAAAAATAATAGATGTAACTGATTTGGGTAATATAATTTCAAAGTCACTATTAAAAGAAACCATATCATTTAGAATAATTTTCAGCTTGAAAAAAAATTTGTGGAATAAAATTTAAAAGAAATATATCAGATTTAAATTACTCTGAAATTGCAAAGCTGTAATTTTGTGTGCTCACATCTTTTATTCTTCTCCAGTTCTGACAGAGTAATCTTCTGACAAAATTTTAATAGATAGATTCCTAAGCCAGTTCTGAGCAGAAAGTCAAAATCCATTTTGTCAGTCTGATGCATTATAATTTAAATCCCTAGAGGTTTTCATTATCATTCTCTTTTTGTGAATAATCTGCATTTTTACATTTTGTTTTAATTTTATTTTGATACTGAAAGGGCAATTCTGGATAAGCCACTATTTTTATGAATATTGACAACTGGAAGGCATTTTCACAGTTAAATGAAACTCATGAGGCACTTTGGAAACAACAGTAAAATCTGTTTTATTGGGCATGCATTAAATACCATGCTTGGTAATTATAGATATATTCTATAATTTTTATTCTATAAAACTCACTAATTAAGAATAATAAATTTGTATCAGAAAATGTGTAGAAATTTAGTTCTATAAACATTTATGTCATTTACTCTTACCATGTTTTGAATTTTAGTACATATTCCCATATTCCCTTCATTTTTTATATTTTCTTAACAAATTCAACAGCACACAATGGAATTCGAAGCATATTGGAAAAGGTAGATTCTTATCTTCTGTGATGAAATATTTTTGTACTTTTTCTCTTGCTCTACCTTTCTTTGCAAGTAACTTCACCCAATAGTTCATGACAGGAAACTGAGGATTATTGTTTGCTCTTTCTTCGCACTTATGCCCAGCCTCAAATTGGTCACAAAATTTCTTTGATCCCATTTCTTTAATAACTAAAAAATCCAATGCCTTTAAAAAAAAAAAAATTTCCTACCTGTGTCTCATTAGTACTAGCCCAATCACTTTGACCCTGGACTTCTACAGGAAATACTTACCATTACTGGACATTAGTCTGTTGCCATCTATTAAATCCTTCACATTGCTACCAAAAGTTTCTAAATACTTGCCTCATTATTTCACTTTATTTATATCATCTGCAACTAGCACTTTACTATATCCAGGCCAAAACCCCAAAATCATTTGTCTATTATCAAGGGCTTATTAACATGTACCTAATTTGTGTTCCGTTATCTTCTGCAAGATTCTCAGATTCTCAGTTATGTAACAACATCAATAGTTTCTGGTTATGGCTCTTGTTTGCTAGAAGAAATTGTGACTTATCTTGTATATTTACACAGAGAAATACAAAACAATTAAATGAAATTACTGTTCTTATCAAAATATTTATCCAGAATTAAATTTTGAAATTAATATGTTTAGTATTTTTCCCTGATTACAAACTGATGTTTCATTTATGTTTTATTTTCTGTAACAAAGAGTTACTTAGACTTTCACAGTTCTTTGACTAGAGCTATGAGGTTCTAATCAACTTCATAGCTGATGTTTCAAGAGCCAAGAATTTCAATTGATATTGTATTAGTAATGTGTATAAGTTTGTTCTCATGCTGCTAATAAAGACATACCCAAGACAGGATAATTTATAAAGGAGAGAGGTTTAATCGACTCACCATTCTGCATGGCTGAGGAGGCTTCAGGAAAGTTACAATCATGGCGAAAGGAGAAGCAAACACATCCTGCATTACATGGTTGCAGGAAGAAGACAAATGAGTGCCCAGCGTAAGAGGAAGCCTTATAAAACCATCAGATCCAGCAACAACTAACTTGCTATCAAAAGAACAAGATGGGGAATCCACCCCTATGGTTCATTTATCTCCACCTGGTCCCTCCTAGGACACAAGGGGATTATGGGAACTATAATTCAAGATGAGGTTTGGGTGAGGACACAGCCAAACCATACCATTCTGCCCCGGTCTCTCTCAAATCTCATGTCCTCATATTTCAAAACACAATCATGCCAATTCAACAGTCCCCCAAACTCTTAATTCATTGCAGCATTAACTCAAAAGTCCAAGTCCATAGTCTCATCTGACATAAGGCAAGTGCCTTCTGCTTATAAGCCTGTAAAATCAACAGAAAGTCAGTTACTTCCTAGATATAATGAGGGTACAGGTACTTGGTTAATACATTCATTCCAAATGGGAGAAATTGGCCAAAACGAGGGACTAAAGGCCCCATGCAAGTCTGAAATCCAGCGGGGCAGCCAAATCTTAAAGCTCTAAAATGATCTTTTGACTCCATGTCTCACATCCAGCTCATGCTGATGCAAGAGATGGGCTCCCATGGCCTTGGGCAGCTCTGCCCCTGTGGCTTTGCAGGGTACATCCCCCTTCCCAGCTGCTTTCACAGGCTTGCCTTGAGTGTCTGCAGCTTTTCCTGGCACATGGTACAAGCTGTCAGTGGATCTACTATCCTGGGGTCTGGAGAATGGTCTGGAGCCCCAGTAGAGGCTCTGTGTGGGGGCTATGACCCCACATTTCCCTTCCACACTGCTCTAGCAGAGGTTATCCAAGGGGACTCTACTCCTGCTGAAAACTTCCTCCTGAACATCCAGACATTTCCATACATCTTCTGAAATCTAGATGGAGGTTCCCAAACCTCAATCCTTGATTTTTCTGCACCTGCAAGCCCAACACTATGTGTAAGCCACCAAGGCTTAGGGCTTGCACTCTCTGAAGCAACAGCCTGAGCTGTACGTTGGCCCATTTTAGCCACAGCTGGGACACAGTGAACCAACTCCCAAGACTGCACAAATCAGGAAGGCCCTGGGTCCAGCCAAGGAAACCATTTTTCCCTCCTAGGCCTCAGGTCTTGTGATAAGAGGGGCGGCCTTAAAGACCTCTGACATGCCATGGAGACATTTTCTCCATTGTCTTGGCAATTAACATTTGGCTCCTTGTTACTTATGCAAATTTCTGCAGGTGGCTTGAATTTCTCCTCAGAAAATGGGTTTTCTTTTCTCTCTCATTGTCTTGTTTTTTTTTTTTTTTTGTTTTTTTGTTTTGTTTTGTTTTGTTTTGTTTTGTTTTTGTTTTTGTTTTGAGACGGAGTCTCGCTCTGTCGCCCAGGCTGGAGTGCAGTGGCCGGATCTCAGCTCACTGCAAGCTCCGCCTCCTGGGTTTACGCCATTCTCCTGCCTCAGCCTCCCAAGTAGCTGGGACTACAGGCGCCCGCCAACTCGCCCGGCTAGTTTTTTGTATTTTTTAGTAGAGACGGGGTTTCGCCGTGTTAGCTAGGTTGGTCTCGATTTCCTGACCTCGCGATCCACCCGTCTCGGCCTCCCAAAGTGCTGGGATTACAGGCTTGAGCCACCGCGCCCGGCCCTCTCTCTCATTGTCAAGCTGCAAATTTTGCAAACTTTTGTGCTCTTCTTCTCTTTTATATATAAGTGCCAATTCCAAACCATATCCTTGTGTATACATAAAACTGACTGCTTTTAAGAGCACCCAATTCATATCCTGAATGCTTTGCTGCTTAGAAATTTCTTCCACCAGATACCCTAAATAATCTCTCTCAAGTTTGATCTCCACAGATCTCTAAGGCAGGGGCAAAATGCCGCCAGTTTTTTTTTTTTTTTTCCTACACCATAGAAAGAGCCACCTTTATTCCAGTTCCCAACAAGCTCTTCATCTCTATCTGATGACCATATCAGCCTGACTTCACTGTCCATATCACTACCAGCATTTTGGTCAAAGCCATTCAACAGGTCTCTAGAAGTTTCAAACTTTCCCACATCTTCCTGTATTCTTCTGAGCCCTCCAAACTGTTCCAACCTCTGCCTGTTACTCAGTTCCAAAGTTGCTTCCATATTTTCGGGTACCTTTACAGCAGCACACTGCTACCTGATACCAATTTACTGTATTAGTCCATTCTCATGCTGCTAATAAAGACATACCCAAGACTGGGTAACTTGTAGAGGAAAGAGGTTTAATTGACCCACAGTTTAGCATGACTAGGGAGGCCTCAGGAAACTTACAATAATGGTGGAAGGAGAAGCAAACACATCCTTTCTTCACATGGAGTCAGGAAGGAGAAGAATGAATACCCAGTGAAGGGGGATGTCCATTATAAAACCATCAGATCTTGGGAGAACTAACTCACTATCATGAGAACAGGATAGCAGAAACTACCTCCATGATTCACTGATGTCCATCTGATCCCTCCTATGACAAATTGGGATTATGGAAACTACCATTCAAGATTAGATTTCAGTGGGGACGCCATCACACCCTATCAAAGAATTCTCCCAAAAAACAGAACCAACAGGATATATGTCTGTGTGTGTGTGTGTGTGTGTGTGTGTGTATGATATAGATGTATATATATCTATATATAGATTTTGTAATAATTCTTAATACATAATATGTATGTATATACATATAGAGATTGATTTATTATGAGATGTTAAATATATAACTCATATATGAGAGATATTTATATATGTATATATAGAGAGAGATAGGTTGAATTATATATATATATATATACATAGAGAGAGAGAGAGAGAGAGAGACAGAGATCAAACATTTGAGAAATCAAACCATAATAATTGATTTGCTATGAGAATTAGGGCTTATATGATTTTGGACACTAAGGAGTTCCATGATCTGCTGTCTGAAAGCTGGTGAACCAGGCAAGCTGATGACAAATTCAGTCTGGGTCCAAAGGCCTGAGAATTAGCAGAACTTATATCTGAGGGCAGAAGAAGATGGACAGCCCAGCTAAAACAGAGGGTGAATTTGCCCTTCTTCCTTCTTTCTGTTCTAGTGGGGTCCTCAAAGCATTGGTTGATGCTCACCCACATTGGGAAGGGAAATATTTTTAACTCAGTCTGCTGATTTAAATGTTATTCTCTTTGGGGTACACCCTAACAGACACTGCCAGAAATAAAATTTTACCAGTCATTTGAACATTTTTAAAAATTCACCATCACAAATTCAGCCCTTATCAACTTGGCACCCATACACATCTCCTTAAACCATACTTAATCTCCAAATACAGACAATAACAAGACTAGAATTCTACCTGAGTCAACCACCATGTTTATAACACAAAATACACTAATCCTTTCCACAGAAGGGTAGCTAAGGTCCATGAATAGCATTAATTTTTCTCCTTCTATCTCGTAGCTTAAATGCTTTGATGTAAAATTAACAATATTTAAATACTAATATAAAATCAATATATCTTATGTTACATGATAAGAGAATAAGAAAACAAAGACATTAGCTCAATATGTATACATATACACAAGAACATATTCATAACAAAATAAGGAGGAACTATAACAATTTCAATTTTTCTATAACTGGTCATGTGTCATAGCTGTTACTTATAACTACCTTCTTCTACTACTCATGCTGTACTCCCCTTTTTCCTTCAGGAAGCAGGTCAGCTGGTCATCATTCATTACCTGGCTGGATGACACAAATCTTCATTCCTGAAGAGTCTGGGCCATTTTCAGTCCTGTATGGATTGCGTTGTTACAGTTTTTCACTGACCTTAAAACGGAGCATGGTAATACTAAGAGACATCCTAAGATATCTCCTGTTTTCCTTTGCCTTCCTTCTGTTCTTATTCTTTTTCCTCACTGTGGAGTGGAAGTCCAAGTTTCCTTTGGTAGTTTAAATGAATTATTTCACCCAATACCGAAACACCCTCCATGTCCTGTTGACTCAGAGGCACAAAGAGCTCAAAGCAACCTTGTTGCCATTTAACCTTCACTTCAATGGAATCATTGTCATGTCTCTTGGTGGAGGTACTTTTTCCTCTGGAATAAAGAACTCTAGGCTAGCAGAGCATAAAGTCACAGAAACAGAATGCAAACATTTTGCTTGTGGGTTAATAGGAGTAATAGGGAGAAGGGCCACTGTCATTTCCACCTCTTGATTCCAACACTGTTGAATTCTGGCTATCAGGGAAACAGCACCATGTTTCCTGTTTCATCACATGATGATTCAGAGCATATACGGTCCTCTGCAGAACTTTATCCCATCCTTGCAAGTGCCCCAGTTATCACCTAATGAACACTATAACTTAGTCTTCAAAAAGCCATATCACCATCCAATCAAGCCAGCTGCTTAAGGATGGTAGGTAGCGTGGTAAAGTCAGTGAATTTCATCATCACGAGCCCATTTCTACACTTCTTTAGCCATGAAGTGAGTTCCTTGATAGGATGCAATGATGTGTAGAATACCGTGATGGTGGATAAGGTATTCTGTAAGTCCATGAAAGGTAATTTTGGCGGAAGTGTTGTATGTAGAGAGGGCAAATCCATATCCAGAGCATCTACTCCATTAAAAACAAAACACTGTCCCTTCCATGTTGCAAGTTGTTTTGTATATTTGACCTGCCATCAAGCAACCGGCTGACCATCCCAGGGAATGATGCCATATTAGGGGCTCAGTGTTGGTTTTTGCTGCTGATAGATTGGGAATGGAGAGGGGTCAATACAGGTTGCCATTGATAAGTGGAAGTCGAACGGTGTCTCTTAGAATTACCATGCCTTCCCTGAGGGGAAGCGCATGATCCTGAGTGAGCTCATGCATAACTTATCCCCTTGCCACTGTGGCCACTTTGTTCATGGGCCCATAGCGTGACAACAGGGTGGTGGGGAAAGAGGTTGAGTGGGATCTCCAGAACATATCATTCTTACCATTTGATTATTAAATTTTTCCTCTCGAGATAAGTGGTGAGAATTCACGTGGGACACAAATATCTTCCCCATTCAAAATAATCTGTCCATATACCCCGTCCCCAAATTTATTTGTCCCAAGTTTCCTGATGCTTTTCCTACCAAGTCCTTGACTATACAGGCACACAATTTGTATAGCCCATGCATTGATATGTAATCATACATCTGGCCATTTCTTCTTCAGAGCAACCTGCACAACCAGGTGCACAACCTGATGTACTACTACACCAAGAGGATTTCTCTTAACCAATGTTCTGTAAAGATGTCCCAGAGAAGGGCTGTGGCTGCTGCAGCTGTCCATGTTCAGATGGTGCTCACATATCATGCAACACCATCCATAAACCAGGCCTGAGTCTTTTCTTCCTCTGTTAACTGATTTTAGAGAGTTCCCCATGAGGTCACAGGTGTAGGCCAGGGAGAGAAGGCAGTTTAGCAAGAATGGGGACCATGGACAATTGAGCACCTTTTTCATCTGACTTGTGTCTTTAGGGTCTGTTTGGGCCCTGTGGAGCAGGTTCACTGTGCACTGGCTACATTGTCAGAGTCTAGTGAGACAAGATGATTTATTGTGTACAGATTGGCAGCAAGGGATGAAATAAATTTAGGATCCATTGTGAGTAAGAAAGCTGCCTGGGGAAGATGGGGTCTTTACTGCACGAGTCACTTGTACCACAGCTAAAGGGCCCGGAAAGGCAGCTATCCTAGGTTATAAACTCCAGGGGCCATGTGGATCACTGGGAAAAGCTTAGCAGGACATCCTTCTTTCCAGGTGAGACAGGAACAAAGACTGAGCTGTCTTGGACAGTTCCTCCATAACTCAAGATGTCTCATGCCCAGAAGGGACAAAAACAAGGCCCAGGACGTTTTAGGCAGTTCCTTCCTATCTCAGGATACTGCATTCTCAATACATTCTATATTTATTCTATAAACTAAGAGCAAGAACTAGATTGGTCCAAGACCATCTGGATAATTTTCCATAGACCCAATCACGTATATATCATTCAATTTTCCAGTAGAGTATTGCTGTGTATGCCCAACTTCATCATTTGGTCATTGAGATAACACCCAGTTCACAATGGACAGTTCAGGTCACAAGGTAACTTGGAGGCCTATTGTGAAGCATTCAGGTTCTACTGAAACCTAGTAACAAACAAAAAGCCGTTTCCAAAAAGAAAGTATTTACCTGTGGATGATGGTACAGACCTGTTCCAAAATCCAAAAGACCTCTATTACAATTATATACTAAAAGCATCGAGTATAGATTCAGTATCAAAAGGCACAGAACAGAATTTACACAAAGATGGTGTCCTGATAGAAGCATGGTGTGAAGTCAGATGAATACCAGAGTGATGAAATAGACAAATCAAGAAATAAGTTATATCCAGTAAATAGAACAAATATACCACTAGGTATATGGTAAACAAAATATCACAGATTGGATGTTTTAAAACAAATAGACAAACAAAAATGACTTCTCAAAGTTTTCCAAACTCAAAGTTCAAGGTTCAGATGTCAGCAGATTTAGTTTCTCCTGAGGCTTCTCTCCCTAGCCTGCTGATGGCTGTTTTCTCACTCTGTCCTCACATAACATTTTTTTTTTTTCTGTGCTCAAAATCCCTGATGACTCTTTCCCTTCTTATAAAGAACATCAGTCACATTTAATTAGGCCCCATGCTTCAAATCTCATTTAATTTTATCTCTTAAAGACTCCGTCTCCAAATAGAGTCATATTAGGGGTTATGACTTCAACTTATACGTTTTGGAGGAAGTCAATGTATTTTAAATTAATAGGTTACAGTGGGGAGTACAGTACTGAAGTCAATTCTAAAACAGGTTCTACTAGGTGGCTGAATGATCTTAGATACTTTCCATACTTCATATCAATGTCCTCAATTGCAAAATTACAGGCTCGAACCAGATAATTTGTCAACTCTCTTCACTTGCCAGGTTCCTTAGTCTGTTTGTGCTGCCATAACAGAATATTAAATACTGGGTAATTTATTAAGATTTATTCTCTCACAATTCTGGAGGCTGGCAATATCAAGACACCAGCATCTGTTGTGGGCCTTCTTACTGTGTCCTCATGTGGCAGAAGGCGAAGGACAAAAGAGGACAAGTACTGAGTCCCCACATGACAGAAAAGCAGAAGAGAGAGAATGCACTCTCGTCAACCCTGTTCACAGCAGTATGAATCCTAGCAGGAGGTCAGAACCCTCATAACCTAAGCTCATCCCATTAGCCCCCATCCTCGTTTTAACACCGTTCCTTTGGGGATTAAGTTTCCAACACATAAATGTAGGGGGATAAATTCAGATTATATCAGTAGGATTAATTGAAGTCAGTATAAGTCAAAGAATTTAGAGTTTAAGCTTTTCTTTCTTCTCTCTCCCTCAGTCTCTCCCTCCCTCCCTCATTCCCTCACTCCCTCTCTCCCTCCCTTCCTCCCTTCCTCCCTCCCTCCCTTCCTTCCTTCCTTCCTCCCTCCCTCCCTCCCTTCCTTCCTTCTTTCCTTCCTTCCTTACTTCCTCTCTTCTTTCCTCCCTTCCTTCCTTCCTCCCTTCCTTCCTTCCTCCCTTCCTCCCTCCCTTCCTTCCTTCTTTCCTTCCTTCCTTACTTCCTCTCTTCTTTCCTCCCTTCCTTCCTTCCTTCTTCCCTTCCTTCCTCCCTTCCTCCCTTCCTCCCTCCCTCCCTCCCTGCCTTCCTTCCTTCTTTCCTTCCTTCCTTCCTCTCTTCTTTCCTCCCTTCCTTCCTTCCTTACTTACTTCCTCTCTTCTTTCCTCCCTTCCTTCCTTCCTTCTTTCCTTCCTTCCTTCTTTCCTCCCTTCCTTCCTTCTTTTCTCCCTTCCTTCCTTCCTTCCTTCCTTCCTTCCTTCCTTCCTTCCTTCCTCCTCCTTCTTTCCTTCCTTCCTTCCTTCCTTCCTTCCTTCCTCCTTCCTTCCTTCCTTCCTTCCTTCCTTCCTTCCTCCCTTCCTCCCTTCCTCCCTTCCTCCCTTCCTCTCTTCCTCCCTTGCTTCCTTCCTCCCTTCTTTCCCTCCTTCCTGCAGCTCTCTCTGTGGTAAATGCTCAAACTTTTACAGGATTAATAACATTTTTCTTTAATTATGGACTACTATTGAGATTTCTACCTCAACAGAGAGAGTGAGCATAGACCTAATGCCAGCAGGCTCATGTTGACGTAGTAACTATGTAGTAAGCATCACCATTTAAATTCATTGGTCATGATATTTGTCATTGTTTAAAAATCCCACAAAAATATTTTAGATTTCAAGACAGCATTACAATAAATTGTTAGAACATAAACATCTGCTGGTGCAATTGGCAATACACACAGTTATGTTATGTGTTTAAGATCAGGGAATTATGTTAATAAAGCGACAATCATTTAAAGAAGTAGGCCCAGGACATTAAGAAATCTGAAATAAAAAATTATGAATTAATCAATGAGGTGCATATTTTGATATTCATGATGAAATAATTCTTCACTTTGGAAAATAATTCAGACTCATTTATAGTGTAAATTCCCTAATGTGATGTAATGTTTTCAGGAGGTTTATATCCACATAATCTATTATGAACATGACTGTTTCATAAAGTGAAACACATTTCTACTATTACACATTTCCCTGTGAGGAATTTACATAATTATTTTTTCTCTAAGTCACTTTTTAATGTAAATAACCACCAAATAATTTATTTTTTTGATTTTAAAAATCAGAGGATATTCAATGCACTTATTTTGGTAATAACAGTGTTGATAAAGTAAGCTATTATAATGTTAATGACTATAGTATTTTCACAGGAGACATAAACTGATTTTATATCTTCTATTTTATTGGTATAATAATGAATTTAGATCTTTAAAGTGTTAATATAGCATCTGATATAAGTGATCATTTTTATATAAATATATCCATGCACTTGATTTTTAAAATTGCCTTGTATTATTTCTTCTTACTTACCTGACCCTTTGTGGTTATAGTTGAAAAGTATCTGATTTTTTCAAAAACTACAAATATGACTGCACAGATGTATGTTTTACTTCCATAAGTTTTATAATTAAACAAGTCTTTTCAAATTACATTGTTGAGAGATTAGCATAAATATTGTTAAATTCTTTTCTAAATCTTAATCACTATTCATCTGGCCAATACACATATGGCATATAGAAAAATCTGCATCACAAATATAGTGAATAGCTGATGAAGAATAATTGTAAAAGTTGTTAACTATAAATCTCAAGACAATTTTGTTTTTGGATTGCTTTCTGTAAATTTTATTTTTCTATATCTTTTGTAAGCTGATACCACTATTCTGAAATATTAAAATGCTTCAGGTTGATGCCACTATTCTGAAATAGCAAAATGTTTGTCTTATTTTAGAAATTTTGTGATATTAATTATTTCATATGCTTATGTTACAGAGCATTTTTATAGTCATTTTACTTCCTGTTATTGCTAAACACAATGGTAAATAGTTAGGCTTTGGAATAACATCAAGAAAAGCTGGCTTCTAATTCCGGCTCCATGCTAATAACTTATGCTGTATGTTTGGGCAAGTTATACATCTGTTTGCCTTTTGTTCCTTCTCTGAAGCATTTCTTAACTAGCAGAATTCCTAAATAGACATGAAACCACACACACATGACATAACTATTATTTGAGGTTTATCCTTCTGAATGTTTTCTTAAGGACAGACAGGAAATGTACATGCATATTTGGTTCTGCTGCCATATAGAGTCACAAAATACATATATAAGAAAATTTTTTTTGAGTATCATAATAGGGTTGCCATTTTGTAATTTTGTAATCTGTTTTCTATGTAAAAGACTATCATTGAAAAATAATATTTTTGGAATTATTAAATATAAATTTAATAACTACTCTATTAGACATTTTAAGATATTGAAAATTTGGCATTTTTAATCATTTTTTGTTTTGTCTAATTTTATCAGATTTTTAAAATATTTTCCTTATTTATATTATGGTTATTAATGCTGCTGTGGCATATAAATTTTCAGAATTTTTTTCTGGCACTATATTGCCTTTCAATCAATGTCCTTTTTTGAAATATACATGGTTTATTAAATTACATATATTTTAACCAGATCTATGCACATTTTCTTCAAATTTTCTGATGTTGGGTTACTGCATACTTTTATTTTGAAATAATATACAAAATAACCTTTAAATATTTCCTCCTTTTCATTAATGATTTGGTGTTTTGCCTTGTTTGGTGTGAAAATTTAGGACTAGACTTGCTACGTTAAGTAATACTCTGCGATATAAAATTTTTTATGTGTAAAGATTACAACAATTTAAATTTTTAGATGAGGTACAAAAGAAAATGAGATACAATCTCTTTACTGTAGAGCAAGAGGCAATTTTTTGTTTCAAATTGTTAAAACATTTACAATTAAAATAAATTCAGTAATAAACAATGCAATAACATTAATGTATGTGATGCAATTAAATACTTTGTGAAGGTCTATTATCACCTTATTGTATTTTATTATTTTCCCTTTCCCAACCTCTACTTATACAAGAATAAGTAAATCTTAGTAAGCATTTTCCTTTAGCACATCTTAAAAGGAATTCATTGAATCCCTGTATAAAAGTATCAACTGTTGTCATTTGGAATTACAGAGGTGTGTTTTGTTTTGTTGGTTTGTTGGTATTAGTTCAAAGCATTTATTAGGGGAAGTTACATAGAGAAAGGACTTTAGCATCCTTGTGATGCTTACTTCTTTCCGAATCATACTAGATTGTACCACCTAATGCACTAGGACTGTCAGATTACTGTCCTCCTACGGAAAAGTTTATGAGGATGAGCTCGAGTAGTGGCAGTAGAAAAGCCTTTTAATGCTAGCCTTTTGCTCTCAGATTTCAATGCACGAGTTCAAAGCTCAGATGGGACAGTACTTAACTAAGGATACATTTTGGAAACTCTTTTGGTATAAATTTAGTCATTGGTAACTGGGAAAATAACATTTAGTCCTTCACTGGGGTAGTGTGAAGCCAAAGCACTATACCTATCTATTGATATCCATGATTAATATATGTAGAATCATTTTTATACTTTTTAATTTTAAAGTAGTAAGTCATCTTTCTTTTCTCTCTTTTTACGCTAGCTCTCCAAAATTTAATTACAATGTGTCTCAGAGCAAATGTTCTTTAATTAATTATTTTTAAACTTCATTGAGAGTCTTTGAAAAGACAAGGCTTCCCTTTTTCTCAGTCTCTTTTCTTCTTTCAGTATTAAATCTTCACTGTTTTTCCTGTTTTCTATTTTCTGATTGCCAATTTGATGTATGCTATGAAGACAATTTTATTGTGTCCTCCGTGTCTCTTAATTTGTCCTATTTTTCTTCAGTCTCTTTTCTGCCATTTTTCGTGCTATATTTTGGGTAGTATGTTGAAATCTACCACTAATATAAACTATTATATTTTAACTTTTATAGTTATTACTTGTTTTCCTTCTGTATTCTTTCTTACCTTCTTTTTGGTTTAAACTATCATTTGAGATTTTAATTTTTCTCTCTTTCTCATATCACTGTGTAATCTATCTATACCTATATCACTCTATATATATACTTCTACCTATTTATCACTATTATCTATCGATCGATCTATCTATCTATCTATCTATCTATCTATCTATCTTATATTTTTTGAAGTATCATAATAGGCAGCCAGGCTCATTTCTTTTTTCCTAACAATGTTTTACAGCATAATGCTTATGGCTCTTATTTTCAATTCTGTATTTCAACTTTAATAGCCATTTAATAATAGTTACATTGGATTATGTTGGATAAATTCCATATCTGAATATCTAGGCCTAACTTATTTAAGAAATTACTCATTTATCTTTGTTTATTTCTTATATTTAACCATTTTTAAATGTTGAACTTACATTTGTTTGGCCTTAATTTGTAATTTGCTTCTTCCACATGCTTCCAGGATGCTTCCTACTGGAAATCAATTTAACTTAAGTAATTGGTTTGAGATTGTCCCCAGTCAATAGGCAGTGTCAATCTAAACCAAGTGACCATAAGTGTACAGTTAACATTACAAATTCTTACAGGAGACAGTTTTCAACTTTGAGTTAAGACTCTGACAGGCATATTTCCTATCATTTTACTGTGAATGTATCTCTTTAAGCCCCCTGCACTGTCCCTTCATAATATGTCTTTAGTTTCTCCTAACTTATGAGAACACAGTTCTGTTTCTTATACTTTAGGCTGCTGTGAACTCTAGTATTGTCAATCCCCTTCTGGTAATGACCAGTTTTATCTCATGCGTATGGCCTTCATTTTGTTGTCTCCTTGTTTTTGTCTTTGAAATTTATTTCTGTAAGCTTAGACCAGCAATACATTTAATAGATCATGTGTTGCATTTTGTTCAGCAGGCTAAA
The DNA here is from genome assembly GCF_007565055.1 of Rhinopithecus roxellana. Lineage (NCBI taxonomy): Eukaryota > Metazoa > Chordata > Mammalia > Primates > Cercopithecidae > Rhinopithecus > Rhinopithecus roxellana. The sequence continues at coordinate 65,433,834 of NC_044561.1, read as the reverse complement.
TGTTTTTAAGAGAAACATTCTTTTAGAATTTATAAATTACTGTAACGCCAAAGCAGAACAACTTCTTCCTTTAATTACTTTCCCCTGCCTAAATTTCCAATAAACAATTTTTTAAAAATATAATAATCAGTTTGGAATAATGGAGGGATGGATGGAAGGATGAATGGATGGATGGATCATATATTGCTCATCAGATAAATTTCTCTGAATAAAATAATTTAATTGTATATAATGTTAATTGTATATCCATTATGTTAAATATAACATTATATAAGTTTAATGTATATTATATAGGTATTTATAAATGGCATATATTTGTATTTATATTGTGACATCAGGTATTAGAGTTGTTCATTGATAATCACAAATTTGGTGCCAAAATAATGCTGCCTAACGTTATTAAAATATATTAATTTACTGTTACCACCTTGATAAGACTATTACTATGTCATTGCAGGAAAGAAAATGAATTTAAAATAAAATTCTCAATTTGACCTATTATATTATTTTGTATCATTTAAGTTTTATTGTAAAACCTGACCAAGAAACAGAGTTCCCTGACCACTCTGTAACCTGGACAGCTGCGTATTTCCCCCTGCAGGCTTGAACCCAAGATGGGGTCTTGAACATTCCCAGGCACTGATAAAGTTCTGAGGTTGTTGCTTGAAGCATTGAGAAACTGACCACGTTGCTAAACACATAGAAATTATCCCTGATCCCTGAGCCAAATTCCTTAAACCCTCATATAACCCAGCTAGCCCATTAAGGACATACCTGGATGGAACATCTCTTATCTCACTCTTCATCACAAGGAGGCTAAAGCCCCCTCTCTAAATTCTCCTAATAAATGCTTTGGACTAAATAAAAACAAAAACAAAACAAATCTCTGTAATTCCAGGTGACAACAGTTTCTTATACAGGGATTTGATAAACTTCAAAAATTGTCATATATTAGTTTTTATTGGTATAATTATGACACATGAAGGCAGCTGAAGCATTGTTATCCCTAAACTTAGAGGAAGGAATTGAAAGCATGTAAATCCTAAACAGAAGGATTATGACTCAACCTATGTATTCTTATTTCATTCCAATATTATTTCAGTTCTAATTTCTCTGTTTAATATAACTGAAGTATAAAGGGCCCTATTCTTGATAGAGCCATACTGATGTTTTTGCATTATGTATAGTGGTCAAGTAGCTATTAAACCACAGTGTGGGTGTTTTCAATAGAAAGCACTTCCTTTCACTTTAACAATATAACCTTATTCAAGGAACTGTGACTTTTTTCTGATAAGGAATATTTCATCAAAACAATAATGCTCTCTGTTTCAGTATACTTTGCTTGAGAAGGTTTTGTGTGCAGTTTATGTATTCTATAGACATGTAGGTCTTATAAAAATAAATTATTTCAACATTAAGCTATCCGAGTGCTTAATATTTCTTTTGTCCTCTTTAACTGTGTCAGGTGTCTCAATAATTAAGTGTAAAAGCTTATTGAAAATTCAGCTTCAATTTTCTTTATTTCAAGTCTTGTAAAATTCCTGTAAGGGTATCTCAGGCAGCTGGTCATAGTTTAACAATCTTTGACAGTGATGCAGCAACAAGATCTCCCAGGAAAAAACTTCACAAAAGAACATCCATCCTATTTTAGACAGAAACCAATGGAAATGAGCCAAATTCTAAAATTTAACCCTCCAATGGACACAGACATCAGCCTTCACCCTAGCTATCTCCATGACTACTAGCCTGCAACATCCAGATATTAAAAAAGAAACTGCTGAGAGCATGTTTACTATTGAACACAGTCTGATTACTAAGATTGGAAAATTTAAGCAGCAAACTTGGTATCAGCGGTAGTAGCAGTTTATTTCTTTTCTGTTTTCCCAGTTCACTATTATAATGCATTTCATATTCTCATTGTCCTGCTCTGATTAGGTCAACTGACATCGGGTTGAATAGAAGTGAGGAGGGAAGATGCCATTTTCTTTTTAAAAAATCTCAAGTGAAGCTTTCCTTGTTCCATCAACTAAGATGTTTACTTTACATTTTTTTTGTGAACCTTCTTTATTCAAGAAATTAAAACACGCACCTCTGACTTACTAAAGTTTTTCTTATCTTGACCTTCCTTTCCAAAAGTGCAAATAATTTAAAAGACTTTAACTCCATTCATACCCGTCCAATTTACAGTTATGTCAGATGTTTTAATTCTATATTTGTATTTTAAATCCCTTAAAACGTTTCTGTTTGATACAATGAATATTCATTTATATTAACCTACATATTTACTTGATTTTCAAAGCTGCTTATGTATTTATTGAATCTTCATAACTTGTTGCAATTCAAGCTCCTATCTAGCATTACTTTTATTAGTGTAACAGGCTTGACATTTCTTGCACTATTTATCTTTTGGTAGTGATTATAATTTGGTGGCTCATCTAAAACTATCTTTGTAAGTTCTAATTCTTGAAAGAATTTTTGTGTTACTAGATGGAGATGTTTAGAGAAAAACTTCAGCCTAATTAAATTTAAAGGAGTTTAATTAAGCAACAAACGATTTACGAATCGCACTGCCACCAGGATCACAGCAGATTCAGAGACACTCCAGGAAAGCCATGTGGTGTTAAGACTTCTAGTCAAAAAAAAAAAAAAAAAAAAAAAAAAAAAAATCCAGAGAGAGAGAGAGAGAGAAGTGAGATATAGAAGCAACTGGATTGGTTACAGCTCAGTGTGCGCCTTATTTGAACACAGTTCAAACAGTTGGCTACATTTGATTGGCCACAACTCAGTGATTAGCACAGGTGAGGGCTAGGGTCAGTTTACACTTCCACTTGTTACATTTCACAATGTACAGAAAAACCTTTAGGCTGAACTTAAATATGCAAAGAGTCAGCGTTAGGCTTAACTTGTCTTGGAATACAAGTTACCGTCTTGTTTCTCCATACATGGAACTAACTGACCTAGAGCTTATTTATTTATTTTTTTTCTGCTTCTACTGAAAACTCAGTCATCAGAATATTACCTCATTTGAGCTGATGTAGCTTTTCTCCTACTCTAACCCTGACTTTTAAAATAATGTATCTGTCTTTGATTTTCTGCAGTGTTACTATAAATTATTTGGGAGTCATTTATTTTTATTCTAAAATTTGAGCTCTTCTTTAAATTGGTTGATTATCCCAAGGCTTGGTAGGATAAAATAAAATTATCTCCAAAACACATATGCGGGTAAAAAAAAAAGAAACGTTTAGGTTTTCCAAGCAATAGCTGATAAACTATAATAATGTATCTGATGGACAGCATCTGATAATTTTTTAACTAAAGTTTTGAGGGTATATTTCTGTCTTTAATTTGTTCGGCTCATTATGACTTACATAGTTTTATTTTCTTATTTGCCTGTTTGTCTTAGATTATGTTCAGCATGTTGTACAAAAATAATTACTTACGTAAGTAATTTGATACCTAAGATGTCATTTTCTTACTCCACACATTTTCCTTTTCTCCTACTAGACACTGTGGATGTTAGCAGTCCAGAATCAAGGTTCATTGTTTCTAGGTGCTATAGAGGACGTGCTGAGAAAAAGTCAACACTATTATTTCTAGTGCTGTTGTGTTCTGCATCTGGAGCTGGGTGGGTTTCATCAGGGACTGAATGGCTGGCGATCACTGGAATTCAACCTCAATTCATTCAGCTCTTCAAGTTTGCTGCATGTGGAGCTCTTTATTTACACTTATGAGAACAAAATTGTTTAAAGAGATTTAGCTCATGTGGGTCTAGCCCAGAGGAGAGATGATTAGCCAAGGTTTCCCAGTATGGCTGGCACTGAATTTCAGTTCTTGTTTTACTATCTCCAAATTAGTCCATTACATCTTACTTCAATATCTCAGATAGCTTCACCAGATCACCAAATATATCACGGTGGAAACAATTCAGAGTCACCTGCCTTCTGTAGTTTTCTCTGTTTTTCTAGATTATTCCCCACTTTGATTTTTAAAAATATTGTTTTGATCTTTCTGTTTTTCCTTCAGCAGAACACTCAATCCAAATGAATCAGACTACTATTAACATAGCTTAAAACTTTCATATATTATTATTATTTCCATATCTATTGAGACGATCAAATTTTTCTCTTTGCAGAAATAATGTGGTAAATTGATCAATATTTCTAATATTAAATCAACCTCACATTCTTGTAATAAATCTAACTTATTTTGTTTGTATTTTCAGACACACACACACACTTATGTTGACCTGATTTGCTAATGTTTTATATAAAATATTTTTATTTATGATCTTCAGGAAAATTGTTCTCAAGTTTTCAATTATGATTGTGCCTCTGTTAGGTATTATTATAACAGTTATACTGGCCTCATTTTAATTTGTAGGGTATTTCTTCTTTATTTAAGTTATCTGTAAAAATTTAATTCAAATAATTTTTTTGGTTTAATATAAATCTTCGGCGTATGTGTCATCACCAAATTAATTACTTAGCTCTGCCTGATAGCCTACGCCATGAGAAACTATAAATCATGCGAGAAGCAAGGTACATTAGCTTTAAGAAAGAATATAGTGAGGCTTTTCTGACTCCCAGGCATAAATAGTGATATCTTTAATCACACTTCACAAGAATGTGCTTTTTTACAGTAAACAGTGCTGACTGGGAACCACCTCAACTCTGAAAGAAACTTTCATTTCCGCATTCTTTCCACTTTCACACTTTGCTAGGCATGTAACACTCTTTGAAGTGTCAGACTAGTTTCATTCCTTTGCCACATTTTAACAATTACAGATAAGTAAAAAAACATTTCGACAGCACAGACAAGGTGTTTGACAGATACATCCTTTGAACAGCATTCAGCTAAATAATCTAATCAAGAACATTAGTCTATATCTAGTAGAATCTGACATATTCCACACTGAGGGAGAATTAGAGATTACTTTTCAGTTGTTAACATTTTCCTTTCTTGATGAAGCCATCTGGGACTAGGCTTTTCTTTGTGGGAAGAATTTTGAGAACTAATTCTATAACTTTATTGTAGAATTGTTATAGGTCAAGTTTTTCATTTATCCTTATTCTACTTTAACTTTATTCACTTTAATTGTTAATATTACTGCTATTTCTATTTTTAATAGATTATTGTACTAAATACTTTGTGTAAAGCACGGAAATTTATATGAAATTGAGAGCTTGTCCAATTTATAAAGGTCTAATATCAATTACCTCCTCAATATAACTTTAACATATAATAATTACCAGCAACAAACATGTAGAAATTAAGATTAAAACATAATAATATTTAATATTAGCACCCCAAAAATGAAATATTAGATATAAATCCAACAAAATTTGTACAGAATCTATATGAAGAAAACCACAAGATTCAGATTAAAAAATTCAAATAACTAAATTATCCATGTTTATGGATAGAAAGATAATATTGTCAACATATCAGTTCTTCCCAAATTGATCTATGGACTCAATGAAATCCCATTTAGAATTCCAGCAAGTTATTTTATGCATATCATTAAACTGATTCTAAATTTTATACGGATCCAAAATAGCAAAATGTTGAAGGAGAATAACAAAGTCAGAGGACTGACACTACTCAATCTCAAGTCTTGCTATAAAGCTACAGTAATACAGTGTGCCATTGGCAAAGAATAAAAAACTAGATCAATAGATGAGAATAGAGAGTTCAAAAATAGATCCACATAAATACAGTCCACTTGTCTTTGAAATAAGAGCAAAGGCAATACAAGGAAGCAATGATAATTTTTTCAACAAGTGGTGCTGGAACAATTGGACATCTACATACAAAAATATATATCTAGATAGATCTTACACTCCTCTGAAAAGTTACATAAAACTGGATTACAGACCTAACAAAAATGCAAAACTACAAAACTTCTAGAAGATAATGCAGGAAAAAACCTAAATGATCTTGGGTATAATGATGACTTTTTAGAAACAATCGTAAAGACGGAATACATGAAAAAAATAATTGATAAACTGGATTTTATTAAAATTAAAATGTAAAAATGGTAATTCAAACTTGAACAATCATGAGTTAATTTTTATTAAATAATTGATATTTTGATATAATGTATAGCATGGAAATTATTCTTAGATAGGTATTGAGTCTATTAGTTTTATTTATGTTGAATTTGATATTGGATATGCTCCTGTCCTTGTACTTGACCTTTTGCTTGTTCTCTCTCTGTCTTTTTCGTTCTTTTCTCTCTCTCTCTTTTGTTTTCTCTCTCTCTACTAGGCTACACGAATTCTTTCAACTATAAAAGGCAGTAATCGCTTATGTAGTAATATCCACTCTATTTTCCCCCTTTCCTTTATTTACAGCATAAATGAGAGCTGATTTTATCATGCATATTTGTCCATATAAACATGAAGTATCTCCATAAAAAGTAATTTCATCTATTTAATTTATCTGTTTAATTCGGAGTACAAGGATGGCAACTCTCATACTTTCGTTTTTTTCTTTAGTATCTTATCTATCTGAGATTGGTTCTGAGTAGAAAACAAAACTATGTAGGTTTCATTTGCAAAAAAATGTTCAAACTCACAAGGAATATAAACCAATAAGAGGAATTATATTACAACCAAAGTATATCATAAAAAGCGTACCAACAAAGAAACGTAGGACTTCGGAAGAGGTTATTTTGGTTGCTAAAAATCAGAAGAATTGGCTGTATAAGACTGAAAGATGGGATATTATTTCAGTGGAAAGGTATGCAGTTGATTAATGTTCCAGGCACAATAACAAAAGTGAGGAAAGGCTGAATAATGCAACAGTATAAGTGATATGCAAGAAATGATACACCATTTGAAAGTGTAGTTGGGGAAAAAGAGACAGGATAGTACAGATTAACCTGTTTAGATTTGATTTAGTAGACTGCAGAGTTGACTACTTCTGATCAAGTGAGTAAAGCATTCATTTATTTTGTCTAAAAAAGTTTCTCTGGGTAAGAAAGACGGAAAGAGAAAGAAGACAATGAGGCAGCTAGTTAAGAGGCTATGCAATAGCTCAAGGACGAGCTAGTATACATTTCAACCACATTTATATTAACTTGAAAAATCTTGTGTGTAGCACTGACAAAACAAATGTTTTGAAAGCTGGTAGACTAAATTTAGAATGCAGTCACTCTGAGTTATTTTCTGTTTTAAAGTAGAGGTCAAACACAGTAGCACATAAACAGAACACAGCCTGCAGTTGTTTGGTTTGGTTTGCGTACCGCTACAAAATTGAATATTCCAAAATAAAGATGGTCTTTCTTGTTCATTAACCCACCAACTTTCTATTGCTCTATTTGTGTGCAACTTATAGTATTTATTTACTCAGTGAGGTTTGCTCTGATGAATTAAAAGTGGAACCATTCTCAACCATGTCCTGTGAACCCCTTATAACTTGCTCTACATTTTAAATTACTGTATTATGTTATTATAACTTTTTATATATTTTAATAATTATTGTATCAGAAGAAATTAAAAGTATTTTATTGAGATCTAGGTATATCTTGTTCAATTTTAATTTGTTTTTCTTAGCACTTATCACATAATAAATATGATAGTATGATTATAAAAAATTTTATTGCCTGTATTCTCTTTCTCCAACATATCCTAGGAGAAAAATTTCACAAGGGAAGACTCTTTGCTTTGGTCACTGGTACATAGTGCTCAAAATTTTGCCTGCCATTGAAGATCTCTGAAAAACATTCATTGAATGTGGCTCATATAATAATAACAGTTAATGTTAATATGGTGTTTAAAATTTTCCATGTATAATGTAATAATATTATATATAGGCTTATACGATGTGAGTCAAAACCCTGTGATGTCAGTACTAATAGTGACCTCACAGTTATTATTTGTAGGGCTGGGCTCAAAGTCTATTAAATTTCTCACCTCTCATTGAAATGTTTATCGTATGTCCTGTTTCAAATTTGAGATAAAATATTAGAAAAGTGAATGGCATTTTTCACGCTACAGAAGATATTTCAGGTTTTAGTAGACTTGCTATCTTCTTGCAAACAAACTTTCTGTCAAATATTAAGTGGATTACAGGTGGATAGAGGTGGTACCTTGTATTTTCTCTCATCTTATTTTGACAAGACATAATATTTCCACTGTTAATTCACATTAACTATTTTTAACTACTTATAAGTTATACCGAATATGGATAGGTAGTAAGAGAAATGAGACCATTTCCCTGTTTCTTAGGAACATATTATATACATTACATACAAGAAAAAAATTAAACACACATTCTCAATTTTCAATTTGTATTTGGATGTTTTGTTTCCATTAAATTTCAATTTAAAGAGTATATAGAGATACAAGTAGGATTATTTAGCATTCTTTTTTTTTTTGTTTGTTTGAGGGACTTTTGGCCCTATATTTGTTCAGGAGGAAATTATGTCAACTGCACATGCCCTAGGCTATATTTTGGCTGTATATTCATCAGAGTAGCAGAGCTGCAAATTTTTTTTTTATTTCAAATTTTGCAGAAGTTTGCCTGAAACTGTCTAAGATCTTTACAGTCTACTGGTACTGCAAATGACTCTAGAGAAATCCAAGTCCAATCTGATTTTTCTTTTCAATTACTTGGACGAACTTTGGGTTTATTATCAAAATGAGGACATATGGAAGTTAAAAAACATAATTTATATTAATTTTAGACATGTATGTACTAAAACTTTTCCGTGAAATTTTGATATATTGTTATTACGCTACTTACAAATTACATAAATCTGTTTTACAAAGGAAGAGGTTCAAATATTTTTTTCATTATTTTCACAGTTCCATAAAAGGTAATACGATTTGTTTCTGTTTTCACGATTATGGATCAATTATTTTTGATAAAAGATTCTATCTTCCAATTTATAAACTCATACTTTATTTTCATCTTTCTTGTGCCTTATCTACTCTGCATTCTTGTATGTCTACTTTATAATCTTCCTTTATTAAAGTGATTTATTCTTCCTTTTAAATTTCTTCTATAATATTTAGTAACAATTCTCCTTTGCCAGAACAGCATTTATGTGAAGTGGTTTTTTTTTTTTCTTTTCTTTTCTTTTTTTTTTGAGACGGAATCTCGCTCTGCCGCCCAGGCTGGATTGCCGTGGCGCGATCTGGGCTCACTGCAAGCTCCGCCTTCCGGGTTCCCGCCATTCTCCTGCCGCAGCCTCTAGAGTAGCTGGGACTACAGGCGCCCGCCACCGCACCTGGCTAATTTCTTTTTCCTTTTTTTTTTTTTTTTTTTTTTTTTTTTTTTGTATTTTTAGTAGAGACGGAGTTTCACCATGTTAGCCAGAATGGTCTCGATCTCTTGACCTCGTGATCCGCCTGCCTCGGCCTCCCAAAGTGCTGGGTTTACAGGCGTGAGCCACCGAGCCTGGCCGTGAAGAGTTTTTTTTTAAAGTAAGTTATCTTTCTTTTAACCTCTTTTCATGTTACAGTGTATGTTTCTCGGGTGGTCTAATTCTCGTTAATAATAACTGATTATTTTATGATGACTCCTCAAGAATGTAAACTCAGAATTTTGTATAATCCAGCAATTCCTCTTCTGGGTGTATACTCAAAAGGATTGAAAGCAGAAAATCAGAGAGATATTTGTCCAGAAATATTCATAGCAACATTATTCACACTAGCCAAAAGGTAGAAACCATAATGCTCATTGAAAGATAAACGGAAACCAAACCTGGTACACACATAAAATGAAATACTATTCTGCCTTTAAAACAAAGAAAATTCTGCTATGTCACAACATGAATGAATCTTGAAGAAACTGTGTTTAGTAAAATAAGTCAGACACAACATGAGAAATATTACTATTATTCAATTTATATAAGCAACCTAGAGTGGTCACATTTGTAGAGAAAGAACGTGCAGAGATGGGGAAATGGGACATTTTTGTTTAATGAGAATAGAGTTTCAATTGGAAAGATTAAAATGTTCTGGAGATGGATAATGATGATAGTTGCACAACAATGTGAGTGTCTGTAATGCTACAAAACTGCACTCTTAAACATGATTAAAATGGTAAATTTTATGTTTCATATATTTTATCACAATAAAATAATCATTTATTATTAAATAATTGATTTCCTGGACAAGATATTTCTCAATGAAAAAGTGATGACGGAGAAGACTACCGAGTTTTCCAGGGTAACTTATTTGCCTTAATTAATTTGTATTCTAGAACAGTTTCACATTTGTAGAAAATCTTGCAAAGCTAGTTCAGTGAGGTCTCATATACCCCACTCCGGTTTCCACTCTTATTAACATTTTATATTAGCACAATACATTCACTACGCTGTTGATACATTGTGATAAATCAAAGTACATGCTTAAATTTCCTCAGTTTTACCTAATGGTCTTTTTCTGCCCAGTATTCTTTCAAGGATATCAAATTACATTTAAGTCATCACGTTTTCTTAGACATTTCTAGACTGTGGCAGTCTCTCATACTTTCCTTGCTTTATGTGACTTGAGAGTTTTGACGAATACTGGTTAGATATTGTGTAGACTGTTCATCAATTAGGGTTCCTCTGATATTTTCCTCAATATTAGATTGGGATTAGGAGTTCTTGGATGGAAGACCACACAGGTAAAATGCCATTCTGATTACACCGTAATAAGGGTGTATGCTATCATGATGACATCACTGATGATGTTAACCTTGGTCACCTGGCTGAGATAGTGTTTGTCAGGTTTCTTCACTGTGTAGTTATTTTCTTGAAGCTCCACTTTCCTACAGTGCTCTTTGAAAGAAATCAGGACACACTTAAGGGGTTGAGAATTATGGTCCACGTATTTAAGGATGGTGTATATAAGTACATTTCTTGAAATTCATCTTGTGTAACTGTAATTTTGTAACCTTTGACCAACATCTTCCCATTTCCTATTTCCCCCAACTACTAGTAATACTTTTAATACTTTAAATTTTTATATCTTTGTCTATATTCTATCCTGAGATCCTTGAAACTCCTAAATTATTTTAATGCATTGTTTGTGCTGCAGTTTTGCAAATATTAATAAAAGTATAGTGTCATGTACCCATCATTTCAGTTTAATACAGAACAGTTTCACTGCCCTAAGCAATCCCCTATGCTTCACCATTCAAGCCCCCTGTCTTCTTCTCTAAACCCATGGCAAACACTGATTTCTTTTCTGTCTCTATAATTTTCCAGATTTCCACATAAACATAGTTATGAGATCTAATGTGCAACAATGTGGCTATAGTTAACAACACTGCATTTCAAATTTGAAATGTATGTACAATCATGACTTCTGTAAATTATAACTTAATATGTCTTAGAATTGAAGGTCAAAAAAAAAACCCCCTGATTTTTTTCTAGTTCTTAAAAATAAGGATATTTTGAGTCAACATTTTAAAATATTTCTTACACTTTAAATTTATTTTTCTCTATTTTACCAGCTATCAATCCAATCATTTGTGTATTTTTTAGCTCATTCTTTTAGCAGTATTGGTAAACTTGCTCAATTTATTATTTTTAAGTCCCTCTTCAAATTTCTGAAATTAGTTCCACTATTAGTTCAAACTATTTTTCTGTCTTGTTTGTTTCTTATTAAAGTACTGACAACCATCATGTTGTGACCTCTCCAACAACCCACTTTGCATTTAATAGCACTATTTTCTAAATAATTTGATCTGTTACATAGCTTTAAGAACAAGGATATTTAAATGGAATTTAGGGACAGCATCCTAATACTGAGATTATAGTTTTAATTCTGTTTTACTTCTTAGCCATTAAAAAATTGTGTCTTTTTCTAAGGCTAGAAACAGTATAGTAGGCTAAAAAATGCCTCCCCAAGGTTGGTCTTAAACCATACAGCATGAGACTGCATTATCATACTGAGTAAAAGGAACTCTATGCCTGTCATTATATTAAGGACCTTGAATGGGGAGTTGACCCTGGATTATCCCAGTAGGCCCAATATAAGCACGAGTGTTCTTGATAAAGGTAGACAAAACTATCAGAGTGTCAAAGAGGAGAGTGTCAAAGATAAAGAGTGGAGTTATGAGTGGCGTGCTTTGAAGATGAAGTAAGGTGTCACAGAACAAAGAATGCAGGTAGCTTTTAGAAGCTGAAAAATGTAAGAAAATGTAATCTAGAGTCTCCAGAGAAAATGCAGTTCTGAGGACACCCTGATATGAACCAATGTGATACATGTCAGATTTCTGTCTTCTAGAACCATAAGATAATAATTTTTTGCTGTTTTAAGCCATTACGTTTGTAATCATTTGCTAACAGCAGTAATAGGAAAGCAATATATATGCCATGATTTAATTTTCCATGTTTTCTTATGTAGTATAATAAAAATTGGATCTAATATTTTCTTTCTTTTTTGAAATACACTGTTATATTAAAGAAGATAGTGCACAGGTATTTAAATGTTATTCCTTGTACTTAAATGTAAAAACATATATATACATATATACATACATATATAAACATATGCATACATATATATGTCTATACACATACATACATACATACATATATGTATGTTATGTGTATATATATTTAATTTCTTTTGTTAACTCACTGAGATCCAATTTCCAGGTGCTTTCTAACAAAAATGTGTCATAAAATTAGTAAATGCCTGGAAGTCTTAGAAGAGGAACTTCAAAGTGTCTTCTTTTATAATGACATTAGCTCTTAAAATAATTAGAGAGGAGCTAAACATGGGAAGATTTAAAAAACATGATATTTTTAAAAAGTCTGCCCTCTAAATTTAGAAAAATAATATATACGGTCTAGGCATTGAAGAACATAATGGTGCAATACATTCATAACATGATTTTCTGCTTGCAGTTCTTCTAAATTGTAAATTCATGTTTCACTGTATCAATTAACATTTCAACAGAAAATGTGTTCAAATGTATTTTGTTAACTACAAATCTTATTAATTTGAATGTGTTTAGATGAGATATGCTACCTAGGAAAGAGTCCTCTAGCATAAGCAAGTTGACAGTAGTAGAATATTTTATAAATCTTCGACAGTTTATCTAAATGTTCACATCACAGCAGTGTCCCCACTGATAAATTCCTTTTCAATTCCTATTTTGCCACATGGCTATATTCTCATTCTTACAATAAAGTAAGATATTTATTTTCATGAATCAATATTTTATATATATGTGTGTGTGTGTAATCATTTGAATGCAATTGACTGTCATCTCATGTTTGACCTTAACCTATAATTTTTGTGAGTATCTATATGGTAGTATATTGTCCATGGTACCTTATTCACAAGAACTGCATGAAATACGTCACATTCTTAAATTTGTCCTTCTGGATTTCTGGCAACATTTATATCATATCCTCTATTAGATAAGGTTATCTGACTTTGGAAAACAGAACCACCTTTTAGGAAGTTCTAATAAAAGAGTGAGAAGTTATTAAAAGAATGTAATAGTTTTTCATGGGTCCAAATTGAGAAATTAATAACCATTAAAAAGAATATATGTACAGTGATGTGTCACTTAAAAATAGAATACACTCTGAGAAGTGTCTCATGAGGTGATTTTTATCATTGTGCTAATATCACAGAGTATACTTACACCAACTTAGATGGTAGGGCCTACAACAATCCAAGCTATGTGTTATATTCCTTTTCTTTTAGGTTACAAATCTGTATGGCATGTGATTCTACTGAACACTGTAGGCAGTTGTAACACAGTGATAAGTATTTGTGTATCCAAACATGTATAAACATAGAGAATGCAGAGTAAAAATAGAGTATTATTTTCTTATAAAACCATTATGGTATACAAGGTCCATTGTTGACTGAAATGTCATCTGACGGATAACTGTATGTATATTGCAAATATGTAACTAATAACATAAAGTGTAAGGGCTTATCAAAGCCTTTTTTGAAAAACATTCATTGATCAGGTCACTTAAAAATAGCCATCTAAAATTCCATATATCTTTTCTAAAAATTCTCATTCTCAGGTAAAAAAGTCCCACTGGTCCATCATGGACATTATGGAAAACTGGCAAATACGCCTCTTCTGTTACTATGTGTGTATTGGGGTTGGGTGAAGGGTGTGGCGTCCTCACTGACTGTCTCACACGAATCACGTGGAAATGGAAGGAAAAAAAAAATAAAAGAATAGTTCTAAAAGAAAAAATAACAGCATTATGATGTATCTACTAGGTATACATTCAAGATTTGTTGATTCTTAAAACTGAGCTCTCTGGTAACTCACCTAAATAGGTGTTGAATTTCATTCAAACTTGATAGTGTTCTTTTACTTAATTTCCCATTCTTTATCCTTTGGTAATCTTGTTTTTTACTTTCTAATATCTTGAGCTGCTTCATGGAAAAAGCCAATGAAAGTGAACGATTCCCCTTAAACCTCATTTTATGTAATCTCATCTTTTCTGCTTGCCAGAGATGAATTTTCCTTGTACATATTTCATCATTCTCAGCCACTAGACTGATGTTATTTTTCCCCAGGTAATTTTGCTACCTAATTTACTTTACATATATGTAAAACTATCTTATAGATGAGTGAATAATAAATTACTATAATCCCATTCTTTAGCATCTCTTCCTACTAGGTCTATTCAGTCACTTCATCATATTAGCTTCTTTTAAGGACAGGGAAGGTAGAGGAAAATTACTGTAGAAAGTGATTGCATGTAATTTTCTTCTTGGGATTCTTTGCTAAATTGAAATTTAGATGTATATATTACAAATTCTGTCTTCATGATTCTACTGCACCTACCCTATTTTCACCTAAGGAAATTAGTTTCCCTTAGTTTTACCTGCCAACTAGTTCTGGAAGGTACCAATATTCCAATTTATGCATACTCAAAACAAGTCTTCGGCATCCTTTAATTCACAGCTCTTCTTCTTCTTCTCACTGCTTTCTGTCTCTGGCGCTTGTGAGACTGATAGGTTGCAATGCCCAAAGAGTGCTGTAGTGAATATGCACTTTTATATACATTCATACTTCACCCCAAGAATAGGCCAAAAAATCCCTAATTGCTTTCACAAATATTGAAATTACTTCATTTAATAAGCCAGTATTCAAGACTTTCCTTTAGCTAAAAGAAATTGCAGTGAAAAATAACATTCAAGTACTGCACAGTGTGAAACACATCACAAGTCCCTTTGCAGGCCACCTCTTGGCAGGCTTTTAGTATTTCTCCACTTGGCAAAGGAGAACTCACCCACCCCTCATGCCACCATCACTGAGAGTCTCAGGTCTTTCTGGCCATCCCTTAGAATGTGGGCCAAACTAACTGTACACCAGAAGAAGGAAGAAGGTCTTTTTTTTTTTTTTCTTCTCTCTCCAGCCTGTGGTCTCCTTCCCACAGCAGGATTTTAGGTAATAAATTTTCATATTCCACAAAAGACTGTCTGTTGGAGAATCCACACCTTCAGGGAAACAACCCACATTTGCCCAAAGAAATGTAGTCAATTCTGATGACCACAAAAAGGACAATCATCAGTAAGGCATTTCTCAAACTCTGGGCTATTTAAAATACGTCAGGTGAGATTTAACATATAATCTTACTTATCAAAAGTAAATATATATTTTATACAATCTTTCCTCTAGATTAAATAAAAATCCTTTTTGCTCTATTTTCAATACTTTCTATCCAAGCTTGGTATATGCAATGAGTTGTGCAAATGCATTCATACCATCGAAACACAGTATAGTTTATAAGAATATGATAATATAAATCAACATTGAAAAATAATACATGGTTTCTAAAAGAATATTATGTGCAGAAGTTTCTCAAACTTCTACAAGTTTATCAAACAGAAAAATCAGCTTATTAGTTTAAATATTTGCATTTTCATTATTTTGCTCAAATTTTTCAGAAGAGCAATGTGTACAATGTCATTCACAATTGTATCAGAAAAGTTAAAGCATATAGCTAAGTTTTAGAATGAGAGTAACAAATATATTTTTAATTCCTCTGTAGATTCTCATCAAATATTTGGCATTGAGAATTAAACAATTTATTTTCCTATGCACTAAAAATATAAAAATGAAGAGAATAAGACAATAAGTCAAAATTTCCCAACAAGTAGCAATTTATACATAATGTAGTATAAATACTACATCAAATATTGTAATACAAAATATTTTAGGAGTCTACTTTAGGAATTCTTGTGGAACCTTCTTAGACATACCTTAAGTTCATTTTAGGATTCAGACACATCTGGAGAGGATTGTTCTTTAGTCTCCTTTCAGGGAGAACTCAGGAGTTTTCTAAGAAAAAGGAAAATAGAGTGAAGAAATTTTGAAGAGTTCATGATGGCTGCCTGTTGCCAGTTTGGATGCTTTCATTATGCCTACGTTTTAAGGACAAACACTGCAAATCAAAGTCAAACCAAAGGTGATGTTTTATTAATGACATATAACAAAGGTTATTAGATTAGGAGGGTGTTAAGGTTTTAATCTGTTGAAACTTGCATGATTGAGGTGAGCTGTTCCTAAGAGGAGAGCACAGCCAATGTGAAGTGTCAGCAGAGGCAACGGTGGCTTCATCAATTTTCAAGATATATATGCATACAGTAATGGGGAGACTAGGCAAGTATAACACCTGAGAAATTTGCACAGTACACAGGCTCTGGCCACATATCAATTGGACCCATATCCTGAATCCATAACATTATCAGTATGATCTTGAATAAGCCCCAATTTTTTTAATCTATACAGTAATGTAAATTATTGATAGAAACTGTATCTCAGAGCTGTTATTAGGAGATTCTGGCAAAGTATTGAACACAGTGACTGATACATAGTAAGTATAGTAAGTTCTCTGCAAATGTTTTGTCATTAATTTTTCTCCATTTCCACGAGTGCCCTTGGAAACAGTCAGTGTCATTGTGACAGTGACTAGTGTCGTCAACATTGGTGTTGCATCAAATGATGAACATCTGTTCAAAATTTAATGACTTTGGGCCTTCACCAACATGCCTTCACAGAAGTCTGGGTTGCAGATATAATTGTGGCAACTGAGATCACAATAAGAAGGGCAGAGAAAGAAATAAGTAAAAGTAAAGGGAGTAATTCTTCAATTCAAACATACTACTTCCTTTAGAGGTCTAATCCAATGTATGTTATATTTGTGTTTTTATTTGTTTATTTTCAAAACTAACATTTTGCCCGAAAACACATATACTATTTTTGCCTCTGTTTCTTAGTTTATCATTTGACTCTATTTGAGATTTAAGAAGTTTGTTTTTTAATTTATGGATACATAATGGTTGTATATACTTATAAAATATATACGATATTTTGGAAGAAGTATAAAATGTGTAATGATCAAATCAGGGTAATTGGGATATCTGTCACTGTAAACATTTATCTTTTTGGGGGGAACATCTCAAATCCTCTCAGATATTATGAAATATACAATAAATTATTGTTAACTATGGTTGCTCAATGGTGCTAACATATGTGTTACCCCAATTTCCGTATAAATTTAGAATGTGTAATAAAAGATGCCATTACGTCCTCTTACTTGAGGACTAGTTACTGCTTCTCTTAAGAAAATGTATGTAATGGGGCCTATCTGCTTGCATATATAAAAGGGTAAAATTGCCAACACAAAGTACAGACAAGACGAATTCACAGCTGAATTATATTAGACATTTGAAAAAGAACGGATACCAATCCTGTTGATACCATTCTGTAAGACAGAGAAAGACGAAATCTTTCTAATATCATTCTATGAAGTCAGTATTACCCTAATACCAAAACCAGGAAAGGACAAAACAAAAAAAGAATACCAATATCCTTGATGAATATAGATGGAAAATCTTTAAGAAAATACCAGCTAACTGGATCCAACAGCGTATCAAAAAGATAATCCACCATTATCAAGTGGGTTTCACACCAGGCAGCCCACAGTCAGCAGTCAGCAAAACAGCGTGGTACTGATATAAAAAATAGGCACATAGACATTGATCAATGGAACCGAATAGGGAACCCAGAAATAAACCCAAATACTTAGAGCCAGCTGATCTTCGACAAGGCAAACAAAGACATAAAGTGGGGAAACAACACCCTGTTCAACAAATGGTACTGGAATAATTGGAAAGTCACATGTAGAAGGACAAAACTGGATCCTCATTTCTCACCTTATATAAAAATCAACTCAAGATGGATCAAGGACTTAAATCTAAGATCTGAAACCATAAAAATTCTAGAAGATAACATTGGAAAATCCTTCTAGACATTGGATTAGGCAAAGACTTCATGACCAAGAACCCAAAAGCAAATGCAGCAAAACTAAAAATAAATGGATGAGGCTTAATTAAACTAAAAGGCTTCTGCACAGCACAAGAAACAATCAGCAGAGTAAACAGACAACCCACATATTGGGAGAAAAACTTGGCAATCTATACATCTGTTAAAGAACTAATATCCAGAATGTAAAGTAACTCAAATCAGCAAGATAAAAACAATCTCATCATAAAGCGGGTAAAGGACGTGAATAGACAATTCTCAAAAGAAGATACACAAATGGCAACAAACATGAAGAAATACTCAACATCACTAATGATCAAAGAAATGCAAGTCAAAACCACAGTGCAAGCCGGGTGCAGTGGCTCACGCTTGTAATCCCAGCACTTTGGAAGGCTGAGGTGGGTGGATCTTTTGAGGTTAGGATTTCCAGACCAGACTGGCCAACATGGTAAAACCTAAGCTCTACTAAAAATACAAAAATTATCTGGGTGTGGTGTCCCATACCTGTAATCCCAGCTACTTGGGAGCCTGAGGCAGGAGAATTGATTGAACCCAGGAGGCGGACATCACATCACTGCACTCCACCCTGGGTGACAGAGTGAGACTCCGTGTCAAAAAAGAAACCAACAGGCCGGGCGCGGTGGCTCACGCCTGTAATTTCAGCACTTTGGGAGGCCGAGGCAGGCGGATCACGAGGTCAGAGGTCAGGAGTTCGAGACCATCCTGGCTAACACGGTGAAACCCCGTTTCTACTAAAAATACAAAAGCAGAATTAGCCGGGCGTGGTGGCGGACGCCTGTAGTCTCAGCTACTCCAGAGGCTGAGGCAGGAGAATGGCGGGAAGCCAGGGGGCGGAGCTTGCAGTGAGCCCACATCATGCCACTGCACTCCAGTCTGGGCGACAGAGCGAGACTCCGTCTCAAAAAAAAAAAAAAAAAAAAAAAAAAAAAAAATAGAAAAGAAAAAGAAAGAGAAACCAACAATGCAATATCACCTTACTCCTGAAAGAATGACCATAAAAAAAAATTTTTGTTTAAATAGTAGATGTTGGTGGGGATGTGGTGAAAAGGGAGCACTTTTATACTGCCTGTAGGAATGTAAAGTAGTACAAACACTATGGAAAACAGTGTGTAGATTTCTTAAAGAACGAAAAACAGAACTACCATTTGATTCAGCAATCCCTCTCCTGGGTGCCTACCCACAGGAAAAGAAGTCATTATACAAAAAAGATACTTGCACACGCATGTTTATAGCAGCACAATTCATAATTGTAAAAGTATAGAAGTAAACCAAATGCCCATTAACCAACAAGTGTTATATAAAATGGAAATATATATATTTATATCATTATATATCATATATATCATAAATACATATCATAAATATATATTTATATCATAAAATATATATTTATATATAAAGGAATAATACTCAGCTACAAAAAGGAATGAAATAATGGCATTCACAGCAATCTGGCTGGAATTGGAGATCATTATTGTAAGTGAAGTATCTCAGGAATGGAAAACCAAAGTTCGTATATTCTCACTCACAAGTGGGAGCTGAGCTTTGAGGGTGCAAAGGCGTACGAATGATATAGTGGACTTTGTGGACTCGGGGGAAAGGGAGGGAGGGAAGTGAGGGATAAAACACTACTAATTGGAGACAGTGTACATTGCTTGGGTGATGGGTGCACCAAAATCTCAGCAATCACCACTAGATAACTTATTTATGTAACCATACACCACCTCTTCCCAAAAAACCCATTGAATTTTTTTAAAAAGTATGTTTTGTGTAAACACTTCTTAGAGGATTATTAAAAATCAAATAGTTATGAGTCTCATGATAAACATCTTTCTATTTTAAAATGTCAAATACTTCAGTTTTAAAAATGCTTTATAACTCAAAAATCATTTTTTCAAATATTAAATATATTGTGAGAAATGAGATAGCTATTATAATTCTAGAAATTAAAAACACAGAAACATTTGCAGTTAAGACTTTTTAAGTTGAGTGTAGTATTTGGCAATAGGATGAGAAATAAAGTGATGGAAAGTTATAGGACACAGAATAGAGAAAAGTTTAATAAATTTCAGGAGGGTTAGATAACTCACTAAAATAAAGTATCAAATAACAAGTAGTACAGAAAGATTATTTAGGTATCAATACGTTTTCAACTTTAAAAATGGCTTCTATACTCCAGATGAGAATGCAATCTGGCTTAATCCTTGGTTTTAGCCTTGTAATACCCTGAACAGAGAAGCGGTTACATGCTGCCTGACTTCTGATCTATAAAAACTGTGACATAATAAATGGGGGTGTTGTTATAACTCATGAAAAATAAATCCTAAAATTTAAACAAGTGAAAATATGACATTTTAAATGGTAGATATTATTTAAAAGCAGTTGTAATTGTTAATTTCAATTGGTAGACTTGTAGCGAATGCACATATATTTTACTTAAAGTTTTGCAGTTATGTAGTCTATTTTCAAACTTTGAGTACAATTTTCAAGGTGGAAAAAATGTAACTGACCAGTAATGACTAGCACTCATATTTACTTAGTTAAATGGGTGCTTATTTTGAGATTTTAAAACATATATTTTTTAAAAAATGGATGAATTAGCCAACTTTTTAAATTTTTCTTAAATATTTTAAAATATGATTGACCTGTACTTTTCATAACTTCATTGTATTTTATAAGGAAGGTAGTTAAATATAAATAAACTCTGAAATAAGTTTATGCTCACATCCATTAAATCAGACTACCCATTTTTTTAAATATACATATATTCATTACTTTTATTTGTGCAGTCTTGCAAATTTGAGTTAATATAATAAAATTATATCTTAAGATATCATCTAAAACATTTTAAATGCTTCTAAAAATGTTTAACAAGATTCTACTTCTAAATACATTCATTCATCTATTCATTGGACTAATATTTCTTAGGAACCTGTTGTATACCAGGACTGCTTTTAGAAGCTGGAACTATGTATAGCAGAGTACAGAAACAAACCCCTGCTTTCACTGAGTTTACAATCTAGTGAGATAGATAATAAACAATAAACAAATTAAGAAATACAGGTTTTCAGGAGTTAAAGTTGTTGTGGAAAAAAGAAATCAGACTAAGATGAAGAGAGTGAAGGCAGCTGTTAATGACAGGTGGTCATTAAGTCTTCTTTGAGGAGATCATATTTTAAGAAAAGAGCTGAATAAGTGGAAGAACTCATGTACATGCAAGTGCACTATTTGTGAGACTTAACCCATACAATAGAGCATATTGCTACTTTCCTGATGCACAGATTTTAAAATTGATTGAAATAACTTTGGAACATATGAGGTCTAAAGTTCAAGGACAGGTAGACTAGTTCTTAGCTAAAGGTTCTTCCTGCTAAAATTATATTCCTGTCCAGCTGAGCTTACTTTTAAACAAACAAGCAAACAAAAAGCTAAATACATGAAGCTGATTTTTATTTTAAAAATATTGAAGTTTGGAAGTGATTAATGGAATTATTATCAATAAAACAAGCATTCAAATCTGTTTTCATTTTGGTGCTTTTGTACTTTTTCTAGGTTTGGATGAGTTCAAATAACAATTTATATTTTAATCAAATTTCATATTAGTAATAGATATCTTGGTCCACGACAAAATTGGAATTAGGATTTTCACATGAAATTATTTCATAATTTTAATCTAATGTTTGATTTGATTTGATTGGCTGCATATCCTTTTTTTCTTTGCTTAAAAACATCTTGATTCCAAATTTCAGCTTTCTTTTTTTTTTTTTTTTTTTTTTTTGGCTGAGCACAGGGGATTTTATTGATGGTACACGACAAGGTGGGGCTCCCTAGGCCCCTCCCCTCTTCAAGGGGTCTACATGGAAACTGTGAGGGGAGATTCAGTGTGGCGGGGGACTGAGTGTGGCAGGGACTCCCCAGCAGTGAGGGCCTCTCTCTTCCTCTTGTGCTCTCGCTGGGGCTGGTGGTCCAGGGGTCTTACTCCTTGGAGGCCATGTGGGCCATGAGGTCCACCACCCTGTTGCTGTAGCCAAATTCGTTGTCATACCAGGAAATGAGCTTGACAAAGTTGTCGTTGAGGGCAATGCCAGCCCCAGCGTCGAAGGTGGAAGAGTGGGTGTCGCTGTTGAAGTCGGAGGAGACCACCTGGTGGTGCTCAGTGTAGCCCAGGATGCCCTTGAAGGGGCCCTCCGACGCCTGCTTCACCACCTTCTTGATGTCATCATATTTGGCAGGTTTTTCCAGACGGCAGGTCAGGTCCACCACTGACACGTTGGCAGTGGGGACACGGAAGGCCATGCCAGTGAGCTTCCCGTTCAGCTCAGGGATGACCTTGCCCACAGCCTTGGCAGCGCCAGTAGAGGCAGGAATGATGTTCTGGAGAGCACCGTGGCCATCACGCCACAGTTTCCCAGAGGGGCCATCCACAGTCTTCTGGGTGGCAGTGATGGCATGGACTGTGGTCATGAGTCCTTCCACGATACCAAAGTTGTCATGGATGACCTTGGCCAGGGGTGCTAAGCAGTTGGTGGTGCAGGAGGCTTTGCTGACGATCTTGAGGCTGTTGTCGTACTTCTCATGGTTCACACCCATGACGAACATGGGGGCGTCAGCAGAGGGGGCAGAGATGATGACTCTTTTGGCTCCCCGCTGCAAATGAGCCCCAGCCTTCTCCGTGGTGGTGAAGACGCCAGTGGACTCCATGACGTACTCAGCGCCAGCATCGCCCCACTTGATTTTGGAGGGATCTCGCTCCTGGAAGATGGTGATGGGGCTTCCATTGATGACAAGCTTCCCGTTCTCAGCCTTCACGGTGCCATGGAACTTGCCATGGGTGGAATCATACTGGAACATGTAAACCATGTAGTTGAGATCAATGAAGGGGTCATTGATGGCAACAATATCCACTTTACCAGAGTTAAAAGCAGCCCTGGTGACCAGGCGCCCAATACGACCAAATCCGTTGACTCCGACCTTCACCTTCCCCATGGTGTCTCAGGGATGCGCTGGCGATGCAAAAGAAGATGCGGCTGACTCTCGAACAGGAGGAGCAGAGAGCCCCAAATTTCAGCTTTCACAGGAAAAAAATATCAAAATACTATTTTCATGTTGGCTTAAAGAACACAACTAATATCTGAAATTTAAAAATCCAAATAACAAAAGATAGTATTCATTTAAAAAATTCCAACACCAGTCGGCCTTAGCCTGCTCTGTTTGATAAGTAACTTGTATACAAGTTTACAAAGAAAACATTAATGTATATTTTAGACTGAATGATTGTCAGAATATAGAGACATTCATTGGCAGAAATGAAAGTCATCAGGTTTGGTGACTTAACAATAAAACAAAAACGTCATAACAACAAGCATTTCTTGTAATTTTTCATTGTGCTAGCATGTTTATAAAATCATTTCATGCTTTAATCCATATGGTTCTAATAATAAATTTATGAGAAGTACTCTAATTATTTTCATTTTACTGATGAAAAACTAGTGATCTAGAAATGCTGATAACATGCCAGAGATCAAATAAGTAATTCATGGCCAAGCTGGGCTTCCAACCAAGGCAGTCTCTTTCCAAAACCTGTGGAAAATGGTTTCTCTTGATGCCAGAATGAGAAAGTATTTGTGAGAAAAAAGGCATGTGTACAAATCAGTGGAAGAGCCAGAAAACACAATGGAAAAAAAAAAAAAAAAGTGGGGGAGGCCTGGAATTAAATAATTTGTCTATTATAGTATGGTTGTATATTGCCTTGTGGGTCAGTAAATATGAAACAAAAAAATGCAAAAGAATTAGACTTGTAAGGGTCTTAGACATGTAAGGGTCTGAAGACTTGTAATTTGACTTGTAAGGGTCTTAGAACTGCTTATTGCACCACCATTAATTACACGGCTTAGACTTGTAAGGGTCTTAGAACTGCCTATTGCACCATTGTTAATTATACAGCCGGGCAAGTTAAATGGAGGAGGTTTGTAAAATTAGGTGACCGTACATTCAATACAAATTTAGATGTAAAGTCCTTTACATGGAGCTAAGTTTTTTGTTTGTTTTCGTTTCTTTCATTTTTTTAAACAAAGATGGTTCATTCTCTGTAGAGATTGTCGAAAATTGCCAATGTTGACCACATTTTAAGTCGTCATGACTGGGTATTGGGAAAGGTTTTGAATTAGCAATACTTGTGCCTCAGATAAACCTCATCAGCTACAATATTTCTGCTGCACAAAGCTGGAGCTAAGTTTTTACACAGTATAATCACCTAGTAGCCAAATGGAAGAGGATAAGGAAAACTTTAAAATCTATAATTAGGGGTCTTTCGTTTTTATCTCTAAGGAAAAACTGGAAATAAGAGAACTAGGACGAAACAACACTAATTGGGATTTTTCCCAGATGTTCTTTTTATTCCAGGAACTGGCATGAACTGCTTGAGACTTGAAAACAAGTTTTTCTCAAAGCTTAAAATAGGAAATAACAGTAATATAGGTAAGGATCATTCTAAAGTAGTCTATACTACTTCCATCATGGATTCATGAGAACAGGAGAAGAAAACTGATTAACATTAAGATTCTAGAACCTAGAACAGCAGCTCACAAATCTTTTGGTGTCAGAACCCTTTTATATCCTTAAATATTATTAATGAATCCACATGTCATTTTTGTGTATAGCTGTCAAAATTTATGGTATTAGGAATTCAAACTGAGCAATATTTAAACTTAGTTATTCTATTCCAGTTATTAATTAACTATAACTACACATGATAGCAAAAATAACTTATTTAAAAGATTAGACTTTCCCGAACAAAAATGTTTATTGAGAATAGTGGCTTTATATTATATTTTTGTGTATCTCTTTAATGTCTGGCTTACTAGAAGGCAGCTGGATTCTCATATCTGTTTTTATATACAATATTTTGTGATATAATATATCATTTAGCTCCTGGAAGACTTCACTAGAAGACTTTATACTCTTGAGATGTGGAAAGTGGAAAAAGCAGATATCAAAATATTATTATGATTTTTCTAAAATCTCTAGGACCCCTGTATTATAAGATGGTTCACACTTTGAAAATTGCTTATCTGGAACAATGCCCCAGCAGAGAGTAGATGTTAAAGTAATGCTTTTGAATTAATGAATGTAAATCTCGTTGCAACTTGCTGTAAAAGTTTGTCCATAAATTGCATTCATTGTCATCTTGGGAAATAATCAATTAGACAAGTTCCTGTGTTTAGACTGCCACGTTCATTAAGTCCTCAGGCTTAGAAGTCTTTGAGAGCATTGACTAACGTCTGCTGTAATAATCTGGATCTTAGGGCAAGAGAACGTGGCTACGGCGAAACGTAAGTGAGATCAAACTTCAACACAAATATCCAGGAAGGACTGTCACAGCTAAAAAGCTCTTTGAACTCTTAATAATAAAACCAGTTAGGGTTCTATCATACAGAATGTAACCCCCAAAGACATCAAAAATCTTACATTAATATAAAGAATTTTGTATTGACAATATACTATATTACGGTGATTGTAGATAGATGCTATATTAAAGTGTGAGATAAATATAGATATATTTAAACTATAAACATGTATGCATACATAAATTCTAGCTGTGCTTAAATAAATTAAGGTAAAATTATTATAAAAATATTATTTAAGATTCAAGACCAAAAGCAAGATTATCATATGGAATCCTCATGAACTTTCTGTTTAAAAATAATGACTTTTTGTTGTGCCATTTACCTTTTTCAATGTAATCTCTTCACTAATATGAAATACCAAAATCTTAATGTCTCATATATCCTGGGAAAGGTGCTTTACTACTTTAACCTTTTCAATATTTTGTAATATGATTGTCATACCTTTCTACTTCACTTATAGTTTACCACCTTGGTGAACTGTGGGGAAGAAATTAGATTGTCAAGGAAAAAAAATTACAAAATGCTAAAGATAAAAAGCATCTGTTCTAAATATTAAATTGTCTTATTTTATTCATCTTGTAAAAGACTATTAATAATTTTGGTAGTCATATTTTGGGAGAGACTTTGTGCTAAATAAAGATAACTCTAATATACAATTTGGTGGAATACACGCATGTATAAGGGTTTGTGGGTGTATGTGTTTGGATGTGTGTAAGAAAATAGCACTTTATAGAAGAAGGACTATGTTTTATTTGATTGTCAGGCTTGTGCAGTAATCTCAAAGCAAGGATTCAAATTTAAATTTATAGAGGAGCAGGCAAAATTGCTAGGGTGAAGAAACTGAATCTAAGCCTATCCATTCATGGTCAGGGGGATGGATGTATATGGTCTGTAAAGACCAAAAGACAGCTATATTTGGCTAAATAAAAAAGAGAAAGTGAGTATTGGTGGTAAATATTATACTTTGGAAAATAATAATGTAACATTTATATTCATTGCTGAGAAAAGGCTTATATAGTTAGATCAGATAATCTGAAAAAGAGGGCTTGGTTTGAAAGCTTAACACTGGGCTGAAAAGAAGAGAAATGGAGTGGTAGGAAAAGCTGCTCTGTAAGACTAATGCTTCACTTACATCCAAACTCATGGGTTACAATAATATCAGGCAAAGAAAGCCTGCACATCTTGCTGGCTCATAAATGCATTTACTTGCACTCTGTGTTCACTCTTTTTCTCCATACATTTGCAGATGTATGTATCCATCTTCATTAAAACTCAATCAAGGAGAACATTTGTATTTCTGGCTGAAAAGCAGTTTTCATGTCTTGGTAAGTAAACTACTTTATTGTGTGCATATTATTGCAATGTAACTCAGAGAATGGCATTAGATAAGACATTTCTTTCTGTTTTGTTTAATTCAAGAGATTTTAATGAAAAGGTGAACTAAAATGGATAAGTATTAAGACTTAACAGAAAAATTGCTTCCCCTTAGAAACTTGGATAAGTAAAGCATGAGAAGCCAGTGCTTTCTGAAACCTATGAGCATTCCAGAGCATTTTAAAAAAATTATCAGATAAATAATGAGCATTTCTAAAAGAATAAGCATTTTCTAAAAAATAAAAATAAATAAACCACACTTATTTGTATCTACACTAAAATATAGTAATGTAAAGAAAGTTTACTTGTGTACTCCTTTGTTAATCCACAAAAACGCAAGTAAATTATAACCACTTTATTACATGTTAAAATATGAATATAGATTTTTCTTTGTACATTTTGTCATATGAATATTCAGTTACATATTTGTATTAAATGTATGTATATTAAGTATATATTTCATCATATATGGAGTATAGAACATTTAGTCTTTTCATGTATAAATCACCATTAAAATAAGTTGAACCTTAAAGATATCATCTGGTCCAGATACTGAAGCACAGCTGTCTATCTTTAAAAAAAAAAAACAACTGAACTAGTTGAATTTTATAGGAATAATAACAAGTAAACAAAGAAAATATATGTTACCAAAACCACTACACTCAGGACACTTCATCTCAATTCTACCCTTAATGTTACCTCTTCCTACCATCTTCACTTTCTTTTTATCCTGCAGCTTTATGCTACATCTGGACTAATCATCCACTTGTTAGTCCCCTCAGCTAAAATTTGAAGATAAATCTTAGTAAGGTAACACATTATTATAATAATCACAGAGTAATTATTTTATCATCATCATTTATTTACTTTTGTCCTTTTTATTAAAAAGAGATAATTCATAAAATTAAGTCACTTGTAAATTAAAATATGTTGAAAATTAGCAGAATTTTGTGAAGAGCAAATAGGCTTTAAAAATAAGTTTGCAGGCCAGGCGCGGTGGCTCATGCCTGTAATCCCAGCACTTTGGGAGGCCGAGGCCGGTGGATCACGAGGTCAGGAGATCGAGACCATCTTGGCTAACATGGTGAAACCCCATCTCTACTAAAAAAAATACAAAAAAAAATTAGCCGGGCGTGGTGGCGGGCACCTGTA
Source organism: Rhinopithecus roxellana (assembly GCF_007565055.1). Taxonomy (NCBI): domain Eukaryota; kingdom Metazoa; phylum Chordata; class Mammalia; order Primates; family Cercopithecidae; genus Rhinopithecus; species Rhinopithecus roxellana. Next base: position 65,405,620 of record NC_044561.1, on the reverse strand, counting down.
ATCCCAGCTACTCGGGAGGCTGAGGCAGAAGAATGGCGTGAACCCAGGAGGCAGAGCTTGTAGTGAGCCGAGATCGCACCACTGCACTCCAGCCTGGGCGACAGAGCGAGACTCCGTCTCAAAAAAAAAAAAGAAAGAAAAAGAAAAACGTTTGAGGAAGGCTGTCAGAAGGTAAATACAAAGCCATACTTTCCTAGACGGCACATCAATTTCACAACACAAGGAAAAACTATTCTCTATGAGAAATCCAAGAACCCGTTGAGAGGGTTCTGTACCATAGCGCACAAAACTAGCCACATAGAAGCTGGTAGGAAAATTTGAAGCACCCTCACACCGTTATCTTTCCCCATTGCACAACATCACCATGTGGAGAAAAACCCTAGATCAAAGTCTCTCCCTGGAGAAAAAAAAAAAAAAAAAAAAAAAGGAAAGGAGTGGAGCATATGTCCAAGGTTCTGACTTTCTGGAGGCTGACCAAGTGATACTGACAGAAGATGATCTCAGGTTGGGGGCTGCTGAGAACAAAGATGGTGATTTTTAATAGCATATATTCATTTATCAGAGCCCCTTTCTCTCACTCTGCACAGATCTACCTTGCAGAAACCTCCTTATTTCAGTTTCTCCCTAGAGAGGGAAAGAGTTTGGATGATGTAACCAACATTCCAAATTTTGCGGGGTTGACCAAGGAATGGGCTTATGTTTTGCCAGTTTCAGAGTGCTAATGAGATCAAGTATACTCTGCATGATTGGGGACACTGAAAAGAGCAACAGCTTGAAGTGTGCACTTATCTCTTACAGCCTGGCCCCTCAGCACAGTGCCTCACGATTGGGAAGAAACCTCACTTCCCAGCTTATCCCAGGGGAGGAAAAGCATTGGACCTGGCATGCAACATTCCAATTTTTCAGGGAGCTGCATCAAGGACTGGCTTCTGTCTCAACTATCTGGGAACACTGGTAGGACCTAGCATACTCTAGACACCTGAACGCTGCTAAGAACAGGAAAAAGTTTAGGCTAGTACAAATTCACCCATCAGAGGCCTACTCCCAGCTCAGCATAACATAGTCAAGAAGACTCCCAGTGACTGGCTTATCTCTGGGGAGAGAAAGATATGACTAACACATTTGTCAAATTTAAAACTTTTTAGGTGGTTGCCTGAGGGAATGAACTCAGTCTCACCTGTCTCAGAGCATAGATGGATTCTGACATACTGTAGATGCCTGGGGGGCACTGATAACAGAAAAATGAGTTTCTGCATGCTGCTATTCCAGAAGGCACATGGTACGGCCGATAGATGCCAGAGGAAGCAAGAAATTATACATTTCTTAAAAAAAGAAAGCAGAAAATCATGTTCAAAATGTACATGCGCAAGTCCACAGGGGATGCAAACACAGAGAGGTCTTAAAGACCCCATGAATCTCTGGCGATGCTAATGATGAGTGCCTTCTCCTACATGAGGCCCCATTGGGAGGACTTGGACAGGAGGCCGTTTTTCTTATCATCTGTAGATACCAAAACAAGGAGTAAATAAAAATAAAGTAATAAGGAAGCATGATCCACACAAAGGAACAAATGAGTTACTCAGGGTGAAACAAAAGAATGCTAAACATCAACACAAAAGCACATGAAAGCATAAACAAGCTGATAAAGGAAAATATATAGACAGTACAAAATGTTATCATACTGTAAAAGCATGTAAATTACTTTTAATCCTAGTATACAAATTAAAAGATTAATGTATAAAAATAAAAATAAAAAATGCTAAGGGATAAAACATATAAGAATATGTAACATGTGACATAAATGCAATATAATATAGAGCAGGAAGTGTAAAAGTATAAAGGTTTTGTATGCCATTAAAGTTGTTATTATCTCCTTAAGTATACTGTTATAACTATACAATGTTTTGTGTAAACCTATGATAATCATTTTAAAAACTTAGATAAGATACACAGAAGAAAATGAGAAAGGAATCAAATTATATTGCTGCAGAAAATTAACTAAAAACAAAGAAAGATAGCAAGAGAGGGGAAGGGACAGAAGTACAAGGCAGACAGAAAATAATTAACAATTTAATAGCAACATTAAGCACTTTTCTAACAATATTTACTTCACATGTAAATGCATTAAATTCTTCAACTCAAAGGCATAAAATAGTTAAATGCATTTTAAAAACATACAAACAAACAAAAAACGGGAACCAAATATATGCTGTGTACAAGGAGCTCAGTGTAGATTTAAGGACAGCCCTAGGCTAAAAGTGAAGGAATGGAAAATCTAGTCCATGCAAATGGTAATCTAAAGAGAACAGAGGCAGCCGTATTTATATTAGACAAAATAGACTTTAAGTCAACAAATATCATAAGAAATAAAGAAAACTATTGTGTAGTGATTAAAAAGTGAATTCACCATAAAAATAAATTATTAAATAATATTTACCCAATATCAGAACACCTAAATATGTGATACAAACATTGACAGAACTGAAGTGAGAAGTAAACAGCAATACAGTAAAAATAAAAGATTTCATTACTTCATTTTCAAAATGGATAAAATATCTGGAAAGAAATGTAATGAGAAAACCAAGTATTTGAACAATACTAAAGAGAAAATTGAACTTATAGACACATGGAGACATTTTACAAAACAGCAGCAGAATGAACATTATTTTCAAGTACACGCAGAATATTCTCCAGTACTGATCACGTGTTAGGTCTCAAAATAAGCCTTAACAAATTTGAGGAGATTGAAATCATGCCAAGTGTCTCTTATGACCACAATGGAATAAAATTAGAAATCAAGAGCAGAAGAAAAACTGGAACAAATGACAGAGGTGAAAACTATACCACACACTTGAACCAACAGTTCAAACACGAAGTTTTTAAAAATTAGAAAATATCTTATCAACATTAGAAAAATTTAACACAATCTAATATAGTATCTTGCAGAAACAATAATTAAAACACAACATACCAATATTTACAACATGCATCAAAGCAGTACTAAGAGAAAAGTTTACATTGATAAGTACCTACATTAAAAAGGAAGTTTTCACATAAACTGTCTAACTTTACACACCAAGAGACTAAAAAAGAAGAGCAAACTAAGTTCAAATTAACAGAAGAAAAAAAATGTAAAGATTAGAGCAGAAATAAAAAAAAGGACAGAAAAACAATAAAAAAGGTAACGAATTGTCTTTTTAAAGACAAACAAAATTGGCAAATCTTTAGCTATACTAAGAAAAAAAGAGAGAAATGAAAGAGACTTTACAACCAGTGCCATAGATATAAAAATGATTATAAGAAACTACTAAGAACAAGTTTGTGTCAACAACGGCGTAACCTAGAAGAAATAGATAAATTCCATGAAAGATGCAACCTACCAACAATGAATCATGAAGAAATAGAAAATTAGAAGAGACTACTAACTATTAAGAATACCGAATTACTAATCAAAAACCTCCCAACAAAAAAGCTACGTTACTTCAGGACTAGATTACTTCAATGGTGAATTCTATAAAATATTTAAAGTAGTGTTAATAAGAATCATTCTCAAACTCTTCCAAAGTATTAAAAAGGAAAGAACTTCTCCAAACTCATTCTATGAGACCAATATTACTCTGATACCAAAGCCAGAAAAAGACACTATCAGAAAATGTAGGTCAAAACACCTTGCAGCAGGATGAGCCGCAGACAAGAACTCATCAGACACTGAATTGTAGAAGGAAAGGGCTTTATTCAGCTGGGAGCATTGGCAGACTCACGTCTCCAAAAACTGAGCTCCACAAGTGAGCAATTCCTGTCCCTTTTAAGGGCTTACAACTCTAAGGGGGGGCCATGTGAGAGGGTCGTGATAGATTGAGCAAGTAGGGCATACGTGACTGGGGGCTGCATGCACCTGCACAGGTAATTAGAATGGAACAGAACAGGACAGGGATTTTCACAATGCTTTTCCATATGATGTCTGTAATCTACAGATAACATAACTGATTAGGTTAGGGGTTGATCTTTAACTACCAGGCACAGGGTGTGGCACCAGGCTGTCTGCCTGTGGATTTCATTTCTGCCTTTTAGTTTTTACTTATTTTTCTTTGGAGGCAGGAATTGGTCATAAGACAATATGAGGGGTGGTCTCCTCCCTTAAACTTATCAGTATAGATGTAAAATTCATCAAAATACTAGCCAACTGAAATCCAGAGAAAGCACACTTAAAGAATGATACAACATGACCAGGTATAATTTATCCCCAAGATGCAAATATGTGTTAACATATAAACATTAGTTAATTTGACATATTACATTAACAGAATGAATGCTAAAAATCACATGGTCATTTTAAAGATACAGAAAGAAAAAAATGACAAAATTTAACCCCCTTTTATGATAAACAAAATTTCCAACAGACGTTATGTGAAAACAAATCTCCCCAAAATAATAAAAGCTACCTTAAAAAGCCTCTGGCTAATATTATATTCAAAGACGAAAACCCTGAAAGCTTTTCCTCTAAAATCAGAAACAAGAATGTTTACTCTTATACTTCTATTAAGCATAGTAAGAATAGTCTGAGCTAGTGCTATTAGACAAGAAAAAGAAACAAAACACATCCCAATTTGAGAAGAAATAAGTGAAATTAACTCTGCTCAGAGATGACATAATCTTGTGTGTAGAAAATTCTCAAGATTCCACCAACAAAACTTACCAGCTTAATAAATGTGTTCAGTAAATTTACAGGGTAGAAATCAACATATAAAAATCAATTTTGTTTCTACACCCTAACAACAAACTGTTTTTAAAGAAAATTTAAAAGATAATCTCATTTACCACAGCATCAAAAAATAAAATACTTAGAAATACATTTAACCAAGGAATAAAAAATCTGTAATTGGAAAACTATAATGTACTGATAAAAGAAATTGTAGGATACACAAATAATTGAAAAAGTAGCCCATGTTCACAGGTTGGAAGTATTATGTTTTTAAAAATGTTCATACTATCCAAAGTGACCTACAGATTTAATGCAGTTTCCTTCAAAATCTCTATTTAAAAAAATAGAATAAAGAGACTTTAAATTAGTGTGGAACAACAAAAATGCTGAATGGAGAAAACAATCTTGATAAAGAACAAAACTAAAGCAAACACTTTTTTTATTTCAAAGCGTTCTTCAAAGTTGCAGCAACTAAAAGAGTATGATACTAGCATACAGACAAACATATTGATCAATGGGACAGAGTGAAGAGGCTAGAAATTAATCCATGCATGTACAATCAACTGCCTTTGGAAAATGATGCTATAAATGCACAATAGGAAAATAATAGTATTTTCAATACATAGCATATGTAAAAGCAGATATCAACATGGAAAAAAATGAAAGTGGCCATTTATCTTACATAGTACCTAAAAATCAAGTCAAAGTGGATTAAAGACTTCAACTTAAGACTTCAGCTGCAAAATTCCTAGAAGATTATATAGGAAAAAGCTTCCAGACATTGGTCTTAGCAAGGACTTATTGGCTATGAGAGTAAAAGCACAAGCAAGAAAATTAAAAGTAGACTGATGGTATAACACCAAACAAAAAATCTTCTGCATGACAAAGAAAACAATCAGTAAAATAAGAAAAACTAATTGCCTAACATTTATCTGATCGGAGATTATTATCCAAAATATGGAACGGACTCCTATAACTCAACAGCAAAACATAATAAAAACAAAGAATAACCACCAAATCCACTTAAGTAACCCAATTAAATAATGGACCAAAGACTTAAATCAGCATTTCTCCAAATAAGACACACATATGGCCATTAGTTATAGGAATATTGATCAACATCACTGATAACCAGGGAAATAAATATCCAATTCACAATGAGATGTCATCTCATATTGTTAGAATAATTATCTAAATAAATAAATATTGGTGGGTTGGTGGAGCAATTAAATGTTGTTTGTATAGTTGGAATGTAAAATGGTATGGATACTACAAAAAGTAATAAGAAATTCTCCTAAAACATTAATAATAGAATAACCATATAACCCAGCAATCTTACATCTGGGTATGTATTCAAAGAGATTGATATCAGGATCTTGAAGATATGTTTGCATTTCCACATTGATTTCAGCATTAATTACAATAGTCAAGTTGTGGGAAAGATTAAAATGCCTGTGGATTGATAATTGGATAAAGAAACTACGGTGCACACATCAAATAGAATACTATTGAGCCTTAAAAACAAAAGAAAGAAATTCTGTGATCTGTGACAACATGAATGTACATCGGGGACATTATGGTAAGAGAAATAAGCCAGTAACAGAAGGACAAATACTGTATGATACCTTCCATGCAGATATGTATTTTATGCATGATACCTTTTATGAGAGCATGGAAATAGTCAAATTCATAGAAGCAGAAAATAGAATGGCAATTTACACTGTATGGGAGGAGAAGACGTGACTAGCTGCTCTTCAAATGGTAGAAAGTTTCAGTTAAGGAATATGAAAAAACTCTGGAGATCTTCTCTACAACATAGTGCTTATAGTAAACCGTACTGTACTGTACACTTCAAAATTTGTTAAGAAGATAGATATCATCGGTGGCCTTACCACAATTTTCTCTGACAACCACCATTTATATCCCAGTAAAGAGTCTCTTCAACTAATAAATAAAATGAAAACAAAAGAAAGTTTTCATTGGGCTTATATTCTAGAAACATAAAAATGGTGAAAATGTTAAGTGAAAATAATTTAACTAATGTTTTCAGGTTTTTTTCTATTTTATTTTTCAAAAATTGTACCTTGCTCTACAAGGCAATTGCAATTCTGGTCTTTTCTTTCTGTTGCGTGTGTCCTTGGTGCTGGAACCAGTTTTAGGGCATCCCACAGTGCAAGAGATTCAATAATTTTTCCAAAGCACCCTCTAACTGAGGAGTCGAAGTCCTTCTTTGCTGGAGCTGAGAGAGACTGGCGAGAGATAATCATCTCCCTTTGATACTGTTTGGCTCTTTGTCCCCACCCAAACCTTATGTTGAATTATAATTCTGATGATAAAAAAGTGTGTCACTTCCGCCCTTCACTCTGTCTCCTGCCACCATGTGAAGACATGCTTGTTTCTCCTTTACCCTTCTGCCATGATCGTTAAGTTTCCTGAGGCCTCTCCAGCCATGCCTCCTGTACAACCTGTGGAACCGTGAATCAATTAAACTTCTTTTATTTATAAATGACCCAGTCTTAGGTAGTTCTTACAGCAGTGTGAGAACAGACTGATACACCTTTCTATATTTTTTGCTTCCTTGGCTCTTTCCAGCCTAGAAATACTAACAGTTCAGATAGCTCTGCGGTCTTATATAGGGAAAGTCCTTCTCAGCCTGAACTTAAGAAAAGAAAATTATAGTAAAAGATAACTTCCCCAAAGGCACTGTGACTTCCACAGAGAAATCCAGACACCCTACCTCTTACCCATCTTAAATGTAGCCAGCACTGAATACCCACCCTCCATGGCTTCTTCTGCTAATGCCCTCATTTTCACTCACACAGTTGTATCTAACCAGAAGCCAGAGGATACAATAACCCATATAGAATATAAAAACCATGGTTCCAGAGCACAGAGCATAGTGGAAGAAAGTACAGAGTAAAATCAAGTGGAGTAGAATGTAAATGAAACCAGGGGACCACATTAGAGATAGAAACACTCTGGCATAAAAATATATTTTCTTCTATTATGCAATAAAATCTCCCTCTTATAAAATTGTTTTACTCCCCCTTGGTAAAGGGCATAAAAGGGAAGAAGCAATCTCATAGATTCTGGAACAAGGGTAGGGATGACTAGCTTCAGAATCTTTTGAGTGATGTTACTTAACTATTTCTTGACCTTGAATGACTGAAGCACAATTTTACAGTAGACTTCATTTTCTATTGAGTCTGACTGACGAAAAAGCATGCTTTTTGTTTTTTTCTCTGACAACCACCATTTATATCCCAGTAAAGAGTCTCTTCAAAATTTCAGAAAACTGAATGAGTCTTTGCTGTCAGGAAAAGAGCAATTTGTGAAATGATGATAGCTGCGATAATTCTGAAGACTCTACATAGATGTCGGTCAACTATTCATGCATAGGGTGGGGAAAATGGGAACCAAGAAGTGCTTCTTCTAACTGGGCCAGGGTTCACTTACTAAATGGGTTTCTTTGTGCCTTAGCAGTTGTGTCTGCCCAGCTGGATGTAATTAAGTGGATCCTTCAGCCAGAGAGATCTCATCAACGGAAATACCTTCACTGTCCACAAAGCAGGGATTTAAACTGTGTTAACTATGAATGTGCCCCTTAAAACTTTACATACAAAATCATATTGCATTATAATGAAGTACCTTCACTGTCCACAAAGCAGGAATTTAAACTATGTTGACTATGAATATGCCTCTTACAACTTTAAAAGCAAAAATCTTAATGTATCATTTAAATACAAATCATATTGTATTTTATCAGCTTTGCCATTAAAATTAATGACAAAAACCCACAAGTATTTTTGCACCAAGAGACAGTAATGGTTCAATAGAGATCATTAGTCTAAAACAGATGTTAAAATGTTGGGAATGTCAAAGGGTTGCTAAAGAGTGGAGACTAACAGAATTTCAACTTCGCAGCATCCATGCTACTTTCACAATTAAAGACTTTAGATCCGTTAATTAAATTTACTTCCCATATTTTACAGTTCTGAATTCAAAGTTTAGATAATCATAGTTTTAGAAAGGAAAGTCAAGTCACTTATTTTTTAAAACTGTGGAGACATGCAAATGCACTATGATTCCAGCATTATGAGGGCAGAAAACCAACCTGTCTATTCATCAAAGTAGATTTAGGAACCATCATACTATCACCTCATCATTGGTCTTCATTACATATTTGTTGAATAAATGAAAAAAAGGAAAAAATGACGAAAGAAAATACTATCTTGTCACACCGAAAAGAGTAAAATTTTGTCTCTTTTAAAAAATTATTTGCTGCATCCCCAGAATCTAGATCAATACTTTGCACATACAAGTAATCAGTAAATACATGTTGAATAAACGAGTCCTAGATTATCTATTTATGGTATGCCTGAGTCAATCCACTGTTTAGGTTACTGTATGAAAACTTTATGTATTTGTTGATCTGAAGCTGCTAGAGATATAGCTCTACGTTCTAATTTCCTCTGATTTTTTTTCATGCTTTGTTTTGAATGAATCTGGCTATTTGACTTCTTCAGTTTATTCTCAATCCTTATATTCCCCTTAGTGGAAGAAAATAACAGGTCAGAAACCCTTATTGTTTAATGGTTTGTAATGTTTTCTTGGAGTTTCTCTGTTGGCAATAGCTGTTACAGTTACATAAATGAGAGTCTGGAAAAGCAGAAAAACAACTGATTGAGGGTTCCTCTGAGACAGCTGCAGCCCTGTTTTACATTGTTCTTATTTAAAACGTGAAAGAATTGTAGTTCTGCCAGGTCCAACATACAAGTATTTCTAGGAAAGACATTTTGTACTTTCAGAAACCAAAGCATGATTTTAATGGACTTTAATGCATTTTAAATGTTTGTAAAGTTATGTCATATTATTTTGCATATAATTACCACTTTTGACATTTCAGGCTATCATTCACAGATAACAAGAAAGAAACAAATACTCAGTACTTTCTTGAATTAAGTTGCTAATTTTTGTTTTTCCATTACAGCAAAGAAAATAAATAAATAAATAAATAAATAAATAAGGATAGTTGTATCAAATGATGAGTTCTGTTATTAGGCAATGTTCTCTTATTCTGAAAATTCATGCTGTTTTTCTTGAGTTACTTTCCAACCAAATATTTTCATAAACATACTAACATAAAAATATTCACCATTATGATAATAGATATTATTTAAGAGATCAAATATGCCATTTATTCTTAGCATTGGTTTCAGTTTTAGAGCATCAACTCAAATATGTAGAAATAAACTATTTAAACTATTTTTCTCCATAACTGTTTAACTTTCTCATAATTTACCATTCACACTCAGTATCCAGAAAACAAGCACCATACCTAATGAAATTCATGTAAATTAACAATCACTTCTGATTTATTTCAGTAACTCACAGATTTACTCAGTCTCTCCTTTTGTCTCTTCTTAAAATTATTTGCTGCATCCCCAGAATCTAGACCAATATTTGGCACATACCAGGTGATCAGTAAATACATGTCGAACAAACAAGAACAAGATTATATCTATTAAGTGGTAAATATGGTCTTCCAGAATTTTGAATGCTGCCTTTCTTCCAGAATTTTTGAATGCTCCCTTAATCCAAAGGTACACTCTAGTTCATGAATATTTTTCTCTGTGCTATGTCTCTATCCTTACTGCATCTACAGCTGGAGTACCCAAAGTATCTTCCCTTGCTGGCACAGTATCTCCTTTCTAAGATTACATTCTGGTCTCAGTCCCACGCAGACTTCTACAGACCTTCAGGTAACTCACTGCATCAACACTATAAGCTCTCTCTCATGTACTTTTTTGGAGGGCGTGTGGATTTGAATTGGGGCTCACAATAATTTCAGAATCCCATCCCAGAGGCGGAAGAGTAGGGTGGGTATGGAATGAAGAATGTTAACAAACTTGAAGGATTTTCTGTCCTGCAATTTCCAACCCCTTTGCGTCACTTAGACCTCTCCCATTTTGTGAAACTGACTTTCTCTAGGGTTCCAAGTGGGAAATAGGAAAGTACTCTTCTTTGCTATTTTAATCCATAAGCCTATGATGGTTAAGATAGTTTTAATACCGAAGACTTCCAAATGCTAAGACTCAAGCCTCAAAATGGATTAATGTCCTTTCAAAAGAGTTTCTTATGTAAAGTTGTTTTATTCACATCTCTGCACTATTGTATAGGTTACATATTGTGACCATTATGTTGCATTACAATCACACAACCTGATTGACATTAGTATTAGCTCAGGAATTTGAGTGCTTTAGCTGACACAAGCTAGGTTGGCTATGAGGATCTGCTTGTTGGGTGTTGGTTAGATTTGTGTTGATCTATGAGAGTTTTGGTGAAGAAATCTAATGCCTCATGACTCTGGCCCATATATTTCTGATACTTTACCTTGGACTAGCCTAGCATGTCCTCCTCATGTTGATAGCGGAGGAAAAGTGCAGTACTTGAAATACTCAAGTATTCTTCCTTGTCTCTATGTCATCCTTGCTAACATTTCAAGATGAATGTGATATAGATGCACAATGAAATACTATTTACCCATAAAAATCGTAAAATTATATCTTTTGCAGCAACATGGATGGAGTACGATTTACTCATACAAATTATAAAATTACGTCTTTTGTTGTAACATGGATGGAACTGGTGACCACCATCTTAAAGAAACAACTCAGAAACACAAAGCCAAACACTGTATGTTCTCATTTATAAGTGAGAGTTAAATAATATGTACACATGGTCATAGCATGTGGAATAATAGACATTGGAGATTCAGAATGTTGACAGTGTTGGAGGGGTTTGAGGGAGAAAAAAATTCTTAATGGGTACTATGTACATTATTTGGGTGATGGTTACATTAAAAGCCCGGACTTCACCACTATGCAATATATCCGTGTAATTAAATGCACTTATACCCTTAACATTTGTACAAAAAAGTTAATCAAGTGATGAGCTCAGAATCAAGGGGCAGTGCAGAAAGCCTTGCCCATTATAGACCACACTGTAAGGTTACACGTGAAAGTATGTACAGGAAAGAGCAAAGGGTCATAGCTGGTAGCGCCGTCAACTTAGCAAACCCTTTATCTTTTGGGATAGAAATATGTCCATAATTCTTGAATCTTTTATCCATAATCATTCATTTTCTAACACTATGCCTAATGACTTTTATGCTGTATTTTTTTCAAAGGGAAGTCATTAAGTGTAGAGAGAGGCCATATTTTTCCTTCTATTTTTAATGAGAATGTTATTATCAGTTCGATGATAGTGAAGTGACTTATTTTGGGGGAAAATGTGTCTATTTTCTCATCCACCAGTAAACAAATTTAATGCATTCCATGGCAAAAGCTTCAAGTGGTCTTCATGATTCTACTCTTCTTTCTCTACATTCTCCACATAGCAGTGAAAATTGTTTTTAAAACACAATCCATTTGTGTGTGTGTGTGTCATTTGGTCTCAATACTCTAGCACCTTAAATATTAAATACAATTTAAAATTCTTACTACAATTCACATGAGGCCTTTTGGGATTCCATCTATATGTGTTTCCTCAGCTTCGTTTTCTATCAAGTTCCCCTGTTATTAAACTTTGATTTCTATAATCATACCGAACTGATGTAATACAACAATATCAGTGGTATTTTGGCTTTCTCAACTTTTTTTCTTCCTAGGTAATTATTCTCCAAATATTCACATAATTGTCCTTCCACTTATTCAGGTCTCTTTCTTAATAGGAATTAATTGAAAATATCCCTCCTAAGTACCATGTAAAATAGACTTTCATGATTCTCTATGTCATTACCATGCTTTGATTTATTTAGAGTACTTGCCACTATAATTAAATTCATTTCATAGTCTATTTATTATCCATATTCTCCTCCAGTAAGTAAGCCCTGTTAGAAAAAAATAGTCTTGGTCGGGCGCGGTGGCTCAAGCCTGTAATCCCAGCACTTTGGGAGGCCGAGACGGGCGGATCACGAGGTCAGCAGATCGAGACCATCCTGGCTAACACGGTGAAACCCCGTCTCTACTAAAAAATACAAAAAACTAGCAGGACAAGGTGGCGGCCGCCTGTAGTCCCAGCTACTCGGGAGGCTGAGGCAGGAGAATGGCGGGAACCCGGGAGGCGGAGCTTGCAGTGAGCCGAGATCCGGCCACTGTGCTCCAGCCTGGGCAACAGAGCGAGACTCTGTCTCAAAAAAAAAAAAAAAAAGAAAAAATAGTCTTGTCTTTCTTATTTAAAACTGTTTTTTTCTAGTACCCATAACGGTGGCATATACATATGTTTACTAAATTACGTCTTAGATGAATAAATAAATTAAACACAAAGGGCAATGAACCTTTTATTTTACAGGTAAAAATATTATCTCACTACATATTTATTTACGCTTTGATGGTAAGTTTGAAGGATTAGGGAAACAGAACTAATCAGGACATATGCACAGAGAGCAAGGAAAAAAAAAGAACACCATTGTGTATTTAATATACGACATTTGAAATAATTCTATTAGGTGGGTATTTGCCTTGCTTTTGGAAAAGGAAACTATAGTATAAGAAGGCTGAGTGATGGTGGCCTGGGAGCAGTGGCTTACGCCTGTAATCCCAGCACTTTGGGAGACTGAGGCGGGCAGATCACGAAGTCAAGAGATTGAGACCATCCTAGTTAACACGGTGAAAGCCCGTCTCTACTAGAAATACAAAAAAAAAAAAAAAAAAAAAAAAAAAAAAAAAAAAAACTTACTCGGGCGAGGTGGCCGGCGCCTGTAGTCCCAGCTACTTGGGAGGCTGAGGCAGGAGAATGGCGGGAACCCGGGAGGCGGAACTTGCAGTGAGCTGAGATTGTGGGGCTGCACTCTAGCCTGGGCGACAAAGGGAGACTCCGTCCCCCACCCCCACCCTCCTCCCCCCAAAAAGAAGGTTGAATGAATGGCATGACTACATTATCGAACTGTAATTTTTTTTGATGATATACAAAACCAGTGGTGACTCAGGCCTGTAATCCCAGCACTTTGGGAGGCCGAGGTGGGTGAACCACTTGAGGTCAGGAGTTCGAGACTAGTCTGGCCAATATGGTGAAACCTCTACTAAAAAAACACAAAAAAATCAGCTGAGTGTGGTGGCAGGCACCTATAATCCCAGCTACTGAGGAGGCTGAGGCAGGAGAATCGCTGGAACCTGGGAGGTGGAGGTGGCAGTGATCTGAGATCCTGCCACTGAACTCCAGCCAGGGTGACAGAGTGAAACTCCATCTCAAAAAAACACGAAATACAAAACCAGTGTCTGTGATTTTTGATTTCTATTTGGCTAGAAATACCCCCAGTTGTGTTGCTCACATCCTTTTAGTAAGCTTATATGTACTTATAATACAGGGATACAAAACTATATAGATAGATACATCATAGAAAGATAGGCAGATAAATGATAAAGGATAGGTGGATAGATAGATACTAATAGATAAATTAAAGGTCTACCAAAGACATTTTTAGGAAATTTTCAATATTACTCAAAATAGTTTGTGTTGAATTTTCAACTATTTAGACTGGGTATAAAGGTTCACTACTCATATTTTATTCATGCCAACATTATTTAATTCTCCTTGAAAGTTACACATCTGTGAAAAGCTAAGAGAATGATGCAAAGTATCTCATATTTAAGTGATATAGACAGATCACATTCTTTTCTTCTATTTTGTTTATCTACTGATTGACATCATGCATATTTACAGCATCCCTAGAAAAAGTGTAAATAAATATTTAAATATTTACTGTCTAACAAAATGTTGAAAATGTAGTCAATAACAAGTAAAGACAAGAAAAGTTTAGATAATTTTTTAGAAGAATGGAGAGAATCACAAAAAATATATTTTGTGAGGATAATTTTTTGCAACATTTATTTTAATGTTGAAGGAATTCATTTCAATAGAATTGCTTCATGTGCTTTATCCATAAGCAATGACTTAGAAACTTGAACCTAGATTTCTTTCTAGTTCTTAAGTCAAATGCCTACTATTTATAATTCTTGATATCCTACTTGTGATAGAATCAAATGTGCAACCTACAGATATGTGGAAAGCAGAATTTGTAAGCAATAAATTTGGATATTTACTGAAGGAAATTTTCAAGCAAATGTTGAAGATGCAGTTCATTTTTTTCTTGGCACTTATAGTAAAGTGACAGAGGAAAGAGGTAAATGGAGGAAGATGTTTTAAGCAAGAGAGCTAGAACTGGAAGTGTATATGTATAAATATGTATTTATTATATCATTCTATATGTGCATAGCTACATAGAGACACAAGCATTCATACACATACACATGTATACACATAAATACATATGTGTGTATAATTACATACACATGTGTATGTGTAATTATACCTACATAATATGCATAATTACATACACATACAGGAGTATATGTAATTATACATATAATATACATAATTACATACGCATACTTGTGTATATGTGATTATACATATACATAATTATACATATTATACATATGTGTATAATTACAAACACATACATGTGTATATGTAATTATACTCATATGTGTATTTATGTGTATACATGTATATGTGTATGAATACTTGTGTCTCTATATAGTTATGCACATATAGAATAATATAATAAATACATATTTTATATTATGTCACATATATGTGATATATAACTAAGTGATATATAACTTATATAATTATAATTACCTAAGTATTTTTGTCAGGGCATCTACTTACCTAAATTTAAGCTATAGATGTTGTTCTTATGGACTTTAAGAGTCTAACTGAATCTATAGGAGAGGACCACTTGACTTACATGTCGATGTATTTCCATACAGCCCCAGTTCAGTGATAACTCATAGGAATACAGCACTGTTTAGTTTTTGGGTCTTACTACTTTGAAAGTATTGGGTGTAGAACACTTTAGGAAGAGAAAGAGTCCTCTAACAAAAGGCAGCACATGTAGAAACAACATGAAAAGGCATAATCAATATGCAGTTGTAAGGCCTGTGTGAAACAATGTTGTAGGATTTGTACATGCGCAAATATAGACAATTCCAGAGATGCTAAGAAATAAGGCACAGAGCTGTGAGTGGGATTACAAAAATAGCATTTCAATAGTGAAGAGGGTGAGGTTAGCATCAGGTGAGCAAGTGTCTGTGAAAAATGTCACAGACTCATTTGTACCCACAGGACTTGACCCTCGAAGATGGATTAATGAAAACAAAGAGAGAGAATGTGTGTCTTACTTCTCTCTCAAGAGTGCCATATACAAAGGCTTAGAATTTTGCCTACATATTTACTGATCTCAGAAATACTCATTTCTGAGATTAGTAATTTGCATTAAAATGCTATACATAATTATGAAAAGTGTTTCTTTTCTTTAATATTTAATTTTTAAAAAACAGCTAATTGGTGGAAAAGATTCTTTGAGAGAAGAATTGAAGAATGGATCCCTGTACCCTTGCAACCCACTCACATTCTTCAAACATAACAACATGAGGAAAAGCTATACAACTTTTATGATCTTATGTCTCTCAGTCATTGCCATGCTTCTGGTTTGTAATGACTTAGATTTGAATATGGCCGTTAAACATTTTGATTTATTGAATTTATTTTCCTGGATAGAAGGAAACATTCCCTAATACGTTGAAAATTTTGAATATTTAAATTGAAAAACTTATTCAACTATGATGGTTGGTTGAAATTTACAATGTATAAATGCGGTCAGAAACTAGTCTGACTTTTAAAACAGACTTTACTAGTTGGAGAAACAGCCTGAATGTCATGAAGTGACTTAATTAGAAGTGTAGAAGATAGCAATGTCAATAAGTTCTGAAAAGCAAGGTTTGTTACAGGTAATCTATAATGGAGTAATCCCAGGAGGTAATCAAGAACTGACTGTAAGCTGAAAATACATTGGGTACTTGGCAATGCACTTGAAGAAAAATCTTTCAGGTGGAAAAAACAAGTACCCAATTAAATGGGAGGGTAAGCAAGCACCTGGTCCTAAAATACACTCAATTAAATTGAATAATGACAGTATATTTCAGTGCAACTGTGTTTTTATAATATAATAACAGTTAAAATATTTTTCTAGCAATTACTACCTTTTTTTCAAAATACTCCCATACTTACCATATTAAAATCACTCAACATTAACCAAGGCTACAAAGCTACTCATTCATAACAATACATAATGCATGTTTATATAATCCATACAAAGTAGTTACTAAGATGAAAATAAAGATGAATTGCAATATAATCATAGTTACTTTTTTACATATGTATCATAACACTGATTGTTATAGCTATTATTATATTATTACTAGAGTATATCTTCAATGAGGGCATAAGATTTGTCAAACGTATCAAAAACTATAGCCCTGTGGTGCCTAGAAAAGAACATTGTATACAGTAGATGCTAAAATCCTAAATTCCATATAAAGAAATAAATGAGTGTATGATGTAATACATAGTAGAAGACCACTAGTAATACAGGTTATTTCTGAGGTAAAAACTATTTAACTTTTTTACTTACAAGGGAAAACAATTCCATAGTTTCTGGCTTAGTAAGTAAAGCTTGTGTATGTAGAGAGAAAAAACAAGTTTGTGAAAAGAAGATCTTACAATGTTCTGACTTTTGACTGTTCTGTTTTCATATTTAATAAACACTTTGAGATTTAGGGAGAAACTGTTTCATTGCTCTCAATGTATTGAGAACCGTCTATAAGTTTCTATTTTATCTTGAGTTTCAAGTGACATTTTGCAAAAGTTCGTCATCTGCTTAAACCTTACAGAAAAAAAATCATTAATTTACCTTCCTTGTGCACCTACTGCAAACTTAAATGACACCTACTAGTCACTGAGGCATTTTTAGGACTTTGGTATATCTCTGTTCATGAGGACTATACTTTTGAGATGGAAATAAACATGATTTCCCACAATTGTATTCATTCAAAGACAGAAATCTGCATGTTTCTCTCAAATCAGTGAACAATATAGTGATAATCCCCAGCAAAGAAGATTTTTCTTTCTTTTTTAAATTTTACTTTAAGCTCTGGGATACATGTGCAGAATGTGCATATTTGTTACATAGGTATACATGTGCCGTGGTGATTTGCTGCACCTATCAACCTGTCATCTAGGTTTTAAGCCCCGCATGCATTAGATATTGTCCTAATGCTCTACCACTCCTTGCCCCCACGCCCCGACAGGCCCCAGTGTGTGATGTTCCCCTCCCTGTGTCCATATGTTCTCATTGTTCAACTCCCACTTATGAGTGAGAACACGGAGTTTTTGGTTTTCTGTTCCTGTATTAGTTTGCTGAGGATGATGGCTTCCAGCTTCATCCATGTCCCTGCAAAGGACATGAACTCATGCTTTTAATGGCTACATAGTATTCCGTGATGTATATGTTCCACATTTTCTTTATCCAGTTTAACATTGAGTGAAGCTGGGTTTTGTGTAAGCTTTTCTATATTTAATTACCTTGTATCATATGCTATTTATGTAAGCACTGTTAGAGGCTGTCACCACTCTAATAGAAAATGCTTCTCCCTTAAAGTGGCCAATGGTTGTTTATCACAATATTTTTGGAATCTTTAAACACAAATTATGTCTTCACTCTTGTCGAGAAATTTAGTCTATTGAATTCTTTTTACTGAATTCCTTCTTACTTTTTTTGTACTAGTTCCTCGACTACTCCCTGAGTACAAAGGAAGGTTGTAACTTGTGTCTGGCTGGCTGGCTTTCAGTCTCTTCCTCTATCTAGTATATAATAAATTCTTAACAATGTATTTATTGCACACACACAGAGTTAGAACAAAATCTTTAAGGTAAAGTTGGCTATTCTGAAGTGTTATTTTATTATAGGAAGGAACACATACATGTACATTTTGAGGCAAAAATGGTCTCCTTTTTTTCAATGGCATTTAGGAGAAAAATAAAAATGGTACTTATATATTGTAGTTGTAATTCATAAACAATAATACTATTGTTACAGCATTTTAATTGTCAGATAATCTTTAAAATATTTTATTGAGTTGAGAGTTCAATTTCAAATTAATAAAGGTTGCTATTAATAGACATTAAATTTAAACCAACTTTTAAAAAATTTAAAGTAAAACACAAAACAAAAACTTAACTAATTAATGGAAATCAAAGTGGCTTTATTCACTGCACAGGAAAGGAAGCAATCAGTGGAGTGAAAAGGCAACCTATGAAATGGCGTAAAATATTTGCCAACCGTATTTCAATAAGGAATTAATTTCCAAAGTATGTAAGGAACTCCTACAATGCAATAGTACATAAATCAGTAACCTGCTTTACAAATAGGGAAAAGTTCAAACAGACATGTCTCCAAAGAAGACATACAAGTGACCAATAAGTATATTAAAAAATGTTCAGCCTCACTATTCATTAGGGAAATGCAAATAAAAAGCACAATGGCATAGCACCTTAGACATGTCAGGAAGGCTATTATGTAAAGAAAAAAAAAGAAAAAAAAAACAAAAAAACAAAAAAACTCAGCAAATATTTTTAAGGATGTGGAGAAACTAGAACTCATGCACACTGTTGGTGAGAAGGCAACATGGTGCAGAAACTATATAAAACAATATGGGGCCGGGCGCGGTGGCTCAAGCCTGTAATCCCAGCACTTTGGGAGGCCGAGGCGGGCGGATCACAAGGTCAGGAGATCGAGACCATCCTGGCTAACACGGTGAAACCCCGTCTCTACTAAAAAGTACAAAAAGCTAGCTGGGCGAGGTGGCGGGCGCCTGTAGTCCCAGCTACTCGGGAGGCTGAGGCAGGAGAATGGCGTGAACCCGGGAGGCGGAGATTGCAGTGAGCTGAGATCCGGCCACTGCACTCACTCCTGCTTGGGCGACAGAGCGAGACTCCGTCTCAAAAAAAAAAAAAAAAAAAAAAAAAAAAAAAAGGATATTCCACATAACCATACAATATAATCCAGCAATCCCACTTTTGAATATTTATCTAAAAGAATTAAAATCAAGATCTCGGAGAGATGTCTGTCCTCCCACATTTATTACAGTATTATGCACCATAGCCAAGATATAGAAATACCCCAAATGTCCCTTGACAGATAAGAAGATAAAGAAAATGTAGCATATGTATGCAAAAGAATACTACTCAGTCAAAAAAAGAAAATATTCTGCATAGACAACAAAATGGATAAACCTGAAATCCTATGATAAGTGAAATAAGTTCATTACAAAAAGACAAATATGCTGTGATTTCACTTATATGTGGTATCTAAATTAGTCAAATTGAGAGTAGATTGGTGTTTGCTAGGGGCTGGGGGAAGAAAACATGGGGAGTACCAATCAACAGGTGTAAAGTTTTAGTCAAGCAAGATGAACAAGCTCTAGAGATCTGCTGAAAAACATCGTACCTACAGTCAGCAATATTATTCTGTACACTTAATAAGCAATTAATAGGACAGATCTCATCTCAAGCTTGTAGTCATCTACAATAAAATAGAGAAGAAATGGATTAATTCAAAACAGAATTAAAATCAAATAGTGTTACTATGGTTTGAATGTTTGCATCACCCCAAAATTCCTATGTTGAAACCTTATTCCCAGTGTGATAGTATTAAGAGGTGGGACCTCTGGGACTTGATTAAATCACGAGGGTGAATCCCTTATGCATGGTATCAGTGATCTAATAAAAGAGGCCCAAGCAAGCTTGTGTGCCCTTTTCATTATGTAAAAACGCAGCAAAAAGTCTCTGTTAATGAAGAATAAATACTCACCAGCACCTTGATCTTGAACTTCCCAGATTTCAGAACTTTGAGAAATAAATTGCTGTTATTTATAAGCTACCAACTTGTGGTATTTTGTTCAAGCAGTGCGAACAAAGTATCATCAGATATTTACCCTTCAGCCAAACTCACGCAAGTCTAGATGCACATGCACACACATCACTGCACATATATTCTCACACCCTCACACTTCTCTCTCCATAAGTTCTAAAATGTTCTATACTAACCTCTTAGGCAATTTGTTTTAAATTTTAAAACTGATATTTGTCACTTCATTCAGACAACGTCTTTAGTATTCTTAATCAGTGAAAGAATTCTGGCTTTGCTTAGTCACTTGTTAATCCCTATCCCCACACAATCACGTATCTAAGGAGATGAAATTAACACAGATAGGCCAACATGGGTTTTATGTGCATCTTTACGACATGAAAGGCAGGATCATAGGACTCGTAGCTTCACCCTAATTATATGGAGTAAAAGAGAAGCAGTTTCTCAAAGGATACAGGGAAGGCAATACAGTTAGCCCTCCATGGGCTCCATGAATCCACGGATTCAACCACAAAACCACATGGATAGAAAATGTTCAGGGAAAAAAAAGATACGTGGTTGCGTCTGTACTGAACATGTATAGACATTTTGTTCTAGTCCTTAATCCCTAAACAATACAAATTATCAACTATTTACATCGAGTTTATATCTTATTAAGTATTATAAGTAGTCCAGAGATTATTTAAAGTATAATGGAGGATATGCATAGGTTACTTGCAAATACGATATCATTTTACATAAAGGATTTGAACATCTGTGAATTTTGGTATCCATGGGGGAGCCTGGAAGCAATCTTCCATGGATATCAAGGGACAACTGTATAGAGACAATATGTACTTAATGTATTCATTATCTGTTTCATGTATTAGATAAAACTCATAAATTCATAAATGTGTTTTAATTTACTCAATGACTATAGGAACAGCTTACTCCAAAGTAGGTTTGATGTAGTCATCACTGCTCTTATTTAAAAAGTTGTCGTACATTCTCTAAAGGATTTAACCTTCTATCACTAAGAGAACGATCCTATGTTTTTTAAACTCTAGAATCCCGGGGGATTGCAATATATAAGTGACTTCAATATATGTGGCCAATCAGTTGAGCTCGCATTAAAACTGAGGGATTAAAGCTTACATAAATCACATGGCGTAGTTTCTGAACGCCTTGTTAAAATCACTGGTATCCGTCAACTCACATTCATTTTACCATTTCCAAATCATTTATAAAAGACAATTATTCAATTGTTCAACTTAAGGATACAATCATTGTTAATATACAACACTTCCCTGAAAACACTGCAAAATATCATACCACTGACAGTGATCACACACTCCAAAAATAAATGTATCACACAATACACTTTTGTTAAATAGTTTTTAAGTCTAAGAAGATATAATCAGATAAGTGATTTTGCAGCTAAAATAAAGCTGGTTAAATTGAAGAGAGTAACTCAGTGTTGCTTAAAATTTGGACCATTTGCTATGCACTGTGTCTGAGAAAAAAAGGCAGGTGATTTAATTAAGAATTTGAACTTTTTGAGCTTGACATTTATCTCCTTGGTGCATAATTTTTTGAAGCAGTAACCCATGCAATATAATACAAGGATGCTAAACTACACAAACTTACCTACACACAAGATACCAACTAAGAGCTGAATTCAATTATGGATAAATTATCGAAAAGAGTTTCATCATAGAGAAAACCTATTATCTTTACACTAAATATGCAAATAATGTAATACACTCACTTAAATAAAAAGAATAAAGGCTCATAGACAAAATGTCTGTCACAAAATGTCATGCATTTCCATATTCTTATCAAACTGCCTTGATTTCATTATTAAGAATAATAATACTATTCATTTTTATACCTATTAACCACCATTACAGAGAAAAGTAAAGTAAAATAAAAGGTTGAGGTCACACACGTGACCTTGGCTGTTTCTACCCAACGTTCTACTTAACCCACAAATTTTTGCAGAAATGGTATTGAATATTCAAAATATTTCTGATAACATAAGAAGTATGCCATAAGAAAACTATTCTGTGAAAAGTATCTTTTACAGTTAAATATGTGGTTTTTCCAAATAAATAATCATGCTTTCTCCTAAACCTTATATAGAGCTCATATAGTCTAACCAAAGAAATGATTTTCCAATGAAATAAATGAAAGTCAAGTAATATACATCTCTTGTTAATTCAAAATTTCATATATGCTTATTTTTAATTTTTTCATTCAAGATTTAGGCTTCCTTTACCCTAAATACATTCCTGATCATATTATCATATTGGATAAGATAGCTAAGTTGAGTAACCTGATGTGTTTGTGTGACAGCAGGTGAGAGAGAAAGA
This sequence comes from Rhinopithecus roxellana, assembly GCF_007565055.1. Lineage (NCBI taxonomy): Eukaryota > Metazoa > Chordata > Mammalia > Primates > Cercopithecidae > Rhinopithecus > Rhinopithecus roxellana. The sequence continues at coordinate 65,382,735 of NC_044561.1, read as the reverse complement.
CACAGAAAAAGTATAATTTTCAATCATGCAAAAATGGATATTTTTTTCCTCTCTGGACATACACCACAGTTTCATAATCCTTTGCCTTTACCTTGTTTAATTTGAATGTATTTTACTATTAAAATATGTTTAACATCATAGATCCAAAATGATGCCACATTCTTGATCACTGATAACTGGCAATATCTGTCCTCTGAACTCTGATAACTCATTTATCTGTACTTCTGTGATCATTTTATGTCAATTGATATTTTGTGGAACATCTATTTTTTTCCAGGTCATATACTTAGGCACTTTTGAAACAAAAGTGAAGACAATTTGACTCTGATTTGCTTTGACTAGTAAATCCTAGTTTTAAAAGAAATACAAACACTTGCAGAAATGACTCATATAATTGATGACAAAATGCTTGTAAGAGTACTAAGCATGTTCTACAGAAGGCTTAAAGGAAAGGTGACCTTTATGAAATACCAGCTAAAAACGATCATTGTGCTGGAAAAACAGAGTTCCAAAACCTCAGAACATGTATTGGAAAGAGTAGCAAGTACTAGCTAACTAAAGTGGAAAATATAGTTATGTACAATATGATGGTGGTTGGAAGAACGATGAATTTATCTGCTCATGCTGTCATAACAGAATACCACAGACTAGGTGGCTTATACAACAGAAATTATGCTCTCGTGGTTCTGGAGTTGAAAGTCCAAGATTAAGGTGCAGGCAGGATTGGCTTTTGTTTTTTCTTCCTGGCTCACAGACAGTAGACTTCTCAAGAAGTTTTCACGTGGCCTTTACTCTATTTGCATACTCCAGATGTCTCTTCCTCTTCTTATAAGGATATTAGTACTAATGGATTAAAGCCCTGCTCTATTACCCAATTTTTTTTTAATTTTTATTATACTTTAAGTTCTAGGGTACATGTGCATAACGTGCAGGTTTCTTACATATGTATACTTGTGCCGTGTTGGTGTGCTGCACCCATCAACTCGTCAGCACCCATCAATTCATCATTTATATCAGGTATAACTCCCAATGCAATCCCTCCCCCCTCCCCCCTCCCCATGATAGGCCCCGATGTGTGATGTTCCCCTTCCCGAGTCCAAGTGATCTCATTGTTCAGTTCCCAAATATGAGTGAGAACATGCGGTGTTTGGTTTTCTCTTCTTGTGATAGTTTGCTAAGAATGATGGTTTCCAGCTGCATCCATGTCCCTACAAAGGACACAAACTCATCCTTTTTTATGGCTGCATAGTATTCCATGGTGTATATGTGCCACATTTTCTTAATCCAGTCTGTCACAGATGGACATTTGGGTTGATTCCAAGTCTTTGCTATTGTGAATAGTGCTGCAATAAACATACGTGTGCATGTGTCTTTATAGCAGCATGATTTATAATCCTTTGGGTATATACCCAGTAGTGGGATGGCTGGGTCATATGGAACATCTAGTTCTAGATCCTTGAGGAATTTCCATACTGTTTTCCATAATGGTTGAACTAGTTTACAATCCCACCAACAGTTAAAAGTGTTCCTATTTCTCCACATCCTCTCCAGCACCTGTTGTTTCCTGACTTTTTAATGATTGCCATTCTAATTGGTGTGAGATGGTATCTCATTGTGGTTTTGATTTGCATCTCTCTGATGGCCAGTGATGATGAGCATTTTTTCATGTGTCTGTTGGCTGTATGAATGTCTTCTTTTGAGAAATGTCTGTTCATATCCTTTGCCCACTTTTTGATGGGGTTGTTTGTTTTTTTCATGTAAATTTGTTTGAGTTCTTTGTAGATTCTGGATATTAGCCCTTTTGTCAGATGAGTAAATTGCAAACATTTTCTCCCATTCTGTAGGCTGCCTGTTCACTCTGATGGTAGTTTCTTTTGCTGTGCAGAAGCTCTTTAGTTTAATTAGATCCCATTTGTCAATTTTGGCTTTTGCTGCTGTTGCTTTTGGTGTTTTAGACATGAAGTCCTTGCCCATGCCTATGTCCTGAATAGTACTACCTAGGTTTTCTTTTGGGTTTTTATGGTATTAGGTCTAACATTTAAGTCTCTAATCCATCTTGAATTAATTTTCATATAAGGAGTAAGGAAAGGATCCAGTTTCAGCTTTCTACTTATGGCTAGCCAATTTTCCCAGCACCATTTATTAAATAGGGGATCCTTTCCCTATTTCTTGCTTCTCTCAGGTTTGTCAAAGATCAGATGGCTGTAGATGTGTGGTATTATTTCTGAGGACTCTGTTCTGTTCCATTGGTCTATATCTCTGTTTTGGTACCAGTACCATGCTGTTTTGGTTACTGTATCCTTGTAGTATAGTTTGAAGTCAGGTAGTGTGACACCTCCAGCTTTGTCCTTTTGACTTAGGATTGTCTTGGCAATGTGGGCTCTATTTTGGTTCCATATGAACTTTAAAGCAGTTTTTTCCAATTCTGTGAAGAAACTCATTGGTAGCTTGATGGGGATGGCATTGAATCTACAAATAACCTTGAGCAGTATGGCCATTTTCATGATATTGATTCTTCCTATCCATGAGCATGGTATATTCTTCCATTTGTTTGTGTCCTCTTTTATTTCACTGAGCAGTGGTTTGTAGTTCTCCTTGAAGAGGTCCTTTACATCCCTTGTAAGTTGGATTTCTAGGTATTTTATTCTCTTTGAAGCAATTATGAATGGAAGTTCATTCCTGATTTGGCTCTCTGTTTGTCTGTTACTGGTGTATAAGAATGCTTGTGATTTTTGCACATTAATTTTGTATCCTGAGACTTTGCTGAAGTTGCTTATCAGCTTGAGGAGATTTTGGGCTGAGACAATGGGGTTTTCTAAATATACAATCATGTCATCTGCAAACAGGGACAATTTGACTTCTTCTTTTCCTAACTGGATACCCTTGATTTCTTTCTCTTGCCTGATTGCCCTAGCCAGAACTTCCAACACTATGTTGAATAGGAGTGGTGAGAGAGGGCATCCCTGTCTTGTGCCAGTTTTCAAAGGGAATTTTTCCAGTTTTTGCCCATTCAGTATGATATTGGCTGTGGGTTTGTCATAAATAGCTCTTATTATTTTGAGGTATGTTCCATCAATACGGAATTTATTGAGCGTTTTTAGCATGAAGGGCTGTTGAATTTTGTCAAAAGCCTTTTCTGCATCTATTGAGATAATCATGTGTTTCTTGACTTTGGTTCTGTTTATATGCTGGATTATGTTTATTGATTTGCGAATGTTGAACCAGCCTTGCATCCCAGGGATGAAGCCCACTTGATCATGGTGGATAAGCTTTTTGATGTGCTGCTGAATCCGGTTTGCCAGTACTTTATTGAGGATTTTTGCATCGATGTTCATCGGGGATATTGGTCTAAAATTTTCTTTTTTTGTTGTGTCTCTGCCAGGCTTTGGTATCAGGATGATTTTGGCCTCATAAAATGAGTTAGGGAGGATTCCCTCTTTTTCTATTGATTGGAATAGTTTCAGAAGAAATGGTACCAGCTCCTCCTTGTAACTCTGGTAGAATTCAGCTGTGAATCCATCTGGTCCTGGACTTTTTTTGGTTGTTAGGCTATTAATTGTTGCCTCAATTTCAGAGCCTGCTATTGGTCTATTCAGGGATTCAACGTCTTCCTGATTTAGTCTTGGGAGAGTGTAAGTGTCCAGGAAATTATCCATTTCTTCTAGATTTTCTAGTTGATTTGCGTAGAGGTGTTTATAGTATTCTCTGATGGTAGTTTGTATTTCTGTGGGGTTGGCGGTGATATCCCCTTTATCATTTTTTATTGCATCTATTTGATTCTTCTCTCTTTTCTTCTTTATTAGTCTTGCTAGCGGTCTGTCAATTTTGTTGATCTTTTCAAAAAACCAACTCCTGGATTCATTGATTTTTTGGAAGGGTTTTTGTGTCTCTATCTCCTTCAGTTCTGCTCTGATCTTAGTTATTTCTTGCCTTCTGCTAGCTTTTGAATGTGTTTGCTCTTGCTTCTCCAGTTCTTTTAATTGTGATGTTAGAGTGTCAATTTTAGATCTTTCCAGCTTTCTCTTGTGGGCATTTAGTGCTATAAATTTCCCTCTACACACTGCTTTAAATGTGTCCCATAGATTCTGGTATGTTGTATCTTTGTTCTCATTGGTTTCAAAGAACATCTTTATTTCTGCCTTCATTTCGTTATGTACCCAGTAGTCATTCAGAATCAGGTTGTTCAGTGTCCATGTAGTTTTGATTGAGTTTCTTAATCCTCAGTTCTAGTTTGATTGCACTGTGGTCTGAGAGACAGTTTGTTATAATTTCTGTTCTTTTACATTTGCTAAGGGGTGCTTTACTTCCAATTATGTGGTCAATTTTGGAATAAGTGTGATGTGGTGCTGAGAAGAATGTATAATCTGTTGATTTGGGGTGGAGAGTTCTATAGATGTCTATTAGGTCCGCTTGGTGCAGAGATGAGTTCAATTCCTGGATATCCTTGTTAACTTTCTGTCTTGTTGATCTGTCTAATGTTGACAGTGGAGTGCTGAAGTCTCCCATTATTATTGTATGGGAGTCTAACTCTCTTTGTAAGTCTCTAAGGACTTGCTTTATGAATCTGGGTGCTCCTGTATTGGGTGCATATATATTTAGGAGAGTTAGCTCTTCCTGTTGAATTGATCCCTTTACCATTATGTAATGGCCTTCTTTGTCTCTTTTGATCTTTGATGGTTTAAAGTCTATTTTATCAGAGACTAGGATTGCAACCCCTGCTTTTTTTTTGTTCTCCATTTGCTTGGTAGATCTTCCTCCATCCCTTTATTTTGAGCCTATGTACGTCTCTGCATGTGAGATGGGGCTCCTGAATACAGCAGACTGATGGGTCTTGACTCTTTATCCAGTTTGCCAGTCTGTGTCTTTTAATTGGAACATTTAGTCCATTTACATTTAAGGTTAATATTGTTATATGTGAACTTGATCCTGTCATTATGATATTAACTGGTTATTTTGCTCGTTAGTTGATGCAGTTTCTTCCTAGCCTCGATGGTCTTTACATTTTGGCATGTTTTTGCAATGGCTGGTACCGGTTGTTCCTTTCCATGTTTAGGGCTTCCTTCAGGGTCTCTTGTACGGCAGGCCTGGTGGTGACAAAATCTCTAAGCATTTGCTTATCTGTAAAGGATTTTATTTCTCCTTCACTTATGAAACTTAGTTTGGCTGGATATGAAATTCTGGGTTGAAAATTCTTTTCTTTAAGAATGTTGAATATTGGCCCCCACTCTCTTTTGGCTTGTAGAGTTTCTGCCGAGAGATCTGCTGTTAGTCTGATGGGCTTCCCTTTGTGGGTAACCCGACCTTTCTCTCTGGCTGCCCTTAAGATTTTTTCCTTCATTTCAACTTTGGTGAATCTGGCAATTATGTGTCTTGGAGTTGCTCTTCTCGAGGAATATCTTTGTGATGTTCTCTGTATTTCCTGAATTTGAATGTTGGCCTGCCCTACTAGGTTGGGGAAGTTCTCCTGGATGATATCCTGAAGAGTGTTTTCCAACTTGGTTCCATTTCCCCCCTCACTTTCAGGCACCCCAATCAGAGGTAGATTTGGTCTTTTTACATAATCCCTTACTTCTTGCAGGCTTTGTTCATTTCTTTTTCTTCTTGTTTCTTTTGGTTTCTCTTCTTGCTTCATTTCATTCATTTGATCCCCAATCGCTGATACTCTTTCTTCCAGTTGATCGAGTCAGTTACTGAAGCTTGTGGATTTGTCACGTTTTTCTCGTGTCATGGTTTTCATCTCTGTCATTTCATTCATGACCTTCTCTGCATTAATTATTCTAGCTATCAATTCTTCCACTCTTTTTTCAAGATTTTTAGTTTCTTTGCGCTGGGTACATAATTCCTCCTTTAGCTCTGAGAAATTTGATGGACTGAAGCCTTCTTCTCTCATTGCGTGAAAGTCATTCTCTGATCAGCTTTGATCCGTTGCTGGCGATGAGCTGCACTCCTTTGAAGGGGGAGATGCGCTCTTATTTCTTGAATTTCCAGCTTTTCTGCCCTGCTTCTTCCCCATCTTCATGGTTTTATCTGCCTCCGGTCTTTGATGATGGTGATGTACTTATGGGGTTTTGGTATAGGTGTTCTTCCTGTTTGATAGTTTTCCTTCTAATAGTCAGGACCCTCAGCTGTAGGTCTGTTGGAGATTGTTTGAGGTCCACTTCAGACCCTGTTTGCCTGGGTATCAGCAGCAGAGGTTGCAGAAGATAGAATATTGCTGAACAGCGAGTGTACCTGTCTGATTCTTACTTTGGAAGCTTCCTCTCAGGGGTGTACTCCACCCTGTGAGGTGTGGGGTATCAGACTGCCCCTATTGGGGGATGTCTCCCAGTTAGGCTACTCAGGGGTCAGGGACCCACTTGAGCAGGCAGTCTGTCTGTTCTCAGATCTCAACCTCCATGTTGGGAGATCCACTGCTCTCTTCAAAGCTGTCAGATAGAGTTGTTCGCGTCTGCTCAGGCCTCTGCTGCTTCCCCTTTTGTTGTTTAGCTGTGCCCTGTCCCCAGAGGTGGAGTCTACAGAGACTGGCAGGTTTCCTTGAGCTGCTGTGAGCTCCACCCAGTCCGAGCTTCCCAGCGGCTTTGTTTACCTACTTAAGCCTCAGCAATGGCGGGCGCCCCTCCCCCAGCCTCGCTGCTGCCGTTTCAGTTAGATCGCAGACTGCTGTGCTAGCAATGAGGGAGGCTCCGTGGGCATGGGACCCTCCCAGCCAGGTGTGGGTATAATCTTCCGGTGTGCCTGTTTGCTTAAAGCGCAGTATTGGGGTGGGAATTACCTGATTTTCCAGGTGTTGTGTGTCTCAGTTCCCCTGGCTAGGAAAAGGGATTCCCTTCCCCCTTGCGGTTCCCAGGTGAGGCAATGCCTCGCCCTGATTCAGCTCTCACTGGTCGGGCTGCAGCAGCTGACCAGCACCAATTGTCTGGCACTCCCTAGTGAGATGACCCCAGTACCTCAGTTGAAAATGCAGAAATCACCGGTCTTCTGTGTCGCTCACGCTGGGAGTTGGAGACTGGAGCTGTTCCTATTCGGCCATCTTGCCTCTATTACCCAATTTTAACTTAACGACCTCCTTAAAGGCCATATCTCCAAATACAGTCACGTGGATATTAGGGCTTCAACACATGGATTTGGTGTGTACAAAACTCAGTTTGTGACATACAACAGAAGATAAGACTAAAAATGTAAGCTGGAGCAAAAATAAGATGAGCTTTATTCTTCCTGTTAAGGATATAAGACATTATTGTAAAGTCCAACAATGGGAGCTTCTGTGATAACTTGAACAGTGGAAAGACATGAAATCATCTAGAAAAATAACTCTGGAAGTAGTATTCATAGACAATAGAGAGAAAAGGACATAGGATCAGAGCAACCAATGAGAAAAATATTGGCTGCCTTCATTCCACTAAAAGATTTTAAAACCATTGCCAGAATGAAATGAACTAAACAACTGAATCAGCAAATGTTTTCTTTGTAAAAATAAATAATACACATTCTGTTTGCTTGGTAGGGATTAAAAGAAAAACGGGCACTTTGGGAGGCTGAGGCAGGCAGATCACGAGGTCAGGAGATCGAGACCATCCTGGCTAACAAGGTGAAACCTGTCTCCACTAAAAATGCAAAAAATTAGCCAGTCACGGTGGCAGATGCCTATAGTCCCAGCTACTTGGGAGGCTGAGGCAGGAGAATTGCTTGAACCTGGGAGGCAAAGGTTCCAGTGAGCCAAGATCACACCACTGCACTCCAGCCTGGGTGACAGAGAAAGACTCTGTCTCAAAATAATAGAAAGAAAAGAAAGAAAAGGAAGGAAGGAAGGAAGAAGGAAGGAAGGAAGGAAGGAAGGAAGGAAGGAAGGAAGGAAGGAAGGAAGGAAGGAAGGAAGGAAGGAAGGAAGGAAGGAACAGAGGGAGGAAGGGAGGGAGGGAAAGAAAAAAGAAAAACAGGGTCCAGATTTCTTCCCAAGGTTCTTGTTTCCAGAGTTGGTTAGAGAGTGGTGCAATCAAATTCATGTGGAATTTCAAAATGAGGTTGCCACATGCAGTGGCAAGAGAATGGGGTGAAGAATGGAATTATTGTCAACTTTGAACAAATTAGGTTTGAAGGATCTCCTCAAATGTTTTATATAAATTACCAATAGGTCATTCAAAATCTATATGATAGGATATTCCAATGAGGCAGTAATGTATTGTAGTCTAAAATGGCTCAAAAATATAAATTATCTATATTAAAGTGGACAAGAAAAAAATTAAAAATGACAACTAGACACCATATTGAGAGGTGAAACTGACTGGGCTTCTGGGTGGGGTGAGAACTTGCAGAACTTTTCTGTGTAGCTAAAAGATTGTAAATACACCAACCAGCGCTCCCCATCTAGCTAAAGGTTTGTAAACGCATCAATCAACACTCTGTAAAATGGACCAATCAGTGCTCTATAAAATGGACCAATCAGCAGGATGTGGGTGGGGCCAAATAAGGGAATAAAAGCTGACCACCTGAGCCACTGGCTGCAACCCGGGTTCCCTTCCATGCCTGAAAGCTTTGTTCTTTCGCTTTTCACAATAAATCTTACTGCTGCTTACTCTTCGGGTCAGCACTACCCTTATGAGCTGTAACACTCACCGCGAAGGTCTGTGGCTTCACTCCTGAAGCCAGTGAGACCACGAACCCACTAGAAGGAATAAACTCCGGACACATCTGAACATCTGACGGAACAAACTCCAGACACACCATCTTTAAGAACTGTTAACACTCATTGCGAGGGTCCACGCCTTCATTCTTGAAGTCAGCGAGACCAAGAACCCACTGGAAGGAACCAATTCCAGACACAATATCAGTGTGTGGCAAGTACTCCTTGTTTGCTACATCTTATCTATTTCCTCTTTGATTTCCTTACTAAATTACCAAAATGATCTTTGATTTCTAGATTTAAAAAACAGATGAATAAGAACTCATCTTCTGCCTCTCTCCAAGTAGCAGTAACCATGTGACACAATTCTCTTCAATGACATGTGAGAAGGTGTGTGTATTTTGGGTGGGGATTTGTGAGGAAAAAAAGCGAATCTATTCCTAATAAAAAAGGAAAACTCGTTGGCATAAAAATGTTGCTCTTTCTCTTTCTCTTTGAGTTTTCTCAGAAATTTTAGAAAGGTGTTAGGTATAGAACAACTAACAGAGGAGCCACATGCTTAGGATTGTGAGTGGAAAATAGAAGATGCCTAGAACGTTGAGAGCATCAAGAGGTTGCTACACAAGTTTGGGCCATCAGCACCTGACACTCTTGTTATGTAAAAAAACATTTCCACTGGGATCTTCAGGATAAAGGTGTTGTGCTCTCCTCGCCTATCGTCTGGTTTCCTCCCAAACTTCTGCATCCTGACAGAAAATACAAGGTTTCAGGATTAGAGAATAGACCACTTATTACTCCAGAGTATCCTGCTGGGAGTTCCTTGAGTCTCAAAGTACAAAAACGATATAATGAAGGCTTGCTGTTTCACTGTGAATATGGCAGGATTGCACAAGAGAGAAGCTCCAAGATTATAAGACTCAGAGTTTATATAGTTAAACTGCCACATCAGACCTTCTTCCCTTTACGAAAGAGAGTGAAAATTGAACACTTTACTCTCTTTACTCTGGAAAGTAAAGACATATTCCCGATGAAGGAAATTGAAAATTCATATCTTCACCAATCTAGAAAGTTATATGATGCATTCAGAGAACATAATTGTTTAAATGTCTTTGGAGCAATACACTATCCCTAGATTCCAAGATATATTAGTTTTCTTTGCTTCTGTAACAAATTACCACGCATGTAGTGGCTTAAAATAACACAAATATTTCATAGCTCTATAGATCAGAAATCAGATGCAGGTCATGCTGGAAAAAAAAATTAAGGTTTCAGCAGTCATATTTCTTTCTAGAGGTTCTGTGTAAGAATTAGTGTTTTTGTTTGTTTTTTGCCTTTTCTAGTTTTAGAGGTTGCACATATATCTTGGCTCATGGGGCCCTTCTATCTTCAAAGTCAGTAATGGTTGGTCAAGTCTTTCACTTATTGCATCACTCAAACACTGACTTTTCTCTCTCTCACTCTCTCTCTCTCTCTTTTTTTTTTTTTTTTTTTTTACTTTTTAAAATGTTTTTAACTTTTACTTTAAGTTCTGGGATACATGAACAGAAAGTGAAGGTTTGTTACATAGGTATACCTGTACCATGGTGGTTTGCTGCACTTATCAACCCATCATCTAGGTTTTAAGCCCGACATGCATTAGGTATTTGTCCTAATGCTCTCCCTCCCCTTGCCACAACCCCCCAATAGGCCCCAGTGTGTGATGTTCCCCTCTGTGTATCCATGTGGTCTCATTGTTCAACTCCCACTTATGAGTGACAACATGCAGTGTTTGATTTTCTGTTCCTGTGTTAGTTTGCTGAGAATGATGACTTCCAGGTTCATCCATGCCCCTGCAAAGGACATGAACTCATTATTTTTATGGCTACATAGTATTCCATGGTGTATGTGTGTCACATTTTCTTTATCCAGTCTATCATTAATGGGCATTTGGGTTGGTTCCAAGTCTTTGCTATTGTAATAGTGCTATAATAAATATATGTGTGCCTGTGTCTTTATAGTAGAATGATTTATAAATCATTGGGTATATACCCAGTAACAGGATTTCTGGGTCAGATGGTATTTCTGGTTCTATATCCTTGAGAAATTGCCACATTGTCTTCTGAAATGTTTGAACTAATTTACAATCCCACTGACAGTGAAAATGCAATGGGATTTCTCCACATCCTTGCCAGCACCTGTTCTTTCCTGACTTTTCAATGATCACCATTCTAACTGGTGTGAGATAGGATCTCATTTTGGTTTTGACTGGCATTTCTCTAATGACCAGTGATGATAAGCTTTTTTCATACGTTTTTTGACCACATAAATGTCTTCTTTTTAGAAGTGTCTGTTCATATCCTTTGCCCACTTTTTGATTTTTTTTCTTGTAAATTTGTATAAGTTTCTTGTAGATTCTGGATATTAGACCTTTGTCCAGATGAACAGACTGAAAAAATGTTCTCCCATTCTGTAGGTTGCCTGCTCACTCTGATGACAGCTTATTTTGTTGTGCAGAAGCTCTTTGGTTTTATTAGATCCAGTATGTCAATTTTGGCATTTGTTGCAATTTCTTTTGCTGTTTTACTGATGAAGTCTTTGCCCATGCCTATCTCCGGAATGGTATTGCCTAGATTTTCCTCTAGGGTTTTTATGGTTTTAGGTATAACATTTAAGACTTTAGTACATCTTGAGTTAATTTTTGTATTAGGTGTAATGAGGGAGTTCAGTTTCTGTTTTCTGTATATGGCTAGCCAGTTTTCCCAGCACCTTTTATTAAATAGGGAATCCTTTCCCCATTGCTTGTTTTTGTCAGGTTTGTTGAAGATCAGATAGTTGTGGATGTGAGGTGTTATTTCTGAGGCCTCTATTCTGTTCCATTAGTCTATATATCTATTTTGGTACCAGTGTCATGCTGTTTTGTTTACCATAGCCTTGTAGTATAGTTTGAAGTCAGGTGGTGTGATGCCTCCACCTTTATTCTTTTTGCTTAGGATTGTCTTGCCTATATGGGCTCTTTTTTGGTTCCATATGAAATTTAAAGTTTTTTTTTTTTCTAATTCTGTGAAGAATGTCAATGTAGCTTGATGGGAATAGCATTGAATTCATAAATTACTTTGGGCAGTATGACCATTTTCATAATATTACTTCTTCCTATCCATGAGCATGGAATTATTTTTCCATGTGTTTGTGTCCTCTCTTGTTTCATTGAGCAGTGGTTTGTAGTTTTCCTTGAAGAGGTCATTTGCGTCCCTTGTAAGTGGTATTTCTAGGTATTTTATTCTGTTTGTAGCAATTGTGAATGATAGTTCACTTATGATTTGGCTTTCTGTCTTTCTATTACTGATGTATAGGAATGCTTGTGATTTTTGCACATTGATTTTGTATCCTGAGACTTTGCTGAAGTTGTTTAGAAGCTTAAGGAATTTTTGTGGGCTGATACGATGGGTTTTCTAAATATAGAATCATGTCATCTGCAAACAGAGACTATTTGACTTCCTCTCTTCCTATTTGAATACGCTTTATTTCTTTCTCTTGCCTGATTGCCCTGGCAAGAACATCCAATACTATGTTGACTAGGAGTGGTGAGAGGAGTGAGAGGGCATCCTTGTCTTATGCTGGTTTTCAAAAAGAATGCTTCCAGGTTCTGTCCATTCAGTATGAGATTGGCTATGGGTTTGTCATAAATAGCTGTTATTATTTTGAGATATGTTCCATCAATACCTAGTTTATTGAGAGTTTTTAGCATGAAGCTGTGTTGAATATTATTGAAGGCTTTTTCTGCATCTATTGAGATAATCATGTGGTTTTTGTCACTGGTTCTGTTTATGCGATAGATTTCATTTATTGACTTACATATGTTGAACCAGTCTTGCATCCCAGGGATGAAGCTGACTTGATTGTGGTGGATAAGCTTTTTGATGTGCTGCTAGATAAGTTTTGCCAGTATTTTATTGAGTATTTTTGCATTGATGTTCATCAAGAATATTGGCCTGACATTTTCTTCTTTTGTTGTGTCTCTGCCAGGTTTTGGTATGAGGATGACGCTGGCCTCAGAAAATGAGTTAGGGAGGAGTACTTCTTTTGCTATTGTTTGGAAGAGTTTCAAAAGGAATGGTACCAGCTCCACTCTGTATCTCTGGTAGAATTCGGCTGTGAATCCTTCTGGTGCTGTGCTTCTTTTGGTTGGTAGGCTATTAATTACTGCCTCAATTTCAGAACTTGTTATTGGTCTCTTCAGGTATTTGACTTCTTCCTGGTTAGTCTTGGGAGGGTGTATGTGTCCAGGAATTTATCCATTTCTTCTAGATCTTCCAGTTTATTTGCATAGAGGTATCATAGTATTCTCTGATAGTAGTTTGTATTTCTGGGGTATCAGTGGTGATATATCTGTTATCATTTTTTATTTTGACTTTTTGATTCTTCTCTCTTTATTAGTCTAGGTAGCAGTGTATCTATTTCATTAATTTTTTCAAAAAATTAGCTCCTGGATTCATTGATTTTTTTGAAGCATTTTTTTTGTGTCTCTCTCTCCTTCAATTCTGCTCTGATCTGGTTATTTCTTGTCTGGCTTTTGAATTCTGCTGGCTTTTGAATTTGTTTTCTCTTGCTTCCCTAGCTCTTTTAATTGTGATGGTCAGGTGTTCTATTTCACATCCTTCCCGCTTTCTGATGTGGGCATTTAGTGCTATAAATTTCCCTCTAAACGCTGCTTTAGCTGTGTCCCAGGAGATTCAGGTACATTGTCTCTTTGTTCTCATTGGTTTCAAAGAACTTTTTGATTTCTGCCTTAATTTCGTTATTTACCCAGTAGTCATTCAGGAGAAGGTTGTTCAGTTTCCATGTAGTTGTGCAGTTTTGAGTGAGTTTCTTACTCCTGAGTTCTAATTTAATTGCACTGAGGTCTGAGAGACTTTTTGTTATGATTTCAGTTTTTTTACATTTGCTGAGGAGTGTTTTACTTCCAATTATGTGGTCGATTTTAGAATAAGTGTGATGTGGTGCTAAGAAGAATGTATATTCTGTTGATTTGGGATGGAGAATTCTGAAGATGTCTATTAAGTCTTTTTAGTCCAGAGCTGGGTTTAAGTCCTGAATATCCTTGTTAATTTTTTGTCACAATGATCTGTCTAATATTGACAATGGGGTGTTAAGTTCTCCTACTATTATTGTGTGGGGTCTAAGTTTTTTGGAGGTCTCTAAGAACTTGTTTTATGAATGATGGTGCTCCTGTGTTGGGTGCATATATATTTAGAATAGTTAGCTCTTCTTGTTGCATTGATCCCTTTATCATTATGTAATGCCCTTCTTTGTCTTTTGTCATCTTTGTTGGTTTAAAGTCTGTTTTATCAGAAACTATGTTTTTTTTTCTTTCCATTTGCTTGGTAAATATTCCTCTATCCTTTTATTTTCAGCCTATATGTGTCTTTGCACATCAGATGGGTCTCCTGAATACAGCACACTGATGAGTCTTGACTCTTTATCCAATTTGCCAGTCTGTGTCTTTTCACTGGGGCATTTAGCCCATTTACATTTAAGGTTAATATTGTTATGTGTGATTTTGATCCTGTTATCATGACACAAGTTGGTTGTTTTGCACATTGGTTGATGCAGTTTCTTCATAGTGTCAACGGTCTTTACATTTGGGTATTTTTTTGCAGTGGCTGGTACTGGTGCTTCCTTCAGGAACTCTTGTAAAGCAGGCCTGGTGGTGACAAAATCCCTCAGCATTTGCTTGTCTGTAAAGGATTTTATTTCTCCTTGGCTTTTGAGGCTTAGTTTGGCTGGATATGAAATTCTGAGTTGAAAATTATTTTCATTAAGAATGTTGAAGGCCGGGCGCGGTGGCTCAAGCCTGTAATCCCAGCACTTTGGGAGGCCGAGACGGGCGGATCACGAGGTCAGGAGATCGAGACCATCCTAGCTAACACGGTGAAACCCCGTCTCTACTAAAAATACAAAAAACTAGCCGGGTGAGGTGGCGGCGCCTGTAGTCCCAGCTACTCGGGAGGCTGAGGCAGGAGAATGGCGTGAACCCAGGAGGCGGAGCTTGCAATGAGCTGAGATCTGGCCACTGCACTCCAGCCTGGGTGACAGAGCGAGACTCCATCTCAAAAAAAAAAAAAAAAAAAGAATGTTGAATATTGGACCCCACTCTTTACTGGCTTGCAGGATTTCTGCAAAGAGGCTGATGGGCTTCCCGTTTTGGGCAATCTGACCTTTCTCCATGGCTGCCGTTAACATTTTTTCCTTCATTTCAACCTTGAAGAATCTGACAATTATGTCTTGGGGTTGCTCTTCTTGAGGAGTATCTTACCGATATTTTCTGTATTTCCTGAATTTGAATGTTGACTTGTCTTGCTAGGTTGGGGAAGTTTTCCTGGATAGTATCCTGAAGTGTCTTTTGCAGCTTGGTTACATTCTCCCCATCACTTTCAGGTACACCAATCAATCTTAGGTTTTGTCTTTTCATATAGTCCCATATTTCTTGGAGGCTTTGTTCCCTTTTTTTTTTTTTTTTTTTTTTTTCTAATCTTGTCTTCTCACTTTGTTTCAGTAAGTTGATCTTCAATCTCTGATATCCTTTTTTCCACTTGATCAATTTGGCTATTGATACTTGTGTATGCTTCACAAAGTTGTCCTGCTGAGATGTAGTTTTCAGGTCCATCAGGTCATTTATATTCTTCTTTAAACTGGTTATTCTAGTTAGCAGCTCCTGTAACCTTTTATCAAGGTTTTTAGCTTCCTTGCATTGGGTTAGAATGTGCTCCTTTAGCTCAGAAGAGTTCATTATTACCCACCTTCTGAAGTGTACTTCTGTCAGTTCTTCAAACTCATTCTCTATCCAGTTTTGCACCCTTGCTGGAGAGGAGTTGTTATCATTTGGAGGAGAAGACAACACTAATGCAAAAGGTGGGCTCCCAAAGCCTTGGGTAGCTTTACTCCTGTGGCTCTGTAGGGCTCGGATCCCACGGCTGCTTTCAAGGGTTGATGTTGAGTGTCTGTAGGTTTTCCAAGCACAAAGTTCAAGCTGCCAGTGCATCTATAATTCTATGATCTGAAGGACAATGGCCCTGTTTTCACAACTCCACTAGTCGGTGCCCCAGTGTGAACTCTGTGTAGGGGCTCTAACCCCACATATTCTTTCTCACCGCCCTTGCAGGGGTTTTCTATGAGAGCTCCATCTCTGTACCAGCCTTCTGCCTGGATGTCTAAGCATATTCACACATTCTCTGAAATCTAGGCAGAGGCTCCCAAGCCTCAGCTTTTGCCCTCTGTGCACCCTCGGGCTTAACACCACATGGAAGTCTACCAAGGTTTATGTTTGGCAACAAATGGAGCAGCAGCCTGACATTTATCTGGGGTTCTTTTATACATGGCTGTAGCTAGAGTGGTTGGGACATAAGGAGCAGTTTCCTAAGGTTGCACAGGGCAGTATGTTCCTGGGTCCAGCCCACAAAATGATTCTTCCCACTTAGGCCTCCAGGTCTGTGATACTAGGGGCTTCCCTGAAGGTCTCTAAAATGCCTTTGAGGCATTTTCCCCATTTTCTTGGTTATTAACATTTGGCTGCTCTTTACTTATGCAAATTTCTAAGGCAAGCTTGAATTCCTCCCCAGAAAATGGGTTTTTATTTTCTAGCAAATGGTCATGCTGTTAATTTGCCAAATTTTTAGGCTCTGCTTATTTTTTAAATATAAGTTTCAGGTTCAGATCATCTCTTTGCTCATGGATATGAGCATATGCTGTTAGAAGCAGCCAAGACACTTTTTGAATGCTTTGCTGCTTAAAAATTTATTCTGCCAGATACCCTAAACCATCTCTCTCAAGTTCACAGATCCCTAGAGCAGGGGCACTATGTCACCGGTCTCTTTGCTAATACATAACAAAAGTGATCTTTACTCCAATTCCCAATAAGTTCTTCATCTCCATCTGAGACCACCTTAGCCTGGAATTCATCATCCATAGCACTATAAACATTTTGGTCACAACGATTTAAGAAGTCTCTAGGAAGTTCCAAACTTTTGCTCATCCTCCTGACTTCTTCTGAGCCCTTCAAGCTGTTCCAACTACTGCTCGTTACCTAGTTCCAAAGCTGCTACCACATTTTCTGGTATCTCCATAGCAATGCCTCACTTCCCAGTACTAATTTTCTGTATTAGTTTATTCTTGAATTGCTATAAAGACTACCTGATTCTTGGTAATGTATATATTTAGAAAAAGAAGTTTAGTTGGCTGACAATTCCAAAGGCTGTACAGGAAACATGGCTAAGGAGACCTCAGAAAATTGAATCATGGCAAAAGGTGAAGGGTAAGCAGGCACATCCTACATGGCTGAAGTAGGAGCAAGGGAGTGAAGGTTGTGGGAGGGAGTGTTGCTAGTGTTGCTACATACTTAGAGAATGAGGTTTTGTGAGAACTCACTCGCTATCATGAGAATAGCAAAGGGGAAATTCTCCCCCAAGATCCAATTACCTTAGACCAGGCCCCTTCTCTAACACTGGGGATTACAATTTAGTGTGAGATTTGGGTGGAAACACAAATTCAAACCATTTCAACATTTACAGACCCTCAAGATTACACTGAGCCCACCCAAATAGTACAGGATTATCTCTGTATTTTGAGATCATCTGATTAGTAATGTCAATCTCATTTTAATTTTCCTTTCGTTATGTAATATAAAAAATTTACAAATTACCAAGAATAGCAAACTGACATTTTTGGTATTATTCCACCTACCACACATAACATGTTTACTACTGAATTGTCTTTAAGCCAAATTTGTCAATGCTCTTTTCTCAGAAAGCCCAGACTATAACTAAAGGTGAAAATATTCATGGGGAATTACCTTTCAATGAAATCAGCATGCAGGTGCTTTATAAAGCAACAAGAGAAAATGAGATCAATTAGGGAGTCATTGTATATGGAATTACTGATGAGATAGATACTTGACTATTAGGATTCACAGAGACAAAGAAGAGTAAAGAGGCTAATGTGAGGGAAGAGTACGAGCTGTAAATATTAAGGTTAAGCAAGAGAGTGTGGTCTCTTGGAAACTAAATGGTGAAAGGGAGAGAGAAGAAAAATCTCAAGGTTTGCAGATGCTGTCAATAGGTTAGTAAATTTTACACTGATAAACAACCATCACATGTAGTAGCTGTATTAATCCATTTTGTGTTGCTGTAAAGGAATACCTGAAGCTGGGAAATTCATAGGGAAAATGGGTTTATTTGGCTCATGATTCTGCAGGCCATACAACCATGACACAAGCATCTCTTCAGCTTCTGGTGAGGCCTCAGGAAGCTTTTACTCGTGACACAATATGAAGGGGAGCAGGCATGATACATGGTGAGAGAGGAAGCAAGAGAGGGAAGAGGGCGATCTCCAGACTCTTTTCAACAACCAGATCTCATGTGAACTCATTACAATGGTGGGCACCAAGCCACTCATGACAGATCTGCTCTCATGACAAAAACACCATCCACTAGGCCCACTTCCAATATTGGTGAACTCATTTCAACATTTGGAGCATAAGAGCATCCAAACTATATCAGTGGCATAAAAGTAATATACCATTTAATGTACAACATTGATATAGGCTACAGCTTAAGTAGTCTGTATGATCTGTCTCATCCTACTAAGTCTATGTAATGCTATCCCCGTTAGCTTTGACTTCTATTTCTATAACAAATAACACATACATTAAAATGTTACGTTAAACCAGATCACATTTTACATTTGTATTGTAATCAAACTTTTTTGATCACATCTCACTACTTACAGATAACATAACCATGGGAAGCTATTTATAATAAAATACAAAAGTAATTAGGAATCATGAAAAAGCACTTTTAGAAAATAAATAACAACTCATATTTCCTAGAATTTAACACTATGATGACTGCAGAATGGCAAGAGTATTATAATAGATAGCTCACAGTGAAAAACTTCACCTAGGTTTACATTTTATGCTTATTTGTGCAAATTCAGACAAAATGTTTTATTAGGAAAATTGGGGGGGGTGCGGGTTACTGTTTATATTCTATTACCTCAGAAAGGTTTGAAATATTTTTTTAAAAATGCTATTATTAATTTAGTGGTTAATTAACCGTATAGAACCTTTGACTTGTACTATAGTTATTAAATCTTGTGATGGAGTAATTGCTATGGTTTATTGAACTCGAAGGTAGCTAAATGTCACAAAATTATTCTTGCATGTATTTGCTTACAAATAAATATTTTCATGCCTCCATATTGTGTGTGTGTGTGTATATATATATATACTGACCTCTAAAACATATCCATTTGTCATTTTTCAGAAACTATTCTTGCATTTACACATATAATTTTGAAGCCCATAAAAAGGAATATTAGCGTCTTCAGTGAGTACCAAAGTACGATTTTTTCCTTTAACATGTTATTTTAAAGGAATTTCTAAAATTATTTCAAAAGATCATCAGGAAGCATTTGTGCTGAATATTGTTCTTTTATTTATGTTAAGAATCCAAGTATAATAAACAGAAAAAAAAAAAGGAGCTCTCTTTGACTTCTTCAAAATACTTGTCTCTACAGATCTTGATTTAAAGAACTAGTCCTAGGTAAAAATAATAATGATGTTCATAATTAAAATAGATTATTATTTTGAGAAAATAGAGCCACAGATGTTTTAAATTTTAAAAACAACATTTCTCAAGAAAGTAAGACAAGCCACAATCTGGGAAAAAAGTATTGGAAAAAGACACCTCTGTTAAAGGACTGCTTTTCAAAATATACAGAAAAAACCTCTTAACACTAAAAAATAGAACAGCCTAATTAATAAATGAGCAAGTGGTCTGAACAGTCTCCTCAGCACACAAGATACACAGATCACAAGTAAACATATGAAACTATGCTTAACATAGTATGGCATTAGGGAATTTCAAATTAAAAATAAAGAAATAAAAACAACAAGATCCCACTACACATCTATTAGAATGACCAAAATCCGAAACACTGAAAACACTAATTGTTGATCAGGATGTGAAGCAACAAGAACTCTCAATTGTTGGTGGTGGGAATACAAAATGATCCAGCTACCTTTGAAGACATTTTGAAAGTGTCTTATAAAGCTAAACATGTTCTAACCATATGATCCACCAATCATGCTCCTTGGTATTTACAAAAATGAATTGAAAACTTATCTCTACACAAAATCTGCATATAAATGTTTATAGCAGCTTTGTTCACAATTGCCAAAACTTGGAAGCAATCGAGATGTCGCTCAGCAGGTGAATAGATGAAGAAATCCTGGTACCTCCAGGCAGTGGAGTATTATTCAGTGCCAAAAGAAACGAGCTGTCAAGATATCAAATGGCATGGAAAAAAATTTAATGCATTTAATTTAGTGAATGGAATCAATCTAAAAAGGCTACATACTATATGACTCCAACTATATGGTGTTCGAGAAAAGGTGAACCTATGAAGACATTAAAAAACTACCATAGTTAGGGTGAAGGGAGGGATAAATAGGTGGAGAGGAGGATTTTTAGGGAAGAGAAACTATTCTGTGTGATAAAACAATGATAGAAAACATGTCAATATACTTTTGTCAAAATGAATAGAATGTACAAAACTAAGAGTGAATCCTAAAATGAACTATAAACTGCGTGTGAAAATAATGTGCCAACATAGATTTCTTGATTGTGATAAATTTATTATGGTGTTATAGCATGTTGACAGTAAGGCAGGTTGTGTATTTGTGGGGACGGGGTGTATATGGGAACCCTTTGTACTCAATTTTTCTGTGAATCTGAAACTGCTTCAAGAAAATAAAATTTGTTAATTAAAATTCATTTCACTTTTCCCCCTGAATGCTATATAAGTTTACATGTATTAACATGTTGTACTGTCTCTCTATACATACACACACACACACACAGTATGTACCATTGTTTAGTAGAAAATTGGAATTTTTATATAAGTTCTCTTCTTTTTTTTATGTATTCATGATACTGGCTCTCTCCATGAAAATTCAGAATTCCAGACAGAAAGCTCTCACCATGCAGGTATCTTTATATAGTTTAGGTAACTTACCCCTGCCTTAACCTTTAGGCCTACTGCTGAGTTTCTAAACTGCCCTTGCAGTTTCCCTGTACTCTGCTATTATCTTAACCCCCTTTTATTAATGATTCTCAGGTTACTCAGTTTGCATATGCTGATTTGTGTCAAAACTCTTACATCATTAAGAGAACCCAAATTTATCACGGTTAAGTTGAGTCAAAAAGTCATTTTGGAAAGCATTTGTTTAATTGAATTTTCTCTTGAGATGATAGTAGCTGGTGTTGTTCATTACATCATTTATTATATAAGAATAATGGAACAAAGGTTTTTTTAAATCATCTTTCAAGTACATTTGAAAACTATGATACTAGAATTATTAACAAAATCACTCACTGGTATTTTATGACCAACATGTATTGCTTTGGGTCAGTGCTTCTCATTTTCAAACTGTCTCCTGTTTCCTGAAGTTATTTAGATATAAATTTTCTAGATACAAATATGAATTGCCTAGGATGATATATTTCAGACACTATTTTTTAATAGTTTGCAAGAAATAGCTGGTTAATTTGAATAGCTAAATTGTAATTTATTTTCTATACTCTCAGAATACATCAATAAATATTAGGTATATTAGACACCAAGAGCTGTGAAGATGATGGAAATACAGGTACTACTGATGATGAAGGTCCATTTGATATTTCTGCAGAATACAAAAGAAAAAATGCAGGATAATAAAAATTTATCCAACAAAATTTTAGAATGACAAAATTGAGGTACATTTTTTTTCCAAAAAAAAATAATAATTAAATAAGATTCTCAAAAACTATCATTTAATGTTTCTGAAAAAGACCAAAGGCATACACACCATTAAAATGCATTTGCTCAAGATTATCTCTTGAACCTCTGTAAAACCATTAGGCGTCTGAGATATTTTCACCTTTGGCTCCTTATATGTTCACCCACTCTCTGATCCATGGTTTGCATTTAAGTAGAGCAGATCAGGAACATAGCGATGGCAGTCTTGCGTCTAGAGTAGGCTAAGTGGAAGGCAAAGGATGGAAAATCCCATGCTCAGAAATATTGTAAACAAAAATAGTGATTCCTGTGGAAATAATCATGGAAGGCCAACGTTGCAGGTAAATTAATATCTCAATACTGGTTGGGAAAAGCAGAAGCTTAGCAGACCTGCCAAAAATTTAACAAGGAGATGTTAGGCAACTAAGCAGACAAGAAAGCCATGATATAGTTCTATCCTTTGTTGGACACCTGTGTGTATGTAAAAGGTTTCACACAAGCTCAGGAGAGATAAGAAAGAAACTTACTGAGCAGTTCATCCTGTACTGAACACAAATTTAGTAAATGTAAAAGATGCAAAAAATGATGGCACAATCTTGTAAATTGTCAAAGTCTTGAATGAACTTACCATTCAATACACTTGTATCGGCAAAGGGTTGGGGCCTTTTTGGCTCACAGGATTCAATCACAACTTCTGATCACTGGCTGAACCCTAACCTTTACTAAATAAGTGGCAACACCTGGCAATTTATAAGATAAATGAAAATAATATTTAAAAAACCTGAGCAGAGGCTTTAGTGGCTTATAATGCAAGGAAACAGACACTGACAATAACAACCTTACTCCTGTGTGTATATCCAAAATGAAGAAAAGCAGTACCTTGAAGAGATAGCTGCACTCCCATGTTTATTGTAGCACTGTACACAATAGCAAAGGTATGGAATCAACCTTAATGTCCAATGAGGTGATGGAAATCCTCATTACTCTAATTTGATCATTACACATTGAATGTTTGTATCAAAACATAACGTACCCTATGAATAAATATAACTATTATGTTTCTATAATACTTTAAAATTTAAAACTTCAAAATGTAAATGATACTAAAATGTTATTCTATAAATACTACTAAATGTTACCATATAAAATATTTAATGACAAATAAGATAGTAAAGGAAAACAAAGGCATAAAAAAGACATTAAATATAATGAAAAAATATTAAAATGGCAAACATAAATTGAGCCACATCAAGAATAAGACTAAAATTAATTGCAAGCATTGATGCCATGGAACCAATCACATAAACTAGATTTTGAACGCAATTCCAGAGAGAGCAGTGTTAAAGTAATACCAATTCTTGAGTAGATTGAGAAATACGTACTAAATAACATTCAGATTTCTGTTACAAGGAGAGAGAACTGCTTAACTATATACATTAGATTCAGTTAGAAAAAAATTCATATTTATTTTTTTCCACCTTAATGATTTGTTAGAAAACAACAGTACATCCAGCAAACAAAAAAAAAAATATGCAAAATCAATTTTTCAACAGATTTTGATCTAAAATAATCTGTCTTTATACCAAAATGTAATTTTTTTGAGAGAGAGAAAGACAGGGTCTTCCTCTCTCATCCAGATCCAGGTTTAAGTGCAGTGGTGTAACCACAGTGTACTGCATTCTGAAACTCCCGAGCTCAAGGGATCCTCCCACCTCAGCCTCCTGAGTAGTTGGGACTACAGTCACATATCTTTGTCTTCTCCAGCTAATGTTTTAATTTTTTTTTTTATTTTTTTTGGAGATGGGGGGCTTTTCCTCTCTTGCCCAGGCTGGTCTTGAACTTCTGGACTCAAGCAATCCTCCCTTCTCATCCTCAGAAAGTGTTGGGATTATAGGCAGGAGCCACTGCACTCCACCAAGATGTGATCCTCATGTATGATGGGAGCAAGCATTTCTAAGAAAGCACCACTAAAATAATGAAAAATTAATACTTGCTACACATTTTTATAGTAAAACCAATAATAATCTTGCCATTTCTTTATTGTTTGGTACTAATATAAAACAAGTAGGCTTAGATCCAAAGTTATTTCAGTGATTGTTAACTCTACATGTTACAATTATTTTAGAAATTATGTGCAGTTAACATTTTTAAAACTGTCTACTTGATATCTTATTGCAAAATCATGACACTATATTTAAAAGTAGAAATAGGTATACTTTAACATTTATATAGATAACATTATTTGTACACCTTGAAGCAGTCCTTTAAAAGAGGCGTTAGATATGTCAAGATAAATAGTGTTTGCAATATTTATCTCCATTTGAACCATCTTGTATGACAATATACTTAAATCAATTTACATGAAGTCATAGGAGAGTAAGAACTTTGCAAAAAAGGAAAAACAGAAACACAATAGGTTTGATCAAAAGATTTGATCAATAGTATGATTGTATTGCTGCTTCATCTCTTGTTGGAGTATGCCTATAGGGAAATATATACTCAATCTTAAAGAAAAACATTTAAAATCAAAGAAAAATGAAAGAAGGGAGAAGAAATACTTTTTTCTACTTTTATTTTGATACTATTACAAATTTAGTTTTAGAGCATACTTGATGAAAAGAAAAATGAATCTTTACCATAATTAATAATATTATAGAATTAAATACTTTTTATTCCACTCATGTAACTAAATGAAAAAGAATGCATAAAAATATGACTTCTTAAACTATATGCAAAATATATGCATATTTTATACATCGGTGCATTATATACAAAACATAAGAAAAATAAAGTGTTATTTTGAGCTCTCTACTATATATGACTATAACATGTTTTGGTATATATTTTATTTCATAAAATAGCCATATTCTTATCCATTCACCATATGTTTACTCAATACTATGTATGGATATTCTTCTGAGAAGTCTTTGATAGATCAAATATAACACATATGAAAATATTAAATTATATTTTGATTTTCATATTCATTTCCCTTCTATATCTACCAAAAGTAGTTTTCAATCCTTTACTTTTCATTTCTCAATATACTGAAAGTTTTCTGTAAACAGTCATTAAAGTTTCTAATTATCAGCAATATTTTAGATAGGCATCCCAGGCAGACGCTCCCAACTGAAATTAAACACAATTGTGTTTACAATTTAAACACCGATTTTCCTTAAAATTAAAGTATAGAAGTCATAGATTAAGTAAAAGTCAGAACTTTGTGAGATAGTATAGTGCCAAAGCTGAAATTTGGTCTGAATGTATCTGCTGAAGGACCAAGAATATTAGCTTCCATGTGGGTAGCTGGAAGTGGTCTGAGACAAAGGGGAAACACTAGGATGTAGACTCCACTTGCCTATGTCTGTATGTAGCTTGAAATCCAAAGAGATAAATTTATAATTAACAATAAATTTCATATAGAAGGGGACAGTAATTTTGTTGTGGTTCCAAAGCAGATATTATTTGCAGAAAAGAATCTCATGAGGAATTTGTGATCTTGAATTACTAATAGTTCTCATAATAACCTGTAGTCATAATGCTTTGAGTGGTGTGTGTGTGTTTGTATATCCATTTATTATTCTGATACATATATATATATCAAAATGTCCATTACATTAAGTAAATTTGGTAAAATTATATAATAAATACCAAAGAACAATCCAAAATAATGAAACACAGCTGAATACAACAAAATAGATTATCTCAGGCATAATAATAAGCAAAAAAAAAATCAGACAAAAAGATAAAAAAATAATATTTGTGACACATTGTTGGCAAAATTAATGATAATCATATTGTTTGATCTAGTTATATAAAGGTCAAGACCTGAAAAAACTAATCTATAATAACAAAATTCAAAAAAGTGGCTTTCTTTGTTCAGATATTGACAGAAGGAGCACAAGGAAACATTCTGGAGGCTGAAAAGCTTTCATGTTTTGATCTGAGAGTAAGAAATTGGGTATATGAGTCTAAAAAAATTAGTAATGCTGGACAATTGAGATTTGTGCATTTTCTTGCTGACTCAATCTTGGGTGATTGTGTGCTTTCAAGAATTTATCCATTTTCTACAGATTTTCTGGTTTGTGTGCACAGAGGCATTCATAATAGTCTCTGAGGATCTTTTGTATTTCTGTGGGGTCAGTAGTAATGTCTCCTTTGTCATTTCTGATGATGCTTATTTGGATCATCTCTTTTTTCTATGTTAATCTAGCTCACAGTCCGTGTACCATGTTTATCCTTTCAGAGAATCAACTTTTCGTTTTATTGACCTTTATATGGTACTTAAGGTGCATTTTCATTTAGTTCTGCTCTGATTCAGGGATTACTTTTCTTCTGCTAGCTTTAGGATTAGTTTGATTTTGTTTTTCTAGTTCCTTTAGGTGTGATGTTAGATTGTTAGTCTGAGGTCTTTTATCTTCTTGATGTAGGCATTTAGTGCTACAAACTCTTCTCTTAAGACTGCTTTAGCTGTATCCCAGAGATTTTGGTATGTTCTGTCTCTATTTTCATTTGTTTCAAATAAGCTTTGATTTTTGTGTTAATTCATTGTTTATCCAAAAGTTACTTACTTTCTACATAATTGTGTAGCTTTGAGAGTTTTTCTTAGTATTGGTTTCTATTTGTATTTCACTGTGGTTTGAGAATATGCCTAATATGGTTTATATTTTCTTGAATTTATTAAGGCTTGCTTTATGGCCAAGCATGTAGTTGATCATAGAGTATATTCCATGTGCATATGAGAAAAATATATAGTCTGTGGTTGTTGGGTAGAGTATTCTATAGAGGTCTATCAGGTCTAATTGTTCCAGTGTCAAATTTAAGTCCAGAATTTCTCTGTTAGTATTCTGCCTTGCTGATCTGTCTAATGCTGTAGATGTGGTGTTGAAGTCCTCCACTATTATTGTTTGGCTTTCTAAGGCTTTTCCTAAATTTAAAAGTAATTGTTTTATGAATCTGAGTGTTCCTATGTTGGCTGCATATATAGTTAGAATAGTACATTATTCTTACTGAATATATAACGCCCTTATTTCTCCTTTTTCTATTGTTGTGAGTTTAAAGCAACCTGAACCAATCAATAGCAAGTCCTGAAATTGAATCAGTATTTTTAAAAAACTACCAACCAATAAAAGTTCTGGAAAAGACAAATTCGTGGCTGAATTCTACCAGATGTACAAAAAATTTGTACAAAACCTACAGAAGCTATCCCCCACCAAAAAAAAAAAAAAAAAAAAAAATCAAAGAGAAAGGATTTCTCCCTAACTCATTTTATGAAACCAGTATCATCCTGATACCAAAATCTGGCAAAGATACAACAAAAAAATGAAAATTTCATGCCAATATTTATGATAAAAATAGTTACAAAAATCCTTAACAGAATACTAGCAAACAGAATCCAGCAGCAATCCAAATAATTAATTTATCTAGACAAAGTAAGCTTCATTCCTGGGATAGAAGGTTGATTCAACATATACAAGTCCATAAATGTGATTCACCAAATAAATAATATTGAAAACAAAAACCACGTGATTGTCTCAATACACACAGAAGAAACATTCTATAAAATTCAAAATCCATTCTTAATAAAGGCCTTCAAAAAATTAGGCCTCAAAGGAACATACTTGAAAATAATAACAACCATCTGTAAAAAACCTGCAGCCAATATCATACTGAATGGAATCATTTCCCTAAGAACTGGAAAAAGACAAGGATATTTACTCTTACCACTCATTCATCACAGTACTAGCCAGAGCAACTGGGCAAAAGAAAGAAACAAAAGGAATCCAGATAGGAAAAGAGGAAATCAAATTATCTCTCTTCACTAATAATATTATTCTACATGCAGAAAACCCTAAAGACTCCACCAAAAGCCTCCAAGACCTGATAAATGACTTCAGTAAACTTTCAGGACACAGAATTTGCATACAAAAAAACAGTAGTATTTTTCTCTACCAATATTGTTCAAGCTGTGAGCCAAATCAAAAGCACATTCCCATTTACAATAGCCACAAAAATGTAAAATGCCTAAGTATGCATCTAACCAAGGAGGTGAAAAATCTATTCAGAAAGAACTACAAAACATTACTGAAAGAAATCATAAATGACACAAAGAAATGGAAAAATATTCCATGTTCATGGATTGGAAGAATGAATATCATTAAATTTTTCATACCACCCAAAATCTATCTACAGATTCAATGCTATTTGTAGCAAATTATCCATGTTATTTTTCACAGAATTAGAAAAAGACTATTTTAAAATTCATATGGAACACACAAAAACTGAGCCTGAATATCCACAGCAATTCTAACTAAAAAGAACAAAGCCTGAGTCATCACATTGCTTGACTTCAATCTATACTATAAGGCTACACTAACCATAATAGCATGGTGCTGTACAGAAATAGATACAGAGATCAATGAAACAGAATAGAGAACTCAGAAATAAAGTCACACACCTACAACCAACTGATCTTTTACAAAGTAAGCAAAAATAAGGAAGGGGAAAAGTACTGTCTAGTAAAAAACTGTGTTAAAATACTGGCTAACAATATGCAGCTACCTCTCACCATATATGTAAATGAATATGAATTAAAGACTTAAATGTAAGACTTCAAACATTAAAATATGAAAACAAAATGTAGAAAATATTCTGGACATCAGCCTAGACAAATAATTTATAACTAAATGCTCAGAAGCATTGGCAATAAAAACAAAAATTGACAAGTTGAGGCTAATTAAACTAAAGAGCCTCTGCATAACAAAATAAGCTGTCAACAGAGTAATAGACAATTTGTGAAATCAAAGAAAATATTTGCAAACTAAGCATTTTACCAAGGACTAATATCTAGAATCTATAAGAAACTTAAATAAATCAAGAAGAAAAAAACAACCCTATTAAAAATATGCAAAGGATATGAATGACACTTCTTAAAAGAAGACATACAAGCGGTCAACAAATACAGGAAAAAATGCTCCACAATGCCAGTCATCAGAGAAATACAAATCAAAACCAAAATGAGATATCGTCTCACATGAGTCAGAATGACTATTGCCAAAAAGTCAAAAAATAACAGATGTTGATGAGGCTGCAGAGTAGAGGGAATGCTTATACGCTTTTGGTGGGAATGTAATAAATTAGTTCAGCCCCTGTGAAAAGCAGTATGGAGATTTCTGAAAGAGTAGAAAATAAAAGGACCAATTGACACAGAAGTCCCATCAATGGGTATATACCCAGAGGAAAATAAACCACTCTACCAAACAGATACCTGCATTCATTTGTTTACTGCAGCACTATCCACAATTGCAAAGACATAGAAACAATGTAGTTTGCATCAACAATGGATTGGATGAAGAAAATGTGGCATATATACACCACAGAATATTATGCAGCCATAACTAAATAACAAAATCATGTCCTTTGCTACAACACTGATGCCGTTATCTTAAGCACATTAATGCAGAAACAGAACACCAAATGTCACATTTTCTCACTTGTAAATGGGAGCTAAATTCCCATAAAATTTATAATAGAGTGAGATAATCTAAAGTATGTTTAATATTCATTAAATAAAAATATAACAGAATTATAAAATAAATTAAAGCAGATAATAGAAAAAAGGAGACAGAAAATATCAGAAAAATGGTTTTGAATTTTATTTAATTATTGAAAGGAACAAATCTTGAAATCTAGAAGATTTAAAAATACAAATTAAGTAAAAACTAAGTAGGATTGAAAAAAAACCCTAGATGCTCACAGTAATTCTACAAAACACCAACAAAGAAAAAAACAAGAGAAAGTCTGAAATACAGTTAAAGAGAATATATGGATAAATCAGAAAGAAAAACTAGTTAGACTAAGTACAGATTCATTAAGCTGAATATTAGGGGGCTAATATCTTGAATATATTAAGTGAAAATAATCAACTTTGAAACCTACTTAATGACAATGTTTAAAAAAAGGATTAAACATTGTTTGATATATACATGCACACATAAAACTATACACACTAACTTGCATGCATAGACAATTAAAAATGTTCTGCTGGATGAATGTATTTGAGATAGATAAAAATAATATCCAGTGAAATAGCTGAGCTTTAAGAAGGAATCCTTAGCCAAAATAATAGTAAATTTTGGGTTAGAATTATTCAAAAATTTACTGAATTAAGTAGTAATAATTAATGTGAAAGACAGAGGTGCCTCTGTGGTGTTTTTAACTTTCTTGACTTTCCTTGTAGTAAAAGAGCAACTCTGAATTAAAAAAAAAAAAAAAAAGAGACACATATATTGTAAACTAAGTGAAAATGAGTTTCCATGAACTGCAGTGGATGAACTGAACCGTGCATATAAAACCTGCACAAGTTGACAGACGTGTGAGGAAGTATCACAACCATGAAATAGGTTTCTTCTTATGCTTCTAACTAAATATTGAGGGGATGCTGCAAATTTTCCAATCTTTCTACTCTGCATCCCTTTTAATTAGAAATTCCATCTTTAAGTCATTTCTTTGCTCAAACATTTCATTCTGTGAGGTCAAAAATAACCACGGAGAAGCCTTAATGCTTTGCTGATTAATTTTTTTTCTATGGATATTCTAGTTCATCATCCTTTAATTCATCATTCCGTAAAGCCCTAGAACAAAAAAACTCGGACAAGGTCTTCAGTACTTTACAACAAGGGAAGTCTTCACTCCTGTTTCCAATACCTTGTTTTTCCATTTCCTTTTCATATATATACTGAAGTGTGTGTGTGTGTTGTTTCAGTAAGAAAAGTGTGCACAGAGTAGAAAAAGTGATGGTGTTATTTATTATTAGGAGTGAGAACTGATTTTTCCTTACTTTGTTAATATTCTCTAGATATGTTTTATTTTAAAAATTCTACATTTATTCTTTTTAGGAGTGTATTGTGTATTTATTTATTAAAATTTTGCAATTTTAGAGTCAGGCATTGTGTCTCATGTCTGTAATTCCTGTTACTTGAGAGGCTGAGAATCTCTTGAGCTAAGGATTTCAAGACAAGCCTGGGAAACAGAGCAAGACAACGTCTCAAACTAAATAAACAAATAATATTTAAAAATAAGCGAGAAAGATTTTGCAATTTTTTAGTTTGCTTCTTGTCTAAGTATTTTAGTATTTTCTGTTTCATTAATTTTGGCCATTATAGTTGATTAATTTTTAATGTAATTAACTTTTGTCTTGGTTTGATTTACTTTGTTCTCTTTTTTAATGATTAGGTTGAATTACATTTTCGTTATAAAATTTGAATTTAGGTAAGCATTATATAGGTTATTAATATTTCTCCGAAAATTGTTCCAGCCATATTCCAATTGGTTCCTACATGTGATGTTTTTACCTTTACGTTCATAACATTAACTTATTTTAAAATGCCTTTTTTTTGCCCCAAGGGCTACTAAATGGTTTTTTATAATTTTACTTTCCAAACGAAAAGGCCTTTTGTTTTCAAATTTGGTTAATTTTTAGTTTTATTACATAACAGCTTGAATTGCTCTTTATATATTTTACAAGGTCTCATTCTGCCTTTTTGTCACTTAATATGCAACCAGTTTTAATAATATAACACATATTAAAAGATGTATTGTCTCTTTTGGGGTTCAGTGTCTAGTATACAGCTGATCCTTTAACAATGTTTGTATGCATCATTTTACCTTGTGAAAATTGTGGTTTTGAGGTCCAGCATGAGAACATAGTGACAGTCTTGCTGCTGCTTGCTGTACATAATGAATAGATTTTTCATTCTGACTTTCAACCCTATGTCTCCTGCAAACGTCCATGAAACAAACTTGCTTGCTTGCAAGTAAGATACAACCCACAGATCTCAAAAAGACATACTCTTTTTACAGTGGTGTTTATGTTTTTATATCTTTTTAATAATATTAACTCTTGTACACTTGTTTATATTATGATAGCTAATTGGCTGAGTAATATTCCATAATGTATATATACCACAGTTTCTTTATCCACTCATGGATTGATGGGCATTTGGGTTGGTTCCACATTTTTACAATTGTGAATTGTGCTGCTATAAACATACGTGTGCAAGTATCTTTTCATATAATGACTGTTTTTCATCTGGGTAGATACCCAGTAGTGGGATTGCTAAATCAAATGATAGTTCTACTTTTAGTTCTTTAAGGAAACGCCACACACACTCTTTTCCATAGTGGTTGTACTAGTTTACGTTCCCAGCAGCAGTGTTCCCTTTTCACCACATCCACACCAACATATAAATTATTATTTTTTAATTTTTTTGATTATGACCATTCTTGCAGGAGTAAAGTGGCATTGCACTGTGGTTTTGATTTGCATTTCCCTGATCCTTAGTAATGTACCATGTTTGTTGGCCGTTTGTATATCTTCTTTCAAGAATTGTCTGTTCATGTCCTTAGCCCCCTTTTTGATCTGATTGTTTTTGTTTTTTTGCTAATTTGTTTAAGTTCATTGTAGGTTCTAGATAAATCCAGCATGCCTTTATGATTAAAACTCTCAGCAAAATCTGCATACAAGGGGTATACCTCGATGTAATAAAAACCATCTAACTCACAGCCAACATAATACTAAATGGGGAAAAGTTGAAAGCATTCCACCTGAGAACCAGAGCAAGACAAGGATGCCCATTTTCACCACCTCCATTCAACATGTTACTGGAAGACCTAGCCAAAGCAATCAGACAAGAGAAAGAGACAAAAGGCATCCAAATTGATAAAGAGGAAGTCAAACCATCGCTGTCTGCTGATGACATGGCTGCATACCCAGAAAACCATAAAGAATCCTCCAAAAACTCCTATAACTGATAAAATAATTCAGCAAAGTTTTAAGATACAAAATCAATGTACACAAATCAGTAGCTCCCCTATACCCTAACAGTGGTCAAGTTGAGAACTAAATCAAGAACTCAACTCCTTTCATAATAGCTGCAATAAAATAAAATAAAATACTTATAATATACCTAACCAAGGAGGTGAAAGTCCTCTACAAGGAAAACCAGAAAACACTGATGAAGAAACTCACAGATGACACAAACAAATGGAAACGCATCCCATGCTCATGGATGGGCAGGATCAACATCCTGAAAATGACCATACTGCCAAAAGCAATCCACATATTCAATGCAATTCCCGTCAAAATACCACCATCACTCTTCACAGAACTAGAAAACATTTCAAAAATTCTTTTCTTTGAGACAGGGTCTTGCTCTATTGCTCGGGCTGGAGTACAGTGGCACCATCATGGCTCACTGCAGCCCTGATCCACCTGCCTCAGCCTCCTGAGTATTTGGGACCACAGGCATGCACCACCACACTCAGTTAATTTTGTATTTTTTGTAGAGATGGGGTTTCACCATGTTGTCTGGGCTGGTCTCTAACTCCTGGGCTTAAGCTAGCCACCCACTTCAGCCTTCCAAAATACTGGGATTGTAGCTGTGAGCCATGACTCCTGGCTGGAATCTTCTAGATTTTATCACAGACTTTGATTTTACTTGGCTAACTAATCTGAACCTTTTTAAAAGTACATGAGTAAAAACCTCATGTACTTGATTAATAGGACAAAAATAGTGTTTGATCTTTGTTTTGTTTTCCTTAATGCATTTATGTAACTCTTTGCCACTGTGTGTTCTGTTTTTATTGCTTTAATTTTTTAGATTTTTATATTTCCATTTTTTATATTTCATTTGGAATTTAGAGATGTTTCTACATTTGTTTTGATTGTTGAATATATCCTAATGCCTTAATATAATATCCATATCATTCTTGCTTTTAACACAGTCTATTGTTTTCTTACTTTGAGTAAGATTGAAATTATCTAGTTTCTTTTGTTCTCTCTTTTCCGGATTTAACATCAAATTTAAAACTTCTTTTAAACTAAGTCTGTGTCAGACAATCAACAGCTTATTCTACTTTCCATAGTCCTCCTCTATTCTCCTTTATATATTGATGGTTATATTTTACCTAAATTGTCAGAGCATCATATGCAATATTCCATCATCATTATCCACATCATTTTGTCATAATTATACAGTTGCTTATTTGGTGATCAATGCCAGTTTTTATGCTGAGAATTCTTCAAGTGTTTCTAGGTCGATGGAAAATTTTCAGTGTTTTTAGGATTTGTGAGCTCCCCAATATTCATCAAGAAGATGAGAGAAAGGATCCAAAAGCAATTTCAGAGATTTTAGGGTTGCCCCTCCCACTAGTGGCCCAGAGCTCTAGAAGGGTGAACTGGTTTCCAGAGATAGGCCTTGGGTGCCCTCCACAAGTTTTGTTTCCCAGGGCTGCCTTGGATCTCTTCTCCCCATATTCCAGTGCAAAGTGCCTTGGCCACCCCAGCTGGGGCTCAAGCAGGCTCAGGTGTGGTTCAGCTGCCACTCCAGAGGGTGTATATGGTAAATCTTAGCAGCATCCACAATGTGCTTATTCTGCAGGTATGCTGTATATGCATGTCTTCCTTCACCCTGCATTTTAAAGGATGCTGAAGACCACCTAGATGCCTAGGCAGAAACGTGCTGTACGAGGGGTGGGGGCCAGGGGAGGGATAGCATTAGGAAAAATATCTAATGTAGATGACGGGTTGGTGGGTGCAAAAAACCACCATGACACGTGTATACCTGTGTAACAAACCTGCACGTCCTGCACATGTATCCCAGAACTTAAAGTATAATAATAATAAAAAAAGAAACAGTAGCACCACAAATAGTCACTACTAGGGCAATGCGGAATATAAATGTAAGATCAAAGAGTCCCCGCTAGGGCAGTACCTAGTAGAGTTGTGGAAGTGTGACCACCCCCAAGATTACGAAACCTTAGAGCTGCCAGCATGCCATTGTAGCTTGGGAAAGCTGAAGTATGAGCTGAGCCCAGAAAAGCCTTAGGTACAGGGTTGCTGAAGGTCTTAGGGAACTAATTCCTGCCCCAGTGTACCTAGGATGCAGAACATGAAGTCAAAGTTGATTATTCTACAGCTTTAAGACTTAATATTGCTTTGCCTGTTGGGTTTTGATCTTGGTTGGGACCAGTTACTTCCTTATTCTTGCCTTGTTCTCCCTTTTGGAAAGGGAATGTCAATCTTATGCATGTCTCCTCATTGTATTTTGGGATTAGGTAACTTGTCTTCATTCACGGTCCCACAGCTGGAAAAATTTGCCTTGAGACAAATTGTTCTTTAAGTCTCACCAATACCTGGTTTAATAGTACTTTGCACTTTGGCCTTTTGAGTTGGTGCTGGAACAAGTTGAGACTGAAGAGTAGTGAGATGCAATAAGTGTATTGTGCATGTGAGAAGGAACATAAATTTGGAGAGCCATGGACAGAATGCTATGGTATGAACGTGTCTCCCAAAAGTTTAAGTGTTGGGAATTTCATGGTTGTCACTGTGGAAATATTAAGAGCTTGGGCCTTTGGAAAGCAATTGGGTGGTAGGGGCTTCTTGCTCATCAATGAATTAATGCCGTTAGCACAAGAGTGTGTTAGTTATCATAGGAATGGGTTGCTGATAAAATAGATGAAGTCAGCTTACTTCTGTCTCTGTTTCATGCACGATTTCTGCTTTACTCTTCTGCCATGAGATGATCCTTGTCAGTTGTTGGTGCCATGCTCTTGGACTTCCCAGTGTCCAGAAATGTGAGGCTGATAAACTTCTTTTCTTTATAAATTATCCAGTCTGTGATATTATATTATAGGAAAGGAAAATGGACTAAGACAATAATATTGATATTTTTATATTGAAACCTTTATAGAGATGTTCAGTTAAAACAAATAAATTATTATGTCAAGAAATAGGGTTTCCAAGTAAAAAAAAATCAAACTATAATATAAAAGAAGTCAAATTAAACCTTAGTAATCCTGAGTTTTTACTAAAATATCAGTTTGAATTCTTGATTTCATGTTATCTATTAAAACAATGCCAATTTATTGGGTCTGTCCATTGAAAATTCTATATAAACAATGTCAATCTAGTAACAATCAGAATTCGTGGTGCTTTGATTGATATTTTTAAATTTTATTTCCCTCTTGAACGAAGCAGAGCTCCTTCCAAACATATCTGATGTTTATTGGCACAGGAAATGTAAAAAAAAATTATGTGATATTTTTGACTGAGAAAGCAAGAAGGGTAGTATGTATTCATTTTTTATTTGCTGTATAACAATTTACCACAAGTTTTGTGGCTTAACCCCTTTAAAAAAAAAAAAAAGAAAAAAAAACTTACAGTTTCTGTGGCTCAGGAATCTAAGTATAACTTAGTTGTGACCCCAGCTAGAAGTCCTCACCAGGCAGAAGCCAAGATGCTTACTGGGTCGCAGATCCTGTCATAGCCTTGATAATTTCTTCCAAGTTCACTGGCTGGCAGATTTCATTTGCTACTTATTTTAGAAACTGTGTCCTTGTTTTCTTACCGGTTATTCACTGGAGAAATGTTCTCGGGCATTAAAACCTTCTTTCATTTGGTCACATCTTCATTACGATTAAATTGCAACTTGGTTCTTTGCTTTCTTCCAGCTCAGTCACATAATGTCTATTGCTGCTGGTTGCCTTTTAGGAGTCACCTGATTAGATGTGGCCCTACTTAGGACTAAACTCAGTCAACTAGTTATGGAACTTAATTACATCTGCGAAATTCCATTTGTCACATTGTGTTTGCTATTCCATATGTCTACAGGTCCCAACCACACTCAAGGGGGGGAGATCATATGGTACATGTATATCAGGATGCAGGAATCTCAGAGGGAGCCATCTAAAAAACTCTGCCTCACAGAATTTGAACAGCAAAAATTAATGCCTATAATGGATTGAAATGCATCAAATATACATGTAAAGAAAACTAAGATATTTTAATTATACTTATAAAAACTAATTTGTCACTTTTGGGGATATGTAGGAGTCCGGTAGATTATTCTGGATATTCATACAGAGAAAGAAACAATAATTTATTCTACCTTCCTTATAAAATTTTATTTCAAAATAATTAAATAGATGAGAGAAATTTCTTTACTGAAGACTTCTAAGTAATACATTTAAAATAAATGATAAAATTAGTTATGCTTTGCAAGTGTTAATTAAATAATATATCCAGGCAACTATTGTCAATCATTGTTAAACTTGTGGGTGAAATATTAACGGGGAAATTTTCAGCAAATGAAGCTGACCACATCTAAACTTACTGATACATATAGCAGCACTGAAATCAAGATGATAAGACAGTATATGGCTACTGGATGATATAATAGAAAGGTTACGAGATGGTCTACACATTTATTTTTCTCAATGAATTGGGCCAGACTATAACATAGCCTTTAGGTTCAATGTTATATAGCAGAATCATGAGGATGAAAATATGTGGGGCACCACAATGACCCAAATTACCAAATTAAGAATCTAAGATAAGTTTCCTGCACAAAAGGTGACATGAAGATTATAAAGTGGAAAATCCTATTAATTAGAAGAAATTTAAAAGACATACCAACCTCATGCAATGTATGCCTCAGTTTGTAACCTGGAACAAAAACAAGTGTAAAAATACGTTTATGAGGTAATTAGAAAATGTTGGACATGGAGAAAAATCATATAAAGTAATAACAGAGAATTTGCTTCAAAACGGGGATGGACAGATAAAATCAGATTGGTAATATGTCAACAAGCACTGAAGCCAATGATGACTAACTGGAATCCATTATTCTACCCCCACTTGTCTTGTTATGTTGAAAAAATAAATCCATAGCCTATAATGCACTGTATTTGCTCACCGTTGATAATTATCTGAACTCTGCTCAAAGCGAACATCAATTCATTGGTATGAACTTATTAAAACTAATACTGGTAGCAACTTAAGTTTTGAAAAGTTTATTTTTACTACCTTGCGGCAGGCTTTGTAGATTTCACAATTATAAAAGTTGATATTATGCCTGCCCCGAATAAACTTGCAGACAAAATGTATTATAAACTGCTCACACACAATAAGCAGTTGATTAAGTTTTGTGTATATAAACAGCTTCAGAATATTCATACTGATTTGTGCTGCAATGCTATCTTATCTGGTCTTACAGCAAGCAAAAAAAAAAAAAAAGGTATTTGCTTCCTAGATATTTCTGGTTATTAAATCCAGTTGAATTATACTGACTAATAATCATAACCCAGGCATTATAATCAAAGATTTTGGGTGCAGTAACCTAAAAGAATGAGATATTTTCATTCTGTGTTAGCTTAGATTTTAAAGACAAATGGCTATTAGGCAGCTTCAAAGACAATAAAGCTAATGTAATGAAAGTTTGAAATGAAGCACTAGTCTTGTGTCAACAACCTGATTACAGAACACAGGGATATATGGATGCATGGGAAATGCGAAAGGGTTCCTTGGCAAGAAGTCTAAGCATCTGCCAAAATGCTGACATACCAGGTGCGATGAATTTGGGGTTATGACAGTTTGTGGATTGGTCCACCAACTACCCAAGATGAATCCCTTTCTATGTCTCAGATTGTAAGCTTTTACAAATAGAAACAGTGTTCATGCAGATATATTTGAAATTTAGGGCCACCTCTCCTTTCACTTAACTAGACAAGTTGACACCAGATTCTCCATACCTTAGCAGTGAAGTGTTAGCATAAAGTACCTCTGGCAACATGTTTGTAGAGGCTTCAGGAGGCTGCAAGAAGCAACATTATTTAGAAGGGCAGTGCTGAGATCACTCTATCTAGCTTTTCTGGCAATATCAGCAAACGTATTCTGAGAAGAGATAAAGAAAAATTGACAGGGTAAATATTTTAGGTGACTGCACATTGGAGATTTAGAAGTGTGGAGGAAGCAGAGTGGAATTGGGAGGGAGGAAAGTTAAGCATGCATGGGCTATATTGCATTTAAATTTTTTAACTTCAATGTTCAGAAGACCACCAAAGCTTTTAAGTACCAACTGACGCCATTGCAATTTCATTGTCTGTTGTCCGTTGGGGTCAATAGTGGGTTTTCTTAGGTTCTTCAATATCTATCTGTAGACAATAGTTACCAGTCTGTCCATCACGTTATTTTTTTTTTTTCCCCAGCTTAGGACACATAGTTCTGCTCAATCCAGTTGGTTTTTTCCTCTGGTTTGGTTTCTTACTTGATAGTTTTTTGAAATTTTGCCTCTCCTAAAAATTGGAAAAAAAAAAAAACAACAACTTACAATTTGAAACCTTCATTAATAAGGAAATACATGTTATCACATGTTTTAAAAATGTTAGTTCAAGTTATAATATCATTCTGATTTTTAATCCACTAACAAAATTGAAAGATAATTCTTGCACTAAAATTGGAAGATTTTAGTATAGCTGAAATCTTTGTAGGTGTTCATACACCTAGACAAGAATTATTGTTCATTTTAATGCTCCATCAAATAAAAGAGTCTTTTTTAAAAAAGCTTTCTGTTAAATTGGAATCAGCAGCAAATTTCTTGAACTCTTTCCAAAGGAACCCGTACTTTGAAGTTTTTGTTTGCTTGCTTTACTTTGTTTTTGTTTATTTGGTTTTTATAAGTCTAGAATTTGAATAAAGAAGCATGTTTGCGTCATATGTTTCTGGTTTTTCTGTCCTTGAATTCCAGTGTAGACAGCACCCCAATGCAATGAAATACTTCTATTTATTAGGACTCATCATTACAGAAACCTCACTTTTTACTTCTGTGTTATTTTTTTTAAAAGAAAAATAAATGTTGCAGTAGCCGTCAACCCCTACTGGTGATCTATTTTCAAAAAAGTCTCATCATACTGTCCAAGAAGAAATTTCCTTCTAAATACAATGTCACTTAAAAGTTTTCAAAGTACTTTTAATATTTTACCAATATGTTCACTCAGATTCTAATTATTTTTGGATCCTGCTGAGTAATTTCTCAGCTTTTTAGTGTGGTGATTTGCATTCCTTCTCACATCTGGGTTCTTTTTCTGCCTGTTAGTTTGTATTGTTTGAATTGACATAGGAGCTTTAATTTTCTCTTTTTAAGAAGACAAAATGAAACTTTTCTTAAAAATGATAATTTCCTGCAAACTTGTAAGTTGTCCCTAGATGTTTTATTTTTGCATGCTTGAAAAATGTAGCATTAAGTATTGCTTTGCTATTTTTTTTCCTGTCAGAGAAAGTTGTTTCTGGGTTTGGTGTTTTTACCCCAGACCCCTGCTCTGGCAGAGCCTGTGGTCATAGCCCTATCTTCCAACTCTGCCCTACAATACTGAGAACTATGGTGTGAATGATGCTGTCCCTTCTGAAGTTAATACTGAACTTAATTCTCATGGTAGAAGTATTGAGTGTTGGGGCCTTTTGGGAGATGGTTAAGTCATGAAGGCTCTGCCTTCATGAATGAGATTTAGTATCCTCAAAAAGGCTTGAGGAAGAGTGTAGCCTTCTCTTAGCCCTTCTGCCTTCTGGCATGTAAGAATGCATCAAGAAGTCCCTCATCAGACACCAAATGCTGGTATTGATCTCGAACTTTCCAAAAATGGGAGAAATAATTCCTATTATTGATAACTTACCCAGTCTGTTATATTTTGGTAGAGTAGCACAAATCAATTAAGATAGAAACTGGTATCAAGAAATGAGGTGTATTTTGATGTGAATACTGATCTGATGTGAGTTTGGCCTGTAATGTATTACTGTGACTGGAACATCTAAGAGTGATTTGGTGAAGACTCAGAAGAAAACTGGACAAAGAAGAAGGTAGTGGTGATGGAGGTGCTGAAGAGAATCCCCCCACAGACACCAAAGCTGTGAACAGAAAGACTGCCTGGCCAGCAAACTCTGGGACATCAGTCTGGCCCAGCCTGAGAGCATCTAGAAACTGGAATGCTCTCACACTCAGCATGACCTGGAAAACTCTCATACTCAGTCAGAGGATGTGCCAGACGTAACCTCAGAGGAGCGTGGCTCGCTTGGCTCCCATACTGTAGCCTGCTCCTTGACCCCCAGAGCCCAAGGTGCACTGAGTCTACGTGCCCTTATGAACCTCAGTGCCCTAGCTGAGGGACAGTCTGTCTTGAAGCCAGAGGTGCAGAAGCAAGAATAGGGAGTGGAATGAATGCTCCTGTTCTGAGAAGCACACTTACTGTAATAACAGCATCTTTTGGAATTATTTTTGGTAGGGGATAGGGATTTATATATTTTATTTCAAAGATTCTCTGGCCACAGGTTTTCTACAAGGAAATTCTGAGAAATTCACAATTTCTTACCAGATATAAGATGAAAAGTTTGCCATTAGTTCCCCTTCCCTTCCCTCCCAACTTAAACTAAAATTTTAGTTTTAATTTATTGGTTAAATGAATGGTGGCAATCCATGAGGTGTGTTAAAGAGTATATATGTATGTGTGCATACAGTATGCTAACATATACTGAAAGACACATTTCATTAAAGATTTCTGTTCTAATTTTTAAAAAATGGCTTAGTCTTCTTAGTGATATCTAAGTGCTCATGGGGCCAGGCACGGCAGCTCACACCTGTAATCCCAGCACTTTGGGAGGCCGAGTCGGGTGGATCACAAGGTCAGGAGATCCAGACCATCCTGGCTAACACAGGGAAACCCGTCTCTATTAAAAATACAAAAAATTAGCCGAGCATGGTGGTGGGCACCTGTAGTCCCAGCTACTCGGGAGGCTGAGGCAGGAGAATGGCGTGAACCTGGGAGGTGGAGTTTGCAATGAGCCGAGATTGCGCCACTGCACTTCAGCCTGGGTGACAGAACAAGACTCCATCTCAAAAAATAAAATAAAATAAAATAAAGACAAAATAAAATAAAATAAAATAAAATAAAATAAAATAAAATAAAATAAAAGTGATCATGAACAGAATGTTGGTAGAAATATGAAAACTAAAGGCCATTCTGATTAGGTCTTAGATGGAAGTGAGGAACAAGGTATAAGAAACTGAAGGAAAGTTCAACCTTGTTACAGTATTAATAAACTTGGTCGAATTGTATTCATGTTTTAATGCTTTTTGGAGGGAGAACTTGCTAGTAATGAACTAAGATATCTGGCACAAGAAATATCTAAGCAGAGTGCTTATGGTGCTGAATGACTTCCATTGTTTAAACTTGATCAACAGTAAAATGTTAGATGAGAGAAACTATATAAAGATAGAACTCATAATTAAAAGGGAAGCATAATGTAAATATTCTCGGCCTAGTCATGCAAAGAATAAAAAAATGATGTTTAGGAAAGAAAATTCAGAGCTTAGCCAAGTGACCTTTTCATAAGAAGACTAGTCTTATTAGAAGGAAGCCAGATTCTACTCGTCAAGATAATGGGAGAATGACCCTGATGGCATTTCTGAGACCATTGAGGCTGCTGTGCCTATTACAGCCTCAGAGTGCCAGAACTTCAAACGCAGAATGGTTTCAAAAGAGAAGTCTAAATAACCATAGGACTTTGGGGCTTGCTGCTCAGCTATGCTTCAAGCCTCTGCTCCCTGCATTCCAGGGGTGTTTTGCAGCAAACAAATGGACTACGACAATGAGGCTGTGCTGCTTCCCGGACAAGTCTATGGGCTGAAACTTGACTGCTACCCACACACTGCAGTAACGAGGTAGTGAACCAGGGATGCCAAGTCTGTGCATAAAGCCTAGTGTTCTATGCTACCCTATAGTCATGAGGAGGCAACTCTTTCAAACAGAGTCTATAGGTAAAACACTCCCTTCAAAATCCTATAGTAACAAGGCTGTGTCCCACTCCCTCCTCAGCAGGCTCTGTAGAGACTGAGGTGCAGTTCGTCAAGTGTTTAAATGTACAATTGTGGCAGAACAGAGTATCACTCCAAAGGCTGTTTAAATTAAAATCTTATTTAAACCATCACCAACAAAAGTAGGCCAGGATATGCATTCATCCTAAATACAATGACTACTTTCTAATTTAAAATATTTAAATAGAAACCAGATTCTTATAGAAAATGTCAAGGATAGAGTCAAAAAAATACTCTCCATATAAAACACAATGGAAATCTCAGCTTAAATGACGAAAGATAATCAATATCAATGGGAAGAAGTCACAAATGTTAGAATTGTTGGACAAATATTGTTAAACACTCTTGGATAAATGGAAAAATAGAATATCTCAGCAAGGAAATATAAGGTATAAGACGAAATCATACAAATTTTAGAACTGAAAAATACGATAACCCAAATATAAATCTTACTAAGTGGCTCAATAGCAGGATAAAATTAATAGGTGAAAAAAATGAGTGAATTTGAATTTGTATTAATAGAAATCATTCAGTATGAACAAGAGAGAAAAATAAAAAAAAAAAGAAAAGGATGAACAGAATAACAGGACATGTGGGATAGTAACAAAAGATCAGAAACTGAAAAAGAAAAGAAGGAAATGTCTGGAAAACTATTTAAAGAAATAAGGGTTGAACACCTCTCAAACTCTGGAGAAAATGTAAGCTTTCATATCCAGGAAGATTATTGACAATAATTTTATTTGTGTAAAGACAAATAAATCTATGTCCAAGGATATCATAGTCAAAATTGTGGAAACTAAAGACAAAGAAAAAAATGGTGAAAGCATTTGGAAAGATACGATGCATTATCTATAGGAGAACAATTCAAATAGTATTGAGCTTTGATATGGATGCCAGAAGGAAACGACACAACAGTTTTCAAGTGCTGAAAGAAAATTACCAATAAACTATATTTCTATACCGAGTAAAATATTCTTGAGTAATGGAGGTGAAAAAAAGACATTCTTAGAAAAAAGAGAAAACAATACTTTTACAGCATTGTCTGCCTCAAAAAATTTTGACAAACTAAAAGAAAATGGTAACAAAATGAGTCTGAAATATCAGAAAAGATAAACGAGTAAGGAATAGATAAATATGTGGATAAAGATGTGTTTGTCTTAAGTTTTTAAATTATAACTTACTGTTAAAACCAACATTGAGGCCGGGCGCGGTGGCTCACGTCTGTAATCCCAGCACTTTGGGAGGCCGAGACGGGCGGATCACGAGGTCAGGAGATCGAGACCATCCTGGCTAACACGGTAAAACCCCGTCTCTACTAAAAAATACAAAAAAAAAAAATTA
The DNA here is from genome assembly GCF_007565055.1 of Rhinopithecus roxellana. Lineage (NCBI taxonomy): Eukaryota > Metazoa > Chordata > Mammalia > Primates > Cercopithecidae > Rhinopithecus > Rhinopithecus roxellana. Next base: position 65,339,262 of record NC_044561.1, on the reverse strand, counting down.
GGCGGGCGCAGTGGCGGAGCCTGTAGTCCCAGCTGCTCGGGAGGCTGAGGCAGGAGAATGGCGTGAACCCGGGAGGCGGAGCTTTCAGTAAGCTGAGATCGCGCCACTGCACTCCAGCCTGGGCGACAGAGAGACTCCGTCTCAAAAAAAAAAAAAAAAAAAAAAAAAAAAAAAAAAAAAAAACCACACATTGATGTAAATAACACAAATAGCTGAGAAAAAAGCCCATTGCCAAAGGCTAGATTATATGTGATACTATTTATTAATGTTCTCTAACAAAATGATAGTCATGAACAGTTCAGTAGTTGTGAAAGATTAGGTTTGAGGTAAGCATATGACTATTAAGGTGCAACACGAGGAGATGCATCTGTAGTTATGGGACAACTTTGTATCATGAATGTGCTGATGAAATTCTACATGTAAAATTTTATAAAATACTACTCAAAAATAGTTTTTAGTCAGGCGTGGTAACTCATGCCTGTAATCCCAACACTTTCGGAGACAGAGGTGGGAGGATTGCTTGAGGCAGGAGATTATAACCAGCCTGGTCAACATAGGGAGACCACATCTCTATAAAAGAAACATTTTTTAAAAATTAGCTGGCCTTGGTGGTGCACACCTGTAGTCCTAGCTATTCAGAAAGCTGAGGTGGAGGACCACTTAAGCCCAGGAGTTGGAGGCTGCAGTGAGCCCTGATTGCACTACTGTTCTGCAGCCTGGAAAACAGAACAAGACTTTGTCTCAATTTAAAATAATAACGATAACAACAACAATAATAATTTTTAAAAAGGAATACATGTAAAAATTGGTGAAATCCAAACATCCAACCATATTTATCTGAATTTAATTGCATATCAATGTCAATTTTTTGTTTTTGACAATGTACTGTTGTACTGTAAGACATGATCACTGGAGGAGCTGGATGAAGAATATATGAAAAATCGTTGTGCTATTGTTGCAAGTTTTTATGAGGAAAACTATTGCAAAGCAAAAACATTAAACAATAAATCAGGATGTATTTCCTTCTCTTCTTTTCTGATAGATAAATCTTGTCTGCCTTTGGTATTATTTTTCCCAAATATTTGGTAAAGTTTACCAATGAAGTCATTTGAAGTTTGAGTAGTTTGTGAAAACAATGTGTATTATTTTATTCAATCTGTATATTATATATAGGATCCTACACATTTCCTATTTTCTTTAACTTATACTTTAAGTTCTGGGGTACATGTGCAGAGCTAGATATTTCTCCTAATGCTCTCCCTCCCCTAGCCCTACACCCACCAACAGACATTTTCAAATTTTTAAGTACCAGTAACTTGTCCATTTTATACATGTTGTTTAATTATTTAAAGTATAGAGTATAAAACTCTTAAACATTCTTAAAAGTATTAAGAAAGTTTTAAAAGTATTTATTAACATTTTAATATCACCACACTTAACACGCATCCATGGGTTCTCTCTTACTGATTCTATAATTCATAGTTTCTTGTTTTTGTATCAATCAGTTAATTAAGCTTTTATTCCTGTATTAAAATAGGCATGGATTAATTTCATTGACTTTCTAAATTGTCCACCCTCTCTCTATTTTATTGATTTCTACTCTTTTCTATTTCTTCCTCTGCTTATTTTGTATTTAATTCAGTCTTATTTCTTCTAATTCTTAAAATAGGTACTAAGATTATTGTTTTTAGATTTTAATTTTGTATAATAGAAACCTATAGGACTATACAACCTATCAATATTTCTGCGATGCAGCTAAAGTTGTGCTTAAAGAAATATCTTTACAAGTTTCATAATTAAACACATGAATATTTTTCAAAGAGATAGAAATTACCTTTCTACATAAAGCATTATACTTTTGGAAGTTCCTCTGACTTTAGATGTTTATTCAATTAAAAAAAAATCCTGAAAAAGTTATGTGAGCTGTTTGAAAAACCAAAACAACCTTAAGAAAAAAGATAATGAGAGATGTGGTAGGTATGGAATTCTAGATCAGGGTGGAAATAGTACCAAATTGTTCGCCATACTTTTTGTATTTATAGAAATAATTCATCCACTGATGGATATTCAGGGTATTTTTCTGTATCTTGACTGTTGTGAATAATGTGCAAGGAGTATGAGAATGTGGGTAGCTCTATGAAATCCTGGTTTCAATTACTTTGACTATATATCTAGAAGTGGGACAGCTGGATTATATGGTTGTTCTGTTTTTAGTTTTTTGAAGAAGCTTACACTGTTTCGTCCAATTTGATTGGATTGAAGGATGCAAAGTATTGTTCCCGGGTATATCTGTGAGGGTGTTGCCAAAGGAGATTAAATTTGAGTCAGCGGACTGAGAAAGGAAATCCACCCTCAATCTGGGTGGGCACAGTCTAATCAGCTGCCAGTGCAGCCAGAATAAAAGCAGGCAGAAGAACCTGAAAAGACTAGACTGGCTTAGCCTCCCAGCCTACATCTTTCTTCCGTGTTGGATGTTTCCTGTCCTCGAACATCACACTTCAAGTTCTTCAGCTTTGGGACTCAGAATGGCTTCCTTGATTCTCAGCTTGCAGGCAGCCTATTGTGGGACCTCACCTTGTGATTGTTTGAGTTAACACTCCTTAATAAATTCCCTTTTGTATACGCATCTATCCTATTAATTCTGTCCCTCTAAAGAACCCTGACTAATACAAATACCTTCATCATTTTCTCATTTCTGGACTTCAGCTTCTTTTTTAATCAAAACATGGAAGTTCAAATCTCTATGTCATTGAAGATATTAAGGAAGGTAAAACCATTCTGCCCCGGTAGTTAGGCCATTGCCTTCACCAACATGTTGATAACCAGCTGGCTCCTGTCAGATTTAGCTACACTTATTAGGGCTGGGAAGAATTGCTCTGGGTTCCTGGAAGACTTAACAAATTCAGCTTCTTCTTTATCAAGAAACAACTTGCTTTCTACAGCATGTTTATTCCTACTGTGAAACTGTGACTAGGTGAGAAAGTCCACAAAGCTTTTTTTTTTTTTTTTTTTTTTTTTTTTTTTTTTTTTTTTTTTTTTTCATAAAAATCTCTCATTTGGAAAGTGGAACTAGGTATGCTTCCATTTGGGCAGTTTCAAATTTATTTTTATTTCTGGAAGCGTCTTTGACCTGGAAGCATCCTCTGCATGAAAACAAAAGTTCTCAGACAGGATGGAAAAAAAAGCAGGTAAGTCAGCATTGGCTTTCTCCACTTATAGACCCAACGAATCTTTCAGGAACAGAACATGCTTGTTTAGCAGGTATTTGAGAGACAGAGTAATGCTTCCTTCAGGCATAAAGATACCATCAACCTGATCCAGTAGGTTCATAGGGACGATTAACTTGCTTTTATTAACTAAATGAAAACATTTATCTACTAGTTGTTGATTATCGCAGTACCTTATAGGAAAATTGAATTTTGCTTTTATGGTATCCATTCTAAACGTGTTAGAAAATGACAGCTAGGCATTTGAGGAAACGCCATTATTCACCAAGGAAGACAACATGAATCTGCAGGTTCACAAAAAGGCATTTACCCTGATTTGATTATTCTACATTGTATACATGTATGAAAATATCACATGTACTCCAATGTAACCTAAAATTATGTGCAACTGTGATATTTTAATTAAAAATACAAAAATGTCAAAATATCCTTAAATATATACAAGTCTGTTATCTACATTATTATTTTTTAAACTATCGGTGATCAAGCATTATGTTTGTGTTTGCAATTTTGTTTTTTATTTGCATTCTGTTATGGCCAAATACTTTTGTAAAATACTAGAAAAAATGAATTACAAAAACTAAAACACAAATCCATATAAAAAGGCAATTATGCTAAGGATGTCCAATCATTATTAATATGCACACATATACAGACACACACACAAATGTATTTCAAATAAGCCTTTAATATGCTCATATAATTCTATTATTTATTTATTTTTTAACTCAAATGGCATATTCATTTGAAATAGTATTTTGATACTGTATGATTAATGAAGAGAAGAGATTGTGGGTTGCCATATATCCTAGCATGTCCCAGAAGGTAATCATTTCTGACTATTTTCCTGGCATAATTATTATAATGCCAATTTTTACTCTTGGGAGAGTCACAGTTTAGATGATAAATAGATATGGTTCATTGAAGTTAAGGTGATGCAACTTTCCGAAATGTAACATGGGAGAGTTGGGTGAGTTGGAATTGACCAGAGTCTAGGATTTTCTTTTTAAGAGTAAGATAAGAAATAATTGGTACTTTTAATTATACAATGGTAAAATTTTGGTGATTCTGAATGTCTAAATCTAATTTAATACTGTATTTGGAATTTTGTTATTTAATAAATATTTTTGAAGGTATGAAAAAATATATGTAATAAACAAAAATTAATATTTCTACTCTTTCTGTCAGTGGAGATTTGGAATATTCCCAATACAATAAAAAGATAAGTGTTTGAGTTAATGAATATCCGAATTACTCTGATTTGATCATTACACATTGTATACATATATCAAAATATCACATATACCTCAGCAAAATGTATAATTACTAGGTATGAATTTTTTAAAATTTTCCTATTTCTATTCCATTTTCAGTAGTATCATCTTCACATTTCTTATTTCTTTTATCTACACAATGACCTGAATAGATTTTTATGTACCCTTTAATATCTGGATTTTTCTATATTTTAATAAATAATAAAGAAAAGTAAAATATAAAAACTATTTTAAACGAGGGTCAAAAAATCTGTTTTTGATATTTAATTCTTTACCCTTTTCCTTACACAGAGGACTTTTAATATGTTTAGTATATTAGATGAATACTTTTAAATATCACAATGATAAATATCTTTTTATTGCGTTTATTGATTTTTCAAATGTAAGCTTCAGCTATTTTATCTCTGATGTCAAAGGTGTTTGTACCTTCTAGTGGTAATTTTAATCCTTGTAAATAATATCTTTAAATCTCTATATCTTAGTTCAATAATATTAGGTCTTTTATTTTGGCACCCCATCATACAAGGGAAATTTGCCCCACACCATTTTTTTCACATCTTATCAGTCTCACCAAATTATCTCATAGATAAATTAATTGTACATTGTTTTACACTGACATTTTTGCAACTTTAAGTCATGCATGATCTGTTGATTTTGAAAGATACAATAATAATCATAATAATTAAACTATGTAAGTAATTGTTTAAATAATATTCAATGCCAAAACAAGTAGTCTTAAAGATTTGAAGAGAACACAAAGCAGAGTTGGAAAGTGAATGCCTCTTTGTTGTGAGTCATCATTATTTGTCCAACATAGGTTAGTATTTTAAGTTTATTTTATAATTTTTCTCCTCGATCCTCAGACATCAGACTCTTAATTTTTATCTCCCTATTATTATTACAGGAGAAATATTTACAGCTTTACTATAAAACTTCTGAATCATAGCATTTGCTGAAAGCTCTAATTCAGGTTGATTACAGCGTTGACCTTTTGCAAGATAGAAATATTGGATGTAGCTACTCAGGAAGCTGAGGCAGGAGAATAGCGTGAACCCGGGAGGCGGAGCTTGCAGTGGGCCAAGATCGGGCCGCTGCACTCCAGCCTGGGTGACGGAGTGAGACTCTATCTCAAATAAGAAACAAACAAAATCCTATCTTGCTGCTAATTTTCTTAGCATGTCTTGCAACATTTGGGCCTATTTTTATTTGTATTTGAAAGAATCTATTGACTCATGGAAGTGCAATCGACTTTCTGTACTCACGACTTCTGAATTTGCAGATTCCACTAACACTGGAGAGATCGAATTTGAAAAATAATAATAATAATAATACAAATAACAATATAACAATAAAAAATACAAAATACAGTGTAACAACTATTTACATGGCACTTACATTGTATTGGTTATAAGTAATCCAGAGGATTTAAAATATTCAGGATGATGTGCATAGGTTATACGTAACTATTACAATATTTTTATATAAGAGATTTGAGCAACCGTGGATTTTGGTATCTGTAGGTTCCTGGAATCAATCCCCCATGGATACTGAAGGCTGACAGTACTGGCTATCACTCCATTCCTCTGCTAATTCTTCCCCCTTCATGTGATTCATTTTCAGCAGGTACATGTGCCTAAAACATGTTATAATGATTATTTTAAGGATGTAAATTGGTTCACAAACAAACACATGTCATAATGAGCCGAATACAGCCTGGGTATTTACTTTCCAGCAGAAATATGCCAATCCAAGTTAGATACCTTAATAGTTCTTATAAAATAATTTTCCAATCTAAACCTAGGGTAACATAAATTTTGTAATAGTCCATAAGTCAATTAACTTGATTTCCACAACCCTTATTCTCCAGTTCCAACACAAATCCTCCTCCTTTATATGTTCTAAAATGGGACCCTCTCAGCATGAGTTTATTGATCATGGGATGCCATATTTCTTCTGTTTTCCAAAAATTTATGAAACTCTGGACAACTGATGTCACCTCTATTCCATACATTTTAAAAATATTCCTTTTTGTATGTAATTATTGTTACTGATGTTTTGAACCATTTGATTAGCCCATTGTCTTAAACTGGAAACTTAGACTTCTTATTTTAAAACTATCATTTTTGAAAGAGTCAACAGTATCCCCTGTTAGTTTAATCAAGATGTAGAAACACCTCCAATTTCTGAATATATGATATTTTATCAATTTTTTTTGCTATTGTTTATCCAAATTCACACATGCATAGACATAGTTAAACATTTATGTTTCGTCTGTGTTTGTAAGCATTTCCACTGGAATTTGGGAATGGGGAAGGTTTTACCATTATTATGTTGATCTGTGACTTATTAGTTATTTTTGAAGTTTTCTTCATTTACCACATCTGGTGGTCACCAGATTGTTCATTTCTAACACAAGAAGAAAGCTACAAGTAACTTGCATTTTAAAACTCAATAAGCAAGTATACTATATTATTAAAAAATGACTTATCAATTAAAATTATAACAGTGATAAAAGGATGAAGTCCTAAAGCTTCATGAAAATGAGTTATAACTGTTTGCTACCTTTAACTCAAGTTAGCTCTAAGTCTTATGTAAAATTTGGAGAAATCATGATATTGTAAATTATTTTTAAAGAATTGTATCTTTGTTATTTTGACACAGATTCTTGCGATATTGTCCAGGTTGGAGTGGAGTGGCTATTTACAGGCACAATGATAACACACTACAGCTCCAAACTCCTGGGCTCGAGTCTCCTGCCTCAGACTCCAGAGTAGCTGGATCTACAGGCATGCACGGCCATGTGTGACTTGCAACTTTGTAATTTTTTACATCAATTTCAACTGTGCATAAATTAATACAAATACAGTGAAGGGGGTGAGATTTAATTTTCTTGATTCCAAAACTAATGGTAAATGGTTTGCACTTCAAAAAGAGCTTATCCTTTGGTAAAAGCAGTACAAATCAGTGAAACAAATATGAAAATTGCACTAAAGAAAATAAAGAACTAAAGAAATATTCTGTATAAATTTTGTTTAGTCATATAATGAGTGCAAAAGAAAAATATTTTTGTGCATTCTATGATATATTGAACTCTGGGTTTTTTAAAAAACCATAAATTTGGCTATTATTTCTCCTAAATTAAATGCAAGTTGAATTGTGAGCATGGTTAGCAGTGAAATTTCAATCTGGTTTATAATGATTGATTTATACTAGTTTCATTTAAATTAAAATGAGTTATTTGAATTAAATTCAATCTTCTTTTCAAAAAAGCTTCAGTATATTTCTGCAGGCCAACTTGCAAATATGGAATGATAGCATTTTAACATGCTCAACTATTCTATGAAACAAGTGGCTAATGAGTTCTTTCTTTGGTATATCACTGTTGAAATGGGTAATGTATTTATTTACGTGTTAAAATATATGTGTTTTGGCTGTCAATGTAGTTTTACATTGTGACTTTTTTTAAAAAAAGTATAACCTATATAGGGAGTTTTGTCAAAAGCTTGCCTTTAAAAATTTAAACACATGTTTTTTTCTTTAGAGTTTACTTTAATTGGTTTGTTAAAATATGGTTAATTGATTTTTATTTCTACTTAGAATATTCAAATATATTGATAACATTTTCTACCTTCTAGTTCCCATTTGGTGCTTTCCCTTAATTTATTATGTAATGATAGAGACCCCTCTCTTTCAAAATTCTGCTCACTTAGGTACGTAATTACTTTAATTTTACTTCAGCAATTTTTCAAGACTAAAGACAACAGTATCTCAGGCACATGTTTCTAAATATTTCCTTTAATACCAATGTCCCTTTTCATAGCTGTTATACATTTCCACACTTCTTTCAAGATAGTTACTGATATGACATCTGACTTATAGCAGTGTTCCAAAAATGTAGACTTTGCTCAATTGAAATAAGTGTTCTGACCTCTATCCTGCCTTTTTCAAGAGACTACTGGGTCCAAATATATCATGACTTTGATCCTTTCACTTTCATCTGTGAATAGTGTCATCCATTCTTGATGGAAGAGGGTAATGTAGACAGAGTTCACAGCTATAGTGTGCCATTACCAGAACAATATCAATTTAACACACATGTACCATCAAAAAGAACTCTATATTCTCCTACTCCCTGAAGTGATACTAATACGCTGAGATGGAAAGCTACCTGAATCAGTTAACACTGCACTATATGCATAGATCTGCTATTTGGGCATCAGAAGAAATAATAACATATCTTTCATAGGCAAGAACATGGAAACAGAAAATAAGAGGTTGGATGACTTGAACGCTTGAATCCAAGCTCAACTAGCAGAAGTCACAAAAAGACTTTTTCTCTCTAAACCATTGCACAACATTCTGCAAGAAGTGGCATTAACTAGTAAGAAATAGTTCAAAATATAAATATATGTCACTACATAGTTTATTAAGTTCATGGTCATTAGCAGAAAACTTGGAAGAAACTTTTCAGTTTCTCTGGTGTTATCAGACAAAAATACGTGGTTCTACAAAGTCATTCAAATAGATAAAAGTAATAATGATAAATCGTTCTCTGTTTTGTTCTCATTTCAGATTCCTCTAGATTCCCACCAGTACTCCCCTCGGGGGAAGTTTCCAGGGAGGTATCTGTTCATTTTGTTTGAAATACTTTTATTTTAATAGATGTAGACATGTTATACATGTAATACATGTTATAGACAACTTTGTTTGCTACATATTCAGCCTTCTCGTGGTTCTGTTCTCATCTGATTTTCTCTTATATGTGTACAAATTTTATTATCACAGTGTTCAAAACTATACAATTATGAATTTAGTTTTTATAAACTTCTTACGCATACCAACTGGATTCACCTCCTCTGTGTGTTTCTTTGTTGTCATAAATCCTGGTCCTGCAAGACTCTTTTGCTAAGATGATTAATATTCTTACAACTTGAATACTATTTGTGACTCCTTAAAGTACAATACAAAGAACAAAGCGCACATGCAGAGATACAGATCTATGGTCCACTGTATTAGCATTTCCACTTACTATCTTCTCCCATTTCTAGTTGTTCCTTCATTTTAACTCCATCTTCCTGCAGTGGGAATTCTTTAACTGTGGCCTTCATAACTGGTGCTTCTTATCTAGGAAATATGGTAATATCTTAAGCTGTCATTTTATTTATTTATTTATTTATTTATTTATTTATTTATTTATTTATTTATTTTTCAGAGTCTCGCTCTGCCTCCCAGGCTGGAGTGCAGGGGCACGACCTCCACTTGCTGCAACCTCTGTCTCCCGGCCTCAAGTGATTCTTCTGCCTCATCCTCCGGAGTGGCTGGGATTACAGGCGCCCACCACCACGTCCGGCTAATTTTTGTATTTTTTTGGTAGAGAGGGTTTCAACATATTGACCAGGCTGGTCTCAAACTCCTGACCTCAGGTGACACCACCACCCCCCGCACCCCCTCTCCACGGCGGCCTGGGATTACAGGCGTGAGCCACCGCACCTGGCCTTAAACTATTATTTTAAACTGCTGTGCTCTGCCAGTTTACCTTAACTGAAGCTTAGCTTTTCTCCAAGGTAGCCTTTTTTTTTGAAGTCCTCGTAAATGATATTCCTTATTCCCTCTCGCTTACACCTCAGGACTGCAAGGTAGATTTGTTATCTTACTTTCTCACTAGTGTTATTTCATGACCATTATTTCATCATCAAATTAAGAAAAAAAATTAATCTATGTCATCTTCTCTACCTTCACATACCTCTCTGACACTCCCTAATTTATTAAATGCTTCCAGACATGATCATTGTGTGTTTCTTCACTCCAGGCTCAATCATCATTAGAGTTAATTTATTTTATTGTGGTAAGAACACTTAACATGAGATGTACCCTCAACAATTTTTTTAACAGTATTGTTAACAGGCACAATATTGTACAGTAGATCTTTTAAACTTACACATCTTCTATAACTGAATCTTTATACCTGTTGAACAACAGGTTTCCTCCCACAAACCCTTGACAACCATAAACTCATTCTGTGTTTATCAGTTTAACTATTTCAGATTTCTCACATAACTGGAGTCATGCAGTATTTGTCCTTCTGTAACTGGCTTATTTCACTTAGCACAGTGTCCTCCAGGTTCACCCATGCGGTCATGTAGGACTGAATTTTCTTCTTTGTTAAGGCTGGATGATATCCCATGTCATGTCTACCACATTTTATTTATATTCGTCCACTGATGGATATTCAGGGTATTTTTCTGTATCTTGACTGTTGTGAATAATGTGCAAGGAATATGAGAATGTGGGTAGCTCTATGAAATCCTGGTTTCAATTACTTTGACTATATATCCAGAAGTGGGACAGCTGGATTATATGGTTGTTCTGTTTTTAGTTTTTTGAAGAAGCTTACACTGTTTTTCATAGTGGCTGGGCCATTTTACATTCCCACAACAGTGTATACGGGTTCCAATTTCTCCAATTCCTTACCAACACTTACCTGTTTTTATTTTCCTTTTTTTGTAATAACAATCATCCTGATAGCTGTGAGGTGGTATGTTCTTGTGGTTTGGATTTGCATTTTCCTGATAATTAGTGATGTTAAACACCTTTCTTTTTACTTGTTGTCCATTTGTATTTCTTCTTTGGATAATTATCTGTTCAAATTCCTTGCCCATTTTCTAATTGGATTATTTATTGTTTTGTTTTGGTTTTGTCATTGTGATGTAGCAATTTATATTTTTATATATTATGTTTTGAAGACTAACTCCTGACATGATATATGGTTTCGATATATGGTTTGCAAATATTTTCTTCCATTTCATGCATTTCATTTTTACTCTTGTTTTTTTTTTTTTTTTTTCCTGTGCAGAACGTTTTTAGTTTGATTAAATCCCACTTCTCTATGAATGTGGCCAATGTAACACTCTTAAAAAGAAAATCCTAGACTCTGGTCAATTCCAACTCACCCAACTCTCCCATGTTACATTTCAGAAAGTTGCATCACCTTAACTTCAATGAACCATATCTATTTATCATCTAAACTGTGACTCTCCCGAGAGTAAAAATTGGCATTATAATAATTATGCCAGGAAAATAGTCAGAAATGATTACCTTCTGGGACATGCTAGGATATATGGCAACCCACAATCTCTTCTCTTCATTAGTCATACAGCATCAAAATACTATTTCAAATGAATATGTCTTCTGAGTTAAAAAAGAAAATAAATAATAGAATTATATGAGCATATTAAAGGCTTATTTGAAATACATGTGTGTGTGTGTCTGTATATGTGTGCATATTAATAATGATTGGACATCCTTAGCATAAATGCCTTTTTATATGGATTTGTGTTTTAATTTTTGTAATTCATTTTTTCTAGTATTTTACAAAAGCATTTGGCCATAACAGAATGCAAATAAAAAAAACAAAATTACAAACACAAACATAATGCTTGATCACCAATAGTTTAAGAAATAATAATATAGATAACAGACTTGCATATATTTATGGATATTTTGACATTTTTGTATTTTTATTAAAGTATCACAGTTGCACATAATTTTAGATTACATTGGAGTACATGTGATATTTTCATACATGTATACAATGTAGAATAATCAAATCAGGGTAAATGCCTTTTTGTGAACCTGCAGATTCATGTTGTCTTCCTTGGTGAATAATGGCGTTTCCTCAAATGCCTAGCTGTCATTTTCTAACACGTTTAGAATGGATACCATAAAAGCAAAATTCAATTTTCCTATAAGGTACTGCGATAATCAACAACTAGTAGATAAATGTTTTCATTTAGTTAATAAAAGCAAGTTAATCGTCCCTATGAACCTACTGGATCAGGTTGATGGTATCTTTATGCCTGAAGGAAGCATTACTCTGTCTCTCAAATACCTGCTAAACAAGCATGTTCTGTTCCTGAAAGATTCGTTGGGCCCATAAGTGGAGAAAGCCAATGCTGACTTACCTGCTTTTTTTCCATCCTGTCTGAGAACTTTTGTTTTCATGCAGAGGATGCTTCCAGGTCAAAGACGCTTCCAGAAATAAAAATAAATTTGAAACTGCCCAAATGGAAGCATACCTAGTTCCACTTTCCAAATGAGAGATTTTTATGAAGAAAAAAAAAAAAAAAAAAAAAAAAAAAAGCTTTGTGGACTTTCTCACCTAGTCACAGTTTCACAGTAGGAATAAACATGCTGTAGAAAGCAAGTTGTTTCTTGATAAAGAAGAAGCTGAATTTGTTAAGTCTTCCAGGAACCCAGAGCAATTCTTCCCAGCCCTAATAAGTGTAGCTAAATCTGACAGGAGCCAGCTGGTTATCAACCTGTTGGTGAAGGCAATGGCCTAACTACCGGGGCAGAATGGTTTTACCTTCCTTAATGTCTTCAGTGACATAGAGATTTGAACTTCCATGTTTTGATTAAAAAAGAAGCTGAAGTCCAGAAATGAGAAAATGATGAAGGTATTTGTATTAGTCAGGGTTCTCTAGAGGGACAGAATTAATAGGATAGATGCATATATAAAAGGGAATTTATTAAGGAGTGTTAACTCAAACAATCACAAGGTGAGGTCCCACAATAGGCTGTCTGCAAGCTGAGAATCAAGGAAGCCATTCTGAGTCCCAAAGCTGAAGAACTTGGAGTGTGATGTGTTCGAGGACAGGAAACACCCAACACGGAAGAAAGATGTAGACTGGGAGGCTAAGCCAGTCTAGTCTTTTCAGGTTCTTCTGCCTGCTTTTATTCTGGCTGCACTGGCAGCTGATTAGACTGTGCCCACCCAGATTGAGGGGGAATTTCCTTTCTCAGTCCGCTGACTCAAATTTAATCTCCTTTGGCAGCACCCTCACAGTTATACCAGGGAACAATATTTTGCATCCTTCAATCCAATTATATTGACACTCAGTATTAACCATCACAGTGATGAGAAGTCTGTTGGCTGTATCACTGCTTACAAGTTGGATGAGAATGCCCATACTACAAAACTCCCGTGGTGTCTGGCGTAATTCCTGGCTAAATGAGCTTATAATGCATGAAGAAATATTCTTATCCTTTGATTTAGGAAAAAAAAAAAAGCATACTGTTTAGAATAGATCTTTAGGGATGTTTAAATTAGAAGCCATTGACAGGGAACCAGAGTATTTGTGGATCAGGAGTGGGAAGCCGCTTCTGGGTGCTGCATCATTATTGCAGGTGCTGAGGACACTACCCTTCATTGTGCTAAATAGAACAGGACAAAATCAATCATGTGATTTCTTGGTAAGTGTTGTGCCAGTCTAGAGATTCTGGAAGGTAAATTCTTCCATTTTTGCCTCCTGGCTCCATGCATCACCCCAAATTCAAATTAATGTTTTCTACATGTCTACTTAACTTTAGTTAATGCCTTCTCCACATCAAAACTCAGCCACTCGCCTTGAGGTGGAGCAGCAGGAATCATAGCATTTCAACACCTGGGTTTTGATGTGCCTTGGATTTAAATTTGCATACACTTTCAAGATCCCATTGGAATTTCTTTGTGTCAATAAACTACCGTGTCTTCTGGAATGCATATATTTATGTTTTCTAGATTAAAAATAAGTGAATCATAAAGCTGTAAATCTGTATCTGCATCAGTTTATTTTAATCAGCTTCGTGAATAGTTAATGACATAACATGAAAACAACATAACCCTAGTCAAGAATAGGGACGGAAATAAAGATAATCTAGTAAATAGTAACAATGTATAAATATTGACATATAAAATTATTTTAAAGAAATGTACTTATGCTCTGAATGTGTGATATATCTACAAACGGGATAAAAAATAATTGGCATTCAAAAGACTGAGAACCAAAAACAGTATATTTAATTTGACAATGCCTTTAATGAAAACTCTCTGATTAAAAGCATACTTCCCTTGTATCAGTCTCTGATAATTACTCAAAAACCATCCTGTTGCATGATATTTTAGTTGAAAGTATTGTTGCCCATGTTTTCTTAGCTGCTTCACTTTTTATAAATATATGACTATGCTTGCTGGTTTAGAATTTATAAAAATATTATAGATTATTTATGCCTACAACCAATCTGTGTTTAAGTGAAGTGTCTGCTATATGTCTCAATTATTTGTTTTTATAACCAAAGGCATGCTAGGAGTCATCAGTAAGAGGACTAAGAAAAACAATGCTATGTATTCGTTTTCACTTTTAAAAGAAAATAAGAAACCTACAAAAACCCTGGAAATCTCTTATCCACATTAATAGGAGAGCAAATAACTCCTTTTGTAGTGGAACACAATTATCTCTGCTTCAGAGCTTATAGTAAATGATTTCACAGACTAAAAATAAGTATTACCTTGTTAAATATTTTCCTATTTTTAAAGTTCTCATCATATGAAGAACTAGTGTAAAATATATAACTTACTTGAAATGTGCTTTAAATATGCCAGTAATCCTACACATACATTTTTCCAAAGGCCTCTTACCTTAATGAGAAAATAGGAGCTGTCAAACAGAATCTTGTTCATTATCACACTTCAAATCATCAACCTAGGCTTCTGTAGTGATAATATGTATGTTTTGCATTTTTACAAAATGATGTGTTTACTATGGTCTTATTGTTCTCATGTAAGGACAACCTATTCATTAAATTATTGTTTGTTTTCCACACTCTATACCTTTTGCAAGGAACTTGACTTCAGCATTTCTACCCCCCACTGTCATTAATCCCCAGTGGCCATTTTCACTGGAAAATTCCCATATAAATATGCTCTAGTTGTTCTCAGAGGAAATAGCAAACAAAGACGCAAATACAACCCACTCTGGCTGCCATTCCATTTCTGTCTTTCCATTCATGGCAGGGGAAATAGTATTTCCACTTCATCACTTGTCTCAGATTCTCTCTGGAAGCCCTTTCACCCCTATAACTGTATAAAAGCTGCTTTTGCATGATTTCTATACCAAATGCAATGGTCTTTTTTCTGGGCTCTTATTAACATATCTTCTAATTGGCATTTGAGCTCTTGATTTGAAAACACTTCCCATTATTGGCCTTTGTGATAACTCCTGATTGAAATCGATCATTTAAATATTAAATTATTTAACATCCTTGGAGTCATATATTATTTAGCTGAAGATCATACCTGGAGATTTGAGTATAACGTTATTGTAGCTTCTCACCATGGTTATTAATTACAAAACAATCAGCAGACACAGCCCTCTTTTCCTAGTACACATTTACCAATGACTATATTTCCAGTTATGGCCATTAATTACAGTAGGTGGAGAGAAAATTAAATTGAAACTATAAACTCTATTGGGCTCAGAGAGTTTTACTTGTATCATATTCTGAGGGCTGATATACACAGGCGATTAATACAGCAGAGATACGTAAATTACCACAAGAATCCATTCATACTCCCAGAATTCTATAAATCATTCATTATAAAACAAAATAAACATTAACTTCATATTATAAAATATATAAATGCAAAATAAATGTGATATGTGCTTATTAAAATTAATTTCTCAAAAATTCCTGCCATGCCATGCTAAGATCTGTTAAAATATATAAATTGGTTAGAATTATGAAAATTATAACAGTTTTGAAGAAAAGCAGAAGGTCAAAGTAATCAGACTCAACCAGATAAATGGTAGGAAGGTAAATTCGTAATTTCCAATAAATAACTTGCCTTAGAATAACCTTAGAAATACATTGATGAAGGTGGAAGCGATGGAGAAAATACTGAGTGGATGAGTACCCCAGATTTTTTATTTTTAGGTAAGAATGCTCTGAGACAAGCACTACACAACTTCCCAGAGGTTTCTAGTTATACAGTTACAACCTATTCTCTGATGCAATTTGTATTGCCTTCCACTGGCTGTTCACTTGCCCATTCGCTCAACATTGTTTGCAGGAATTACCTCCTAAATGAATTGCTTGCAACCAAGTTCTGCTTCCACTTAGAAGGTGGAAAGCCACAAGTAGACATTGCTTCCACCCTAAAGCAAGCAAATAAACAATCAAACAAAAAGCAACAGGGTGGTCAACAGAATCCTAACATTTCTCAAGTGCATCAATCAGGAAACTGTGGTTCCAAGGTTACCAGGTGAACCAAGGTGCCAAACCTCTCCAAGGAAACACAGGATGGAGCATTGTACCACGGACTTTGTGCTTCTTTCTTTAGAGTTTCATGCTCTAGAAATGTGAAGGAAGAAAACAATGAAAATTTTACAAATTCTTAAGGATCAAATGTTGTCAAGTAAGAGAGTATAGTGGGAGCCTTAGACACAATGGAGTTTACACTAGCTTGTGAGGTCTTTGTCACCTCTAGATACTCATGAGATAAACTACAGGCAAGGCAAAGAGCTGAGAGAGGACCCTTTGGTTGGACAAAGGCATGAAACTCTGACTAACGTGCACAGTGACATGAAGCCCTGACCATGTTCTGGAACTTTTCTCTCATAGAAAATAAATGCCTATTTATGGGCAGGAAACAGTTCTGCTCCCAGTGTTGTAGAATAGATGCACTGCCTCTAGGTAGAAGCAGAAGTCATCTACCTCTGGGGGAAGAGATAACAAATTACCTCTGCTGTCACAACAAGATTTGCACAAACTAATAAGCAATATCACTGGGAAAGAAGTAGGAAACTGCGATCTTGGCCCTAGTCCCGGGCAACGGTACACTGCTTCTGAGGGAGGAATAGACCAAAATATGGCAGTCTCTGGTGGAGAGCAAGAAGCCTACTGGTGTTGATTGATTCAAAGCACTGATTCAAACAGAGATCAGTATTGCCATGGTAAGTCGTGAAAACTGTTTCCTACCCAACGCTCTCTCAGACACAAGGCAGATAATGACGGTCATAAGACACACTGAAAACGCTCCATTTCCAAAGGCCAAGCCCATGAGGCTGACAAAGTGGAAGACAGAATTAACCCTACCTCCACTTTGACACCTGCATCCATTAACAGAAATGACAGTCTACTATTTATTGTGGAAGGGACAAAATGATATGGAAAAACTCTCTGTGGCACAGACTTGTTCAGAAATTATGGAAAAAGGAAAGTAGATTAGAAACACAAAAATCTCTTCAACACCCCAGACCCCACATCCATTATATGGTACCAGCTGACCAAAATGAAAGGAAATTGACATCTCAGTATAAAGGTAATAAATGTAGCCACAACAAAATTCAAACCCAACTCAACTCCTGACAAAAGTGACTTAATACTTTATGGTTACGACTTAACAAAAGAAAGTGCAGACCCATTTCAAAATATAAATGTTTACCTCATTCTCCACTGTTCATTTGCACATAATTTTTCTTCTAAAATCTAAGACGTGTTAGATAAAAAAGTTAGAAAAAATAGTCATTGTTAAAAGATAAAGTAGTCAACACATCCAGACCTTGAAGTGATCTAAGTGCTGCAACAATCAGACAGAAAGATGGATTTATATGTTAATGCTAGTGATGACTTAAATAAGTATGTCTATAGGAGTTGTTGAAGAAATGACTGTAGTTTCTATTTTGAGCATATTAAGTCTAAAGTAAGCATGTGAATATACCTATAGGCTATTGCTAATATGGGACTGGATTACAGAGACATGAGCAAAAATACAGAAGACTTAGAATATATAAGCACCTGTATAGAAAATTCTTACAGTATGTGATTTCTAGGGACTAGCTTTAATATATATATATATATATATATATATATATATATATATATATATATATTTTTTTTTTTTTTTTTTTTTTTTTTTTTTTTAGACTGAGTCTCGCTCTGTCACCCGGGCTGGAGTGCAGTGGCCGAATCTCAGCTCACTGCAAGATCCGCCTCCCGGGTTTACGCCATTCTCCTGCCTCAGCCTCCCAAGTAGCTGGGACTACAGGCGCCCGTCACCTCGCCCGGCTAGCTTTTTTTGTATTTTTTAGTAGAGTCAGGGTTTCACCGTGTTAGCCAGGATGGTCTCGAACTCCTGACCTCGTGATCTGCCCGTCTCGGCCTCCCAAAGTGCTGGGATTACAGGCTTGAGCCACCGCACCCGGCCTAAAATATTTTTTTAATGAAACAACTTAAAAAACATTTATATTTAGGATGTGCATACTTCACAAATGAAACTGAAATCCAGCTTGTTATCAATTTAGAATAAGAATCAAGTGAAGGATTCTATTACAGATTACAAGGGAGGAAAGAATTTCAAAGAGAGCATGTGAATGGAAGACAACACAAAACCAAACCAAAAAGAAAAGGAATACAAGGCAATTAGATTTGCCAAATATTGAGTTGCTGTGTTTTTCTAGATAGTTTTACTAAACTGACAGTAGAGCAGGTCAAAATTGAAATATATTTTACAATAAAAATTTGGAATAAAAAGATTTTTAGGGACTATTATTTTATGATTTAATAAATTAATACATTATAAATACACATAAGAGAAATATTGATATGCTCATAACTATATACTCTTTATAGTTATTGAATTCTCTTTAATAAGAAAAGTAAAAATTTTGTATCAATAGAAATAAATACCGAGGAGCAACAAATTGTACATACAATTATTTTTGTCGTTTAGAATAAATGACAAGATGGCATCCTTAAGTCCTAATAAGGTTAATTTAATTAAAAAATCAATGTCTTGGTCGGTCATGGTGGCTCATGCCTGTAATCCCAGTACTTTGAGAGGCTGAGGCAGGCAGATCACCTGTGGTCAGGAGACTGAGATCAGCCTAGACAATATGGTGAAACCTGTCTCTACTAAAAATACAAAAATTAGCCAAGTGTGGTGATGCACGCCTGTAATCCTACTACTCAGGAGGCAGAGGCAAAAGAATCCCTTGAACCCAGGAGGTGTAGGTTGCAGTGAGCTGAGATTGAGCCACTGTAATCCAGCCTGGCTGACAGAGTGAGATGCTGTTTCAAAAAAAATTAAAAATTCAATAATATATACAGATAAAAATCAGCAAAAAAATAGAATATTAAATAAACCAAAGCTGCATCATCGACGCTCCATAAAAAACAGGAACAATAATATTTTACTAATAATATTAAAGTTTATATTTTAATTCACAAGTAAAAACTACATTTCAATTTTGTCACTTAATTTCTTTTTAAATTATCATTTGTGTATAGAATATCATGTTTAAAAATATTTATTTATATTTTAGTAAAATAAATTACAAATTAAGTGGAAAATTATATGTATGTATATACACATACACATGTAAGTATGTTTGTGTTTATTGTATCATTCTAAAATTGCAATGGAAAATATTGCAGAGTAAGCAATATTCTTATTTTGATTGCTTTAAGTTAAATACCATTTTCAGATATTTTATCAGAAATAAAATTAAAACATTGTTATTTATACTGCCTTTCTTTTCTTGAGCATCAATAAAATATTCACATTTCTAGTACCATTCAGGGCCAGATTTATTGTTAATCTGTCCACCATAACTATTTATTGATATTGTTTCTAAAATAATAGACATATTTCTTCTTTATATGACCCAAAGCACGGATATATAATAAATAGTTTAAAATTAATATTCACTGATTAACTGATATTTCTAACATTTATGTTGCCAAACATGCTACAAGGAAACACACTCTAATAGAGAAAGTTTTATTCCATTTTTATCAGTTTCTATTTAGACATAGACTATTTTGTGATAGAAGTTGTCACCATACATTGGGAATCCATGATAAAACTGTACTGTTTAAAAGTCTAAGAGTAAAACCATTGTCCATATGGTTTTAAAATTTTAAAGAGGTTTAAAACAACATTGTAAACAAGTTTAAAACAACATTTTGAACAAATTTCCACTGGGGAAGAGAATCTAGAACAAAAGAAGTCTGTTTTTATCTTGAAATTTGGAAAATTTTCTGCTATTGACAAAATAAAGTTGGAATGAGAAAATTCACATTATTTGTAAATTTCATTACGTGAAGCACTACGGAAGTATCAACGTAGTCGAGTAAATCACATGCTTAATTCAGAACCTCAACTGTGCCTGTGGCAGAAATGAAAGCCTCATTTTAAAACCATATAAAATTCGCTTCACATATATTCACCAGTCCCCTAAATTTCTTTTAGTTTGTTGGCAGTGATTGTTTTCCTGAGATTTTAACCAATTAAAAGTGAATGATTTTATACATATTATGTTTAGAGAGAGAAAATTGGTATTAGTTTATAAATTTCAAATTCAACATGGTAATACACAATAATGATAATAAAAGCTAATTTTTCCTTTGGTTCATTTTATGTCTTTTTTAACCATTAGAAGGATCGTGCTTTATATGTCTGTTTCTGAGGCAAAACTATAGTATATTCAGCAAATTCTAATGAAGATTCAGAGAAGAAAATCCATGAAAACTTAAAACCCTTGCAAAACATTATTTAAGATTCAGAACACATATTTTAAAAATATATTTTTGATAATAGGACATAAAAAGCCTCATACCATGCTTACATGGGTTTTGTTTTTGTTTTTGTTTTGTTTTGTTTTGTTTTTTTGTTTTTTTGAGACAGAGTCTCGCTCTGTCGCCCAGGCTGGAGTGCGGTGGCCAGATCTCAGCTCACTGCAAGCTCCGCCTCCCGGGTTTACGCGATTCTCCTGCCTCAGCCTCCCGAGTAGCTGGGACTACAGGCGCCCGCCACCTCGCCCGGCTAGTTTTTTGTATTTTTTTAGTAGAGACGGGGTTTCACCGTGTTAGCCGAGGTCAGGAAATCGAGACCATCCTGGCTTACATGTTTTAGGCGCATGAGTATGGAACCTACTTTTGGTAAACTCTTGGAAAATGCATTCGTGAAGTAACACTATGTGCTTCTAAAAGTCCTACAATCCCTTGACTGATACATTATTTGTACATCTTTCTTTTAGGCCCTCCTACACAATCTATAAAGTATATAAGCTCTGCTTTTTTTTTTTTTTTTTTTTTTTTTTTTTCAGAAAAATGTCAATACCTGCTAATTGCTTCCTGAGTAGGTTTTGGTGTTATTTCAGTGAAAGGTATATTTAGCAAACAGATTTAGCAAGCAACAGATAAAATAATTAGTACAAAGATCTCTTGTGAAAGAAGTGGCTGGCAGTACACCCACAGCAAAGGCTGAGTTTGTAATTTAGAAAACAGATTTAGCAAGTGGCAGATACAACAATTAGTCTAAAAATCTTTTTGTGAGAGAAAAAGCTCACAGAATAGAAAGAGGGAAGACACATTTGCATAAAAATGATATGTCAATTCCACTAAAAAGCAAATCATTTTCCATGTTTTCATCTATTCTTTTCCTTATTATTTTCTTTTTTCTCATATATTATAGGTAGTCAAGGCAAAAGACTATTCAAAAATCATGAAATAAGTATTATCGTCTCATCTAACAGGACTACTAAATTTTTAAAGAATAATCACTGCCTTTCCCTGGGCCACAGTATCTACTGTGAAAAGAAAAGGGGATGAACCCTTTTCTCTTTTCTCTACTGGTCTATGCTTTGTTATTCATAGGTTAGACTTCACAAACAGAATTGATGGTTAATAAAAAATTTAGAAACCCAAACTAATGTGGCCTTTCAATAAGAGTAACTTTACAAGACATCATTTGTTATTAGAGTCCCAGTATAGAAGCAAGGAAATAATGTAATTAAAATGTAATAATAATAAATTACATATATAATTTATAAATTATATAATATATAATTTATGTAGATATAATAAATAAAAATAATAAAATAGTGTCATATAAATATAAACAAAATAATGCCAATAGATTATAGAATGAACTCACAATAGATCTCATTAGATTCTGTTAGCTTCAAATTTCTTCCTCCTACTTAAGAAAGGATACCAATAGTTGTGGAGGTTGGACCCTCAAGCCTAGACTCTGTGCAACTCCTAAATCAAACTGTTGTCAAGGGATCTACAACAAAAAACAATGGGATTAATTAAAACAACAGCAACTGTTGCTTCTGCTCAGCAACAGAAGACCTTACTTGTTGAGCTTGAGCTACCCTTGATGAAAAGTCATTAAAAGCCCTAAAGAACCCACAACTATTGCCAGGGTCCTTTCTTGACATTTACAGTTACAAAGTTCTTGGGGGCTTACACTGTTTTACATAATTTAATGATTTCAGAGATACTATGTCAGTTGTTTAGGTTTAGAACTCATTTGGCTAAATTTGATGTGTCCATTGCCAATGCCCAACCACTTTTGTGCTGGCCATAGTGTTTAACCATCAAGCCTCATGGATAGTTCTGCAACTATTTTACTCTAAGCTTGTTCCAGCCCATGGACAATGGGAAAAAGCTCACAGACCCAAACTGTTTATGAAATTGATGGTACACATATATATTTATATTTAATTTTTATTTTTGTAACTCTACAGGTGAAATCTACTTAATTTACTCAATACAGAAAAACCCTTTGTAAAAAATGCACAATCTTATTCATTTCTCAATTTCTAGTTGTTACTCATGCTCACTGGTATTTTGCTTATTGTTGTTCAATGTTACTGTTTTCTGTGTTTGTTTAGTTCTTCATTATTCTCAAAGGAGTTGACAACTGTCTTACATTATGGGCTTTGCAGGCAATATGGTCCTTTGCAACCACTACGATTTTGCCATTGTAATTTGAAAGGCATCTTAGACAATGGGCATGTAACTGGGCATGGTTGTGTTTCAATAAAACTTGATTTACAAAACCAGGTAGCAGACATGATCTGGCTTACACTAGCCATAGTTAGTCAACCCTTGCTTTAGGGAACCATCAATCAGTGTTAACTTGTATACATTCACTCATACTGTTCATGCTGGCGGAAACCTGATTGGCTGTGCACTTAGACAATGATTGCTCACTGTAAGGCAACCCATGAAATCTTCTAAGGTTTTTGTGAAAACGAATTTCTTTCACTTTTAGTACCCTTATTCCAAACTGTATATGGTTATATTTATATAGTAATCATTAAAAATTAAAACATTTTGAAATTGTTATATACAAATATAATTTAATTTATAATATATGATGTGATATAACATATTAAATGTACATTTAAAAATGTATCAGTCATTTTATAAATAAAATTATATGTTTCACTATGAAACATTTTGAGAAAAATCTTCTAAGGTTTCCTGTACTGTGTCATAGTGAAACATATAATTTTATTTATAAAATGATTGATGCATTTTTAAATGTACATTTAATATGTTATATCACATCATATATTATAAATTAAATTATATTTATATATAACAATTTCAAAATGTTTTAATTTTTAATGATTACTATATAAATATAACCATATACAGTTTGGAATAAAGGTACTAAAAGTAAAAGAAATTGAAGTACTAAATTAATCTACCTCAATATTTCACAGATAGGAAACTGATACTAAGCATGCCATATATTTTATTATTCTAAGAAAAACAAGATTGGGATATAATTTATTTGATTATCAATTATTATTTTTAAAAGTTTTGCAAAATTTGTTATTCCTTTTCCCAATTGATTGATCAGTTTCTGACACAGCACAAATTCTGTCAGCAGCCTAAATGATCAAATATTCTACATATTACATCAACCCAGTTGTCATGGTTAATATTGAGCATCAACTTGATTGGATGGACGGATGCAAAGTATTGTTCCTGGGTGTGACTGTCAGGGTGTTGCCTAAGGAGATTAACATTTAAGTCAATGGACTGGAAGAGGCAGACCCATCCTCAATCTGGGTGGGCACCATCTAATCAGCTGCCAGTATTGCTAGAAAAAAAAGCAGGCAGGAGAAGATGAAAGAACAGGCTTATTGAGTCTTCTGACCTTCATCTTTCTCTCATGCTGGATATTTCCTGCCTTTGAATATCAGACTCCAAGTTCTTCAGCTTTAGGACTCTTTGCCTCACACTAGTGGTTTGCCAGAAGCTCTTGGACCTTTGGCCTCAGACTGAAGGCTGCACTGTTGGCTTCCCTACCTTTAAGGTTTTGGGACTTGGACTGATCCATCACTGGCTTTCTTGCTCCTCAGCTTTCAGACGACCTATCATGGGACTGTACTTTGTGATCATGTGAGTCAATTCTCCTTAATAAACTCCCTTTCATGTATACATATATCCTATTAGTTCTGTTCCTCTGGAGAACCCTAACTAGTACACCAGTAATATAGTTTCTTTCTTTACTTAAATTTAAACATTATGGCTTATATTTTAATATAAATATTATTTATAAAATTAATGATCATTAAATAGAGATAACCATATATTGCATTTTTACAACTTAAATCCTAGTAATAGGTTATTTTTCTTTAGTAAGGTCATAAACTGAAATTGCTTCTAATACAGAAAAATAATCCAGTTGTGGTCTATCTATTGTTTAGACAGCAATTTGGATTATTTTTGTAATTAAAATATCTACCTATTAAGTTTTAGGGGGTTGGATTTGTCCTCCAAAAATGGCAGAGACCATCAGTAGATAGTGTGACAATGATCATATTAATTAACATTGAAAATGAATCAGCTAATTCAGCATTTCCATATTCAATATATTAAAAATGTATATAACAAATTGTCCTTGAGATCATACAATTAAAATTTATCATTAATAAATACAAACCAAAATATGTGTCATTTAATTTTATTCAATAGCTGAGCTATTTGATTTAAAATATGAATAATGAACCAGTAGAGTTCCCTGATTCCTCTCACAGGACGTGCGACAGGGGTGTGGCTCACCTGTTGGGTTGCCCTGAATCTCAAACTCCTGAGGGAAGGGGGAGCATGCAGAAGGATAGATGCCAAAGCCCAGGTGGGTGTGTGTTACAAGCCTTGCTGCCCAGGGGCGGCTAAGTATCAACCATTTCCCGCCCCGATTTTTGTCCGGCATCCTGCACGAATCAGTTCACATGAACTGTGTGAAAGGTGATGAATGTGTAGACTTTATTGAGTAGCGGAGGTAGCTTTGGGGATCTGGAATGGGAAGGTGGAGTTGGGGGTAGATAATCTTTCTGAAGAACGGCTGAACTTCTCTCGATATTCAAACACCTCTTCCCTCCTTCCTCTGCCACTGTCTGCCATTCTCTGCCGCTCTCTGCCATTTCCTCCTGCCCTGTTCCTCTGCTCCTGTTGATGTTCAGTCACTTGTGTATATGCCTGCTAAGGTCTCGGGTTTATACCGGCACAATATGGAGGGCTTGGCAGGCCAGAGTGATCTTGGAAAATGCAGCATTCAGACGTGAGAACAGGAGTGCCTGTTTTCACTTAGGTCAGCAGGCGCAGGCCCCAGAGTGGCGCTGTCACCAGAGACTCTTCCCTTCTCTACCCAGCACTTCCCTGCCCTCCTCTTTTATCTTTTCCCCCCTCTGAAGAGGCACATCTAACTGCTGTTAGAATATGGACAATGATTGGTCCTAGCTACTTCCTGCTGACAGGGGATGTTGTTTTGGGGAAAATGGCAGTCAGATTCCTTCCAGAGTTTTACCTAAGGGTTCCTGGCAAAGGGGAGCCATTGTCCGAGGCTCCGGTTGACCGTTTGGAGTTAGACAGCCTCTCGGTGTGAGAGAAGAAGCAAAACAAATTTTATAAAGTTACGTATGCATGGGTTAAACATGTGTTTTGGACAAGGAAAGAATTTAGTGCCAACAATTACAGAAATGAGAAGTGAAATATACTGATTATTCTGAAAACACTACTGTGCCCCATGGTATAAAACAGAACAAAGGTAAGAACAGCAAGCAGAGCCAAGACTATATGGAGGACATCCATGGGAGGTTAATTAACAGCACTTAACTTTTGTGATTTTTAGCTTGAGGTCCCTGATCTCTTCACATTGGTACTTTGGGTGCTCTTCTGAGTTGACAGAAGTGGTTCCATCCACTTCCCAGGCCTTTACTCGGGTATAATAAATTCAAGAATCTATTCCAGTGACCTACTACAAAAACCCGAGGTGATCACTTTCAGAAGGTTCTCTGAAGTACTATCTCGTCCCAGGGCCTGTTTCCTCAGCTTCTTCCTGATACCAGGGACTGTCTGAGTCATCAACTTATTCTTTAGGATTAGTTGTCCCTCAACTGAATCAGGAGACAGAGAGGTGTGCTTTACCAAGCCCTCTCTTAACCTTTCCAAGAAGGCAGTGGGATTTTCATCAAATCCCTGATTGATCATGGACAACTTGGTGTAATTGAGAGACTTGATCCTGGTTTTAGGTAAACCCCCATTATGCACACCTGAAAGTGTCTCCTATTCCAGTCTCTCATCTCTTCATTGGGATCCCATCGAGGGTCATTCACTGGTACTGCTTCTCTTCCAGTTAGATAATGTTCACCCTCTTCCCTGATGCTATATGTGACACAAAGCTCCTGCCCAAATCTCTCTGTCACTTGCAAAGTGGCTTGCTTTTCAGTATCCACCAGGGTCTGATTCACAAGTGACATAACTTCTTTCCAGGAGAGTTCAAATCTTTGGGTGAAATCCTGGAAAGTCTCTATGTATCTGTCAGGGTCATCTAAAAACTTGTCAATATTCCCCTTAATTTGCTTTAAGTCCTGTAGAGAGAAGGAGTCTGGACCTTACTGGGGCCAAATTCACCAGACACCTATTGGATAGGCAAGAGCAAGACTGGGGCTTGTCTAGAGTGAGAATTTCTAGGAGAGGAAATGTGAGAGACTGAAGCTGGTTAGGGAGGTTGGGGAGGACCTGAAGGAGCAGGGATGGAGGGAGCTGACTCCTCTGCTGGGGGAACCTCTGGGGTTTCCTTTTTAGTTCCTTGAGATTGTCCCTGGTAGCCTCTCCTGAAGTGGCAAACAGGAGGGCTGGATCAATCCTACACTGTCAGCAAAGGTCAGGATAGTCCTGCAGGATATAGAAAGCCTGCACATATGGGGCCTCAGACGAGTAGTCCTCATGTTTACAGAAAACGTCCAATTGCAGGATGGCATTGAAATAAATGGTTCCTTCCTGAGGCCAAGCCAGTCCTTGCTGTAAATCACAATTTGGCCAAATCTTTGGGCAGAGGACTATGAGACATTTTTTCCTCCAGATTCTGAGGGCTGAAGCAGTCCCAATGGTTCACAATATATTCCAGAAGAGTACAAGCTGGGGGTGGTAAAGACAGGGAATAGCGGCGCCCCTCACTTCCCTTCATTCTTTCAGCAAAACTCGGGGTATGGAGAGAGAAACCAAATGTCCTCCCTTTCTCTTCCATCTTTTTGTCCCTGTGTCTGGGTCACATTGGCTGGTGCTGCCCATGGGTGCCAATGCAGCGTGCACCCATAAAGCAGGGAAAGGGTAGAGAATAGGAATTATCTGCCCTCACCTATGCCTCCATCTTTCCCTGCTGTTGGCAACCTTTGAGTTTCCTAGGTCTCATTTATGCCATGGAGCATGGCCTCTTTCCGTATGGTGGGGGCTTTGGTCAGCAGGAATTGGTCCTGCCCGTTTACGTTGTGTCTATTGCCTGACTTTGGATCCCTCAGATCTGGATTTCCTTTCCAGGGCCCCAGCCTGAAGTTCATCAGCACACCAGGTGAAGTTTTTGTAAATTTTTTCATAGACATGAGATCTCATTATGTTGCCCAGGCTTGTCTCAAACCCCTGGGCTCAAGTGATTCTCCTGCCTTGGCCTTCCAAAATGCTAGGATTTCAGGCATGGGCCACGGCACCCCAAAACTTATTTTAATTTGGTGCATTTTATATGCCAGGCATGTGCTGAATAGTTACTTATGATAGAAGTTAAGCTACGGGTAAATGTAAATGACCATTTACATTCAAGTAAGCATAAGTTGATTACTTTCTTTAGAATAAGTGCTACACTTATTCCAAAGAGAGTGAATAGTGGAATTTGAACTAGAAATGGGGAGATGTCACATCACTATTCACCATAAGCACTAATTTAGAAGTTTCAACTTTCCCTTGAAGGCTATTGAGGGTTATTAAATAATTTTATGATCAAATAATATAAAATGAAAAAAGTAGATACAAGTAGAAACCTTAAGTGGAAAAACAGTCTTCTTCATTCAAATGATCATATTGCTATTTATTGGCATCACTAGAGTAAAATATTCGGTGAGGTATATTAAAAATCTTGTTAAATTGATCTATGACATAGCATTTTATAAAATATAAAAATTTAAATATGATATTTCTCTAGGGAGTTTATATGGGAGATGAGAAACCCATTTACCTTTAAAGGAAATCTTAGCAGCTGCAAACGTAGCTATGGTTTCTAATATGGTATGTCTGTTTTGCTCACCAGTCTATCAGATAATCCTTCAAGCAGCAGACCCCTGTAATGACAAAGGATTGCTGGTCTCCAAAACACAAGACAGTACATGCAAATTTATCATGAACTATCATAGGCTTTCTCTGTTATAGCTGACAAGTGGAATCTCAACCCACTACACCTAATTTTGGTGTTTATTCAATTACTTTCTCATACTTTATGTATGAGTGTGATTAAATGCCTGCTAATTACATGGACTATTTTTAAAATCAGGAGCTCCTTCTATATATGAACAGAAATGCTATATGCAAAAACAATGAAAGCAAGATTTGGCGGTTCTCATTTTCACATGACTTTGTATAAATGCACATGAAAATTGAATAAACTGAACTGTAGCTTTACTTAATGAGGACTCTAGTCTCATTATAGTATTTATTTCTACCTCCTGATCTGCCATGCAAAAGGTGAGGTCACAGGAAATGGATGATATTTTATGGTTATTATATATTGAATATATTTGTTAAGGGATTCAGGATAAGCTTTTATATGGTCATGCCAAGTAAAGGCACAGTTCTGTAATTAGATTTAAGCAATCAATCAGTGAAAAGATTGAAAAAGAGACTCTGAGCTAATTTATTCACTTTAAAATAAGATATTTTGTTAATCTAATAAATCTAACCAGGTGCAGGATTTTGGACTGTGATCAATTTTAAAAAGAGAGTCATATTAATGGAACATTTAAGAGGTAACAGGGAACAAATATCTTCCAAAAGAAGAAATTTTAACATGAAAATGTGATACTATAACACTTTGGGCAACAATAACAATTTTGTAGTTCACTGAGATACAATTTTGGGCCCTCAGGTCATTTCTCCAAGGAGAACTAAACTCAGCTATAAGAATAGGTTTAGCAACATAAACTGTTCATATTGAAAATTCTCTGTTTTTCACACATTTAACTGATTCTCCACATGTAATTAATAAAAGATTTTCAATGGAATCTTCAGATTTGGACATTTTTTGGACTCGTGATGATAAAGAGTATAATCTGGGTTTCCTACGTTGTCAAGTTTTGCTTCCTTTTATTCTATTTCTTTCTCTGCCACTAATGAAATTTGCTGTCTGTGTGCCCTAAGTAACATACACAATGTTTACCATATTGTATGCGTTCAAGATTTGTTATTTTAATAAGTTGAATGATTGCCTGAGATTTAGTAAACAGGGAAATCATTTCTGAATATTTACAATAAAATGACCAGGAAGTCAAATCTGGCAAGCATACTTTTGATGATTTTGTATCACTGATAACAAATAAATTATAGAAAAAATTAGCAAGTGACTTGAAAAGTTACATAGCATCCAGTCTTCTGGTGACTTCATGTGTGTGGGGGCTTTGTTTGTTTGTTTGTTTGTTTGTTTGTTTTGAGACAGGGTCTCACTCTGTCACCAAGGCTAGAGTGCAATGGTGTGACCTCAGCTCACTGCAGCCTCCACTTCCTGGGCACAAGTGATTCTCTAGCCTCAGCCTCCCTAGTAGTTGGGACCACAGGCTCGCGCCACCACAACTGGCTAATTTTTGAATTCTTGTAGAGACAGGGTGATATGATGAGGCTTTATGTTCAAATCTCATCTTGAATTGTAATCCCCATAATCTCCACATGTCAAGGGACAGACCAGGTGAAGGTAATTGAATCATGGGGACAGTTTCCTGTACACTGTCCTTACACTGGCCTTGTGATAATAAGTGAGTTCTCATGAACTCTGATGGTTTTATAAGGGCCTCTTCTCCCTTCACTCGGCTAGTCTCCTTCCTGCTGCTTTGTGAAGAAGGTGCCTTGATTCCCCTTAGCCTTCTGCCATGATTGTAAGTTTCCTGAGGCTCCTGATCCATGCTGAACTGTGAGTCAATTAAACCTCTTTCGTTTATAAATTACCCAGTCTCAGGCAGTGCTTTATAGCACTGTGAAAATGAACTAATAGGGTTTTGGCACTTTGGTCAGGCTGGTTTTGAACTCCTGAGCTCAATGCGATTCTCCTGTCTCGGCCTCCCAAGTACTGGGATTACAGGCATGAGCCACCTCGCCCAGCCAAATTTATGTTGAACACTGAATTTATAGCTTTTGTATTAGTTTTGTATAATCCCCACTCACTCAACTTCAACATCTATACCCAGGCAGTGTTGAAATACATTAAGTCCTCACTTAACATCATCCATAGTTTTTTGGAAACCACAGCTTTAAGCAAAATGACATATACGAAAACCAATTTTACCATAGGTTAATAGATATAAACAAGAGTTAAGACGCTACAGTATGTCTATGGTCACAAAAACATCCCCAAACTTCTAAATAAATACCTCCAGTCCTCCCAATATAAAGTGTAAAATGAATGTGAGCTATATATACTTAAGAAAGATTAATACAAACAAGTACGATAATTATTTACCCAGTGTTCGGTGAATCAGTCAGTGACTGTGGTTTTAGTGGTGGTGGGTTAAAACCAAGAATAAATGTTTGGAAAATGAAAATTATCAGGAACATCTCCTGCCAGCACTCAATTCAAAAATAATCACAAACATGGTGGGTTCACTGTGCGCTTTGATTCTGCCTTGTTTATTAGGGTACACTTGTGTATTTATAATCTGCTTTACAAATTTTTATTTTACAATCATTTATATCCATCATTCCTTTATTCAATCCACTTATTCTGCTTCAGGGTCACGGGTCGCAGGAGCCTATCCCAACAGCTCAGGACACAAGGTGGAAACCAGCATTGGACAAGACATCATCTCATCTCAGGTACACACACACACAGACATTCACTCCTACTGGGACGATGTAGACATACAAATTCACTTAAAGTTTACACCCTTGGGATGTGGGAGAAAACTCAATTACTTGGAGATATTTGAGAACCTACTGTAGAGATTCTTATGCTACATAAAATAGGTAATATCAAGAATTTATAAAAATTATAAAAATAGATATTATAAATTATATTATAGATATTAGAAGTTATAAAAATAGATATTAATTTAGTCATTTCTAAAGTCTTACTGGGTTGCATAAAGCAGTGCTGTCAAATGGTGATATAAAGAAAGTTTTAGGCCATACTCCCTTTCCCATTGTCACCAGTGGTATCAACTTTGTCTATATTTTTTTCTGTCTTGCTTGTTTCTGCAGTTTTCCTTCTACTAACTTCTTTTCTCTTCAAGATTGCCCATAGTCATTAACAAACATGTTCTTATTGCAGAAATAGAAGAAAGAAGTATGCAGTGTGATCTCTACCACTTAATCAAATATTTGTCATTATTTAGGTTACTTGGAGACATTTTCAGCTATTGAAACAGCTGCAAGCTTAGGGATTTTCAATGGAAACAGAGAGAGATTGATACTCAGATATAGTAATGTATAATACTCTCATTTTAAAAATAAAACATTAAGACTCAGAGCACTGATTGACTTAGCAAATGTCATCCATGTATGTTAGGGAAAAGTGGATACTTGAACTGGTGTGCTTACAAGACAGTGCTTTCCATTCGGATTTTCACGTTTGTCCCTGCAATATAATTTTGCCTGTTTTTCAAGATATTTTCCAGTTCTTCTTTTAAGAGATGAGTACAATTTCTTCTTTCTATGATATGATATATGTTTTTTCTTGCCGTAAGTTATACAATTATATTATTTTTGATTATATATTATCAAATAATAAATTAATATCTAGTACTTTTAAATTTCTAGAATTTTATATTATTTTAGCCATATTTGGGAATGACAGAATCTTTCACTCACATCTCTGCTTAATACCTTCAGTGGATGAAATAGCCATCCTCTTTCCACAGGCTGGGAGACATTTTTTTCCTTGTATTCTTCCTCTGCTAGCTTCTGCAATGGCATGAGGGTATCTGAATAAACAGCCTAACACTCATCATTGCTTATTCACTGAAAAGTGGGAAGAAACTCTGAATTAAAAGGAGGGACCCAGCTTAAATTTCCTCATTCTCTTTTTGCATTTTCTGACCTCTTGCAGCAAGCACAAATTGATTAACCTTGCTCTCTACATACAGTCCTTAAGAATCCCATCCATTTATTTAGCGGTTCATGTAAGTGGACTTGCAGTGGATAGAAGAGTTCTCCTTCAGCATCAGATCCAATTTCTCTCTCCAAAAAGTATCAAGAAAACATTTTAGGAGGTATGGGGAGAAGTGTCATCTATATAAAGTTTTACTACGTTTCCCAGTTTGTTAAAGATGTTTAAATCCACTTCATCAGTGAAATCATCAAAGAGGAGGAGATGCACATTGCACGTCAACCCCACAGCAATATGATTCTGGCAGCAATAATGCAACATGGGTTTGCCAGACATTATTATAGTCTATATTTTGCTAATGAGGAAATGCCCGCAATTATACAACTAATCAAAACATACCCAAGACTCAGACCCAGTCCTTCTCATTTAAAATCTGCCTCTTATCCTACATAGAATAACATAATTAATAATGTTCATATTAAGCTTAGGAAATTTAAAAAGTACTAATTGGGTCTTAAATTTGCAAAGGTATCTTTCAAGTCTAAATTTTCATTTTGCTCATATGCATAAACTTCCACTATATATGTGTGTGTTTGTGTGTGTGTGTATGTGAGTGTGTATATGTATGTATACACACATATATATACTTCTCCTATCCTCATGTCCCTATACAGTTTTCTCAGCTTGGAATGCTTTACTTTGTCTATTCAAGGTTAATTTTAAATTTTGTAATGATTATTTTTTTTTAAATTTTCATTTTCATTATTGTTTTTTCTTGATTTCTTCTAAAATTAAAAACTGGGATACGTGTGCAGAACGTGCAGGTTTGTTGCACAGGTATAAGTGTGCCATGGTGGTTGCACCTATTGACCCATCCTTTACGTTCCCCTCCCCTCACCACCCAACCCCCACAGGTCCGGGTGTGTGTTGTTCCCCTCAGTGTCCATGTGTTCTCAATGTTCAACTCTTACGAGTGAGAACACGTGGTGTTTGATTTTTCTGTTTCTGTGTTAGCTTGCTGAGGATGATGTCTTCCAGCTTCATCCATATCCCTGCAAAGACCATGATCTCATTCCTTTTTATGGCTGCATAGTATTCCATGGTGTAAATATATCACGTTTTCTTTATTAAGCCTATCATTGATGGTTTGGGATGCCTATTGTAATCATACCAACATACATTAAGAACTAAATAACAAATCCTTTAGCTCACATGTTGTATTCAAGATTTCATGATATTCTGAATTTGAGGTAAAATATTAAGTTCTATACTGCCCTTTTTATTATGCATAATCAGCATTCATAATACAAAATTAAGTCATAATAACTGTAAATATTTTATATCTAACATCTTTCAAAGTAACTTTAAGATATGTAACAAAAATAATAAAAGTTCAATGCTCAGAAGCTGACACAGAATTTAAGACAGACTTAGATTTCACAGAATAGTAATAATATCAGATACTCAAAATCAGACATATGGAGTCCCAAGGAAATTTGTCTTATCTCTTTAGATCACCACTTTCCTCTTCAGAGGCATAAACAATATCTCATTCATCTAGATTGCCAATATATTATACAAATAAATTCTAAGGTACTTTAGAAATACAAAATACACTAGTGTAAAATCCAGATTGCAGTGTGATAAAGATTTGGTCAGAAGTCAAATATTTTAAAAGTTGCACCAGAAAGTAAGAATATATACACCATGGAATACTGTGCAGCCATGAAAAGAATGATATGATGTCTTTTTTTTTTTTTTTTGAAGTGGAGTCTCGCTGTGTTGCCCAGGCTGGAGTACAGCAGCATGATATTGGCTCACCGTAACCTCTGCCTCCTAGGTTCAAATGACTCTGCTGCCTCCTGCCTCAGCCTCCTAAGCAGCTGGGACCACAGACGTGTGCTACCACACCCGACTAATTTTTGTATTTTTAGTAGAGATGGGATTTCTCCACACTGGCCAGGCTAGTGTCGAATTCCCGACCTCAGGTGATCTGCCCACCTCGGCCTCCCAAAATGCTGGGACTATAGGCGTGAGCCACCGCGCCCAGCCGATATTATATCTTTTGCAGAGACATGGATGGAGCCGGAAGTCATTACCCTTAGCAAACTAACACGGGAACAGAAAACCAAATACCACATTTTCCCACTTATGAGTCGGGGCTAAATGATGAGAACACATGAACACACAAAGGAGAGCAACACATACTGGAGCCTTTAAGAGGGCGAAGAGTGGGAGGAGGGAGAGGATTAGGAAAAATAACTAACGAGTACTAGGATTACTACCTGAGTGATGAAATAATCTGTTCAGCAAACACCCATGACACAAGTTTCCCTGTGTAACAAATCTGCACTTGTACCCTGGAACTGAAAAGTTAAAAAAAAAAAAAAAAAAATAGAATACTGCTAAAAGCAGAGTCAAGATAAAGTTGAATTTTTTATTGTTGATTATTTTTGCTTGTTTTTGATAGACAAGATCTGAACTTGTTAGAAAATACAAAAGGCCACATATGTAGGTGAAGATGTAAAATGCTTGACAGAAAAAATAACATCTGGTAGCACTGAGTGTGTTTTTAAAGTCCTCAGTTTATGTCAAAAAAATTCAAATGAATACCTCTAGAGCTTTTCTGTCTACTGCAACTTCCAGCTACATGTGGCTATTTGAGTTTAAATTAAATAAAACCAAAAATCCAATTGTTCAGTCCACTAGCTGCATTTAATAGCCATATGGGCCTGGTGGTTACCATAGTATAATGAAGATGTAAAATATATCTATCCTCACAAGAAGTTCCATTGGGCAACAGAAGTCTAGACAGAGAGATGGGTGAATATATGGAGTTTGGAATAAAGTACAGCTAGATAAAAAAATAACCTGCTACAGGTACAAAATCAAGTGTCCCTTTGGTATTCTACTTTGTCCATGTGAGATATTCAGGCATCCCTGATAAAGAAGCCTAGCTCTGAAGACAGCTCCAGTTTATCCCTAGAAAAACCTTGTACTTTTGATTTATTATGTACAGAGGATACAGTATCTTGCAACTTATGAAATTATTTCCTTGGATTCATTGCTTTGAGGATCTTTTTCATCTTCTTTGAGGTATTCTTACCACAAGAAGAATGAAAGCTAAAACAAGCTTCAGGTGCTTTTTTGGGACTGGGCTGTCTGCATTGAAGAAGCATAGGTTTGATTGTATTAGGACAATTTTTCTCCATAGAGTTTTTTTTTTTTTTTCATACTCTTTTACTTAGCATTTATATTTTAATGTCTATGCAACTTAGGAAAAAACGCAATAAATAAGTGGCTTAAAATCATTGGCAAAGTCAGAGAATATTATTGATTAGTGAATCATTTTGAAACACAAGCAAGTTTAGTGTATAGGTAGGAGTTGGAATAAGGGATACGACAGATAGTATTAATATTGTAGAAAAAAGAGGAATGAGACATAATTTGCCATGTAACAGTTAAGATCATGATGATCTAGAAGGAAGATAAAATTCTGTCCTCTTAAAAAGTTTGAAGAATCTTAAAATCAAAGACTTAGAAGAATCCTCGATATAGAGGTTAACATCACCGAAGATGATTTCCGGGGTCGTGTAAAGAAAAAGCTTATACATCTTTATGTATACATCTTGACAGGGTCGTACAGGACAATAGATGGCTAAGATAATTTAAACGGGTGAGACACAAGATATGAAGTTTAATTATTAATAAAGAAAGAATCATAGATTGAAGATCTGGAAGTGGCACAGACAAATAAGAACACAGCCAATATTATAACTACTTTTAGTGAAAATCCAAGAGAAAAAAGGAAAAGCCCCCACAAAGAAAGCATCAGGGCCGAGTGTCTGAAAGAGAAATGCATGCATATAATATTTGCAGAAATAATGGTAGATCAACATGGGTTATAGTGCAAATTATTCTAGGCAGAAAATGAGTGAAAGTAACTTTTTAATGAATGAAATAAATACAAATCAATTTGCATATGAAGAACTTACACAAGTGAAGAGATGAGTAGATTTACATAGTGGTAGACATGATGAGTGGTAATGATTGAAGCACTTGACTAGGAACAAAATACATTCTGACATTTTAAGTCTAACTTATTTGACTGAAAAGAGAGGGTTACAGTGTTTATTTTTACCCAGGTGTCTAAACTAGAATCTGACCATCTGACTTAAATGATTATCTAATCTTTTGCCAGAGTTTAAAAAATTGTGTAAATCCAAATTGTCATCATGAGATAGGATGAAGTAATTTATACATCATGATATTTGCAAGCTAAATTTTTATTCAATCTTTATGTCCCAGCTCAATTGTTTTTTCTTTAATAAGATTTGTTTTGATCCCTGTTCATGACTGGATTCATTTTGATGTAGGGAGTATAGAACATCAAATTATCCAACGAAAAAAAGAAGACATAGAGAGGCAGACAGACGTCATAGAGTTACAGAAATAAATGAAAACCCAGACAGAGAAAAGGTAGGAATCAGGGTATTCCTGAAAACAACAGGAGGAGACCATGCAATATAACACCAACATCTGAAATTAACATAAATCCACTGTACTCTACTTTTTTTCATCATTCTGTTTTACTCATTGGTTCAGTTAACTGGGATACATCTTAATTTATTTCCATGCAAAGCCACAGGACACTGTCTAGTCAATGACTGGCTTGACCGTGTGTAAGAAGTAACTACACTGCACCAGCCAACATTGAATGGAGAAGGAGATTATGAAGGACAGTGGTGCATTCATTGACATATTGTTCGTTCATTTTAAACTCTTGAAAGAACAGATTATTTGAAAGAAGAGAAAGGGCGGAGCAGAAATTTCAAGAAAACTCTAAATTATCCCTGGCTAAAAGTTATCTTTCTTTTCTTTTTTCTTTTTGTTTTCTTTTGGTGGTTGTTTCAGCAACAAGGTCTGCCTTTGTTGTCCAAACTGGAGTATAATAGTGTAATCCTAGCTCACTGCAGTCTCAAACTCCCGGGCATCAACAATCCTCTCACATCAGCCTCAAGAGTATTTACAACTACAGGCATATGCCATCATGCTCAGCCAATTTTTAATTTTTTTATAGAGACAGGATCTTCTTATGTTATCCAGGTTGGTCTTGACCTCCTGGCCTCAAACAATCTTTCCACTTGGCTTTCCAAACAGCTGAGATTAAAGGCATAAGCCATCTTGCCTGGCCATGTTTCTTATCTGAATGTAGTAGGACTTTATTTTTACATACAGCAACTGATACACTTATCAAAGCTTCCTCCTATTATAGTAATGAAAGCATATATCTGTCTTTATAAATGTACATTCCTTGAGGGAAGGTCAATGATGACCTTTAAATGTCTTCCCCACTCTCCTTTGGTGAATTTTCATTTTTCAACCAATTGGTGAGTCGTTAAATAATGCGACACAAGACACAGTCCTTTGCTCTTCTCTAAATACATTCACTCTCAATGTGACCCCATATCTCTTCATGTCTTTAAATATAAAGCCATTGATGCACACACCTCTTCCATAAACTCAGCTTAAATATCTTTAAAAATCTTCAAAATTTCAGCTTAGATGCCAAGAAGCATCTCAAAGTTAACAAGGCAATAACAGTTGGCTTAGAATCTTTTCTCCCCATACTGTCTTGTTCTTTGGTATTTTCTGTTTTAGCAACTGATACCATCAGTTGCCCCTATGGCTAAAACCAAAAACCTATGATTCTGTCATGACACGTTTCTTTTTCTAATACTGTGATATAAATCCCAGTATTTAACCTATCAGAAAGTTCTATATTCAAAGTCATATTTTCAATCCAACCGTTTTTCTCCACCTGCAATTCTAAATTTAAGCAAGATTGCCTCTTGTCTATTCTAGTGGTCTTCTGTCTGCTCTCCTGAATTCTACTCTCCCCCTTTTCTGTCAATATCCAGAAAGTTGACAAACTGAGTTTCCAAAAAGTAAAAATGAGATTGGACTATTAACTGCTTTCTAAATATCTCTCAGACTTACCCTAGTTTATTATCTGTATATGATCAGGTTATTTGCCAATTTCTGACGTTATCTCACTTTTTAATGCTCATATGTCTATTACTTAAATATATTTTATAATATTTAACACATGATTAGGCTTATTTGGATGTAAACACTGATCTGCATGTAAAAATGCTATTGTTTCACATTTTTAATATTCTCATGAATACATTTACCTCTTGTTATGTTATTAATATTTTAATGAGCTGTGCTTTCCTTTTGTGGCTACTCTATGTGAAAACTATTCTTGATCACTGAGAAATTCCCACCTGTTAAAGATAATTTCTGTATGAGAGAACACAGTCTGCTGTCCAGCAATTACTTGCACTCAACTTCCCCTCTAAAATGGAATCTTTTGTTGTAGTCATATCTCAGTAACATATTTCTTTTAATTTTATTTATTAGTTCAATTGTTACTTGAAATTGATGGTAGGTAATAACATAGATCCTTAAAATGCTAAAGTTTTGGTCACAGTATATTTCTTTTAATCTTCGAGCACCATCTACATTTATAAAATATTTTCGACATATGACTTTTCTAAACATAACATTCACAAAGTAATGATGAAAAATCTGATAACCTTCAGGTTATAGTTTGAAAATTAATGATGCAATGAACAGTTTCTGAATAAGTATGCCAGATTTTAAATAAATGTTGTATATTTATGAGAAGAATTTGGTGTCAGAAAATAAATACAACAGCTGCTTTTTAATGATATGTAGAAATTATGATTCTAATCTGTTACATTTAATAGCACAATACATTTGAAAGAATGTACTACTAAGTATTCATGTTACTAAGCATTTTTGCACAATAAGCTTCACTAAAATAACTCACACTTTATGTTTTTGAAAATAGATTGGCATTTTTTTAGTGAGCTCATTTCTTTCTCTAACATGTGCCACTATCAAATAACCTTGGGTCTGGTTAGAGGAAAGATTTCCACTTTTGTTTCTTAACTCTTCAAGTTAGTCATCCATATCTGTACTACAGGTAAAACGCTTTGGCTCTGAGAAGTGACACATCAAGGGTAGACACCAGGGATGAATGCCCTCTTTGTTTAAATACTTCAGTGAGAGAATACAATCACCATTGCTAGAATAAACACAAATCTTACTACATTAAGACTGTATTGTAAATGGTGGCACTATTGACAATAGCACCATCCATGTATACCTTTGTGGTTATGGTATTAACATATTTTGTTTTACATGGGAAATAAATTTCTTTTATTTTTTAGGGAATATTTTACATGTTCCTTAAGAATTCCAAGATAAATATTCATCACTATTTATAACCTAGGTCCAATAAAAACTTATTTTAAAATGTTACCATTTTAGGAATCATTTCAGGGCTATTAAAATCAAACAAAGGTATTCAACAAATTGGGAAGTATTATTTATTTAAAATGACTGAACATTGAGTAAGAGCAGGAGCAGTCTGACATGTTATTACCTGGGTGAACTGCTATTTTCTACCCAGCTCTATAGCATGGTACTTTAACTAGAACAGGTTGTCTGTAAAAATCAATAGCTTCATAAACGGAGGAATGTAACTTGATTTGAACATCTGATAGGAGTTTAGTTTCCAAAATATATAAGAAACTCAATAGCAAAAAACAAATACCCTGATTAAAAATTAGAGAAAGGTGTACATAGACATTTCTCAAAAGAAAACATACAAATGGACAACAGGAATACTAAAGAATGTTCACTATCACTAAGCATCAAAGACATGCAAATCAAAACCACAACGAGATATCATCTCACACCTGTTAAAGTGGCTACTGTCAAAAAGACAAAAGGTAACAGGTATTGGAAAGAATATGGACTAAAGGGAAGCTTTGCATACTGTTGGTGAGGATGTAAATTAGTATAGCCATTATGGAAAACAATATGGAGGTCCTTCATATAGTAAGAATAGGATGAATGTATAATCCAGCAATACCACTTATGGATATATATTGAAAGAACTGAAATCAGGACCTCAAAGAGATATCTGCACTTACATGTTTATTGTAGCATTATTCATAATAGCCAAAGTATGAAATCAATCTAAGTGCCCATCAAGGAATAAATGGATAAAGAAAGTGTGAGACACACTCATACACACACACTGGGATATTATTAGTGTTAAAAAGAAAGAAATACTACTATTTGTCACAAGGTGGCTGAACTTGAAGAACGTTAGGCTAAATGAAATAAGACAGTCACAGAAAGACAAATATGTTATGATCTCACTTATATGTGAAATCTAAAAAAGTTGAATTTACAAAAGCAGAGGGTAGAATGATGGTTGCCAGGGGCTGGGAGTGGGAGAATTGCTGAGATGTGGGTCAAAGAGCACAAAGCTTCAATTAGGCAGGATGAATAAGTTCTGGAGATCTAATGTGTACCAATGGTGACCATAGTTAATAACACTGAATTGTACATTTGAAATTTACTAAGAATTTAGATCTTAAATGTTCCCACAATACAGGCACACAAAGATATATGTAGAGTGATAGATACATCTGTTCACTTGATTGTGTTAATCATTTTACAGTGTATACATAGATCAAAACATGACATTGTACAGGTATTCCTCATTTTATTGTGCTTTGCTTTATTGCACTTCTCAGATGTTGTGTGTTTTACAAATTGGAAGATTGTGTTAATTCTGTGTCTAATAAGAATTGCTCCATTGTTCCAACAGCAGGTGCTCACTTCATGTCTCTGTGTAACATTTTAGTAATTCTCACCATATTTCAAACTTTTTTCGTTATTATCATATCTCTTACAGTAATCTGTGAGCAGTGATCTTTGATGTTACTATTTAATTGTTTTAAGACACCACAAACCATGCCATGTAAGGTAGTGAACTTAATTGATAAATGTTGTATGTGTTCTGACTTCTCCATCACCTGGTCGTGTCTTTATCTTTCATTCTCTCTTCAATTCTCCCTATTTCCTGAGAAAAGGACAATATTAATTAAAGTTAAGCCAATTAATAATCCTACAATGGCTCCTAAGTGTTCAAGTGAAAGGAAGAGTCAAATGTCTTTCACTTTAAATTAAAAGGTAAAAATGATTACACTGAGCGAAGAAGGCATGTGAAGAAAACATGATTAAGCTTGGAGAGGAAGGCTGGGAAGGACAACATTTAGGCATCACATGCCAAACAGTTAGCCAAATTGGGAATGGAAGGAAAAAATTGTGAAGTAAATTAAAAGGGCTACATCAGTGAACACACAGTAAGGAAATGAAATAGTCTTATTACTTTTAGGAAAATATGTGTTAGTAGTCTGGATAAATGATTAAACCATCCAGAACATTCCCTTCAGCCAAACCCTAATCCAGAGCAAGGCACTAAATTGCTTCAATTCTATGGAGGCTGAGAGAAGTTAGGAAGCTATGGAAGAAAAGTGTGAAGCTGGCAAAGTTGGATCAGTGAGGTTCAAAGAAAGCAGTTGTATCTACAGCATAAAATCCCAAGATGAAACAGCAAGTGCTTATGTAGAAGCTACAGCAAATTTCCCAGATGACTTAGTTAAGATAACTGGTGGAAGATGAACCAGTAGCTAGACTACCAAGAAATGAAGACAGAAGACCCAAATAAACAAAATCAGAAATGAAAAGAAGATATTACAACTGATGCCACAGAGATACAAAGGATCATCAGAGACTCTTGTGAATAGCTATATGCTGACAAACTGAAAAATCTAGAGGAAATCGGTAAACTTCTGGAAACATATAACCTACCAAGATTGAATCAGAAAGAAATAGAAAACCTGAAGAAGCCA
The DNA here is from genome assembly GCF_007565055.1 of Rhinopithecus roxellana. NCBI lineage: Eukaryota > Metazoa > Chordata > Mammalia > Primates > Cercopithecidae > Rhinopithecus > Rhinopithecus roxellana. The sequence continues at coordinate 65,296,757 of NC_044561.1, read as the reverse complement.
ATAATAGGTAGCAAGGTTGAATCAGTAATAGAAAGCCTTGAAACAAAAACAGCCCATGAGCAAGTGGATTCACAGCTGAATTCTACCCTAATGTACAAAGAATTTGAATACCAATCCTCCTGAAAATGTTCCAAAAATTGAATAAAAAGGATTTCTTCCTATTGCAGTTTTTGAGGCCAGTATCATCCTGATACCAAAACTAGACAAGGACACACAGAAAGGAAAAATATAGGCCAATATCCCTGATGAACATTGACACAAAAATCAACAAAATACTATCAAATTGAGTCCAACAACACATCAAAAAGATAATACACCATGATCAAGTGGAATTTATACCAGGGATGAAAGAGTGGATCAATATATGGAAATCAATAAATGTGATATATCTCATCAACAGAATGAAGTCCAAAAACCACATAATTATCTCAATAAACACAAAGAAATCATGTAATAAAATTTGACATTCTTTCAAAACATAAACTCTCAACAAACTTGACACAGAAGGGATATGCATCAAAATAGTAAAGGTCGTATATAACAAACCCACAACCAACATTATACTGAACAGAAGAAGATGAAAACATTCCCGCTAAGAACTGGAATTAGACAAAGATGCAAACTTTCACCACTCCCATTCATCATAGTACTAAGTCCTAGCCAAAACAATCGGCAAGAGAACTAAATAAAATGTGTGCAAATTGGAAAAAGAGGAAGGGAAGTAAAATTATCTTTATTTGCTGATGATATAATTTTGTACCTAGAAAATCCTGAAGTTTCTGCCAAAAGACTCCTGAACCTGATCAACAACTTCAGTAAAGTTTCAGGATTCAAAATCAAATTACAAAAATCAGTAGCATTTCTGTACATAGATAATACAGCCAAGAAAGAAATCAAGAAGACAATATCATTTACAACTACAACACTAAAGTAAAATACCCAGAAATAAATTTAACCAAGTGAAAGTTCTCCACAAAGAAAACTGCAAAACATGGATGAATGAAATTGAAGATGACACAAATAGAAAAAGATCCCATGCTCATAGATAAGAAGTATTAATATCATTAAGATGATCATACTGCCCAAAGCAGTCTAAAGATTCAATACAATCCCAATCAAAATACCATAATTCTTCAGAGAATTACAAAAATTTCTAAAATGTGTATGGAAACAAAAAGACCCCAAATAGCCAAAACAATATTAAGATAAAGATCAAAGCTGGTATCACGCTATCTGACTTCATATTATATTACAAAGCTATAGTAATCAACACAGTATGGTATCGGTAAAAAGACACACAGACCAATTGAAAAGAATAAAGAACCCAGAAATAAAGTCATATATTCACACTCAACTGATCTTGACAAAGCTGACAAAAACTTATACTGGGGAAAGAAACCCTTCTTTAACAAACTGTGCTGAGAAAATTAGAGAGTCACATGGAGAAGAATGAAACTGGACCCCTATCTCTTACCATACACAAAAATCAACTCAAAATTGATAAACAACTTAAATTTAAGACCAGATCTATAAAACTACTAGAATAAAAAACCTAGTGCAAACTTTCATGGACCTTGGTCTAGGAAAGAATTTATGACCTAGACCACAAAATCATAGGCAACAAAAACAAAATAGACAAATGGAACGATTTAAAGCCAAAAATCTTTTGCACAGCAAAGGAAACAATCAACAGAGTAAAGTGACAGCCTATTGAATGGGAGAAAATATTTGCAAACTACTCATCCAATGGGAGACTAATATCCAGAATATATGAGGAATTCAAACAACTCAACAGGAAAATATAAATAATCTCATTAAAAATTGGAGACAAGACATGAAATGGTATTTCTCAAAAGAATACATACAAATGACCAACAAGTATACGAGAAAATGTTCAACATCAATAAAGAAACACAAATCAAAATTATAATGAAATATGTTGTTAATTCAGTCAGAATAACTATTGTAAAAAGGCAAAACAACAACAGATGTTGTTGTGGATGTGGAAAAGGAGAAACACTTATGCACTGTTCATGTGAATATAAACTTGTACAGCCACTGTGGAACACAGAATGGAGATTTATCAAAAAACCTAAAGATAAAATTATTGTTCAATCCAGCAATCCCACTATTGGATATCTACCCAAAGGAAAATAAAGCAATATATAAAAGGACACCAGCACTCACATGTTTATTGCTGCACTGTTCACAACAGCAAAGATATAGCATCAACCTACATGTTTGTCAATGGATGGATGAATAAAAGGTGGTATATATACACAGTGGAATACTCTTCAGCCATAAAAAATGAAATCATGTCATTTGCAGCAACAAGGATGGATCTGGAGATCATTATCTTTAGTAAAATAAACCAGGCACAAAAATACAAACATAGCAAGTTCTCACTCATATGTGGGAGCTAAAAATCTGGTTGATCACATTGAGGTTAAGAGTGGAAAAATACCAGAGATTGGAAAGGATGAGTGAGAGCTGGGATGATGAAGAGAACTGGATTAAAGGGTACTAGATGTAATAGAAATAGCAAGAGAACTAGATGTGACTGAATTGCTGCAATTTCGTGATAAAACTTGAATGAATGAGGAGTTGTTTCTTATGGATATGCAAAGAAAGTAGTTTCTGAAGGTGAAATCTGCTCTTGGGGAAAATATTGTGAACATTGTTGAACTGACAACAATGAATTTAGAAATAATTGTATGGTAAATATTTTTATTTATTAATAAAGTTGAGGGGAGATAAAACATATAATTGAGTCCAGAGACAATGAATAAAGACATTTTCAGATAAGGAAAAAAGAAAAAACTTCTCACTGGCAGAGCTGCTTACAAGAACTGTTAAAGTGAGAACTTTAGGCTGAAAGGAAATATCACCAGGTAATAATGCAAGTATATACAAATACAGAGTAAGCACCAAAAATACAAATATTTAGGTAAATATAAAAGTCCATATACTTCTTTTATGTTCTTTATAAATATTAAATTGTATAAAATACTTATTTTAAAAGTAAGTTTATAACATACATAGATGCAATGCACAGGCATAACTCATATTGTGCTTTGTTTTGTTGTGTTTTAAAGATACTGTGTTTTGTTTTTTCCACAAGTTGAAAGTTTATGGCAAACTTGTGGAGAGCAAGTCTATCAACACAATTTTCCAATAGCATGTGCTTACTTTGTGTGTCTGCACCAAGTAAGAAATCTGTGTGTTTTCACAAAGTAAGAGATTTTTTAGCAATAAAATATTTTTCAATTAAGGTATCTACATTGATTGTTTTAGATATAATGCTTGCATCGTTAATAGAATACATTATAATGTAAAAATAACTTTGATATGCACTAAAAAACAAAATCCTTGGTGTGGCATGCTTTATTGTGATATCTTTATTGCAGTGGTGTACAACCAAAGCCTCAATATCTCAGAGATATACCTGTGTGTGACAATCATAGCCAAAAGGTGAGGAAGATGAAATGGAGCTATATTGAAGCAAATTCTCCATAGCTTAAGGAATGAAAGCTACTATTATTCTTAAATTGAATGCTATAATTTCAGGTTCGTATTGTTGTTCCTAGAGCAATCACTAACAAAATAAATCACAGGGACAAGATGGCCACCTACAAGCCAAGAAGGGAGGCCTCAGAAGAAACTAACCCTCCCCACACCTTTATCTCAGACTTCCTGCCTCCGGAATTGTGACAAAAAATTCCTGTTGTTTAAACCACTCAGTCTGTGGTGCTTTGTTATGGCCACCCTATACACAATTCAATCACCTAATAAGATTCTGTTGTAGCGTTATAAATGCATCAGTCAGTTCTGAAATGGTTAAAGAATTATAAGCATCAAAAGAAACAAAGTCCTGAATGATTTCAAATCATAGTATGAATAGAAAATCCCCAATTAAAAAAAAGTAAAAGAAAATAAAACAAAAAGTATAGTGGGTTTGAATATCTCTTTCTTCAAAGAAAACTTATATATGGATAATAATCATATAAAAAAAAGCCCAACATCACTATCCACTATGAAAATGCACATGAAAAGAAGGAAACACCATCTCTCAAACACTAGAATGCCTTTAATAAAACAGTAGGCAAAAGACTACTTATGGTTATACATTATTTTTTCAGAAATGTCTCCAGTAGATTATTCTGTTAACTTTTTCTTTTAATGAACACTTCTATACAAAATTAGTTCTCAAACATAAAATCAAAAAGCCAAATCCAATTGAATAAATTCTCTGCAATGGCCAGTTCCATCCTTTGGAAAGTTCTGTAAGTGTAAGTGATTACGTGCGAATTCATCAGGTTGAAATTTTAGCTTTTACAACCACTTACTCATATTCAAAGGGCTTCCAATTTGAGTCACCATTATCATTAATAATAGTACTATAGGGATATGGAGATAATTACCATCAGTCTCTCTTATATGGCAAGTTATTGCTTGTATCTGAGATGGAACATACAAACTTCCCTCTCAATTTGTGCCTTTTTCAGAAGCAGGAAAGAATCAGTAGTCAACATGCTTTATAGGCTACAGGAATATTGTAAGTCTTGGTTTATTCAAAAACTCAGCCACAAAAATTCAATTCTAATAAGATAATCAGATCATTTATCTCCATATCTGGCACTTATTGTCTACAAGATAAGATCTTATTCTCCCTTAAAGGTTAGTTAACTAGATTTTCATAATTTTTATGTAAATCTGGAAATTATGAAGAAAATACTAGGAGTTGTAGATAATTTGTGAGGAAGGAGAGAGAGGGTTTTCTTTCTGATTATTCCCAAATCTTTTTCAAATATGTATACATGGCAGTCTCAACTAAATTCAGGTAACTGTTAGCTAGGAACATTATTTATTATTTTATTTTCCTTTCAAAATGCTAGGCTGTGCAGAGATACTTTCATAAACTGAGAAATTGCATGACGATTCATCTCAAAATATTACAAATTAATAAATTGCTCTGAGAGAATCAGTATGAAGGGGCAAATCAGGCTTGTCCAATATTCCTCTAGTGTAGGGATTTGTAACCATTTTCACACCAAAGACTAGGAAAATCCAGTGAAGCTTACAGACTCGTTCTCAGTATATGACTTTTACTGAAGTAAAACATACATATCATACAATTTTCCACTTTTAAGTGTACAGTTTAGTAGTGTTAAGATCTCCAGAATGTTTTTATCATGTAGAATTGAAACTCTGTATGGATTAAACAACGAAACTCCTTTCCCCCTGTACCCAGCCCCTGGTAACAACTATTATGCTTTCTATATCTACACTGTAAATAGTGTTGCTATGAACATGCACGTACAAAGATCTCTTTGAGAACCTCACTTTTTTGAGGGTAAATACCCAGAAGTGTGATCTCTGAATATCATATGATATTGATATTTGTAATTTTTTGAAGGAAGTCAGTATTGTTCTCCATAAAGCTTGCACCATTTTACAATCCAACCAACAATGCACAAAGGTTTCAACTTGTCCATATCTCTGCTAACACACATGTTACTTCCTGGTTTTGTTTGTTTTCGATAGTTTCTATCCCAATGGTTGTGTGATGATATCTCACAATAAAATGAATTTCTCCAACGATTAGTGATACTGAGCATCTTTTCATGTTTGCTCAACTTTGCATATCATCTTTGCAGAAATGCTTATTCAAGTTTTTTGCCCACTTTTAATTGGATTACTTGAACTTTTGTTCTTTAATTGTAGGAGTTCTTTATATATGCTAGATATTAACCTCTTATCAGTTATGTGATTTGCAAATATTTTCTCCAATTTCATGGGTTCTCTTTTTACTCTGTTCATGATATCCTTTGATAAATGAAAATTTTTAAGTTTGATGAGGCCTCATTAGCCTATTTTTGCCTTTGTTGCCTGTGTGCTCACTATAATTTTTATACATTTGTAAAATAAAATACTTAGGATTACAAATAAATTTAATTATTTTGAAACATATTAGTCAAACTATAGAGACTATAAAATTCAGTTATGTATGTGATCATATTGATACATCAAATGATTAAATCTTAAGGCTGGACTCATAAGTAGCAAAATATCATGGTAGTTTTGATTGTAAATGTGAAGCAGGTTCACTCTGCACTGGTTCCCAGCTTGCTTTCGTTCGATGCGATAGAACACCTATACATAATGAGTTATATGAAGTAGATGTATCACTTATAAATAGACAGAAAGAGACAACAGAAGCCTAGTATTGCTTGTAAGCTAGCCTGCCATGGCTCAGGAAAGCTGCCCAAGTAGACAGACTCTTATCTGTGCATTCCTTAATTGCACCATGGCTGAGAGACCTTGGAAACCAGCACATAATGGGTTTTATAACCCCAGAGTTCCATGGATCACTGAGTTAAAGCATTGAAGGGCATTCTGTTTCGAGGGAAGGACTGGGAAAGAGACCAGGCTGTTCCAGACAGTTCTTTCTTATCTCAGGACATTGCATTCACAGCACATTCTACAATCATTCTTGAGTAAGTGAGAAAATGGGGAGAAATGGGTTGGTCTAAAGTCACCCAGAGAATTATTCTCCAGTCAACATATTTCAATATATCTGCAGCAAGGTAATGTGATATGAAAGTACACAAAATTTTAATTGGTGACAAGATAGGCCAGGCACTCTAATACTACTTTGTATTGTTTACATCTATCTAAGATGTACTAAATTTCAGTTAGATACCTTAGTGAACATAAAGATTTAACTTTTTTTGTTCCCCTACAAAGTTCATAGGTTGAATTCCATTGTGGGCTGTGGATGCAGAACCATTGTTGTAGCGCTTGGGTGCATGGTTCAACAATGGTTATTAAGAAAAGTGAAATACAAATTTTCCCCCACCACACCCCCTATTATGCTCTTCAAGGGCCTTCTATCCAATATTGTCCAAAACAAATTCCCACACCTAAGGACCTTAAAATCAATATGGTGCAGAAGACAGGCTGCATAGCAGAAGAAACAACTCTGTCAACCTGTTTATTAAAAAGTCCTTTAGGTGTCAAGATTATTTTACTGACAACAATTAATTAAATTAACCTTACAAATATACATATTTTAAAAATTTTTAAAATCTTTCTCAATATTATTTCCTTATGGATTTTTATACCAAGAAACATAAAGATTTAAGGCCATTCAACAAAACACATTTTCACAATAGGCATACATGAGTACTTAGCCTTGCCAATCTCCATATTGGCAATTAAAAAGTAATTCCTTGCAAGAAAGAATATTTATAAAGGAGATATAACTCACACATATGTCTCATTTCTTGGAAACTGATTCAATCAGAGAGCCAAGAAAAATACTGAATAAAATATGTTTTCACACTTTATGAACTAGGGAAAATGGAATGCATTAAAGCCAAAACTCTAGGAGCTACTTCTATTGAATAAAGCAGTAGGGATTCTTCAGTTGGTCAGTTGTCCTAGATAATAAGAGTCTATAATTAAATCAAGACCCTAACAAAATGACGTTTATAACGAAGGAAAATGGCTGACAGGTAATAAGACGTGTGTGAGTGTGTCTTAAAAGCTTATCAAAGCAAAAGAACAATATTTTCAAAGGAACTTTATAAAAATATAATTTACAGAAATCATCGAATTATGAGCAGACATATTAAGCAGACAATTTAATTGCCCTTGACCTACTTTAGCAGTTGAGTCCTTCTTGGTATTCCTTCTCTTTTAGGGATTTCTTTTCATTTTATAATTTTTTTCTGAAAAAAAATGTCAAGTTACATCAAGTATACCTTATGATTTTTGTGTGAAATGTAAAAAGGTTTATAAGGCTAGAGTTAGCATCATATATATATATAAAATATATAGATATATACACATCTGTATGTGCATAACAGCACATATTACACAACCACATATATAGATATATAGCTTATCTATACTAATGTTTATATTATATTAATTAAAATAGTTGTTTCTTTGGTAATATTAACTTCTCTGAAATTAACACAGCTTCACAGTAAAAAATAAAGAGGGGGTACTGCTAAAGAGAATTTTTAATGTCCTTAAATAAGCAACTTACAATTTCCATAAAATCAGTGAGTAATAGGCAAATTTATTTTGGGATTGATAGTTAAAACCAACACAAAGAAAACAAAGTTGAACCAGACATATCAAAATCATTCAGACCAATGTGTTTGATGTTACTTGCTATATGACATTTATTTCATTTACTCTAATTTGTAGTATATATGCTTCCTATGAGTACTAATTCAACTAACATGTATGTATTGTACATTTCACTTGTGTAGACCATATTTCAAGTGTGCTGGTAGACTTTCTCCTTGGATGAAAGCATTTGTTATACAGGTAACTTTTATATGCTTGTACATCAAACATTGCATGGGTGAAAGTTTGCTCTTGAGTGTGTGTGTGTGAAACGTTGCTTTAAAATGATCACAATTACAAGGAAATGTATTTTTTTCTAAACACAGGCAACTGTTCTAGATTTTGTGTATGGCCTTTTTGATACTCTTGTAATTCTCACAAAACAATATCCATTCAATAAAAGTGTGTGACAATATGTTATTTCACTTATATTGCTCAACTATTCCATAACTTTCATCAGTTGAGTATGAAACAAGAAAAAAAAGTACACATATATAAAATAGATATAGGCCGGGCGCGGTGGCTCAAGCCTGTAATCCCAGCACTTTGGGAGGCCGAGACGGGCGGATCACGAGGTCAGGAGATCGAGACCATCCTGGCTAACACGGTGAAACCCCGTCTCTACTAAAAATACAAAAAATCTAGCCGGGCGAGGTGGCGGGCGCCTGTAGTCCCAGCTACTCGGGAGGCTGAGGCAGGAGAATGGCGTAAACCCGGGAGGCGGAGCTTGCAGTGAGCTGAGATCCGGCCACTGCACTCCAGCCCGGGCGACAGAGCGAGACTCCGCCTCAAAAAAAAAAAATAAAATAAAATAAAATAAAATAAAATAAAATAAAATAAAATAGATATATCAGTTGATTGGATAGATAGAAGAATTGATATGAGATATGTAGATAGATTGGTAAGTGGGAAGGCAAAGGATAGAATTAGAAAGAGAGAGAGAAAGAATGAGAGAGAGCACAAGAGAAAAGAGAGACGACAACATGGCTTTCTAAAATCAGATCTCTGGATTTGATTGCCTCAATCAGAGTGCTGGCTTTATACTTGACTCTGTGGTCATAGAAGAGTCTTTAAATATATATATATGTATTTTAAGTTTCTTTTTCTTTTCCAATTTAAAAAACATAATAATGTAAACAGAAATATAAAAATCAACCTAAAATGGTCAGGCACAGTGGCTCACGCCTGTAATCCCAGCACTTTGAGAGGCTGAAGCAGGTGGATCACCTGAGGTCAGGAGTTCGAGACCAGCCTGGCCAAAATGGTGAAACCACATCTCTACTAAAAATACAAAAAATTAGCCAGGCAAGGCGGTGGGCACCTGTAATCTCAGCTAGTCGGGAGGCTGAGGCAGGAGAATTGCTTGAACCCGGGAAGTGGAGATTGCAGTGAGCCAAGATCACGCCATTGCACTCCAGCCTGAGTGACAGAGCAAGACACGTTCTAAATAAACAAACAAAAAAATGAAAATATGTATAAATACCTTTAAACAGTTCTTATAAAAAGGGCTTACTTTTAAATGAAATTCTTGCAATGACTAATATCTTTTTTCTTTTCTTTTTTGAGACAAGGTTTCACTCCGATCTCTAAGTCTGGACTGCAGTGGCACCAACTTGACTCACTGCTGCCTCTACCTCCTGGGTTCAAGCGATTCTCCTGCCTCAGCCTCCCAAGTGAATGGGACTACAGGTGCACATCACTATGCCTGGCTAATTTCAATATATTTCAAAACTTAACACCCACTACAAAGAGTAGGAAACAAATGTTTTCAGAAAAATGGTGAGAGTATAGTTATACTTTTTGAGGCACTCCTAATATTATTAGCATGTTTTCTTTCTATGTTAATCGAAAGACTGCAATTTCCTGAAAATACAGTGTGGAGAAGTATATTGTGAAGAACAAGAGTGGAAATTGACCAATGAAACTGACTTTGAGGAAGAAGAAGTATTTTAGGGAAAGAAATAATTCCACAGGTGGTGCACATTGGAGATTGTTTATCCACTTATGTTTCCAAGTTTCATAATAAACCAGAGAAGTAAGCAGAAATTGTAGCAAGAGAATACATATTTCAAGATGATGAATCTTGTAAAATTAACTTCTTTCAGAGATAAATATATGAAAATATTCAAACATGGGCCATCTCAGTGGAAAAAAAAACTATAAAAAAAGAAACAGTTAAAATTATTATGTCTAGACATGATATACACAATATTTCAGAGACAGTTTTAGAAATTTCTTGTCAATATTAATGAATAAAGGAAGATTGCTGCAAGAAATTTACATTTACATAAACTCCACTTTGCATGTGGAGGGACTACATCTTGAGAAACATTTCCACCTGTTTGCTGTGCCTATTCAACATGTTGGTGAATGGCATGCGTTTCTTAACTCTTCTTGATTGGGTAGAAGTAATGTATTGTAGGTTGCAAGTGTTACTGAATCATTCATGTTCTCGTTTTATTGTTCTACCCTGTTCAACAACAAGTCTAGCTAAATACATCAAGCCTGAAAATGTGCATTTTCCTGGGTGTGATATCCTGGTATTGAGACTGGTGTTGTGAGCATTGCTAGAGATGGAGAGTTTGCGAGCACTTTGACCACAGGTTTAAATGTTCTTTACTAACTCCACTTTCAGTGCCAATGCTTATATTGTAGTTTCATATGAACATATCTACTTTTTTCTTAGAATGGCTTAGACTCAGGAGGTAAAGAAGAGCACACTATTTTTACCTCTCCTTATAAAATAAGATCAGAATATTATAAATAACTTATTTTTTGTTGTTGTTGTTGAGACAGTCTCGCTCTGTCACCCAGGCTGGGGTGCAGTGGTGCGATCTCTGCTCACCGTAACCTCCACCTCCCGGGTTCAAGCAATTCTCCTGCCTCAGCCTCCCAAGTAGCTGGGATTACAGGTGTGTGCCACCGTGCCTGCCTAATTTTTTGTATTTTTAGTAGAGATGGGGTTTCACCGTGTTAGCCAGAATGATCTCGATCTCCTAAGCTCAGGATTCACCAGCCTAGGCCTCCCAAAGTGCTGGGATTACAGGCGTAAGCCACTGCACCTGGCCATAACTACCTTTTAAAAATATGATACCTGTGATTAATGTAAGATAGGTAGAACACAGAATTACTGTCATGAAAATTAAAGTGTATTAAACACTAGTTGAGATCAAGATAGAGGCTATATAAAATTGGACAAGTAATAACTTAAAAATCTTTAAAGTATTTTTGCTATAGAAGATAGGGAATATATAAACAAAAATGAAATAATTAAGCAATGATATAATGGAAAGCTAATAATAACCTATTATAGGATTAATAGATAATCTGTGTTGATTTTAGAAAATAAGCACCAATTCTCCACTAATTAAAATAAAACTACTTATGAACTAGGAAAATGGTAAAAAGTCTCATGAATGCACATAGAAAGGTAGATGCATATTCAAAGAAAAGAAATAAAAACAAAGTAGTGCAAGGCAAAAACAATAGCAATTTCTGTACCTTGATGGCACTGGCAAACTTGAATCAAAGAAAAGCATAGAGAAATAAAAGCCAGAGTAAGAAAAGTCAGATAAATGTAAGACTTCTTTGTGACAGAAATAAATTTCTGAAAACAGTTGGGCAATCTTTCTAAACTTTGAGGGCAAAACGTCTTGCCCCAATACTGGAGTATTGAGATAAGTTTTCTTTCATATCTTTGTAGATCATGTACAATTTCAGATATGCAGCATCACAGGGGATCTGAGATGATTTAGGAATATGAACAGTGACTCAGTTTAGGCCCCTTGCAAGGAAAGTCTAAGGGAGGAATTCTTGTAAAGGTAATTCTTCAGGTAGCATTCTTAGAAGCGGAATAGAGAAACTGACTGGCTAGACAACTAAGAAAGAATGAGATCTTAGAGACAAGAAGTGGCTCAGTTTCATAGGGTAACTGGAGCATGAATGGCACCATAATATTGGAGCATCTTTGAGGGCACATCACCAGCCTTTGTACCTCTGTGCCAGTCAGAGGGACACTGGATGACTGGCTGCCCTGGGAGCCATAACTAATAGAGAAAACGGTGAGCCACTAGAAGCCACCAATCAAAGCAAGCAAAGAAGGGGCACAACAGCTCAGTGAAGTGGCTCTGACTGGGGTCCAAGACATCCTTACATTTCCTCCCCTACAATGCTTAGATTAACTTCTTTATTAGTAACATTACTCTTCACAATTGCTGTGAAATGTAATAAAAGGAACATTAATGTGAGGATCTAGAGTCAATGCTGCTTTGGTTGGTACCAAGGTTATAACAAATATACGTGTCATCCCTCTTATTCTATTTGAATCTAGATTCCATTTTCAAGCACCAAATACTTCTGCTGAACTCACTTCTGAGCAGCTAAATAGTGGCTTCCCTAGTAGATTAAAACTGAACCTTATCCCTGAAATGTCTGGGTTCTTGGTAACCAAGATTATCTAAGTCTCCATCTGCTAATATCATTACAGTTAAATGTGTCATATTGCAGGGGCAGGGGATAACGATGGCCAACTAGAAATAGCGGCAATCAGAGGCTCCCATCGAAAAGAACCATAATAAGCATGTGAATCCTTCACTGGCAACCAAGGTATCCAGGTTCTCTCATCAGAACTAACTCGGAAGCTGGCACGATCCACAGAGAGAAAGGAAGAGCAGTGTGGTGTAGCAGCCCATCTGAGAGTCACATGGTCAGGGGAGCCCCCACCACCCAGCCAAGGGAGGCGGTGAGTGAGTGTGCTACCCAGCCCGGGAAACCATGCTTTACCACAGAACTGTGTAACCCATGGAGTGGAAGATCCCACTCACAAACCCACGCCAGGGAGCCATGCAGATTATCAACAGCCTGTCAGCTGGAATATTCTTCAGCCTACTGAGCTCCCAGGGAGAGAGGCGACCAGCACCACAGCTACAGCTGCCTGCTGTCTGAGCCATTTGAGCTTCTTGGGGAAGGGGCAGCAGTTAGCACTGGGACTCACAACTTCCTAAAACACTAAGCTCCTTGGGCAGGCGAAGGGCGGCATTCATCTCTATAGTTCCAGGTTGTGCTTTTCCCCTGCTGGAGCCAGGGAGGCTGGATGGCTTGGTCCCAAGACATGTCCCCCACAGCCCAACACACCAGCTGTGGAAAACTGCAGCCACAGTGCCTCTTCAGGCCTGACCCTGCCTCATTCTTCCTCACTAGGCGGGGCTTCCATGCAAGGACTCCTGTAACTCCAGCCAGAGGCTCAGGAACAGAACCCGGATCTCCCTGGGCCTGATCCACTAGGGGATGGGTGGCCACAGACTGTGTGGACCAGCACACTTAGCCTTTCCTTCCAGTAGTTCTGAGGAATAGGGGCAGCCTAGACGAGTGGGTTTCCCCCCAGCAAAGCACACCCCCTCCACCAAGGGACAGTCAAGGGGCTTCGTTAAACATGTCCTGTTCCCAGTGTCACCCAACTGGGTAAGACCCTCTGACAGGGGTTGTCAGACATCCTATAAAGGAGCAATCCTACTGGCATCAGGTTGGTGGCCCTCGAGGTCAGAGATCCCAGAAGAAGGAGCAGGCACTCATCTTTGCTGTTCTCCAGGCTCCTTGAGTGACATCTCCAGGAGTGAGAGTGAACTAGGTGAATAGAGCCTGAAGCGAACCCCCAGCAAACCCCAGCAGCCCTACAGAAGAGAGACGTGACCATTGAAAGAAAAACAAACAAACAGAAAGCAACAATAACAGCATCAACGACAAGATAAAAGCCCCCCCACCCCCCCACCCCGCCAAAACCCATCAAAGCGTTGGCAGGCACAAAGATCGAAACTAGACAAACTCACAAAGATGAGAAAGAATCAACAAAAAAATCTGAAAACCCAAAAGGCGAGAGTGTCTTTTCTCCTCCAAATGATCACAAAGTCTCTCCAGCAAGGTCACAGAATTGGACGGAGGGTGAGATAGACAAATAGACAGAAGTAGGTTTCACAAGATGGGTAATAAAAAAAACTACCCTGAGCTAAAGGAGCATGAACTAACCCAATGCAAGGAAGCTAAGAACCTTGATAAAAGGTTAGAGGGGCTGCTATCTGGAATAACCGGTTTAGAGAGGAACATAAATGACCTGATGATGATGAAACACACAGCATGAGAACTTCGTGAAGCATATGCAAGTATCAATAGCTGAATGGACCAAGCAGAAGAAAGGATATAAGAGTTTGAAGAGCACATTGCTGATATAAGACATGCAAAGAAGATTAGAGAAGAAGAATAAAAATGAATGAACAGGCCGGGCCCGGTGGCTCAAGCCTGTAATCCCAGCACTTTGGGAGGCCGAGACGGGCGGACCATGAGGTCAGGAGCTCGAGACCATCCTGGCTAACATGGTGAAACCCCGTCTCTACTAAAAAATACAAAAAACTAGCCGGGCGAGGTGGCGGACGCCTGTAGTCCCAGCTACTCGGGAGGCTAAGGCAGGAGAATGGCATAAACCCGGGAAGCAGAGCTTGCAGTGAGCTGAGATCCGGCCACTGCACTCCAGCCTGGGCTACAGAGTGAGACTCCGTCTCAAAAAAAAAAAAAAAAAAAAAAAAAAAAATGAATGAACAAAGCCTCCAAGAAATATGGGACTTCATAAAAAGACTGAACCTACAATTGATTGGAGTACCTGAAGAAGACAGGGAGAATGGAAACAAGCTGGAAAACACATTTCAGGATATTATCCAGGAGAACTTCCCCAGCCTAGCAAGACAGGCCAATGTGCAAATTCAGGAAATACAGAGAACACCACTAAGATACCCCATGAGAAGATCAACCCCAAGACACATTATCATCAGATTCTTCAAGGTCGAAATGAAGGAAAAAATGCTGAGGGCAGCCAGCGAGAAAAGCCAGGTCATCTACGAAGAAAAGCCCATCAGACCAACAGTGGACTTCTCAGCAGGAACTCTGCAAGCCAGAAGAGATTGGAGGCCAATATTCAATATTCTTAAAGAAAAGAATTTTCAACCCAGAATTTCATATCCATCCAAACTAATCTTCATAAACAAGGGAGAAAGAAAATCCTTTTCAGACAAGAACAAGCTGAGGGATTTCATTACCACCAGGCTTGACTTGGAACAGCCCCTGAAAGAAGCACTAAATATGGAAAGGAAAAACCAGTACCAGCCACTGCAAAAACACACCAAAATATAAAGACTGATGACACTATGAAGAAACTGCATCAACTAATGTGTAAAATAACCAGATAGCATCATGATGACAGGATCAAATTCACACAACAATACTAACCTTCAATGTAAATGGGCTAAATGCCTCAATTAAAAGACACAGACTGTCAAATTGGATAAAGAGTCAAGGCCATTCGTGTGTTGTATTCAGGAGACTCATTTCATGTGCAAAGACATACATAGGGTCAGAACAAAGTTATAGAGGGAAATTTATCAAGCAACAAACAAACAAACAAGAAAACAGCAGGGGTTGCAATCCTAGTCACTGTAAAAACAGACTTTAAACCAAGAAAAATCAAAAAAGACAAAGAAGAGCATTATGGTAAAGGGAACAATTCAACAACAAGAGCTAACTATTCTAAATATATGTGCACCCAATACAGGAGCACCCAGATTCATAAAACAAGTTCTTAGGTACATACAAAGAGACTTAGACTCCCACACAATAATAGTGGGAGACTGTAATACCCCATTGTCAGTGTTAGACAGATCAACAAGTCAGAAAATTAACGAGGATATTCAGAACTTGAACTCAGCTCTATAGACATCTACAGAACTCTCTCCACTCCAAAATCTACAGAACTGTCCACCCCAAATCAACAGAATATACATTCTTCTCATTGCCACATGGCAATTAATCTAAAATCAGCCACATAATTGGAAGTAAAACACTCCTCAGCAAATGCAAAAGAACAGAAATCATAACAGTCTCTCAGACCACAATGCAATCTAATTAGAACTTGGGATTAAGATGCTCACCCAAAACCACACAATTAGATGGAAATTGAACAACCTGCTCCTGAATGACTACTGGGTAAATAATGAAATTAAGGCGGAAATCAAGAAATTCTTTGAAATCAGTGAAAACAAAGACAGCATGCCAGAGTATCTGGGACGCAGCTAAAACAGTGTTAACTGGACATTTACAGCACTAACTGTCCACATTAGAAAGCCAGAAATATCTCAGATTGACACCCTAACATCATAATTAAAAGAGGTAGAGAAGCAAGAGAAAACTAATACAAAAGCTAGCAGAAGGCAAGAAATAACTAAGATCAGAGCAAATCTGAAGGAGACATATATGAAAAACCCTCCAAAAATTCAATGAATCCAGGATTTGGTTTTTTGAAAAAATTAACAAAATAGACCACTAGCTAGACTAATAAAGAAGATAAGAGAGAAGATTCAAGTAGACACAGTAAAAAATGGTGGAGGGGATATCACCACTGACCTCACAGAAATATGAACTACCATCAGAGAATATTATAAACACCTCTATGCAAGTAAACCAGAAAATCTAAAAGAAGTAGATAAATTCCTGGACACATACATTCTTCCAAGACTAAACCAGGAAGAAGTCGAATCCCTGAATAGACGAATAACAAGTTCTGAAACTGAGGCAGTAATCAATAGCCTACCAACTAAAAGAACCCCGGGGCCAGATGAATTCACAACCAAATTCTACCAGAGGTACAAGGAGGAGCTGGTACCATTCCTTCTGAAACTATTCCAAACAATTGAAAAGGAGAAACTCCTCCCTAACTCATTTTATAAAGCCAGCATCATCCTGTTACCAAAACCTGGCAGATACACACACACAAAAATAAAACTTCAGGCTAATATTCCTGATGAACATTGATGCAAAAATTTTCAGTAAAATACTGGCAAACCGAACCCAGCAGCACATCAAAAAACTTACCCATGACAATCAAGTAGGCTTCATCCCTGGGATGCAAGTCTGGTTCAACATATGTAAATCAATAAACATAATCTATCACGTAAATAGAACCAAAACAGAAACCATATGATTATCTCAATAGATGCAGAAATGGCCTTTAATAAAATTCAACATCCCTTCATGTCAAAAACTCTCAATAAACTAGGTATTGATGAAACATATATCAAAATAATAAGAGCTATTTATGACAAACTCACAGGCAATATCTTATTGAATGGACAAAAGCTGGTAGCATACCCTTTGAAAACTGGTACAACACAAGGATGCCCTCTCTCACTACTCATATTCAACATAGTGTTTTAAGTTCTGGCCAGAGCAATAAGGCAAGAGAAAGAAATAAAGAGTACTCAGATGGGAAGGGAATAAGTCAAATCATCTCTGCAGACAACATGATTTTTTCTTTAGAATACATTATCATCTCAGCCTAAAATCTCCTGAAACTGATAAGCAACTTCAGAAAGTCTCAGGATGCAAAATCAATGTGCAAAAATCACAAGCATTCTTTTACACCAACAACAGACAAGCAGAGAGCCAAATCATGAATGAACTCTCATTCACAATCACTACAGAGAGAATAAAATACCTAGGAGTACAGCTTACAAGGGATGTAAAGGACCTCTTCAAGGAGAACTACAAACCACTGCTCAACGAAATAAGAGAGGACACAAACAAATGGAAAAACTTTCTGTCCTTATGGATAGTAATAATCCATATCGTGAAAATGACCATACTGCCCAAAGTCATTTACAGATTCAATGCTATTCCCGTCAAACTACCATTGACATTCTGCACAGAATTAGGAAAAAATACTTTAAATTTCATATGGAATTAATTTATTGTTGATAGAACAAGGGGATACCAATGTTAAAATTGTTTTCAAGAGAGATTTTACTTAGCACTTCTACAAAAAGTATATATGAGTCTCTTTAAATTCAAAGTAATAAATTAGTATTATTATATTTCTTAGATGGTTCCAATCAAGTAGGTGTGAAATAGTATCACACTGTGGCTTAATTTACATTTTCCTGATTACTAATGAGGTTGAGCATCTGTTCTTATGTTTACTCAACATGTGTTTTCTTTTTTTTGCTGCTATATCTTTTCCCCATTTTTCTCTTGCCTTTCTTGTGTTTTTCATATTGATTTATAGAAGTTTCCTATATACTCTAAACATTAACATTTTGGCAATTATGGAAAATCTTTTTAAAGTTGAGTCTTGTTTTACTTTCTTTTCATAAAATGAATTCTTAGTTTCTATGTGGTAAACTTTGCTATTCTTTTATTTTATGGTTAACAGAATTTGTGCTTATTTAAGAAATTCTTGCTTAATAAATTTACTCAGATCCCAACATTAGAAAAATACCTAATATACTCTTTGAAAATATTTAGAGATCTATTTCTTACTTCTAATTGTTTGATTCTCAAGTGATGGATTTCTGGTTACAAAGGTTGTTCTCACATCCCATTGTGCATCTGTATCACTTAGATGGTTCATTATAACATGAATTGCTCTCCCAAATCGCAGAGTTTGTGATTCAGCCATTCTGAGGTTGGGCCCAAGATTATAGATTCTAACATGTTCTCAGTTTATATCGATGCTCTGGACTGGGCACCATGCTTTGAAAATCAATTGTGCACACTATGAGGCTGGAAAACCAATTTAACTTATTTTCTCTAAGGAAGGTCAATGCAGTTTATTTTCTGTAAGGATAATTTGTTTTCTATGACTGTTTTAGAATCTCTACTAAAGTAAGTCTATAAAGTCTATAATTTCCCCAGTGACCTAAAATGCCAAATGTCATACATAATTTTTATTTCTTTGTGGTTTTATAGCTCTTTTATTCCATTGATCAGTTTGTTTATTTCTGTTTAATAGCACATTAACTTATTTGTATGGCTTTACAGAATAGCAAATTACCCAATATATTCTTATTTCATAGGATTTCCCTTACTTGCCAAGGGTATTCTTGGCCCTTAATTCTTGTATACATTTCATAATCAATATGAAAATGTCACAAGGAATCCTATGGGTATTTTGTTGAAACTGCACTAAATAATAAAACAATTTTCTGAAATTTGATGGCCTTTTTGTATTATTTCCTCTGTACATACAATGTAATTTAATTATTTCTCTTTGAATTTTTTTCAGCTAGTACTGAGTATCTTTTCAAAGTTTAATTTGTCACTAAGTTAAATTTGTATACCTATGTCTTTCTATCTAAACTTATAAATAAGCAGAATCTATAGCTATGTCACTACCTTTTTACAGTTTTTATTGTGAAATATGTATAGGTTTACAGGCAGATGCACACATAAGGTAGTGAGATCTGGTGTAGCCTTAACTTCATGTCCTCCAATGGTAACATGTAATTATAGTACCATATGAAATTTATAAAATTTGTCCTTGTACAATCCAGAGAATGCACCTTGATATTTTAAGGTTGACATACACTCATTTGTGTGAGTTTATATGTATTTGTGGTTTTCTCATACGTGCAGATTACTGTAATGACCACTCAGTCAAGATAAAAAAGTGTTTCATCACCACAAAAACTCTTTGTGCTACCTCTTCATAGCCAAACCCATATCCCTGTGCACTCTCCCCTAAGCCATATCAACCACTATTCTATTCTCCATCTCCACACAATTTTGTCATTTTGACAATGTCATATAAACAGAATCATGTATAATTTGTTTCTGATATTCAGTTTTTTTACTTAGCATAATTCCATTGAGATGAATCCATTTTGATTTATCTATGGAGATTTTGAATGTACCTCTGTGGAGAGTTTTCAGAGGTTGTTCTAGGAAGCACATTATGAACCTTGACTTAATGCATTAATGTTGCTGGATTTCACAACAAAGTCTTTGTAGTCTTGATGCAATTTATTGAACACATAATCACAGCATATAAAGGAACTCACACATAGTAAGCTCTACTATGCATTTATTTGCCACATCAAATCTGGAAAAGGCATGAACCTACAGAGATGTCAATGTCTCTTGAAGACATGACACCCTGGTCAGTGTGTCAAAGGCCAACTCACGTACAGTCACTTGAGGTGGCTTTCTTTCCATTATTTTTACCTTAAATGGGCAGTTAATTGGTTTTTTTCCTTCCCTACAGTTTGTTTCGGTCCCTAGGCAAGGCCCTGAAGTAAGTGCTGTGTAGTTATCCTTGCCACATGGAATGACTGCATAGGTAGATGTTCAAAGACAACTCATAGTGAAAGCCTTTCACAGGGGGAATTTACCAATACCCTTGAACCCACCACAGCAAAAAGGAAACAAAATCTTCTAATTTAATTATTTTTTTTTCAGAGTATACCAAACATGGGGGAAGATGTACACCCTCAAGCACAAAGTAGGTAAAAGGTTTTCCAGAGAAACTGTTGAGCAGGTGAGACCCAATTATTCAGTGAGCTGTCCTTAATTTTGGTTTTGCTACCGTGCGTCACATGTTTATTACCTGCTAAGAGCTTGATACCAAAGTCTTTCTGACAAAATTACAAAGTGGATGTTATTTTTCCCATTTTACAGATGATTAGCTGAGGCTCAGAGAAAGGAAGTAACTTGTGAATAACTGCAGAACCAATAAAGGAGGACTCGGGATTGACAGTGGGTCTGGTCTCTTTGCAGGCACCTGTTAACTGTCACTCCACAATCCTGTGGACTGCTGACTGTCCCTCTTCCCACGCCTTGCATCTGTTTGCTGTTTAACAGTCTATAGATCTCTCAGTCTGTGAAATCTCATTTGTACATCCCTCCTATCATCCTTCAAATCAAGTTAAAAATCTACAATATCCAAGGTGGCTCACATTTTAGTCTAAGCATAACTTTGCAACCCAACTTCCATCAATCACTACTTATGTATCCTCTACTCTCAGTTTTCCAGAACACCTTTGACTAATTTTTTAAAAATAATTTCAACTTTTATTTTATATGCAGGGGATACATGTACAGGTTTGTTACATGAGTGCACTGAGTAATGTACCCGTGCTGGCCCCTTTTCACGAGGATTCACACGGAAAGTAGAATTCTGGGAGAAGGAGGAGGAGGAGGAGACAACACATTAATTCCTGGAATGTAAACTGTACCTGTAGGTCTACAATGGTTTTTGGAGAAAACCTCAGCAAAATGTAGGCAGTGATTATATGGTAAACCACAATATCAGAAATGTGAAATTGAGAAAAAATGTACATCTTAGAAAAGAGGAAATAAGGTATACTCTATTTGACTAGTGTTGTCCTGGTAAAACGATGCATCTTGCATGAATGAAGAACTGCATTTTCAGGTATAACACTCAAAAGATGACCAAGGAAACCAGTGCTTGGAGATTTCAGCCCAACATCTTCATCTCTTTGCCATGATTAAAACACTTTGAAGGCATTCTTAGTCATCTTTGGTGATATGAAATCACATATAAGGAATATAGCCTCCTTGTCTTTTTGGCATTTTAAATATGTTTCATGTCTTAATTACTGAATTATTAAAAACTGAAGCTTACTTCATGGTGGAGTATGAGTAAAGTGGTAAGGATAGGTTGCCAGCTCTACTATTTTAGTAATATGAAGGAGAAACATAACAATAAATATTTCAGTACTCTTTTAAAAACATTGTTTTTAAAAAGTTTGTGCTTACAAGCTTTAGGTATATTTTTGCTTTTGTTTTCCTAGAATATGAGTAAACATAATTATACATGTAGTTGATTGGTAATAAACAGTTTTTTCTTAATGAAGATAAACAATATCACATGTACCTTAGCCCTCAATTCCTAGCTCTTTCTAATTGTTACTAGAGCATTCTAACTTCTAATATCTTTAAGATGGAGAGTCTTAGTATTTAATTCATTTTAATTTTATTTAGTTTACTGAATAAGTTGTAATTTTTCTCAATTTGGTATTACAGTTGTACAACAGTTACAATAATAATCAATACCATTGAATGTATCCCAATGTATGTGCACACCTTTATATTCAATCATCCAGTTAGAATCTGTCTTATAAATTACCATTGAGTTTTATTGCAATTCTGAAACTTTGTAATATTTTACAGAATTTCAGAGGTGCAGAGGCTAAGTTATCAAAGTGAGTAAATAGCAGAGCTAGTCTCTGAACTTACTCTGTGAAAATTGCTGAGCTATTGTTATTCTAAGAAATATTTTGTAGGTTACAAAAATTATTTGTAGAGAAAGGACCCAAATCAGGAGGCAATTTGGGACTGAAATGCGGCCCACACTCTGCTCATCAAGCTATGGCTCCCAGCAGGTTACTTCTGCCCACACAGGTGCCCTTTCTGATTTCTAATCAAACAGGTCAGGAATGAGCTAGTGGCAACCCACTACAATATACATGTGATCTTCTTATGCTGCTCTACATAAAGAAAACTCTAAGCAGCTACCCTATTAAGTGTAATCTATTACCCCCACTCCTATTAATGAAAATTAAGAATCTTTGAATGTAAAAATATCCAGCCTTGAGAAGTGATCATGTTGAAAGAATTAAAATAGCAACCTGTTAAATGCTTGTGAGTCCTTTAATTAATGTGAAGCATGGTGAAGGCAAATGTTCAAAGATGATTGTGGAGATAGGATTTACACCTAAAGAATCATGTAGTGGCTGCATTGAGACATGGATCCCCTTTTCATTTAAATTTATTTTATTCATTAAAATCCTAAATTCAGAAATGATAGCTAGAGAAAATATGTAGGCCATAAAAAATCTTAATTCATTTTCTTAAATTATTTTTGCCTGCATTTCTTCACTTTTCTTGGAGTAATGTTACATACTGAATGCTTATATAGTTATTTTGCCTCTTGAGTAAGCACATGAATATGAGTAAATCAGCTTTCCATCTATTAAGTGCTTTAAAAAATACGTTGATTTTTGTAATCTCAAATGAGATTTATTTATTTTTTTGGAAAACAAGACAAAATATTTCTATTTATAATACCTTATTCTAAGTAAGAAACCAACATACCATTTTTTAAACCACACAGCATAATAAATGCTCTAGTCATTTTGCTACCCTGATAAGAAAATTGGTTTGGCTCAGTTAAAACGGGGAAAAAGTTGAAAGCCACTGATGTATGTCAATGTGCTTAAAGTGGCTGGACATTTTGACCATAAAACATTGATTTGCACAGCCGTATTGAAACCACGTTTGCAAAAATTATAACAGTGAGAAAATTATGACGTCAAAACAGATCTGTTCTAACCAACACCAACTTGCCTGAACCTCCAAATTGCCCTTGGTCATTCTTGTGTGTAGGTCAAGCTAACTTTGGGAGAAATTTAGTTTATAGTTGATAATAACCCTTTCCAAAACTAAACCATTTTCCAGGTCAGGAAGATGAGAGGGTCCTGAATTCTGCTAAGAAGTAGGTATAGTTAAGTGATTAGTAGCCATTATTCTAGAGGTCAGAAAATTTGTAACTTCTCCAATTAATCCTGTAAATATCATCACTATTGTAGAATCTAAGATTATCCTTTTGAGATGCCTTTTCAGGCTTTTGCATTTCTGATGACCTGATGGCCCCACCTAGATCAGCGACTCCTCTGTGGCCTGCATCCAGAGGCCAACTCAGTGAATCAGGCCCACGTTCCACACCCCTGTGATTGCATCCCCAACCAACCAGCAGCTCCCATTCCCTAGCCCCCTGCCTACCAAAGTACCTTTGATAAACTGTAGCCTCCAAATTTTGAGGGAGGCTTAATTGTGTAAAAATAAAACTCTGGTCTCCCATTTAGATGGCTCTACCTGTATTAAACTCTTTCTCTATTACAATTCCCCTGTCTTTATAAATTGAGGATCTGAGCAGTGGGCAAGATGAACGCTTTGGGTGGTTTCATTGTTAGTGCTGGCTCATTCATAAATATTTTTTAGATATTGTTCTGAATATAAGAGACCAAAATTAAATGAAATAATTTGTAATATGGAAAGGCAGAATATCAAAAATAAAATGTGTATTTTTAGTGTAGTGATCATTAGATCAATAGTTTGAATCGGATATTCTCCAAAAAATGGTTCTGATCAAAAGAGATCAAAGGTGAAGACATTCTTGGAATAATTTTACTAATCTGGAAAAGATTTTTCAAGGTAATTTACTCTAACCCAATCATTTCATGAACACTGATGTAGAACGCAGGCTCAGATAAAGCAATAGATGTTTAGGATTAAAAGGCAAAGATGCTCACTGTAAAATCTCAGGGGATTTTCCATGGCATGTGCTTTCCCTAAGACATTAATGAGACCCTAATGGTAAGTTCATTGATGATGAATTTACTCAAAAGCATGCCAAAGAGAATTTACTAGAACTGGAGTTAAAACTGTATATTCATTTAAATTATTTGAACAAGGAAAAATTAACAGTTTGTAAAACATCCTCCACATTACAATTATTAAAACAAGCCTTTCATTTTACTTAAGTAGCCAATAAAAGTGGCCAAAATATCAATCAGACTAAAATGGAATTTCTTCTTCAATTAATTGATAAGAAGTCACCTTTTTAGCCTTATGACTACTCATGCTTATTTTATTTTGTCAATGTGACTATAGTTTGATCTGAAAACCATGGACTTTGTTCAAAATATCCACAATGAGCTGTATCCATTTTTACAAAAGAAATATAAAATGGCAGAGAATCTGTTGTTAAAGCTATCTGAAATTTACACATAAAGCCAATCTCATGTTTTCCTCCTACCTCTCTGTAGGCTTCTATTTAAGGATGAAGGGACCTCCTATAATTTTTAAATATACTTTTCTTACAGTAAAAACATTGTTAATGTTCATGATGGTTAATTACCCTTGTGGGAAATATGTTTACTGATAATTTACAAATATTTACACATTAATCTATTTTCCACATCATTACACAAATGGTGAATTTAAAAAGTTCAGTGGGACTGTGCTTCAGCACAGTATGGTGACCTCATGGTGGTCACACAAATTATATAACAGATCAGGACTCTGAAGTTCAGTGACCAAAGAAAAGCAGATGGAAGTGGAATCATTTAACCTCAGAAATCACAAAATACCCATTCTATTATACTCTGTTGATCAGGGCATGTGTAAGCCCTCCCAGATTCAAGTGGTCAGGAAACAGATCCTACCTTTTAATAAGAACCCATCTTTTAATTGCTTACAAGTATTTTAAAAATAGCTTTAAAACCACCCTGAGAAAGTGGTTGTTTACTTACAAATTTCCACCCAAAAACTGATTTCTTCTAAAACTTCAAAAATACATCCAGTTATTGAAAGCACAAATTTCCAAGTGTATTTGTCACTTAACAAAAGAAAAGTGCTTATCAGAGAACAGCAAGGAATCGTGTCAAAAATTGTGTCAAAAACTGAGTGTAAAGTCAAGCAGATTTTGTGGGCCTAAGGAGTAGTGAATAGTTCAATGCAAAAGTGGAACCGATTCCGACAAATGAGGTTGTATCATTCAGTGACCAGATCATGAATATTTTACTTGTATTTATCTTATTTTGCATGTCATATAATTTTCTCAATTTGATTTTTTGTTTGTTTGTTTATTTTGTTTTGTTTTGAGACAGAGTCTTCCTCTGTCACCGGGCTTAAGTGCAGTGGCACAGTCTCAGCTCACTGCAACCTCCACCTCCCAGTTCAAGTGATTCTCCTGCCTCAGCCTCCCGAGTAGCTGGGACTACAGGTGTGCCCCACCACTCTCAGCAATTTTTTGTATTTTTAGTAGAGACAGGTTTTCACCACGTTGGCCAGGATGGTCTCCATCTCTTGACCTCGTGATCTGCCCACCTTGACCTTCCAAAGTGCTGGGATTACAAGCATGTGCCACCAGGCCAGCCAATTTCCTCAAATTTTAAAGGTGTCAGTGGAGAAAAGTATACATCTATGATTCCAAATATTTCTACCAAATAATTGCCAGGAATTATCTTTCTTGGTAATTTACTACTGAGTTACCTGACTTTAAAATGAATCTAGTTATGCACAGTTTGTGACTATCATCTATCACAGCATTACTTTTTCCAGGTTTTCTTTTGTATTATTTCTATTTGTATCAAAAATAACTTTGTATTAAAAGATATCTATTATGTGATCATAGTCATGTCTTCATCATCTTAACCAAAATCTATTTTTCTATACACAAATAAAACCATTACAAATCATCTCATAACTTCTCCCCTGTTGAGATTTTCTACATGACTCTGATTCTTTAGAACTCACCTTACATGTCACTCAATCTGGAAATCCATTATTGCTTTTCCCAATTTGGGATTATTGCTTTCATTCTGGGTTTTTACAACAATCTGAGCATATCTTACTGCTAAGCAAAAGTCACACAATTTAACAAACAATAACTATTTAAGTGTTAAACAATAACTGTTTCTTTGGAGGACAGAATCAATAAACAGACCTATAATGTAGCAGGTGGTTATATGACTTACACCTATGGAGAGTCTGACTGTGATTTGGAGAGATCCTTTCTACCAGAAATATCAAGAAACCGGTTACCTTGACAACAGGCAATTTAAAGTAATATAAGCCACCCTAAAATGCTCTTTAGCTCTATAAAATTTTGTGGTAGTTATTTAGGAAACACAAATACTATGTGACATACCATTTTAAAAGATTTGAAAACTTACTCCTTGCTTTGTGTCTCATTTATTCCAATTGACATTTCTGGTTTGTCAAAAAATATTTAATTATTTAGTAAAAAAATTAACAGTAAAATTAATACTCATTTAAGCCTATGCATCATTTTGCTCTCTCTAGAGTGCTTTCTCATGCTTCAGTTAATGATTTTTCTGTATTGTTGGCAGGTATATATAAATGTGTTCTTTTAAAAGATAAAGTATCAGAACCTTGGATAGGTCAAATGACTGTCAGGATTGCACAGTGAGTAGTGGAAAAGAAAGAACAATGTATTTGGAATGATATACCCATACTTTTCTCCACTGGCACCTTTAAAATCTGAAAAGATTAAATGAAGTTCAAAATAGAAAAAATGCAAATGAAGAGAAGACATAAAAAGTCCTATGGCACACAAAAAACTTCATGATCAGGTCAGTGAATGCTGCCACCTCATTTATCAGATTGTGTTCCGCTTACACTGAACAATTTCCCACTCCTTAGACCCACAAAGTCTGCTTTATTTTATATCTAGTTTTTGGCGCAAATCTTTCCCACTCTCTAATGTGCACTTTTCCTCTGTTAAGATTTTCTATGTGGCTTTCACTCTTTAGAACTCACTGTACATGTCACTCAATCGGGAAACCCATTATTGCTTCTCTGAATTTGGGATCATCACCCTTCCTCTGGGTTTTTATAGCAATTCGAGCATGGCTTTATTTCACTGCCAAGCCAAAGTCACGCTATTGGAAATCTCGCTAACTTGCTGGGGCCCCTCACTAATCTGCTAGCAATCTGACAGCACTTTCTTTCTTTAGAAGAGCATTTGTTTATGAATTTCCTAGTTTTACTTAACACATATTACCTAGCCCACAGCTTATTCAGAATGACAAAATCACTAAAAATTAAAAAGAAATTGATATGAATTGGTGTCTTTATTCATTCACTAGCTTTAATTATAAACAGTCTGAAAGTTAAGTTACAAAAATACCTTACTGGCTTGCTTTTTCCTTGAAAGCCTTATATCCACTAATGATGTGACATTTCAATAAACACTCGGTGAGTGTTACCAAGTCATACATGGGGAATTCCAATTGTTTTCCCCTTTATCGTTGTAGAAAATTTTAGATTCTTAAAATTTGTGATCGTAGATAATAAAAATAATAAAAACAAGAAAGGAACATCAAGTTAAATTTGAATTTGTGATACATTATAATTTTTATATAATTATTTCATGTTTAACTAGTGTATACTTTCTGTTATAAGGTGTAGTTTTCCTTTCTTCATTGTAAAACATTTATTTCTTTAAATTTCAAGCCCTTTTCTTGTAGCAACATGTAGTTTGGTCTTGTCTTTTTTATTCTATCTGTCAATCTGCCTTTTAAGTGAGATATTTATACTCTTTATGATATGGTGGGTTTAATTCTGTCACCTTTCTATTTTAAAAATTGGTACTATGTGGCTTTCTTCCATTTTTCCTCAAAAAAAATCTTACTTGAATCAATTATTTCTATTTTATTTTATTCATTTATTTGTTTATTATTTATTTTTAGTGGGAGAAAAAGCACACACATTTATTTAATGTGCATACACGGGAGCCTTCAGAATGAAGACTCAACTTCCTACTGAGTTACAGAAACTTATATACCATATTGAGATTACAGAAAGAACAATGACTTAGGCTCCGATAAAACATGTTTTGGAAAGGGGAGAAGCAGCTTGGCTAGCAACTTTGTTATGGTCTTGATAGGCAGCTTTGTTATGTAGATAAAGACTTTTTTGGAAAGAATAGATGGTCAATGTTTCTTTTCAGTCTTTTAAAAGTATCAGACTCTGAATTGCTCTTGGATTGGAGAAAGGTATAGAATGTGGTGGTGGCATCGCTGTCTTAACAGAGATTCTCTACAGATGCAAATTTTCCCCACTAAGGCTACTTCTGTCTGGTAACCAAATGTAAACCATTTTCAAATATGTCAACGAAATATATTTTGAGGTTAAACATTTTGATTTCCTTCAGCCCCCACTTTGAAACTTCAAACAAGATTCACATATTAAAAGCCAAGCTGACAGTGTTAGCAGAAAGCGGTCAAGATGTTGTAGGACTTTTTCTTAGTTTAGCTAAAGACAGAATCCTTGTCATATGACCATGAAAAATTAGGCATGCAGACAATTTGAAGGGTGAGACAAATGAAATTTATTGGGCAAAAAGGAAAAACGAAAAGAAAACAGGGACACGCATCAGAGCGAGAGTTCTGCTAGTATAGGTTTCCCACCTCACAAATAGAATCTCAGGTTCCACCCAGGAAGATGACGGGCCAGTTTCCACCCCAGTGTTCATTCCAACTAGTTTGCAGGCCCGTCAGAGATTCTCTGGGAACCCTTAATAATTGACTGTCTCACTGATCCAGACCCCTAGAGAGGGTTCTTGGACCTCACGCAAGAAAGAAATCAGGGCAAGTCCACAGAGTAAAGTGAAAGCAAATTTATTAGAGAAGTAAAGAAACAAAGAAATGACTACACCGTAGGCAGAGTTATTTCTTAATTATATGCTAAACAAATGGTGGATTGTTCAAGAGTCTTCTGGGGAAGGGGCAAAGATTTCCTGGAACTGAGGGCTCCTCTGTGTCAGGCCTCTGAGCCCAAGCTAAGCCATCATATCCCTTGTGACCTGCAGTATGCATCCAGATGGCGGGAAGTAACTGAAGAATCACAAACGAAGTGAAAATAGCCTGTTCCTGCCTTAACTAATGACATTCCACCACAAAAGAAGTGAAAATGGCCGGTCCCTGCCTTAACTGATGACATTACCTTGTGAAATTCCTTCTTCTGGCTCATCCTGGCTCAAAAGCTCTCCCACTGAGCACCTTGTGACCCCTGCCCCTGCCTGCCAGAGAACAACCCCCTTTGACTGTAATTTTCCTTTACCTACCCAAATCCTGTAAAACTGCCCCACACTTATCTCCCTTGCTGACTCTTTTCAGACTCAGTCCGCCTGCACCCAGGTGATTAAAAAGCTTTATTGCTCACACAAAGCCTGTTCGGTGGTCTCTTCACATGGACACAAATAAAACTCTCCTCTTAAGACTACATAGGGTGACTTCCAACCATTTCCCTGGCATTTGTAAACTATCACGGAGCTGGTGGGAATGTCTGTTAATGTATTACGATTAACATAAAATGAGCCACTGCTCATTGAGTGTTGCTGGAAAGGGGTCCCTATCTAGACCCCGGGACAGGTTTCTTGAACCTCATGCAAGAAAGAAAGAATTCAGGGCAAGTCCATAGAATAATGTGAAAGTAAGTTCATTAAGAAAGGAAAGAAACAAAAGAATGGCTACTCCATGGGCAGAGCAGTGACATGGCTGCTCAACTGATTACACTTATAGTTACTTCTTGATTATATGCTAAATAAGGGGTGGATTATTCATTAGTTTTCTGGGAAAGGGATGGAATAATCCTGGAACTGAGGGATCCTCCCCTTTCTAGAACACATAGGGGAACTTCCTGATGTTGCCATGGCATTGTAAACTGTAATGGCATTGGTGGGTGTCAGGCCTCTGAGCCCAAGCCCAGCCACCGCATCCCCTGTGACTTGCACGTGTATGCCCAGATGGCCTGAAGTAACTGAAGAATCACAAAAGAAGTGAAAATACCCTGCCCCAGCTTAACGGATGACATTCCACCACAAAAGAAATGAAAATGGCTGGTCCTTGCCTTAAGTGATGACATTACCTTGTGAAAGTCCTTTTCCTGGCTCATCCTGGCTCAAAAAGCTCCCCCACTGAGTACCTTGTGACCTTCACTCAAGCCCACCAGAGAACTACCCCTCTTTTGACTGTAATTTTCCTTTACCTACCCAAATCCCATAAAACGGCCCCACCCTTATCTCCCTTCGCTGACTCTCTTTTCGGACTCAGCCTGCCTGCACTCAGGTGATTAAAAAGCTTTATTGCTCACACAAAGCGTGTTGGGTGGTCTCTTCACATGGAGCTCGCATGACAGTGGGAGTGTCTTTAAGCATGTTAACACATTATAATGGACATAAAGAGCAGTGAGGATGACCAAAGGTCACTTTTGTTGCCATCTTAGGTTTTGGTAGATTTCAACCAACTCCTTTAACACATCCTTTTATCAGCAACGTCCTTCTAATCTGTACCTTGTGCCAACCTTCTATTTCATCCTGTGATTTAGAATGGCTAACCTCCGGTAAATGCAGCCCAGAAGGTCTCAGTCTTATTTTACCCAGTCCCTATTCAAGATGGAGTCACTGTGGTTTGACTGCCTCTGACAATAGCTTTAAAGTTTTGGGTTAGATGTTGTTAGATAGAGATAGATAAAGGAGTGGACAGACAAACTAGGATAAGTAGAAAGGAGCAAATTTAAATACATGTTTTTCTCTTGCTTTATTAACTATAACTATGTTCTTATTTCAGTGCTTGTTTTAGGGTTTATGATGTACTTATAACTTGTCATGGTCTACCTTTAATTGATACTAAACCACTTCACATAGAACGTAAGTCCTTCAATTTCTTCTCTCCTGTCTTTTTTATGCTTTTATTATCTTACATTTTACTTATGCATCAATGTATGTTATTTACTCCACATTATATTCTTACTATTATTATTTTTAAAACAGCTAATTAAAACTTATATTTTAAAGAGATTTGATGAATAAGAAAATAGCATATATATGGTTATATAAACATATATATTAATGTAATTACCATTTTCAGGGTTCCATATTCCTTAGAATATATCCATATTTTTATGGGTAAAAATTTTTGTTGTTTTCCATACTTAGTTCAAGATGTCCCATAGGCAGCCAAGTAGGCAGGTAACAGAAACATGTTATGACTAAATTTATTGCTTTAGGAATAGCAGGTCTAGTCTATTCTGTATAAACAGCATAGAATACATCAGTTAAGAAGATCTTTGAATTAATTTTAAAAAATAAATTATGGGAAGAAACAGACATATACTCTAAAGAAACAATAATTATAAATATAATAATTAACACCATGTACATATTAATAAACCAGTCTTTACATTTATAAACATTGCAATTGCCTTTGCCAAAATTATAACAATGAGAAAATTATGACAGTGAGAGGGATCTGATAAAACCAACCCCTCTCTTGCCTTTAACCTCCAAAGTGCCCTTTGTCATTCCTGACCTTGCTAACTTTGCTAACTTGGGGAGAAATCCCAAAGCTTGGGAATCCCAAAATTCCCAAGCTAACTTTGGGAGAAATCTAGTTTATAGTTTAAATGACAACAGCCCTTCCCCAAAACTAAACCATCTTTGTAAAATGAAAGGAGGTCCACCAGGTCTAGAGAGGAGCCTGAACTCTGCTAAGGAGTAGATGTAAATAATTACTAGATATTATTCCTGGAGGTCACAAGATTGGCAACTTTCTCAATTTCTCCTACAGGTAACATCACTATTGTAGAACCTAAGATTAGCCTTTTGAGATGTCTTTTCAGACTTTTGCATTTCTGAAGACTGAGAACCCTTTCCAAACCCACAATTTTTGACTCAACTGGTCCTGTGGCCCCTACCCAGAAGAAGAATCAGCCATAAGGACCCTTTTCCACACCCCTATGATTGCATTTTCCAACCAGTCAGCAGCACCCATTCCCTAGACCCCTGCCACCAAACTTTTCATG
This sequence comes from Rhinopithecus roxellana, assembly GCF_007565055.1. Classification (NCBI taxonomy): domain Eukaryota; kingdom Metazoa; phylum Chordata; class Mammalia; order Primates; family Cercopithecidae; genus Rhinopithecus; species Rhinopithecus roxellana. The sequence continues at coordinate 65,264,390 of NC_044561.1, read as the reverse complement.
AAAAATCCTAGCCTCCAAACTTTTGCAGAGGCAGATTTGAGTAACAGTAAAGCCCTCTTCTCCAATATAGCCAGCTCCATGTGTGTTAAAATCTTTCTCTATTCCAATTCCCCTGTCTTGATAAATTAGCTTTATCTGGACAGTGGGCAAAATGAACTCATTGGGTGTTTCAATGTGAAAATGATGTGTTAATTCCATCAAAATTTTTCTATAAGAATGAACAGAAAAAAAGAAATGTGATTTCAAATGGTTCCTCACAGGCTAAATATGAAGATAGACATAGAGTTGCCACACATGATAACTGATGCAGAAAATAACCAAACCTTCACAAAAACCTTCAAAGATGAGTTTAATTAATCTTAGAATTATATTCTGGTATACATTTAATATAATTAAATTAACTGTAAAATATATGCGTGTAATTATCTGTTTCATTTTCATAAATTTATTTCTTTGATTTTTTGTAATAGGTATATCTACTGAATAATATATATATATTGGTTGTTACAGTTGAAAATTTGGGGAATATAAGTGGACATGTGGTAAAATATAAGTGAAAGAAAAGTAGGCAATGTAAGCAGCTTTCCGAAACTTTTGAAAAATTACTTGATTTTATCAACTCAATATTCGTATTTTCTATTACTGACTTACACTCAAATCCATGTCTTTATAAAAAGAAAATTCTGCTCTTGTAAACAATTATGCATTTTACTTTAAACTCTGGGTAGATAAGGTACAACACAATGCAGATAAATCTTTGAACATGATGTTGAGTAAAATAAGATACAAAAAGGGTAGAGTGTGATTCCTATTGTATAAAGTTTGAACACAGGCACAGATATCTTATGCTGTAGGAAGATAAGATAATTTCTAACTCTAGAGGTGGGAGTGAGAAGTAAGTACTGGAAAGAAACAGCAAAAGAGCTTTGGGGGCCCCTGTACTGTTCCATTTCTTGATTCGTACGTTGGAAAAGAGGGCCTAATTTATAAAAACTTATTCCTAATAATATGCAAACTTTTCCAAATATATATTACACATCAATAAAGTTTAAAACATTCTTAATCAAAATACTGAGATGCCTTTTTAGGATGCAAAACGGTTGCTTTCTCTTTGACTACCATCTGTCCACCAATTGCTCTTTCTATCATAACTTATTACTGTTTTATTCATAATTGTTATCTCCTTTTGCCAGTCTAAGGTGCATCTCCAACTTGCACTGAAAACAAAATAAGGCAAAGCAAAAAATTTTAAATTCCCTCTAAAAGCAAAAACCTAAAAACCATTTTTTTTAAACTCCTAAAACTAATTTACCAATACCTTCATAATGTCACCAAAAAAAATACATGGTAACTCTATACACTGCTTTTCATTTCTATTGCTTCAATCTGAAATAAAGCATGTGTCAGCAAAACTATTGTAATAATCTCTTAATATTTATCCCTTTTTTAAATTTTATTGGTCTAAAGTCCCCTCTTTATGCAGCGACTAGCATGAGCTGTTTCCTATTGTGTTATTCCATTATCTGAAACTTGCTGATGGCATTTCATTATACCTGGAATAAAACGCAAACTTGGATTAAACACTGCATGATCTGCCCTACCTACCAGTATAACAGCACCATGGAAAGTGGCAATCTGGTTTCTGCTTTAGTGTTTTAGTTCTAAATATAAATCTGCAGAATGCATGCTTTCAACTGCGTCTTTTCTTCTTACCCTTAAGATGTTCATGACAGCTTGTTCAATTGCTAATTAAAAGTATCCACTATGACTCTATCACCTCACTCTGTTTTAATTTTCTGTCAGTCTTAAGATTTGTTTGTTTACTATTTGTCTCAGTTCGCCAGAATAGAAGGCTTGTAAAGGAACTGTGACTTTGTCTCATTACTATTATAGGTATAATTTCAAAAAAAGATACATAAAATCTGATAGGTGCTTAGTATTTTTTCAATGAAAGAGAGAATAATTAAAAGAAGTTATAAATGTACTTCATACTCAATTAACCTTTATTTAATTTTTACTTGTTATTTAAAATGTACATATAGATCACTTTGATATTAAATTTCATTTTTACATTAAACATGAACATTATTATCTCATGTAAACTACTAAAAAATGTATATAAATCATGATAACATTTTTCCCTACAGTCTTTATTAGCTTCTTAACTAGAAAGCAGATTTATCACTTTCAAAGATGAGACCTGTCTAATTATAAAATTAAAAGAAAAAAGTAACATTAAAAATTTAAAAATGTGTCACTTTCATCTTCATTACAGCCTCTAGTATTGTCAACTTGATTAAAGGGTAATTACCAGCTCAGAGATTAAAAACAAAAAGGCAAGAATGATTTTGATGAGATCCTTTCTAATTAGTTTTAACATAAAATCAGTCTTTACTACTGCATGTTTAGCCTTGGCTGGGAGGTGAAAGTCATCCATTTTGCATTATCTATAACTGCATTATAAATAAAACCTAGATTTAACAAACATTTTTTTCTACCTAAAGTTGAAACCTTTGTTTGTTTTTTAGCAGTTTAAGTATACTAGGAATAATTAAATTAGAATTATTTAGTGTAGCCATGTGCTATTTCAGATTTCCAGTTTGGTGAAAGCAATTGTTTTTACATAGGTGACAAACTTAGCCTCATTTCATTAATCAATATATCTCACAAACAATGAGTGCATACTGTATGCTTTCAACCTTAGGATAGCAACACTATTACATTTTCATTTTGCGTAATAACTGACCTGGAATATAAAAAAATACAGAAAATTAATTTTCTAATTTTCAATAACTATAAATACTTCTGCAACTATAAATGTGTAGAGTATTAACATATAAATGTTTAAACATGGAAAATAAATTTATGACATTATCAAAATAGTTTTCAAATTCATAAGAAACTCAGTAAAATGTCAATTATGAAAAATGATTTACATCTCCTTGCTGTATGATTATAATTATTTTTAAAATATTGAATATGCATCATTGTATTTAAGAAATATGTTTAAACCAATTTACCGTTTTACTTTTGCTTTTGTAGACTATTCTCTTAGCAATGTTAAATATCAGTTAATAATTGATGCATTAACCATATCATAAAAAAACAGTACGGGCTGGGCGCGGTGGCTCAAGCCTGTAATGCCAGCACTTTGGGAGGCCGAGACAGGCCGATCACGAGGTCAGGAGATCGAGACCATCCTGGCTAACACGGTGAAACCCCACCTCTACTAAAAAATACAAAAAACTAGCTGGGTGTGGTGGCGGGCGCCTGTAGTCCCAGCTACTCGGGAGGCTGAAGCAGGAGAATGGCGGGAACCCGGGAGGCGGAGCTTGCAGTGAGCTGAGATCGCGCCACTGCACTCCAGCCTGGGCGACAGAGCCAGACTCCGTCTCAAAACAAAAACAAACAAACAAACAAACAAACAAACAAACAAAAGTATGAAAGGCTCTGTATTCAATCAAATGCCAATGATATTTTAGCAAGTATAGCATTATAAGGTTGTTCAGATATTACTCACTTTGATGTTAAGGGTGGGTAGGTCTTCCTAATCATTTTACATAAAGGCATAAACTATTTTTTAAAAAATAATTATTGATTTTAATAGAAACATATTTTTTTCATTAAAAAGTGAACAAATGATTCCATGAATACTGATGTGAGACTTAGTTGTGGTCATTTTACCATATATAAAAATATTAATATTGAGTATACTTATATCATCCGCACAGCTAATAGAGAAGTTTTATTATTCAAGCCACACTTCATGCAACCGATACTATTGCTAATTTACCTCAAATCCTCTCAGTCCATGCCTGAATTTACCTGCAGATATAATCGATATTTTGAAGTACTTTGAAGCTTTTGCAATTGATAGGAACTTAATAATGTTTCACAAAGCTGTGTTGTAGTGAGAAACCCCAGATGGTTAACATTTACTTTTTTCATAGGTCCAATGGAGAGGACGTTAAATTCTATTTTAGTAAAATAGATAATCCAATATATAATCATTGTCCGTCTGACTTTAGGATTGGTCATCACAATCATTAGGACTGATAAAGACACTTGTCATGGAATGCTAATATAAAACAATGTCTTCTAATAACTATTCATAATAGGAAGAGACTACACATTTCAAAATGATTGCTGTATACTTCAGGAACTGCATTTGCTGAATTTTAAGTTTTCAGTAGAATTTAAACAAGTTACAAATCAAATAGTAAAGATCGCAGGAGGGTTCCTCAGAGTCACTCAGCAAAAAATATTGGACTTGAACCCTGTTCTCACTCCTTTCTCAAACCCCCTTTCTTATTTCCAATGGAGTAAATATTGATATAGTAAAAAGAATCCTGATTACTTCACTGGCTTTGTTCATCTCTGCACATTTCCTAAGGCTCATCCCAGTGCCTGGTCTAGAGTAAGCATTTATCAAACAAAAAAATGAATGACTGAAGAAATGAATTGATGATTCCATGAATACTGATATGAGAAAGTATTGCTCTTTCATTATTACCAAGGAAATAATCAAAAATATCTGAGCATAAGTCTATTAGTGTCTAAGATTGTACAATAGGTATATGTGGGAAAAGGAATCCCAAAAATGAAACAGGTTACAAAAAACTGGGATCCATTTAGTGGATTCTTGATTACCAACTTTCCTAGATCTTTTTGAAAATACAAAGCTTACAGATATTGTTAAACATTTAACTATTTAATTAAATAATGGGAAGTACATTCTTACTGATACCTTATGTGTTATAATAAGATACCATTTTATTTCATTTTGATACTTAGAGAGCACTGTTTTACTTTATTTTTTATCCTCACTAAAATCCCTCTGCGTGTGTTGTTAAGTCTATCTGAAAAATGAGAACACATGGACACGAGGAGGGGCACATCACACACTGGGGCCTGTCGGGGGGTGAGGGGCAAGAGGAGAGATAGCATTAGGAGAAATACCTAATGTAGATGACGGGTTGATGGGTGCAGCAAACCACCATGGCACGTGTATACCCATGTATCAAGCCTGCATGTTCTGCACGTGTCTCCCAGAACTTAAAGTATAATACATAAATAAACAAACAAATAAATAAATAAATGAAAGTAAGCTTCAATGGACAAAAAATAGACAAATGAAACATAAATATAAGTCTTTTGTTTCAACCAATTATTTTCCCTGCATGCCACATTTATATGAAACTAGTGAGTTCTCTTTTACTTTCCAGTGGAGCCTCACTACATAACGAGGTATGCATTTAATTCCTACTCTTGATTTTACAAGTTGTCTGTTTTCTCAGAAAACACCAAATGGCCCAGAAAGACCAAATGGAACATGTGAAAAGCATGTTTGCTGTACAGGTTGGTCTAGCAATTCTTCATATCTTAGTGTCAGTACAAAAGAAGGATACTGCCAACATTAAGATCTGAACATTGCTGATAAGGTAACCTAATAATAAACAATTAAGTATGAATTAAAAGTTTTACAGACCCCTAGAAATAAAATAAAGGGAGTTTCAGTAATCACAATCAAGCTTTCTCACAAAACATGGCACACTCTTCCAAATATTTTAGGCCCCTTAGAAGCAAGGATCTAAAATTATTATGAGATATAACTTGTCTCAAATATGTTATAATATTTTCTTGTGCTTTCTATACAAACAAGCCAAGTGAGAGTTAAGGAAAAAAATACCATCAGAAAACAGAATAAAATATTGTGATAGGCACATATAATTGATAATATTTCTTATTTTAAAATAGTGAAAAAGTATAACATGATAACACAATCCTAGCTTTGAATATATGAACACCTTCATAATATGATGTTCCAAACCAGAAAAAAACCGTCTTAGGTGTGTGTGACTTTAAAAAACTTTAGAGAAAATTTTTGTTAAGAAGTATTAGAAATGTTTAAAAATCACATTCTGATGCTTACCTCTTGATTCTTTGAAAAACCAGCATCCAAATACAGTTATGTATATGATTTTGAGAAGTTGTGAAATACTTTTTCTTTGGCCTTAAGAGGTAATTTAAAATACGGCATTGGTATCATGTGAGACTGCAGATTGTTGATTTAGAATCTTGTTGCATCATCATTAGATTTTAGACGGTAATTTTTTTTCATGTTACATAGCAACCTTTTTAATCTACTTTAAAAAACATCTGGGAAGTGAATAAAAAGGTGTCAAGCTTCTAAGATTTCCATCCATAAACTATTTTCAATAGTTTTCCTTTAATATTTGTTAAATACACGGTAATTCAGAAAATATATGTAAAATAATTTTGATTCCAATTGAAGCTTGGTTACTTAAATTAAAAACTTTTGGGAAACCCATTAAAAAGTTGATAAGAGCATTTTAACAAATTTTATTAGCATTTGGAAAAGGACATTACCACCATGAAGCATGCATTTTTTTCTTCATGTTTAGCATATTCATTAGGAAATCAAATGAGTAAACAGAATAAAAAGTTCAGGGAGACAGAAAATAAATGAGAAACAAATTAGTGTTAGCTCAATTAGAAAAATGTTGAGTTATGTAGAGAAAATAATTCAGAAAGTATTTATTTAGGATTCAGAGGTGATCAACATACTTCACTGCGCATTGTTTAGCAACATGGAATAGGTTAGGAGGTGGAGAGAAACAGAGCCATACATCACTAAACCCCAGGGTTTAGAATGACAATTACCAAAAATGAAGAAAAAAGTGAAGTGAATATACAAAAGAGAAATTATATCTGTTTGGTCAATCAACAAAGCTTCAAAAAAAGAGGTTGTCTAAGGTAGTTCTTGAAAGATTAATTGCTGTTTCGTGGGTGTATTGTGTAGGAAGAGGCTTTTAGATGACGTGAATGGCAGGAACAAGTGCTTGCTATTTCGGAGCAATTTAGTCCATCTCAAGTAGTTCATGTTGACTCTAGCTTTTGGGTCACCTAGAAGGGTCCACTGTGAACCAAGGCAAGTGAAATATTTTGGGATAGACCATGACTGCCTTTAAAACCAGCATTAATGTATTCATTTATCAATCAGCAGGATAAATGGAACAAAAGCTTCCTTTGTCATCTGGAAATACTTTTGTATTAAGCTCTCTAGAGGGGGCTGCTCAACTGAGTCCTAATCACATTGTATATTCCTTTTTTTCTCTACAATTGTATAGAGTTAAATTTCCACAATTTACAATGAAATTAAGAGGAATCTAGCATTATTTTTCGAGAACCTAAGTCCATATATCAAGCTGATTGTTAAAACTGCTTTAAAAATACTTTTCTTTAATTGGTTGTTTCTTGACTGCTCCACGTAACTCTTTCAGATCTCTATAATGTTCAAAATACACTCACACTCCCTTCTCCTTCAAGTGACTAATGACTATGCAACCACTTTACTGTGAAGTCTGATTTCATCTTATAGAAGTTTTTTTTTTCAATTTTTCTTTTTTATCATTTAATATTTTTGAATTCCCACCCGTTATATTCTCTTCTACATGTACAGTGGAATTGTTTCATCCATACTCCTCAAGAATTGCGTGTCATCTACACACTATTCCTATGTCCTTCGTAATCCAATTCGATCTCTTGTGCATCTTGTGGTATTCAATTTGCAATTATTCTTTCTTTGAATAATATTAATTCAAAAATTTAATTGGCATAAATACTTTCATTTAAACTAGGTTTTGTTCTCTTTCTAGATTGTTCTCTTTATTTCATAAAACGTTAAGTTTATGGCTCCACTATCTCAAAAAGCTGTGCCGAAAGTAATCAATGATCTTCTAATTACTCATCCAACAGTCATTTTCAGTGATCATCCAGTCCAATATTTGTCTATGTCTATTGTCAATGACTTTTTAAATAAATGCACTCTTTGGTTGACTTTTAGGACACCACATTTCACCTGTTCTCCAATAGGATTCTTTATTTCTGCAACATAATTTTAACAACATGAGTCTTTCTTGATAACTGTGACAAGTTAAAGTCAAGGGGTGACATGGAATCCCAAGAGAATGGACTATTCAGTACTACACAAATATTTTACAAATGTCTTCCTCTTTCAAGAAGTCTCCTGTTTTGCATTCTTAATGTTCCTGTGAAGCAGTTTAGTGCACCAATTAAAGGCTGAGTAGGCATGAGATTCAGGCAAAAATGGCGCAAATTTCTGTTTCATCATCTATTCTCAGGATGGGCAACCTTATCCTTTGAAGCAACATGAATTCATAAGGCTGTTGTGATGTTTCAACCATTAATGCTGATGAAGGTAAAAGTATTAGTGATCTTTATAAATTAATCTGTCAAATCTTCTGTTTTTCATTGAAACCCCAACTGCATTCATAAAATCAATTCGCGTAACTCCCTACATCTAATAATGACAAGCATCGCCAAAACGTTCCTTGGTGCATTTTCTTTATCCTCTTCTCTGTTCAAGGTGATTGTTCAACCAGCAGATACTTTTTAAAATCCTATTTTCAGTTTTCTTTCTTACTTAGTTGTAAACCTGTGAAAGTAGAGTTAGTTACTTTGTTTTGATACATTTTTAACTTTACTGATCAAAACCTTGAGGGTGATTATATGGATTAAAAATTGAACCTTACAACAAATGTGAATATAACTTCCAAGAGCTTTTACATTAAGACAAAGCAAAGCAAGAATCATTAATTCTGGAAAGTACCAAATAATCTTAATTACCTTATTTAATATCTGTTCATTTCCTAACTCAAAAAATTGTGCAACATAGTCCAAATTATTTAATATGATTGTATTAATCAAAACAGGGATAAACCTCAATCTTCAATTTCAACTTCAAATCAGGCATGAGACATAGTCAGAGAATGAAGTCTATTTGAATGATTAGAGAAAGCTTCCTGAAAGGCAATTCATGGAGAAATATCCTTGTAAATAAGTAACATGCTTTTTTTTTTTCCTATCAATTCATCTTCCAAAGTTGTAAAACACAGCTTTTTTTTTTCATAGGGCATAAATAAGAGCAACATATTTTGCCTTTCAGAATAAAGAAATCTTCTCTAGGTTTAGCATGTCATCGGTGTTTAGATTTTCTGCTTTCTAAACACTAATTTTGCAGTAGCCGTGTGTTGATAAAGCCCTTTTATCTATTTGGCTCTTTTTCCTATATACAGTTTTTTTCAATTATAAAAAGAAAGAGCTGGAATAAGTCACCATGTAATCCATGGGTATGAATGGACACAAGGATTTTACATTTTTAATCGAATTTAATGTTGAGGGCCAAGACAGAATACATAAGAAAATCAATTTAAAAATTATGAATGGACCAGTACATAGTTTAGTACAGGATTGAGCTCTATATTTAGAGAATTTTATAAGTGAAAGGATACTGACAAAATTTCTAGTGCCATCTTATTTTCCAAATCAGAACACTGAACCAACCAAAGGATTAAATAACTCATCAAATGTCATGCATTTGATTTAAAAAATTGGAACTAGTAATTATATCACTTGATTTATCCATGGTATTTCAGTATTACGTACCACCATTCAATGCTTTCAACCCCTGTAAACTGAGAAGTTCCATTTATGTTGATTGAGTTATAAAACCTTGGAAAGCGGGGGGCGGAGCAAGATGGCCGAATAGGAACAGCTCCAGTCTCCAACTCCCAGCGCGAGCGACACAGAAGACCGGTGATTTCTGCATTTTCAACTGAGGTACTGGGGTCATCTCACTAGGGAGTGCCGGACAATCAGTGCTGGTCAGCTGCTGCAGCCTGACCAGCGAGAGCTGAAGCAGGGCGAGGCATCGCCTCACCTGGAAGCCAAGGGGGAAGGGAATCCCTTTTCCTAGCCAGGGGAACTGAGACACACAACACCTGGAAAATCGGGTAACTCCCACCCCAAAACTGCGCTTTAAGCAGACAGGCACACCAGGAGAATATATCCCACACCTGGCCGGGAGGGTCCCACGCCCACGGAGCCTCCCTCACTGCTAACACAGCAGTCTGCGGCGATCTATCCGCAAGGCAGAAGTGAGGCTGGGGGAGGGGCGCCCGCCATTGCTGAGGCTTAAGTAGGTAAACAAAGCCGCTGGGAAGCTCGAACTGGGTGGAGCTCACAGCAGCTCAAGGAAGCCTGCCTGTCTCTGTAGACTCCACCTCTGGGGACAGCGCACAGCTGAAGACCAACAGGGGAAGCAGCGGGGGCCAGTGCAGACGCGAACGACTCTGTCTGACAGCTTTGGGGAGAGCCGTGGATCTCCCAACACGGAGGTTGAGATCTGAGAACGGACAGACTGCCTGCTCAGGTGGGTCCCTGACCCCTGAGTAGCCTAGCTGGGAGACATCCCCCACTAGGGGCAATCTGACACCCCACACCTCACAGGGTGGAGTACACCCCTGAGAGGAAACTTCCAAAGGAAGAATCAGACAGGTACACTCGCTGTTCAGCAATATTCTATCTTCGGCAAACTCTGCTGCTGATACCCAGGCAAACAGGGTCTGGAGTGGACCTCAAGCAATCTCCAACAGACCAACAGACAGTCCTTCTGACTGTCAGAAGGAAAACTATCAAACAGGAAGGACACCTATACCAAAACCCCATCAGTACGTCACCATCATCAAAGACCAGAGACAGATAAAACCACAAAGATGGGGAAGAAGCAGGGCAGAAAAGCTGGAAATTCAAAAAATAAGAGCGCATCTCCCCCTGCAAAGGAGCGCAGCCCATCGCCAGCAATGGATCAAAGCTGGTCAGAGAATGACTTTGACGAGATGAGAGAAGAAGGCTTCAGTCCATCAAACTTCTCAGAGCTAAAGGAGGAATTACGCACCCAGCGCAAAGAAACTAAAAATCTTGAAAAAAGAGTGGAAGAATTGACAGCTAGACTAATTAATGCAGAGAAGATCATAAACGAAATGACAGAGATGAAAACCATGACAAGAGAAATACGTGACAAATGCACAAGCTTCACTAACCGACTCGATCAACTGGAAGAAAGAGTATCAGCGATCGAGGATCAAATGAATGAAATGAAGCGAGAAGAGAAACCAAAAGAAAAAAGAAGAAAAAGAAATGAACAAAGCCTGCAAGAAGTATGGGATTATGTAAAAAGACCAAATCTACGTCTGATTGGGGTGCCTGAAAGTGAGGGGGAAAATGGAACCAAGTTGGAAAACACTCTTCAGGATATCATCCAGGAGAACTTCCCCAACCTAGTAGGGCAGGACAACATTCAAATTCAGGAAATACAGAGAACGCCACAAAGATACTCCTCCAGAAGAGCAACTCCAAGACACATAATTGCCAGATTCACCAAAGTTGAAATGAAGGAAAAAATCTTAAGGGCAGCCAGAGAGAAAGGTCGAGTTACCCACAAAGGGAAGCCCATCAGACTAACAGCAGATCTCTCGGCAGAACCTCTACAAGCCAGAAGAGAGTGGGGGCCAATATTCAACATTCTTAAAGAAAAGAATTTTAAACCCAGAATTTCATATCCAGCCAAACTGAGTTTCATAAGTGAAGGAGAAATAAAATCCTTTACAGATAAGCAAATGCTTAGAGATTTTGTCACCACCAGGCCTGCCTTACAAGAGACCCTGAAGGAAGCCCTAAACATGGAAAGGAACAACCGGTACCAGCCATTGCAAAAGCATGCCAAAATGTAAAGACCATCGAGGATAGGAAGAAACTGCATCGACTAACGAGCAAAATAACCAGTTAATATCATAATGACAGGATCAAGTTCACACATAACAATATTAACCTTAAATGTAAATGGACTAAATGCTCCAATTAAAAGACACAGACTGGCAAACTGGATAAAGAGTCAAGACCCATCAGTCTGCTGTATTCAGGAGACCCATCTCACATGCAGAGACATACATAGGCTCAAAATAAAGGGATGGAGGAAGATCTACCAAGCAAATGGAGAACAAAAAAAAGCAGGGGTTGCAATCCTAGTCTCTGATAAAACAGACTTTAAACCATCAAAGATCAAAAGAGACAAAGAAGGCCATTACATAATGGTAAAGGGATCAATTCAACAGGAAGAGCTAACCCTCCTAAATATATATGCACCCAATACAGGAGCACCCAGATTCATAAAGCAAGTCCTTAGAGACTTACAAAGAGACTTAGACTCCCATACAATAATAATGGGAGACTTCAACACTCCACTGTCAATATTAGACAGATCAACGAGACAGAAAGTTAACAAGGATATCCAGGAATTGAACTCATCTCTGCACCAAGCAGACCTAATAGACATCTATAGAACTCTCCACCCCAAATCAACAGAGTATACATTCTTCTCAGCACCACATAGCACTTATTCCAAAATTGACCACATAATTGGAAGTAAAGCACTCCTCAGCAAATGTAAAAGAACAGAAATTATAACAATCTGTCTCTCAGACCACAGTGCAATCAAACTAGAACTCAGGACTAAGAAACTCAATCAAAACCGCTCAACTACATGGAAACTGAACACCCTGCTCTTGAATGACTACTGGGTACATCACGAAATGAAAGCAGAAATAAAGATGTTCTTTGAAACCAATGAGAACAAAGATACAACATACCAGAATCTCTGGGACACATTTAAAGCAGTGTGTAGAGGGAAATTTATAGCACTAAATGCCCACAAGAGAAAGCTGGAAAGATCTAAAATTGACACTCTAACATCACAATTAAAAGAACTAGAGAGGCAAGAGCAAACACATTCAAAAGCTAGCAGAAGGCAAGAAATAACTAAGATTAGAGCAGAACTGAAGGAGATAGAGACACAAAAAACCCTCCAAAAAATCAATGAATCCAGGAGTTGGTTTTTTGAAAAGATCAACAAAATTGACAGACCGCTAGCAAGACTAATAAAGAAGAAAAGAGAGAGGAATCAAATAGACGCAATAAAAAATGATAAAGGGTATATCACCACCAACCCCACAGAAATACAAACAACCATCAGAGAATACTATAAACGCCTTTACGCAAATCAACTAGAAAATCTAGAAGAAATGGATAATTTCCTGGACACTTACACTCTCCCAAGACTAAACCAGGAAGAAGTTGAATCCCTGAATAGACCAATAGCAGGCTATGAAATTGAGGCAACAATTAATAGCCTACCCACCAAAAAAGTCCAGGACCAGATGGATTCACAGCTGAATTCTACCAGAGGTACAAGGAGGAGCTGGTACCATTCCTTCTGAAACTATTCCAATCAATAGAAAAAGAGGGAATCCTCCCTAACTCATTTTATGAGGCCAACATCATCCTGATACCAAAGCCTGGCAGAGACACAACAAAAAAAGAAAATTTTAGACCAATATCCCTGATGAACATCGATGCAAAAATCCTCAATAAAATACTGGCAAACCGGATTCAGCAGCACATCAAAAAGCTTATCCACCATGATCAAGTGGGCTTCATCCCTGGGATGCAAGGCTGGTTCAACATTCGCAAATCAATAAATGTAATCCAGGATATAAACAGAACCAAAGACAAGAACCACATGATTATCTCAATAGATGCAGAAAAGGCTTTTGACAAAATTCAACAGCCCTTCATGCTAAAAACGCTCAATAAATTCGGTATTGATGGAACGTACCTCAAAATAATAAGAGCTATTTATGACAAACCCACAGGTAATATCATTCTGAATGGGCAAAAACTGGAAAAATTCCCTTTGAAAACTGACACAAGACAGGGATGCCCTCTCTCACCACTCCTATTCAACATAGTGTTGGAAGTTCTGGCTAGGGCAATCAGGCAAGAGAAAGAAATCAAGGGTATCCAGTTAGGAAAAGAAGAAGTCAAATTGTCCCTGTTTGCAGATGACATGCTTGTATATTTAGAAAACCCCATTGTCTCAGCCCAAAATCTCCTTAAGCTGATAAGCAACTTCAGCAAAGTCTCAGGATACAAAATTAATGTGCAACAATCACAAGCATTCTTATACACCAGTAACAGACAAGCAGAGAGCCAAATCAGGAATGAACTTCCATTCACAATTGCTTCAAAGAGTATAAAATACCTAGGAATCCAGCTTACAAGGGATGTAAAGGACCTCTTCAAGGAGAACTACAAACCACTGCTCAGTGAAATAAAAGAGGACACAAACAAATTGCTCATGGATAGGAAGAATCAATATCGTGAAAATGGCCATACTGCCCAAGGTCATTTATAGATTCAATGCCATCCCCATCAAGCTACCAATGAGTTTCTTCACAGAATTGGAAAAAACTGCTTTAAAGTTCATATGGAACCAAAAAAGAGCCCGCATTGCCAAGACAATCCTAAGTCAAAAGGACAAACCTGGAGGCGTCACGCTACCTGACTTCAAACTATACTACAAGGCTACAGTAACCAAAACAGCATGGTACTGGTACCAAAACAGAGATATAGACCAATGGAACAGAACAGAGTCCTCAGAAATAATACCACACATCTACAACCATCTGATCTTTGACAAACCTGAGAGAAACAAGAAATGGGGAAAGGATTCCCTATTTAATAAATGGTGCTGGGAAAATTGGCTAGCCATAAGTAGAAAGCTGAAACTGGATCCTTTCCTTACCCCTTATACGAAGATTAATTCAAGATGGATTAGAGACTTAAATGTTAGACCTAATACCATAAAAACCCTAGAAGAAAATCTAGGTAGTACCATTCAGGACATAGGCATGGGCAAGGACTTCATGTCTAAAACACCAAAAGCAATGGCAGCAAAAGCCAAAATTGACAAATGGGATCTAATTAAACTAAAGAGCTTTTGCACAGCAAAAGAAACTACCATCAGAGTGAACAGGCAACCCACAGAATGGGAGAAAATTTTTGCAACCTACTCATCTGACAAAGGGCTAATATCCAGAATCTACAAAGAACTCAAACAAATATACAAGAAAAAAACAAACAACCCCATCAAAAAGTGGGCAAAGGATATGAACAGACATTTCTCAAAAGAAGACATTCATACGCCAACAGACACATGAAAAAATGCTCATCATCACTCGCCATTAGAGAAATGCAAGTCAAAACCACAATGAGATACCATCTCACACCAGTTAGAATGGCAATCATTAAGAAGTCAGGACACAACAGTTGTTGGAGAGGATGTGGAGAAATAGGAACACTTTTACACTGTTGGTGGGATTGTAAACTAGTTCAACCATTATGGAAAACAGTATGGCAATTCCTCAAGGATCTAGAACTAGATGTACCATATGACCCAGCCATCCCACTACTGGGTATATACCCAAAGGATTATAAATTATTCTACTACAAAGACACATGCACACGTATGTTTATTGCGGCACTATTCACAATAGCAAAGACTTGGAATCAACCCAAATGTCCATCTGTGACAGACTGGATTAAGAAAATGTGGCACATATACACCATGGAATACTATGCAGCCATAAAAAAGGATGAGTTTGCATCCTTTGTAGGGACATGGATGCAGCTGGAAACCATCATTCTTAGCAAACTATCACAAGAAGAGAAAACCAAACACCGCATGTTCTCACTCATAGGTGGGAACTGAACAATGAGATCACTTGGACTCGGGAAGGGGAACATCACACACTGGGACCTATCATGGGGAGGGGGGAGGAGGGAGGGATTGCACTGGGGAGTTATACATGATATAAATGATGAATTGATGGGTGCTGACGAGTTGATGGGTGCAGCACACCAACATGGCATAAGTACACATATGTAACAAACCTGCACGTTATGCACATGTACCCTAGAACTTAAAGTATAATAATAATAAAAAAAAATTTTTAATAGCCACATTGAAAAGGAAAAAAAAAAAAAAAAAAAACAACCTTGGAAAGGAGCTGTGTTTTAAAATCTATGGGGAGATTTTTTTTTTTCAAAATGTTTATTTTTCATCTCTTCACATTATTCCTTAACCCTAATGAACAATTTTGTTGAACGACAGTTTGGTTATTTTAAGTAAATTAAATTAGTCATTTTCTCATGAATTGACTGACTTAGAAATTGCTGTGGTTTGAATGTCTGTTCCAATATTCATGTTGAAATTGAATTGACATTGTAACAATATTAAAAAGCAGAACCTTTAACCAGTGATTAGGTCATAAGGGCACCATTTTGTAAATGGGTTAGTGTTGTTAATCGTCACAGGAATGGGTTTCTAATTAAAAGGACGAGCGTGGCTTGCTTGCTTGTTCCTCTGCCATGCTATGATGTATCATGAGGGTGCTCTCCAATGCTGCAGGCATGCTCTTGGATGCTCCAACCTCTTGAATGGTGAGAAATAGTTTTCTTTTCCTTACAACTCATCCAGTATGTGGCATTCTGTTAGAATCAGAAAACAGACTAAGAAAAGAATGGGTGATCCAATATTGGCCAACAAAATGTGAGAGAAATTCAATTACTGTAATCACGGGAATTTGGAGAAAGGTTTCCTTGCTCTTAAAATATAAAATATAAATTTTACATTTTTTTGTAATTTTGGGAATGAAGATATAATATCTGTTGTTGCTACATATATCTTGTAACCTCCAGGAGCGCTAAATAACATGAGGATGGCAGAAGAGAAAGATAGAAAGTGCTTTGGTCTTTGATGGTAGCACTGCAGCCACTAAACTAAACCTGGAGCTTCATTATCTCAGAACCATATTTAAAGTGAGAGAATAAATGTTTCTTTCTAGTAAAGCCACTTTCATTGGGTTTTCTGTTATGAGTAAAATTAATCTCAACTGATTTGGTTAATAAAATCCACAAAGGAAGGTAAATGCGGGACATTGCAATGTTCAAAAAATTCAAAGGATAAAACCACCAGGATGTGAAGAGAAACCAGGGTAATTACAGTAACCTATGAAGGAAGAAGTACTAAGCAATTTCATAAGAATGTTACCAAAGAAGGTGAATACATTATTTTTTGTTTGTCATTTTGCTGAAGATATAAACACCAGAAGGGGAGCATCTGATTACCCTAACTCCTGTTATGTGTCTACCCCTTGGCTACAAGGAGTAAAGATCTTCTGATTAACAGTCCCTTGAGACATTGTCTAATGGAACAGAGGTAGTTTCTTTAAAAAAAAAAAAAGGAAAGAAAGAAAAAAAAGAAAAAGAAAAGAAAGAAAAGAAAAAAACAAATAAAATGAATATATTATTAAAGATTTGGGGTTGGATAATGTTGAACAAAAGTTAAAAATTAACAAATGTCCACAACAACAGAAGTTAAAAATTAACAAATGTCCACAATAACTGTGAGAATTTTACAGACATTTATTTTGTCCATAACAGTGGGTGAGAAACTGTTTTAAGTACTGAAATTTACTAGGGAGTCAGCAGTTCTACTACTCCTCATAGAGCTTAGAATTAGGAAGGCAAACAATAAATTGTAATAAGTTCCTTGATAGAATACAAGTAGATTACAAAGGTAAAGTAGAATAGTGGCTTCTGAATTGGTGCAATTTAAAAGGAAATTTCTCTGACATGGTAATATTTAACTGCGAACCCAAAGGGTAAACAAATCAGCATTGCCAAAACCTGTGGAAATATTCCAGGCAAAAGAAAAGGCACAGGTAACAACTCTGACCAGGATAACTCTCAGTGTTTTAGGAAGTCAAAGAAGGCTGCTGGGCTTAAAATGTCATGAGAACAAGGGACAGTGGAGCAATGCATGTTTGGAAAGGTATATAGGGCTCAGATCAAACATAGCTTCTAGATCACAGTGAGGAGGCTGGAGTTTATTTGGAGTCAATGGAAAATTTAATGATTTTTCTTCACCATAGTGGCATGGCCCAGTTAATGTTTTAAGGATATCTATGGATGACATATAGTACAGATATAAAAGACCAGAGATAAAATTAAGAAGATATGTAAAGATGCTATTTGATCTCTAATAGGGGGGATGTGGTTTCATTTTTGGAGGCCCAGGCAGGACCAGTTTTGGAACTGGTTTGAGAGTTCGATTTGAGAGTGCTAAATTTAAGATAGCTGTAAGATGTCCAAATGTAAATACGTAAATATCCAGTATTTACATATATTTTAAAGGCATAGAAATGTATTAATTACTGAAGGGAAAGAGAAAAGAAGAAGCTCAGAAGGAATTCCAATATTCAGATGTGACATATAGAAGAAAGTGTCAACATGAAAGAATTATCTGCCAGAGAATTCAGAGGAAAATCAAGAATGCATTATATCATAAAAGTAAAGAAAAGATAATGACCCTAAAAAGAAGTAGGAGAAACTCTTCTTCCTAACATTTAGCTGAATTTTTGCTCTCTGTTCTGATTCATGGCTTTTGCCACATTGTGGAACATCAGTAACAAAAAGTGACTTTTAGCTCCTTCTTGGCCTTTAAATGGCATGAAAACTTCAAATAGTCTATATATGTAGTACTAGACTTTGCAGTTTATTTTTGTAAAACTTCAACAATATTTTGTGGTTAATTCCTGTGCTGTAGTAACCTAGTTCAAAAGGTTGAATGACACACAGTTTTCTAGAACAGTTTTCAGTAATCAGCAACTAAAATTAAATGTCTGGGATTTGTTAAAATGTCTAGTATTTCTGAGCTAAGCTAAATGTCTGTACTAATAGTAAGGACAAAGAGATGAGAAATGGATTTTAAGTTCAATTGAACTGGTATCAGAACAGTGTAACTAAAATGAGAACATTACACATTATCCCAATTTATCCCAATACTTCTATAAGCATCTTTTGCTTCATCATCCAAGCAGATTTGTTTTTGTTTTCATTCTAAATTAATAATCCATCTATCAATTTCCCAAGTCTATATTTCATTTCTTTTTCCTTATCCATATGAAGGTATGAAAATTCTGTTAGAGTTTACCAGGAAAGGTAACAAAAGTAGATTTGGGTTGCAAATTTGCTTTTTTTTCTGTTATTCACATTTAAAATAATATAGTTATATTTGGGCAAATAAGGCCCATTCATAATATGTTTTGTGACAATGTGTCTTTTTTTCATGTTTGATGATACATAATAGTTATACATATTTATGTGGTACATGTGATAATCTGATATATATATACAATGTGTAATGGTCAATTCAGAGTATTTAGCAAATTCACTGCAAACGTTTATCTTTTGTATTGGGAACATTTCAAATTTCTGGCTCCAGCTATTTTGATCTGTGCAGTAAACCACCATGGCACACGTTTACTTATATAGCAAAACTGTACAACCTACACGGATACCCCTGAACTTAAAAGTTAAAGAAAAATAAATAAATAGAACACAATAAATTATTGTTAACTATAGTCACCCTATTGTGCTATTGAACACTAGAATTTATTCCTTTGAACTATCATTACACCCATTAGCCAAACCCTATCTTATTGATTGATTGATTGATTGATTGATTGATTGTTTTATGATACTTTAAGTTCTGAGATACATGTGCAGAACGTGCAGGTTTGTTGCATAGGTATACACGTGCCCTGGTGGTTTGCTGCACCCATGAACCCCTCACCTACATTAGGTATTTCTCCTAATGCTATCCCTCTCCTTGCCGCCCACCCACTGACAGGCCCCAGTGTGTGATGTTCCCCTCCCTGTGTCCGTGTGTTCTCATTGTTCAACTCTCACTTACAAATGAGAACATGCAGTGTTTGGTTTCTTGTTCTTGTGATACTTTGCTGAGAATGATGGTTTCCAGGTTCATCTATGTCCCTGCAAAGGACATGAACTCACTCTTTTCTTATGGCTGCATAGTATTCCATGGTGTATATGTGCCACATTTTCTATATCCAGTCTATCACTGATGCCATTTGGGTTGATTCCAAGTCTTTACTATTGTGAACAGTGCCACAATAAACATACGTCTGCGTGTGTCTTCATAGGAGAATGATTTATAATCCTTTGGATATATACCCAGTAATGGGATTGTTAGGTCAAATGGTGTTTCTGGTTCTAGATCCTTGAGGAATCGCCACACTGCCATACTCAATGGTTGAACTAATTTACACTCCCACCAACGGTGTAAAAACTTTCCAATTTCTCCTCAACCTCTCCAGTATCTGTTGTTTCCTGATTTTTTAATGATTGCCATTCTAACTGGCATGAGATGGAATATCATTGTGATTTTGATTTGCATTTCTCTAATGCCCAGCAATGATGATTTTTTTTTTTTCGTATGTTTGTTGGCTGCATAAATGTCTTCTTTTGAGAAGTGTCTGTGCGTATCCTTTGCCCACTTTTTGATGTGAACAAACCCCTATCTTCTATACTTCCCAGTCTCTGATAAACATCATTCTATTCTCTGCCTATATGAGGTCAACTATTTTGGTTCCCACATAAGATTAAGAATATGCAAAGTTTGTCTCTCTTTACCTCACTTATTTCATTTAGCATAAGGACTGCCAGTTTCATCTATGTTGCTGCAAATAACAGAATTCCGTGTTTTTCTGTGACTGAGTAATATTACATTGTGTATATATACCACATTTTCTTAACTGAGGTACACTTTGGTTGATTCTATATTTTGATCATTGTGAACAGTGCTACCATAAACATAAGATACAGTTATCAGTTTGTTATACGGATTTCCTTTCTTTTGTATCACTACCCAATAGTGGAATTTCTGTGTCATATTGTAGTTCTATTTTTAGTTTTTGAGAAACCGCCACACTGTTTTCCAAATGACTTGTACAAGTTTACATTCCCACCAATAATATATAAGAGTTTCCCTTTCTCCCCATCATTGCTAGCATTTGTTATTTTTTGTGCTTTTGATAGAACCATTCTAACTGATGTGTTATACTGTGTTTGTTTTGATTTTCATTTCCCTGATGAGTATTGATATTAATTTTTTTATGTTCCTATTGTCAATTTGTATATTTTCATTTGAGAAATTCTATTCAGATCTTTTTTCCACTTTTTAATGCAGTATCTTTTTTTCTCTTGAGTTGTCTGAGTTCTTACATATTCTGACTATTACTGCCTTTATACTGATGTTTGTTATGTTTCCATATATGCAAATAAATAGTTTACAAATATGTCCTATGATTTTGCAGGTTATCTCTTCGCTTTGTTAATTGTTTTCTGTGCTACGCTGAAGATTTGTAGTTTAATAGAGTTCTCTTTGTCTATTTTGTTGTTGTTGTTATTGCCTGTGCTTATAGGGTCTTAACCTTAAAACGTTTCCCAACATCAGTGTCCTAAAGCATTGCCCCCGTGTTTTCTTCTAGTATTTTTATAGTTTTGAGACTTAACATTAAAGTCTTTAATCCATTTTCAGTTATGTTTTATATTATGAGAGATAGAGATTCATTTTAATACTTCTGTATATGGATATCCAGTTTTCCCAGCACGATTTACTAAAGAGGGTATTCTATCCCTAATATATATTTTAAGCAACTTTGTCAAAAATCAATTGACCATGAATACGTGGATTTATTTATGGTTATCTAGTCTGTCCCACTGAGCTATGTGTCTGTTTTTATGCCGGTATTATACTGATTTGGTTATTACAACCTTGCAGTATATTTTGAAGTCAGGTGGTGTGATGCCTAAGTTTTGTTCTTTTTGCTCAGGATTGGTTTGGCTTTTCAGTTGTTTCGTGGTGCAAATAAATTTTAGGGTTTTTTTTTTTGTATTTCGGTGAATCATGTCTTTGGCATTCTGATAGGGATTGCATTGCATCTATAGTTTGCTCTAGTAGTATGAACATTTTAGGAATATTAATTCTTCCAATACATGAGCATGAGATGTCTTTCTATTTGTCTGTGTCCTTTTCAATTTCTTTTGTTAGCATTTTCTAGTTTTTATTGCAAAAGTCTTTCATATTCATGGTTAAATTTATTCCTATTTAATGTATGCAGCCACGGTAAATAGGACTGTTTTGTTGATTTCTTTTTCAGCTACTTTGCTATTTGTTTTACAGAAATATTACTGACTTTTATATGTTAATTTTGTATCCTGTAACTTTATTCAGCTTATGAGTTTTAAGCTTTCTGGTGAAGTCCTCAGTTTTTTCTATATATAAGATTATGTCACCTGCAAAAAGAGGCAATTTGACTTCCTCTTTTCCAACTTGGATGCCTTTTACAGTGTATCTACTCTAACTTAATAATCATATGTACTTTAAAACTACATAATAATGACTACACAATTCTGTTTAAATTTTTTAAAAATATGATTATATTTACAATTCTTTTAGAAATAAGAA
Source organism: Rhinopithecus roxellana (assembly GCF_007565055.1). Taxonomy (NCBI): domain Eukaryota; kingdom Metazoa; phylum Chordata; class Mammalia; order Primates; family Cercopithecidae; genus Rhinopithecus; species Rhinopithecus roxellana. The sequence continues at coordinate 65,242,276 of NC_044561.1, read as the reverse complement.
CATAAGTAAGTTTCTATGGCTTCTACAGCTAAGAAGTACAATGTAGCCAACAAAATGTGCAATGCCATGTTTTCAGCATTTTGTAATTCATGCTCATGTTCCCCAGTTTCAAATACACTGCACAATCATTCTTTTTCTTTTTGGCATTTAATTTTAAATGTGGTGAATCTCACAGCTTGTCTTATCACAATGCCAAATTAACAGTTCTAAAAGGAGTAAGTTTGTAGATGAAACCATGAATAGGCATTTTTTAAAAGCGAATAATGTTGCTTGCTCCACAAAACCTCTCATCAAAATACTTGTTTCAAACCAATTTATTTTGTATAGTAAAATAATGTTGCTTGCCTATATTCTGTTTTGTTTCTATTTCTCTTAGGAATGAATGACCTTTACTGTGTTCTTTTGGAGAGCAAATATTCCATCCCTACATCTTAAAAATGAAAATTTTAATCAATTTTTATAGAGTAGAATTTATTAACAATTATACAACAGCACAATCTCAGAAAAGATTAAAGGGAATGGCTTTGATTCTGTGATGTTCTGATTATTTTCTTAAGATTTTAATCTACTGGCTGGGTGCAGTGGTTTACAACTGTATTCTCAACACTTTGGGAGGCCCAAGGCGAGCAGATTGCCTGAGCCCAGGAGTTCCAGAGCAGACTGGACAACATGACAAAACTGCATCTCTACAAAAAATTACCTGGGTGTGGTGGTGTACACCTGTAGTTTCAGCTACCCCAGGAGGCTGAGGTGGAGGATCATCTGCCCCTCGGAGGTCAAGGTTGCAATGAGTTGTAATTGCACCACTGCACTTCAGCCTGGTGACAGAGCAAGACCCTGTTTTGAAAAAAACAAGAAGATTTTAATCTTCTCATGTCTTGTTAGTTTAAATCTTAAATCTTCACTGTGAAGCAGCCAGAAAAAAAAAACACAAAAAAATGAAACCTCAACACAGCCACTAATTAGTTGGGTGACTAAAGTCTAGTCACTTTAAATTTCAGGTTTCAATATTGTGTTGGAGAAATTCAAAAGTTGGAGCATAATGAATTTTGAATCTCAACCATGCTTTTTAACATTTCTCAGATTGCCTTTTGAATCATTAATAAGTTCTAATGAAATATTTTTCAGTCATGGTTTATAACTAACACATATTACACATATATGTAGTTATATATGTATTTATATATAATGTACACAAATATATGTCTACATACACATAAATAATTTATGAACTTATAAAAACTCATGATATCCAAGTTCTAAACAAAATTACTAACAATTCTACTAGTTAAGATTCAAGATAACTGAGCAATTAATTTTTTCCTCTGATGCAATATTCCAAGGGAATCATCAGCGCACTATATCCAGAAGTTGCTTGAATCGATTTGCCTTTTTGTCTTCATTGGTTCTATTACCAATGTTAAATTTATATCCATTGCTATTGTTTTGCATTCAGTTATAGTCCTTCTTTTTTTCTTTTTAATTTTTGTCATTATTTTGGGTAAGGTATATGTTTGGATCATATCATATATTTATCTTTTTTTTTTTTTTTTTTTGCTATATTGAAGTGTAAATTCATTATTTGCTAGTACTGGGGGTTGGCTTTCTTCCATTTTTATCATGTTTTACATCCCTTCATTTTCACCTTTTGCTTCCTTCTTTCCTTTCCATACCATGTGTAAAAGGATACCTTCTGTTTCTAAGCAGATTGCTTTTTGCCTACAGGCTGTACCCTCTAAATATTGCTGCTTATTCTTCACATTTTTAAGACCATTTCTTTTAAAAATACAATGCAATGATTCACTGAATTACAAATGTGCTCTTAGTATTTTCCACTCATGATGGGATGCTCTATATCTGAGGAGATTTTATGTTCTGTGTCCTTATCATTAGACTCAAATATATATAGAGAGAGAGTAATTTAACACATTTTGTTCCAATCATGCTTCTGAAAATTAGAAATGCAGAACTGAATAAAACAGATCAAAATGTTCAAAATGTTTTCCCTTTGGGAGATTGTATTCCAATATGTATACATACAGGTATAAACGCATTAAAAAGTCTGCAACTAATCATCCTAATTATAGCATTCTCCCCTGTATAAAAAAAAATGGTGAAGGTGTTTATTTAGTTTGGTTTATTATATTTGAGTGCTTCTAAAAGCATTACCTTTTCTGTCCTATATTATTTTAAAGGAAAGAAAATAGATAAAGTATGTCGATATTTTAGGACAATAAAAATAGCATTTTTATTATAGCACACTATTATTCTAAGTCATAGCACTCATGCAGATATAACAGAGATTTTATTTTCACATATTGAATATGTTTCCAGAAAATTTGAAATCACTCTACTATGCTGTTATTTTAAACGATTTAATACCATACTATTTAAAATAGATTAATGACCATAAAATTAAAAATCTCAAGTATTTTAAAGTAAAAATATGTATTTTTTTCTTAGTGTTAATTACCTTTCAAAATTCTTTTAGTAATATTGTTAAACTCATCTTACAGACATGAGACGTAGAAAGTAGACATTTAAGAAATTTTCTGAGTTACATAACAAGAGAATATACTACATATATCTGATGAGATACAAACATAATTAATATAATTGCATAATGAAATATGAATTAATATTGGTATTTATTTAAACTCACTAAGTAGTAAAACTTCCCGGGATAAGTGGTTTTGCTTTGCTCCACTGTGAGAGGTAATGAAGTCCAGAAACGATCCTTGAACCTGTACTCAATCATCTGTTCGCATAAAGAATAGCCTGCTACTGATATTCACTATATATACTTCACAAATTTACTAGAATAATTTCCCCAAATACTCGGCCTATGTCATCATTCTTGGATACCTTGCTCTTTTCATGACCTGCACGACCTGCTCCCATTCCAAATTCCCTTCTTACTCTTTCCTGTGAAAACCTTCCATGATAATCAAACAGTGATATTTACGCTCCCGTAGACACTATCTTAACCTTAGAGCATCAACATTCTCCCTTATCACCCCCACTCCCACTATTCCTTTCTCAATTTCGAAGCTTTTCTCAAAGTCTTACTCAAGCCCTGCTTCCCCAATGACATATTGTAACCTAATATGTTGTTTTGCTTTTTTTTTTAAAGGACAATGTCTCAGATGTTTTGTTGTTATTTTTACTGCAGATGCTTGGCACTTTGCAATTTCATGAAAATAGTAGATAAAAAATGTACAGTTGAACTCAGCTATGAGTATTTGCAACTCTAATAATCAAGTTATCCCTAAAGTTTCTAGTGAGTAGAACCCGAGAATTTGCAAAGGAAGAATCAGACAACAAATCTTTCAGGATATGTGTGACTGACCTTTTATGACCCTAAATAAATGCATTTTAGCTTAACCACTGTTCAGTAAGAGGACTCAGTCTGGCCAAAATATTATTTTACATTAAGGAGATTATGCTCATCATTTCATAAAAGAAAATCGGTAAAAGTCAGCACGTACAATGCTATTTGTTAGAATACATAAAACTATCAACCAAATGGTGTTTATGATTCAATATTTGTTAAGCTGATATTTTCATGTACTGTTTTTAGCAATACATTTTGTTAATATAAAATATTTATTTCTAATCTATTATAAGGAAAACATAAAATACAAGCTGCAATCGATTAAAAATTAGCCATTTAGGTAATGAATTTCTTTCTCAATGTTGGGTTGGAGTCTATCCTTCATAAAGATTCTTCATTGAATTTTTTCCTTTTATCTTCTTGGATAAATAACAGATAATTATGAAATACATTTTATATCATCAAAAAATTCAGTGATTATTTAAACGGCTTTCAAATGTTATTCGAGATGTCGTTTTGGGACACCATCCTATCAAGTTGCCTGATGTTCCTAAGTTAACAGTGTGAAATCTGTTTCTGAAGAAACTCTGATTCCCTACCGAATGATATATCTCTGTGTTTATTTTGGAAAGCTTACATAAGGTCTTATGTCTTATTTTAAAATTGTTTATTTCAAGTATTCATTTAATTTATTCTGGAAGGACTTTCTTTTCTTATGTGATAATTATAAATTCTTAATATACTGATTGAATTCAAATTTTACGGTTCAAAATTTTAAAATAGTTTATTAAATATTTCAGAGGTAGTTTGAATAATAATTCATTAAATACAGATGCATATTTCACACATAATGATTCTGTGAGTCAATTTTCATTAAGAAAATCAGAATTAATTTATGATGTCTGTATTCAAGTAAGTCCTCTTCTTCTAAGTCTCAGGATGCACCTCCCTGGAGAGACACTCATTCAGTTATTTTTACAAAGAAATAATAGGATTGCTATTTTTGTAACTCTTAAAACTGAAAAAAAAAAAGTGATTGTAATTCATTATCCTATATCAGAAACAAAATAAATAAATTATGGTTGAAGTGTTTAAAATAGTCCATGGACAATAGAGAAAGTGTTGGAGACAGTTTAGAACTCACAGTTGTCTCACTCTAAAACCAATGTTTCTTTCACCCACATCAATTGCAGAGGCAGTATCACTATAAATTTCATTGTTTTAAGAGTACTGTTAATTGGAGTAATGAGAAACATAAATTTACATGAATCTGAGAGTGAAAGAAAGTACCAGTATTTAATTTGCTTAATGTATTAAGTTTTTCATATTTGTTTCTATTCACTTGCAGTGTTGTGGGGTTTTTAATGTCGTTAATAACTATTCAGTAATTAAACATTATTAAAAACACTTGCTTTGCATACACTTCCATTTCTTCTTCTAGGATCTAAGAAATATACTAACTAGATTGGAACACATCACACAAAGTAGCAATCTGTTTTAAGTAAAACTTTTCTTTCTTTTTCTTATCCTATCAATGCTTCTATCTGTAATAGCTATAGAAAATGTTAGAAATGAGTTTTATCTAATGCTCATGATGATTTGGACCTGAAGGATGGGATTTATAGTTACTTTAACATTTTTCTCATATATTGAATTATTCTTAATCACAGTGTGATCTAACAAAAATACATTTAATTTTTTAATGTTCAACATACTTAAATATTTGAGTATTTAACTCATATTTATGAGATAACAATTTCAGCTTATAAGACTATATTACTCCATTTATCACAGCATCTTAAATTGAGTATATTAGTTTTATATTCAGATAATGCTATGGACTGAATGACTAAGAGGTAAATTAGTACCGAGAGTGGGATGGTGGTGTAACAAATATCTCAAAATATAAATGTAGCTTTGGAACTAGGTTATGGACAGAAACTGGAAGCGTTCTGAGTAAATGCTAAAAGAAGCTAATACTGCCATGAAGGACGCTTCTAAAGGCAATTCTGGTTAGAGCTCGGAAAGGGAAGAGTGGAGTTGTCGAGAAAGTGTTAATCTTCTTAGAAAACACATAAGTAATCATGAACAGAATGTTAGTAGAAATGTGGGTTATAAGGGTCATCCTAATGATGTCTGAAATGGGAATAAGCAAGATGTTATTAGAAAGCAGATAAATAATCTGTGCTATAAAGTGGCAAAGAACTTGGCTTAACTGTATTTGTGTAGTAATGTTTTGTAGAAGATAGAACGTATAAATTACGATATTGAATATTTAACTCAAAGCATCATTTCTAACCAAAATGTTTAAGGAATGGTTTCATTTCACCTGACTGTTTACAATAAAATGAAAAAAGAGGTAAATGACTTGGAAAAGAAATTAAGCCAAAAAAAACCAAAAAACCAAAACCAAAACCCAGGACTTAAATATTTAAAACATTTAAAGCATATACACATATATATGTGTATATATGTGTATACATGTGTATATATACACACACACATGATGTGAATGAGTGTTTGTTTGGAGGAGGACAATAATGGTGTGGCAAACTAACCATTCGTTAAGGAGATTAGGTGGGGGTGAACCAGAAACTCCCAGTTATCTCAATAGAAGCCCAGAATAGAGATAGCATGATTCAGCAAAACACTAGGACTAAAGGAAACACGGAAAATGAGATGTAATGAAACAAGACTGTAAATGTGTGCTCTTCTTCAAGAAATGTGTGCTGTTCTTCAAGAAAAGGGATGAAGAATCACTGAAAGCGATTCAGAGATCATTAGGGACACTGTCTAACTTTTAACAGGGCAGAAGGCTTCCTAAAGAAATTGCGGAGGCAAAGCCACCCTGCAAATCCCTGGAGCATGACCTCCTACCCAGAAGAGCCTCGGCATGGGTGGGGCCGCTACAGATTGCCACAGCATGGGGCACTGAGCTGTGGGGATAACAGTACTAGCCCACTGGGTATGAAAGTAAAATATCAGGCCAAAGGAGATTGTTCTCCAGCCTTAAGAAATCATAGAGTTTTCCTTGCTACATTTGAGAATTGCTTGGGACACATCATCCCTTCCTTTTTTTCCTATTTCTCCCTTTCCAAATGGAAATGTCTTCTCTATGCCTGTCCTACAATTATATTTTTGAAGCACATAGCTCGTTTGGTTTCACAGGCCAGCTGCGAGAATTTTGTCTTAGAATGAATCTCGTTTCAAGTATTATCTCTATCTAATTTAGATGACGTTCCGATAAGACTTTGGACTTTACCCTTTATAGTTGATGTTGGAATGAATTAAGACTTTGGAGTTCAATAGGATAAAATAAATGTATTTGGCATACAAGGATACAAATTTTGGGCAGCCAGGGCTCTAGTGTTATGGAGAATATCCGTGTCCCTCAAAATTCATATGTTTAAGTCCTGATTCCTGATGTGATGATATTAGGAGGTGGGGACTTTGGGAGGTATTTAAGTTGTGAAGGTGGAGCTCTCGTGAATTAGATTCATGTCTTCATAAGAAGAGACCTGAGAGCTTGCTCTAACTCTTTGCTTTCTGCCATATGAGAATACTATGAAAAGAGGGCTATCTGAAAATCAGGAAGAGTGTCCTCATTAGACAACAGACTTGCTGTCACTTTGACCTTTGACTTCCCAGCCTTCAGAACTATGAGAAATGAATTTATCTAGGTGAAGCCACCCATTCTATGGATTTTTTTATAACAGCATAAATTAAGACATATGTCTAACCATATTTATTGTTTTTCGCATTTTCCTGAAGAGATAAATTTCCATGTCATTTTTTCAATTTTATTATTCTTTACATTTAAAAACCGCTACTATGTACTCAATAATTGTATTGAACATATTTATACAAATACATATTATATATTTTACAATTAACATTTATATTAGACAATAATACTCCATATTTGGTGATCTGGTGAGCAATCGCTATTACAATCATTATAAGACCATTAATAAATAAATTAATGATATATTTGCCCAAGCTGAACAACAAGCATCAAAATATAAGTATACATAGTTTTAACTAAGATTTACTGAATTTCTTCTTCATCACTGGCATTAACTAGGCCCTAAGCTGAGTCCACACTTCCTAGAATGTGAGAATTTTAAAAAGGAAAATAAAAGTATTGCAGAATGGGGGGTAGGGAGTTTGGAATAAGTAGTTAGTTTCTCAACAATACTATTGTAATTTTTGTAGATTCCTACATGTTATAGATTCATTTTTGAGATAGCAGAATTAAATAATGTAAAGCATGCATTCATGGTTTTGTAAATCGTTAATAAAATATTGAAAGTAGGCCGGGCATGGTGGTTCACACCTGTAATCCCAGCACTTTGGGAGGCCGAGGTGGGCGGATCACGAGGTCAGGAGTTCGAGACCATCCTGGCTAACACGGTGAAACCCCGTCTCTACTAAAGATACAAAAAACTTAGCCGAGCGTGGAGAAATGCGGGAACCCGGGAGGCGGAGCTTGGAGTGAGCCGAGATCGCGCCACTGCACTCCAGCCTGGGCGACAGAGCGAGACTCTGTCTCAAAAAATATATATATATTGAAAGTAGTAGTTGCAGCACAGGTTCTCAAATTTTCTTGTTTCAGGGTATGGTTTATGGGACCCATGAACATTTCGATTTCGGAAGTGCATGCCTATTATTGACCCCAATCTGCTGCATGTTTCATGCAGACTTGATCAACTGTATTTAGCATGCAGATATGATCTACTATATCTAGAAGAGAACGTTACCAGAAGTCTCAGGGCACTACAGTATCAAGCATAATATATATGTCACAGCAATCGGGAAGAATAAGAAGATTCATTGTCATCAATGTTTGCAGATTTCCGTATATCATTACAATGTTTCGGTGTTCATTACTTTGTAATAGTAACTATAGAAGAAGAATAGAAAAGAAAAGCATATCTCTTTATAACTTAAATAGGAAAATAAATGTTGTAATTAGGTATGATCACTGATGATCCTCTTTGTTTAAAAAAAAGAGATGTAAGTATTCCTGATGGAGAAAAGAAAAAAACAAATTTATGTCCACAGTGCTTGTCCTTTATTCTCTGATTAGTCAAATTGGTTCTATTAAAAACTAGATTTTTGTCTGAAATCTGTGTCTTGGCATCAGATTGGTACATGACTAATAAATTGATATTAAAAGGAAATTTATTGTTTTTATTGCCATAATAACTGAACTCAAGAATCACTTTGCATATTAGAATACATATTTTTTCCTTGGTAAATTTATTCATATGTTGGTTTAGAATGAGGCCCTAGGCAAGGAAAATAACTGCATATTTATATTTGGAGGTAGGAGGAAAAGACAGGGAGGCGTCCTAAAAGAGTCAGTGGCCAAAAATAAGAATAAAAATGAGTTCCCTCCATCTTCAATCAACTTCAAAAACAAACAGTTTCAGCTATTAATTCATATGCAACTAAGAATATAAGAAAATGTATGCGACGTACTCAAAGATAAGAAGTGTACTAAATATATTTAATAAATACATTTTTACTCTCTATGTAATCAAGAGCCATCGTTTATTAAATACATATTTTATAGAAAGAATATATACACATTTAAAAATAGAAATATATTTATTTTACATATATGTAAAAAGAATGTTTGATTTCTCTCTATATTTATACTTCTCTCATATATATGTGTGTGTATATATATTCCTTTGTAAACCTCTAATTTCTAAGATAGGTTTCTAGGGGTTAAGGGCAACAGCTTGGTAAGTGTCAGTAAGTCAGAGGATGAGTTAGTTCATGAATTATTCCACTGATTTGACATTATGACCCATTGCGTTTGTTTGGACCTCTTGATAAAAGCATTCTGAAATACTCAGCACTACACACTAATGCATTTTACATTAAACCTAATCAGCTGGATATCCAGAATCTTGGTTTTTAAGTGCCAAGAAGAAAATTTTCAGTACTGTTTTTAAAAGTTACATTTCATTTTGTTACATTGAAATATTTTTATGTCAAAATCCTCAAATATTCTACGCTATAATTAATAGCCACTGAAAACATATATTAAATTGGAAAATTGTAGATTCAATGAAGTTTTAAATCTTTAAAAATCCTGGCCACGCGCGCTGGCTCACGCCTGTAACCCCGGCACTTTGGGAGGCTGAGGTGGCCAGATCATGAGGTCAGGAGTTCGAGACCAGCCTGACCAACATAGTAAAACCCTGTCTCTACTAAAAATACAAAAATTATCTGGGCGTGATGGCACACGCCTGTAGTCCCAGCTACTGGGGAGGCTGAGGCAGGAAAATCGCTTGAACCCTGAAGATGGAGGTTGCAGTAGAGGAGATAGCACCACAGCACTCCAACTTGGGTGGCAGAGCGAGACTCTATCTCGGAAAAAAAAAAAATCCTGTTGACCAGTTTCTCATTGCTAAAGCCATGTTTATCCTTACTTCCTTGCCTAAATATAAAATAACATATATATATATATATATATATTTGTTTTCCAGACAGAGTCTCACTGTCTCCCAGGCTGGAGCGCAGTGGCGCGATCTCCGCTCACTGCAATCTCCGCCTCCGGGTTCAAGCGATTCTCTTGCCTCAGCCTCCCGAGTAGCTGGGGTTACAGGCACCTGCCACCACGCCAGACTAATTTTTGTATTTTTAGTAGAGACAGGGTTTTACCATGTTGGCCAGGCTTGTTTTTAACGCCTGACCTCAGGTGATGTGCCTTCCTCGGCCTCCTAAAGTGCTGGGATTACAGGCGTGAGTCACTGTGCCTGGCCTAAAATAACTAATTTCTTTAAGTAGTCAGTAAGAACATAAGTTGGTAAAAACTGCAAATGTCACTCTCAAATTTCCAAATAAATTTTAAGTAAATTGAAATTTAGGTATCAACAAGCTTAAATCAATGACACTTAGGATGAATTAAAAAATTCGGTGGAGGAACTTTTCTTCTCTGACTTATAGAATCTCTATTCTTTAACTGTATTACTGCAGGATATTTTAATATTCAATTATCTTTTATTTATGTAATAGCGTTTTCACTTCCCTTTCTCATGTATACTTTAATAATTATGTCAAAAATTCATGGTGCTTGGAAAGACGTTTTCATTTAAATGGGGTGACTATGTTGATTCGTGCTGTTATAATAAAATATATAAATGGGGAAAGAAACATGGGACTGATGGAGGGAACTCCAGAACAGAGAGTGCTGGCCCAACTACAGAGTGTGTTTTTTAGCCTGCTCTCTCCACTCCTTTAGTTTATTGGTTGAAATCAATTCAAAAATTGTGAGTGTGTATCATTCACTGATCTTTACCCAGCTTGGGGTATAACTACAATGATCCTCTAATTAGTACTATAATTACAAGAGAATTGAAGGGTCAAGTAGGTTAGAGTCTTTCCCTCTCCACTTATAGTAATGTAAATATTGAAAATTACAGGCCGGGCGCGGTGGCTCACGTCTGTAATCCCAGCACTTTGGGAGGCCGAGACGGGCGGATCACGAGGTCAGGAGATCGAGACCATCCTGGCTAACACGGTGAAACCCCGTCTCTACTAAAAAATACAAAAACTAGCCGGGCGAGGTGGCGGGCGCCTATAGTCCCAGCTACTCGGGAGGCTGAGGCAGGAGAATGGCGTAAACCCGGGAGGCGGAGCTTGCAGTGAGCTGAGATCTGGCCACTGCACTCCAGTCCGGGCGACAGAGCGAGACTCCGCCTAAAAAAAAAAAAAAAAAAAAAAAAAAAAGGAAATTACAGTTTATCGGCTGGGCGTGGTGTCTCACTCCTGTAATCCCAGCACTTTGGGAGGCCGAGACGGGCGGATCACGAGGTCGGGAGATCGAGACCATCCTGGCTAACACAGTGAAATCCCGTCTCTACTAAAAAAATACAAAAAAAAAAAAAAAAAAAAAAAAAAAAAAAAAAAAGAAAGTAAAAAAGAAAATTACAGTTTATCAATTCAATTCTGCATATATTGTCTTTAGTACTCACCACAATCTTTCAAATTTGTTATTATTCCCATTCAACAAGTTAACAAAATAAATAACGAAAGAGGTTAGGTGATTTTTTCCATTTCTCCCAATGGGTACTTTTCGAGGCTGGATCTGCATGTTGATTCGGTGCGCTCCTGCCACCAGTTGCCGAGAGTGCTCGCATTTCCCGACCAGACCAAAAGGCCTTCTTCCTAACAGTGATGTATCTGCTTGATATACATCTTTCCTGTTTAACAATGAAGTCTTTTAGTTAAAGACATATTTTTGTGTAAGTTCCAGCTGCTGTAAGAAAGTACCATAGAGTGTGTGGCTTATAAAAACCAGAAATACATTTTTCACATTTCTGGATCCTCAAAATCAAAGATCCGGGGATGACCAGGTTTTGGTGAAGTCTCTCTTCCAGGCTGCAGACTACTGACTTCTCACTGTATCTTCACGTGGCAAAGAATAAAGAGGGGAAATAAGCTCTGTCATGACTCTTATAAAGGCACAAATCTTACTCGTGAGGGCTCTACCTTCATGACCTTATGTAATCCTAACTCACCTCCCAAAGGCCTCGTCTCTAAACGCCATTGCATTGGTGATTAGACATCAACCTATGAGTTATGGGAGGACATAAATATTTATTTCATAACAAAAATCTGTAATTTTACATGTGTATACACACACAGAGACATACATATATACATATGTATGTGTATAAAGATATACAATCGATTTTTAAGGTATGAGAAAAAGTCAAAAGAGAAGAAAACGTTTATGAAAAAAAGGGTTGCATTATCATACCCTTGAAAATTGTAATTAAAACTCAATGAAATGTTTCATCAAGTAGTATTCATCACGCAACACGATCATATCTCCAATGTCTATTAAGGAGACTTTTTATGAGATATGTTTTACAGCGTATGGGAAGAAAATAACTAAGTTAGTAGTTTTTATGTAAGAACTGACTAAATTAGAAGAGAAAAAAATCATAAAGGCAACTGAAATCAAACAGTAATTGCTTTTCAAACCCCTAAAGAAATTGCATAAAATTTTTCCTGCTTAAGGAGAACATAATTCATCTTTTGCAAATCACACTTTCAGAAGAAAATTGATAGTTAAAATGGTAGTTCAGGGTAATTTGTTTAGACTGTTGCTTTAAAAATATTGTGTTTTTTTCATTTCCAAAAAAATAAATTATTTCTCTAGTCTTGTACTCAGGATCTACACTTTTTCTGACAAAAATAATGGCAGTATTTTGCTTCGTGTGTTCACAAAACGAAAGTCTCAATTGTAATAGTATATCATAAAAATTAACATGATTTTTATTTCCAATATGATCGATTTTATATTTTTTTATATTTCTCACTTTAAAGTTTGTAAATAATTTCAGGTGTACAATAAATGACAGTACAAATAACATTTTGCCTTGAACTATTTAAGAATAAATTGCTGTCAAATCTCAATATTTCTTCATTTGACATTTATTCATGATTAGATTTATAGTGTATGTTTGATTTTTGCTTTTAATATTGTAAGGTGACTTTGAAGAAGCTTTTAAAGAAATAAGTACACAATTTCCCTCACTCTTATGATTGTATTATGCTCAAGAAAGATAAAATAATGTCTCTGTAATATGCAAAAGTCCTGTTACATAAGGTCTCATAACATGTTGATATTATTCTATAAAAATCACTTCTAGATTGAAGCAATGAATTAAATAACAGTTTAACTTAATCTAGGTGATCTAGTCCTCACACATTGTTTTATTAAATCAACTTTAATAAATTTCATCCACGTAAAGCACACATTTTGATGAGTTGTGACAGATGTATATACTCATAAAGTCACTGACATAGTTAAGATAACAGAATGTTATCATAATCCCCTAAAGATTCCTTGTTCCTCTTGCTAGTTGATTCCTCCCACTGACTTTAGACCTATGTAACTACTAATGATTTGCTTGCATTTTATTAACTTTAACTAAATTTAAGATCTGCTATTTATATTATTTTGTGTCTGATTAGGTTCACTTAGCAAAATAACCTAGATTTGTTCATGTTGTGTGTTTACCAGTATTTTGTCTCTTTGTATTGCTGAGTAGAATTGCATTGTACAAATATAACAAGTTGGATTTATCCATATACAGGTGGATGGGCATATGGTTTGGTTTCAGTTTGGAATTAATGAAAAGTAAAAATCCTATAAATATGTGAAAATAAGTTTTTGTGTGTAAATATGCTGTCTTTTGCGGGGGGTTACATGTCTAGGAATGGAAGGAAAACATTATATGCTAAGTGTATAAATTAAAAAAAATCAATAGTTGCTCAACATGTCATATTTTATGTACCAACCAGTAAGTTTTCATATTCCAAATATTTGTCAACACAGGTTTGTCAACACAGCTGCACCATATTTCTGCTTGGAGACATCTTCCAGAATATTGGCTTGGGAAGAACACCTAAATTGAGTCTAGCAGATTTCCAGTAGGAGAAAAAAATATCAGAATTTAGGGAGGCCGAGACTACAGGAAATAGCAAGGCAGAGCTGTGGAGAGAAACAGGCAAGAAAAGAGCTCTGGAAATGCATACCGGCTTCCTTCTGGGTAGAAACTAAAACCAGCACACTGGTAAATTTAAAGCCAACCATACTTTAATCATGTTAAATATATGTGCCATAAACATTACAGTTGATAAAATAGAAAACAAAAACAAAGCACCTTCCAACTATATGCTATCTACAAAACAGATTGGCTTGAACTACCATCTTATGTACTAGAAGTCATATCTATGCATCACTTCAAATCCTTGAAAAATAGTACCAATGCTTCTCCTTATTATGGTGCTGTGTTCTGACTCTTCTACTCAACTAATATCCAATAGGTTCATCAAAGTGTATTCATTATTGTTCTCTATCTCTTGAAATCTATTATTAATGGATACACAATTATGGATATCATCTTTTTCCCAAAAATATATTTTCTGTACATAAATCCCTCAAAGTAATTATGTTGTATAATTATAAGCATAAAAGGAATAATGTAAAGTACAAAAAAGTAAGAGGGAAACCAGTTTTACTAAACTGACTTTCTCTCATCACCTTGCTCTTCTCCTTTATTTTAGCACAGAGACTAGTTTAACTAAAGAGCAAGGGAGATGATGGCCAGCCAGTGTGTTCAAACTTTGTCAGAAATTGAAATACTCTCTGATGTAACAGCAGTTAAATTTTGGAATTTCTTTGTAAACTCAAAATGCCTATGTATGAGTCTCTCCTTTCCATATCAAAGAGACAGTTATATCTACATCTTGGAAAGGGCAGAAATTCAGATGTAATGTTCAAATGTCACATCATCTTTTTATCCATTGTAGATTATCAGGCGTAAAGGAGAACACAAACCAATACATTTCCAAATCATATGTGTACGAAATTTGAGAAATATTATATTATCTAGTAAACACAAAGGAAGATTTTCAATATAAATTATATCTCTCTTAATTCCAATCAGCTTTTTAAAGAATCATGTGTTTTAACGAAATAGCTATAAATTATTTTGCAGTTAATTATCTTTCTGTCCTTTTTGCTTCAGCATATTTGTTTGTTTCTTCATTTATTCACTTATAAATATCTTCTAATTTCAGTCAGGTGTTCGAATTTTCAACAAAAACTGAATATTTATAATACTACCTGTGAATAAGCTCCGGTGCTGAAGTAGCTAGATTTAAAGTGTTCCCAAGTTAATAGAAAAAATAAGTCGCCAAAGCATAGGACTAAACAGTAGTTTCTAATATGTTAAACTATTTTTCATGCTTGGTTGCTTACTGGAGGAGCTTGGCATTACCAGTCTCTGCCGGCAAAAAAAAAACAGGGTAAAAGATCTGTTTTTCATCTGAGTGTCTTAAGAAATTAAATTATCATGTAAGACACCACCCAGGAGAATGTCCTGTTATCTTTTGTCAGCATTCCCCTTTTCATGCCCTTTGGAAACATTTTGCTTTTCAACCATATCCTTCCTCCAACTGTTCTTTAGAAAATAAATTGAAAGTTCACCTGACAGTGATCATCTAATAAGAAAGACTTTTCAATGTCAGACTGAAATTGGAGACACACATTAAAATTTGTCATGATTTTAGATATATTTTTCCCCTGAAGCTAAAGTACTTTTTCTCAAGGCTTCTGCTTTTTTCTCCTGAAAAATTAAATTAAAAAAAAAAAACCTTCCTTTTTCACAGGGTGTGTGAGCAGATTAAATGAGGTACTCTGTACATTACTTTCTAATATATCACACGCTTCTTGATTTATAGTTTTGGAGAAAAATTTATAAACAGAATTGCTTTTTCTTCCTTTGCTTATACTATAGTGATTTATGTGCATGCTCTTTCCCTTTAAACATAAAATTTTTAAGTTAGGTACCACGTCTGTTTTGTTTGTATAATTACTCAAAGCTAATACAACGGTGAATTTCACCCACAAACTACTCAATAAATGTCTAATAGCAAATGCAATACGTTACATTTTTGTAAGTTTCATTGATCCCAAGTGGTTATAAATTTATTATTTATATTGTTTATTATATAAAACACTGGGAGGCAGGCATCTTTATTCCCATTTTACTGATAGATATCTAAGATTTTCAAAAGTTAAGTGATGTGCTACATAAGGTCATATGGTTGATTGTAGTATGTTCTACAGTTTAGAAAACAGTGTCAAATATCACTATACTTGACAGTCAATACCTCAGTCAGAGGGTTAATATAATTATAAACAGTGATAAGTTATGCTGATGACATGTACCCTTGATATGATGTTATGAAAATGACACTTTGCCTCTGTCATTTTTCTGCTGAAAACACATAACCCCAAGAACAGTCATGATAAAAACATCAGAAAATTTCCAGTTGAGGAACATTCTTTAAAATAACTGACCAGAAGTGTTCAGAACTGTCAAGGTCATAAAAAACAAGTCTCAGAAACTGTCAGGGCCAAAAGGAGGTTAAGAAATATGATGATCAAACGTAATGTCGCGTTCTGAATGATATTCTTAAACAGAAAAATGGCACCTCATAAAAACCAAGGAATCTTAATAAAGAACAGACTTCAGTTATCAACCCTATTTATTATAATTTATTAACCTTATTTATTATAGTTTATTAATTGTAACAATGTACCATAGTATTAAAATATGCTCTAAAAATTTGAAAAAGAATCTTTCCTCATTGCTGTCAAGTTTCGTGAGGAACCTAAAAAGTTTAGTTATACCTAGTTTAGTAAAAACCTTAAAGGTGGATTGACACATTTTAAGCAGGCAAAGAAGATACTTACTCCTTCTTACATTTTCATTAGCCACTATAGCTAAGCTTTAAATTATTTAACTGACTCATATGCCTGCTGACAATAGCTTCTTTTCAACAGTATATCAGTTAAATAAAGATAGATATTGCCTTGAAGGTTTTTTTTTTTTAATAATAATAGCCCTTTATATTGGTGTAATGCTTATAATGTCCAAAGTGCTTTTACATTCATTTCTTGATTAAATTATTAAAAAAGAATATTTCAAAAAGTCAGCAGTCTTCAAAACTATTTCCATTTATGTGGTAACCTTTCACATTATCTCCATTTACACCAATGTTCTTCCCAAAGTGGATGCTCTTTTGTGCTTCTCATATTCTTCCTCCAGGGTAAAGGCACCCTTTTCCCAGGTACTAGTGGTCTTTAGTGCTAATAGTTCACAGGAAAATGCAGTCTGCACAAGGAAGTTTGCTCTTTCATGTTATGCCCCCTCTTGAGGACAGTCTGCATCCCATTTACTAATCTATCTGGAATTAAAAATTTCATGCCATTTTTCTCTTTCTGGGAAATTCTGAAGTTTCATGCCAATTTCAATTATTTCTGTAGTTATCTTTGTAACTGCATCTTAATTCAACATTTCTGTTCTTTCAGTCCTGCTTCCTTCACTCCCAGAGAGTTGTTGTTATGGTGAGTCTCCAATGAACCTCCTGTATCTCTGCTGCATATCTATTATCTGGGCTTATCTTCCTAAAAAGCAGAGTGTCATAAAAGCAGAGTGTCAAGCAGCATGCCTGATTATCCAACTTATGCAGAAACAGAAGTGTCCTAAGGTAAGAACGAATGAACCTATGGGTAATGAGAAATAACATAGATGATTATCAAGAACATAACAAGAGGTCTGTGGAAGAAACATGTGGGTGCATCCATGTGAGCTGGAACAAATTGTGAAGATCTTTGTATTGCATCTTAAGTTTACCAGTAAGGATTCATCACAGAAGAGTCAGTCCCAAAAAGCCACACAGAAGCAATGACTTGGCAAGTTTTCATTATCCAGGTTCTGTCATTGACTATGTCACAGCAGGCACAAAGTACACATATGGAGTGGACATAGTATCAGAGATAGAGAATATCCATGGCTTAACAGCATAACCTCCCACCCACAAAAGCTAATCTAGTTAATGCTGCTGCAGAATACCAATATCTAAGGAACGGAGACCTTTGACATGGCATAATTTTTCATGGAGAATTTCCAGCTACTCCATACAAATTTGGTACATGCAACATTCTCAATCTGGAAGGAAAGTTGATTTGTCATTGTTTTAACACAAATCTTTCCTTCCTCTGTGCAAGGCACTGTAAGTACTAAGATCCAAAGATTTACTCAATGTTTGAAGTGTGATCTGGTAATCCATCAATACCATTTTTTAAAACAAAAGAGTTACTTTACAGCAAAGGAGATACGGCAGTACAGATATGAAAATGGGATCCATAAATACTGTTATGTGCTGCACTGCCAAAGATGAACAGGCAATAACAAAATCCAGCATTTTGTCAAGAGTAATTAACCCTGATAATCAAGGGGAGGTAGGGCTGCCATTATCCTATTGACCCACAGCTTTTTATTTTAAAAATGACCCTGTACTCATTATTCTTCTTTGTTATAAAGTAGTTCCATTTATACCTGTCTGTTTCTAGAGATTCTATTCTGTTCAATTTTTTAATTTACCATTGTGCTAATATCACATTTCCGGGCTTATTGTAGTATGTAATAAGCCATGTGTTCTAGTAGAATAGATTCTCCATCTTGTACTTTTAAAATTTTGTCCTGACTTTTCCTGACCATTTTTTATTTCTTGTAAATTTTAGAATTTGTTGGTAAATGTTCGCAATAAATACTGCTTGCATTTGGTGTGACCGTACAGAATCCATGATTGTGTTAGAAACAATTGCTGTCTTTGCAGTGTCTTCAACTCATAAACTCGATATGACTTTATTTATGAAATTTATATAATTTATAATTTTCTCTGTAGATATTCATCTCGTTAGGTTCAATTCTAATCCCTTCATACATTTATAAATGCTATCTTTCTTCTAAAATTTCACTTTCCAAATATTATTTCTTCCATACAGAAATAAACTTGATTTTTACAGCAACTTTAACTTGTATCTATAGCCAATATCAAAGTTGACATTTAATTATAAGAATTCTATAAGTGGCCGGGGGTGGTGGCTCACGCCTGTAATCCCAGCACTTTGGGAGGCCGAGGCAGGTGGATCACGAGGTCAGGAGATTGAGACCATCCTGGCTAACACGGTGAAACTCCGTCTCTATGAAAAATGCAAAAAATCAGCCTGGCGTGGTGACGGCGCCTGTAGTCCCAACTACTCGGGAGGCTGAGGCAGGAGAATGGCGGGAACTCGGGAGGCGGAGCTTGCAGTGAGCCGGGATTGTGCCACCGCACTCCAGCCTGGGCCGAGAGGGGGAGACTCCGTCTCAAAAAAAGACTTCTATAAGTTACACCTGCCTTTGGATTTTTAAACAATAATTTGTTTGAAAAATTACAGTCATATGTTTTATTCGAATTCTTATGAAATTTATTTTCTATTTAGGTTTTCTTTCTCTGCTTAACACTCTTAGCTTGGGGCAAGATGGTCGACTAGACACGGCCAATGGAACTGCCGCCAGCAAGGGACTGAGACAACTGGCGCACTCCTAACAAACTGTCAGATGGAAGGCACCGCCAGTGGCCCAGGGAAGACACAGAAGGAAGCTGGGCTGAAACCGGAGGAACATCGCACGGGGATCCCATGCGCCGGGATTTGTTCCTGGCCCCCAGAGACTCTCAGGGAATGGGTGAGTTGAACTTGCAAGGAGCAACCTGTTCTAACCACGGACCTCTGGAATCCCAGCTGTAGGAGGCCCCTCAACTACCATGGACACTCAGGTTAGCAGGGAGAGCCGCTTAGAGAAGTGGTAGGGGCAGCAAGCAGCTGATGTGGAACCCAGGGAGTTTGGTGCGAGAATATCTGTAACGGAGCACGGTCAGGGACTGCCAACCCTCTAGACTTGACATCCTCTCGTAGGAGACTTTAGTTCTAGGGAAACAGTCGGACTTGAACTCTGCAGGGTGGTCTTGCCCATCAGACAAGGTTGGTCCAACATGGTTTGGACCCCTTGGTTTGCTGGCCTCTCCCAGGGCCCAAGCCTGGCAGCGTCTGCTTGCAGGGAAGCCTCAGGTATCCTGAGGGCCTGCTTCATAGCTTCTGTGCTGGCATGACAGTGGGGAAGAGCTCCAGAAACACAGCTGCCATGGCCACACACCAGCCTACCCATTTCCACCCCACACTACAGCTTCCCGTGGGTCTACAGCAAATACCCACATCGCTTTGCTGACACATATGTGCACAGATGGGTTTTGCTTTCTTGACCTTGCCAGCATACATGTGTAAGTGCACCCTGCCCTGCTACTGCTGCAAGAAGAGTGCAGTCCACATCCCCTACCACTGCCATGGCAGTTAGAGCCTTGGTGGTCTCAGAGCCAACCAGTCCTACACCGACCATCACTGGCCCTTGTGCCAACATGGCCATGGGAATGAAACTAGGCACAGGGAGCAGCAGACCTCCCCCACCCTAAGTGACCACCCCTGCCTGTGGCACATAGAAAACACACAGAGAATGCACAAAGACCTGTGCCCATCAGCACCCACCCCTATGCCAACACTGCTGCAAATACAGTCACCAGCAGGAGCCCCCACCCCCATGAGTTGCCTTTACCACTGTAGTGTACACTTGAAGGGAGACAGGCATGCAGACACCCACTAACACCCTGCTGTAGCTGACCAGCGTGCACCCCGCTGTGCTGCTGCTGCTGGCACATGCAAATGAGGATGAATTCCATTGTCACCAACCTAGAAAAGACTTTGACTGGTACCACTCATCAGAATGTAGGGACTGGTGGTTGGAGAGCACCATGGCTCCCTCAGTGCAAAGGGATTCCGAGCCTGAAGGAGACAAACAACAAAGTTTGCTGGATACAAGTTCCCCAGCATTAGAGCAGGCAATCCAGGAGTTTAGTAGCTGGGTGTTGGCTACCTAGAATCTTCCAGAAATGAAGCAATTTGGCTGAATTCACCTTATACCACAATTACATCTTCAAAATTATCAAATAAGATAAAAGAAAAAAAATGCATTCAAAGGTCAGCAACTTCAAAAATTGAAAGAACATAAGTTCAAAAAGATGAGAAAGAACCAGTGCAAGAACCCTGAAAACTCAAAAGAGCCATAGTGCCTTCTTTCCTCCTAATGACCACACCACCTCCACCACCTCCCCATCAAGCGTTCTGAACCAAGCTGAGATGGCTGTAATGACAGAAATTGAATTCAAAATATGGATAGGAACAAAGCATTGAAAATCAATCCAAGGAAGCTAAGAATCACAATAAAATAATGCAGGAGCTGACAGACAAAATAGCCAGTGTAGTAAAGAATGTAAAGGAATTCATTACCAGCAGATCTGCCTTCCAAGAGCTCCTGAAGGAAACACTAAATATGGAAAGGAAAGAACAAAATAGCCAGTATAGAAAATAATGTAAGGAAATCCATTACCATCAGACCTGCCTTACAAGAGCTCCTGAAGGAAGCACTAAATATGGAAGGGAAAGAACATTACCAGCCACTATAAAAACACACTTAAGTACACAGACCAGTGACATTATAAAGTAACCACATAAACAAGTTTGCCTAATAATCAGTTAACATCATTATGACAGAATAAATGCATGTATATTAATATTCACCTTGAATTTAAATGAGCTAAATGCCCCTAGTAAAAGGCACAAAGCAACAAGATGGATAAAGAACCAAGACCTACTGGTATGCTGTCTTTAAGAGATCATCTCACATGCAATGACACCTTTAAAATAAAAATAAGGGGATGGAGAAAAACCTACCAAGCAAATGGAAAACAGAAAAAAAGCAGGAGTTACAATCCTACTTTTACACAGAACAACAAGCCCAGGACCAGATGGGGTCACAGCTGAATTCTACCTGATGTACAAAGAACTGGTACCATCCTTGCTGAAACTACTCCAAAAAAATTGAGGAAGAGAGATTCCTCCCTAAATCAGTCTATGAGGCCAGCATCATCCTAATACCAAAACCTGGAAGAAACACAATAAAAAAAGAAAACTTCAGGCCAATATCCTTGATGAACATTGATGCAAAAGTCTTCAAAACAAACAAACAAACAAACAAAAACTTGCAAACCAAACCCAGCAGCACATCAAAAAGCTTATTCACCATAATAAATTTGGCTTTATCCCAAGCATCCTTGGGATAAAGGATGGCTGAACATAAATAAATCAATAAAAATGATTCATCACATAAACAGAAATAAAGACAAAAACTACATGATTAGAGATGCAGAAAAAAACTTTTGATTAAAGTTAACACTTCTTCATGTTAAAAACTCTCAATAAACTTGGTATTGAAGGAATGTACCTCAAAACAGTAAGAGCTATCTATGACAAAACCACAGCCAGCATCATACCTGAATGGGCAAAATTCGGAAGCAATTCCCTTCGAAAACCAGAATAAGACAAGGATGCCCTCTCTCACTACTCCTTTTCAACATATTATCAGAAGTCCTGGCCAGAGCAATCAGGCAAGATAAAGAAATAAAGGGCATTCAAATAGAAAAGAGAAAGTCAAAATATCCCTATTTGCAGACATGGTCCTATGTCTGGAAAATCCTATAGTAAGGACCCAAAAGCTCCTTAAGCTGATAAACAATGTCATCAAAGCCTCAGGACACAAAGTCAGTGTACAAAAATCACTAGCATTCCTATACTCCAACAAGGGTTGAGCCAAGAGCCAAATCAAGAACGCAATCCCATTCACAATTGCCACAAAAAGAATAAAATACCTGAGAATAGAGCTAATAAGGGAGGTGAAATATCTATGCAAGGAGAACTAAAAAACACTTCTCAAAGAAATCAGAGATGACACAAACAAATAAACGTTCTATGCTCAGCTCATGGATTAGGAGGATCAATATTTTTTAAATGGCCATACTGCCCAAAGAAACTTTTAAATTAAATGCCATTCCTATTAAATTACCAATGACATTCTTCACAGAACTAGAAAAAACTATTTAAAAATTTATATGGATGCAAAAAAGAGCCTGAATAGTCAAGGCAATCCAAAGCAAAAAGAACATCCAGCTTAGGATACCTCCTAAGCTGGAAGCAACACACTACCTGACTTCAAAGTATAATACAAGGCTACAGTAGCCAAAACAGCAAGGTCATGGTACAAAAACAGACACCCAGACTGTTTGTTTTTTTCTTGTATATTTTTTTAAGTTACTTATAGATACTGGATATTAGTCCTTTGTCAGATACATTGTTTGAAAATAAATAAGTAAATAAATAAATAAATAAATAAATAATAAGAATAGAGAGCCCAGAAATAAAACCATACACCAACAACCATCTGATCTTTGACAAAGCTGACAAAAACAAGCAATGGGGAAAGGATTTTCTATTTCATAAATGGCCCTGGGATAGCTAGCTAACCATATGCAGAAGATTGAAATGGGACCTTTCCCTTATTACCACATACAAAAATTCATTCAGTATTTAAAAAAGACTTAAATGTAAAACCCAAAACTATAAAAACCCTGGAACACAACCTGGGCGGTACAATTCTGGACATAGGAACAAGCAAAGATTTCATGAAGAAGACGCCAAAAATTATTGCAATTAAAACAAAAATTGACAAATGGGATTTCATTATAATTAGGAGCTATTGCACAGCAAAAGAATCTATCAGCAGAGTAAACACACAACCCACAGAATGGGAGAAAATTTTTTCAACAATGTATCTGACAAAGGACTAATATCCAGTATCTAAAAGTAACTTAAAATAATTTGCAAGAAAAAAAACAAACAGGCAGGGTGCAGTGGCTCACAACTATAATCCAAGCACTTTTGGAGGCCAAGGCAGATTGATCACTTAGGCCTAGGAGTTTGAGGCCAGTCTGGGCAACATGGTGAAACCCCATCTCTATGAAATAAATAAATAAATAAATAAATAAATAAATAAATAAATATAAAAATTCCAAAAAAAAAAAAAAAAAAAAAGAAAGCTAGGTGTGGTGGTGTGTGCCTGTAGTCCCAGCTGCTTGGGAGGCTGAGGTGGGAGGATCCCTTGAACAAAAGAGACAGAGGTTGCAGTGAGCTGAGATTGTACCATTGCACTCCAGCCTAGATGACAGAGTGAGACCCTGTTTCAAAGCAAACAAACACATAATTCCATTAAAAAGTGGGTAAAAGATATGAATGGACACTTTTCGAAAGAAGACATACATGCAGCCAACAGTCATATGAAAAGAAGCTCAACATCACTGATAATTAGACAAATGCAAATCAAAACCAAAGAGAGAAACATCTCACACCAGTTAGAATGATGATTATTAAAACTCAAAAATTAACAGATGCTGCCAAGGTTGTGGAGAAAAAGAAACATTTATACACTGTTGGTGGGAGGGTAAATTAGATCAACCATTGTGGAAGACAGTGTGGCCATTCCTCAAAGATCTAAAAGCAGAAGTGCCATCCAACCTGGCAGTCTCATTACTGGGTATATACCCAAAGGAATAGAAATCATTTTATCTTAAACACACATGCACACTTTTGTTCATTGCAACACTATTCACAACAGCAAAGACATGGAATCAACCTACATGCCTATCAAAGGTAGAGGGGATAAAGAAAACATGATACATATAGACCACAGAATACTATGCAGCCATAAAAATGAACGAGATAATGTCGTTTGCAGGAATATGGAAGGAACTGAAGGTTCTTACCCTTAGCAAACTAACATATGAACAGAAAACAAAATACCACATGTTTTAACCTATAAGTAGGAGCTAAATGATGATTACACATGGACACATAGAGAAGGGAACAGCAGACACTGGGGTCTATTAGATGGTGAAGGGTGGAAGAGGGAGAAGTTCAGGAAAAATAACTAATTGGTACTAGGCTTAATACCTGGGTGATGAAATAATCTGTACAACAAACCCCCATGACACAAGTCTACCTATATAACGAATCCACACGTGTACCTCTGAACTTAAAATAAATGTTAAAGAAACAAAGACATTCTTAGAATGCTGAATTGAAATGGAGTCAGTGGGCAGGCCCAGGCTTCCATCCCAGAAAAATGATGGAGATTTGTTCCACTCTTAAAAAAACACAATGAGATACCATCTCACACAAATCAGAATGGCTATGTTTAAAAAGTTCAGAAAACAACAGATGCTGATGAGACTGCAGAGAAAAGGGATCACTTATACACTGTTCTTGGGAATGCAAGTTAGTTCAGCCACTGTGGAAAACAGTTTGGAGATTTCTTGAAGAACTTGAAACAGAATTACATCTGACCCAAAAATCTAAAAGAAAATAGATCATTCCACCAGAATGACACATGCACTTGTATGGTTATCACAGCACTATTCACAATGGTGAAGACATAGAATCAACCTAGGTGCCCATCCATGGCAGATTGGATGAAGAAAATGTGGTACATATACACCATGGAACACTATACAGCCACAACAAACAATGAGATCATGTCCTTTGCAACAACACGGATGCAGCTAGAGGCCATTATCTTAAGCGAATTAAGACAGGAACAGAAAACCAAATACCACATGTTCTCATTTATAAATGGGAGCTAAACATTGGGTACTCACGGACATAAAGATGGGAACAATAGATACTGGGGACTATTGGAGGGGTGAGGGAAGCAGGTAAACAAGAGTTGAAAAACTAATTGTCAAAACAAAGGTTGAAAAAGTATGCTCATTACCTGGGTGATGGGATCATTCATGCTAAATACCTATGTAGCATCATGCAAAATACCTGTGTAACAAACCTGCACATATACCCCTTGAATCTAAAATAAAAATTGAAATTATTTAAAACATTTAAAAATAAAAAAAAAACTTAAAAGAATCCATGCGTGCATGGGTGGTGGTACCCACCCCTACATGGACATAAGCCATAAATGTTTGGCAGCTTACTACAGTTTCACTCAATGTGGCCTTGGCAAACAGGGGTGATGGGAAATCCTCCCTCTGGCCAGGACTTCAGGTAGTGTATCTGCTATTACAGTTTGTGGAATATATAGAGACTTCTTAGCAGTAGCAATTTTTCTAGCCAACTGGTTCCTAATACCTGGAATAAGAAGGAGAAGGAGAAGGAGAAGGAGAAGGAGAAGGAGCAGAAGGGGAAGGGGAAGGGGAAGGAGAAGGGGAAGAAACAGGGAACAAGGAATTACAGAGTAGAGACAGTGAGTAATATTTATCACATCTTAACACCCACCAGAGAGCACTTCAACACAGCACATGCAATAAAGAACAAAATATAAAACATAGCCATGTGATATGGTTTGGCTTTGTACCCCCACCCAAATATCATCTTGAATTGTAACTCCCATAATTTCCACGTGTTGTGGGAGGGACCTGGTGGGAGAAAATTGAATCATGGGGGTGGATCTTTCCTGTGCTGTTCTCATGATAGTGAATAAGTCTCACAAGATCTGGTGGTTTTATAAAGGGGAGTTTCCCTGCACAAGCTCTTTTCTCTTGCCTGCTGCTATGTGAGATGTGACTTTGACCTTCTGCCATGATTGTGAGGTCTCCCCAGCCACATGGAACTGTGAGTCCATTAAACATTTTTAGTTTGTAAATTGCCCAGTGAGAGCAGACTAATAGAGCAAGCAAGTTTTATTAGCCAGTCTTAGTCACTGGACACATCAATATTGACATGTTGGGCACATAAACAAAACAAAGTGGTTTTAGTGGCAGAGATGAAGGCTAAGTATGAAGATATCGATATGACTGTTCTGGCTATTAGCACCACCTAATGTCTATCCTAGCAGCAAGAAAGCTGAAAGCTAAACCCCAACAGAATTTAATTCTCAAGGAGATCAGCTGGCCCCTTATCTTCAAGATGGGCCTTTTTACTCTGGAAGGGTGGGTGGTTTATTCTCATATAAATGTACATGAATTCTGGATCTGAGTTTCTTTTTCTTACATGCAGGGCCTTGGCCTCATGTTCTATGCCTTACAGTAAAGAGTGAGGAAAGGGTCTCATGTTTATGCTACCCACTGATCTTATACCATCCAGAAACTTCTACTCTCATAGAGCATTGTAGTAGCCTGCTCAGAGCCTATATGAAATTCAAGTGTGGATATAATAACAGATGAAAATTGGGTGCCATCCTTCTAGATGTAGAATATGCAATGAATCAAAGACATTGTGTTCCTAGCATGAAGCACCCATAGGCTTGGAACCAAGTCATAGAAGCATGAGCATTCCCACTTACTGTCACTCACAATGATCCATTGGGTTTGTGCTTCCTGTTCCTACATGTAGGGTTCTGCAGGATTAGAGGTCTCAGTCTGTAATAGCAGCACAATTTTTCTAGGAGATATAGCAAAAGTTCTATTTAATTCCAATTTAATTATAAAATTAAATTACTGTTTAATTTAATTTAATGATGGCTTCTTCCTGTGAAATTTTGACTCTTTGTGTAAAGGGAAGAGTAGGCAAAAGAAAGAAGTACTAAATTGGCAGGAATTAATTATCAGGAGGAGGTAAGGTTGTGCTAGTACAGAGAGAGAGAAGGGAATAATATACATGGAAACCAGATAGTCTATTTGGTGTCTTCCTTTGTGAAAATATTAATGCAAATGAACAGGTAAAACAGCCTTTGGGTATGGTGACCAGGGAAGCTCAAGCACCTCATGAATCAGGGTGAAGGTCACCGGACCAGCTAAGCAAAGTTTCACTTTATATAAGAATAAAGACTTCCTTATTCTAAGTGTCTCTCAGGAGAAGTGGTCCATCAGATTCACAGTAGAACCACCTGTTCAATGTTCATGTGGAATTAAAAATGATTTGTCTAAGGGTTACGCTGTGATAGACATGGTGGCAGGATGCTTACTCTTGCAAGGGAAAATGTGTCCTATGGTTCTAGGGAGTTGACCTGGTATCAGACACTTCAGGATCTTCCAGATTTGGAGAGAGCTCACTTGTTCAGGCTCTTAACCTTCTCATGGGATGATCTAAGTGGAGAAGAAAAATTCCAGTCAGTTTGGCCTTATGGAGGACAATTCTCATATTAAAATCTCAAGCCATGCTCTTTGCTAAATTGTCTGCACGTTTGTCATAGTTCATTCACATTCTCCCTCTGCCAATCCTGTTTCTTCCCATTCTTTTCACAGGTGTGGATCCTGATTAATACCTTAAGACTCACATTCTGTATTATTTTCTGCTTCTGGAGTACCCATCGTAAGATATCCACTGTAAAAAATAAAAAGGAATCAGATTTTCAATAAGCAACTTGTTACAACAAGGCAATATTCTTTAGTCAAGTTCTAGAGTTCTCATACATCGATGATTCCAAGCAAGCATTAGATATTTTTTATTTAATTTTAATTTTATTTCTTTTCTCTCAACTTTAATTTTAGGCTTAGGGTGTACATCTGCAGGTTCAATACATGGGCAAATTTTGTGTTGCTGAGGTTTGGTGTACGTATGATCCCATCACCCAGGTAGCATTCAAGCCTTAGATATTTTGAGTTTCTAAAGGTAAACCAACAACACATTCTAGAAATAAATAAGCTATAAATGCAAATTTCTTTTTTAACAAAACACAACACTCACTTCTCACACAGCTCAGAAAAATATATCGCTTGAGAAAAAAGTGTTAACATGCTTGCTGCATTCAACAGTGTGGATCTGTATGTGGTGTGTTTAGCACCAAAAATCAGCATTGGCACTTATTTGAAAAAGTGTAAATATATTATTTATTGAAAATGCTCCCCCTCCATTATGATTTATTCACATAGAATATAAAATTCCTGGGTTATAGAAATACAATTTAAATGTAAAATTTAACCAATTTGATATCTTAGGTGTTTCCAGTAAAATGTATTATATTTTTCAGTAGGCATATAGGAAAAAATGTTACGGTAATAAAGTAGTTTTAAATAGTTATAAAGTGATAATTCATCCCCAATTTTTTGCTGTTATTTTGTTTTTGTTTAATTATCTTGCCAATATTATTAAACTGTGAGACAAAGTTTGGTCTTTGACTATATATGTTGTACCTACTTCTAAATATTTATGTTCCCAAGTGTGTTTGTTCTTCCCTAATTGGGAAAGTTGTGAAAATGGCACTAGACCACCCTATTTTATACCAGTGAATACTGAATATGTGAAAGCTTAGACCTTAATGTTTTTCATTAGTATAGTTACCTATACATTTGGTATTGTTACTTTTAATATTTTCCTAATGAATTTCATCAATGTGAGACTGGCAGGAGGCAACCAAAGGCCTAGGCAGATAGGGATGGGTCCCTGGTGACGCCCCGCCTTTAAGTCGAAGACAATTTGAAGCCTGAAAGTCAAGCTACAAGTTAAATCCTCAGACTGGCTTGAAAATTTGTCTCCCTGTTTGGTGTGCTTTCCTCTGATTTCCCCACCCTTCACTTATTTTTACATATACCTCCCCTTCCCTAACTGATTTCTACACTGTCATGCCCACCTTTGAATGATGTCTTCACTTTAACCTTTCATCGTCATTGAAAAATTACATTTAAAAATTATCTGTAAATATTTGGGAGAAATATCATAGGCAATCACTTAATTTGCTTGTGATGCTTGTCCTTCTGTGCGAAAAAATATTGACTATCCAATATGAGACACAGAAAGGGTTGTGGAGCCATGTTTTTCATTTCTTCCAGCAATACATGTTTAATTTGCTTGGGAAAAGTAAACACTATGTTGACAATGACTCAATTTGTACAGTGCATGGAAAGATCTAACATTTTCAAATATGTATGTCATTCAATGTTTTCAGTAAATACTTCCATATTGGTAGAACATGCTGTAATCTAGGACATTGTAAACCAAATTATTCTTACAGTTTAGAAGTCGATTTTTCAGAAATTCCATTAATTAGATTATCATTGCTTTTTTTTTGTTAGTTATACTTTAAGTTCTGGGATATTTGCACAGAACGTGCAGTTTTGTTACGTAGGTATATATGTGCCATGGTGGTTTGCTGCACTCATCAACCCATCATCTACATTAAGTATTTCTCTGAATGCAATCCCTCCTGTAGACCTCCCAAACCCCAACAGGCCCTGGTGTGTGATGTTCCCACCTTCCCTGTGCCCATATATTCTCATTGTTCAACTTGCACTTATGAGCAATTATGAGTGACAACATGCAGCGTTTCATTTTCTGTTCCTGTGTTAATTTGCTGAGAATGATGGTTTCCAGATTCATCGATGTCCCTGTAAAGGACATGAACTCATTCTTTTCTATGGCTGCATAGTATTCCATGGTATGTATGTGTCACATTTTCTTTATCCATTCTACCATTGATGGGCATTTGGGATGGTTCCAAGTCTTCGATATTGTGAATAGTGCTGCAATAAACATATGTGTGCATGTGTCTTTGTAGTAGAATGATGCATAATCCTTTGGGTATATACCAGTAATGGGATTGCTGATCAAATGGTATTTCTAGTTCTAGATCCTTAAGGAATTGCCACACTGTCTTCCACAATGGTTGAACTAATTTTCATTCCCACCAACAGTGTAAAAGCATTCCTATTTCTTTACATCCTCTCCAGCAACTGTTTTTTCCTGATGTTTTAATGATCATCATTCTAACTGGCATGAGTTGGTATCTCATTGCAGTTTTGATTTGCATTTCTCTAACAACCAGTGATAATGAGCTTTTTTTCATATGTTTGCTGGCCGCATAAATGTCTTCTTTTGAAAAGTGTCTGTTCATATCCTTTGCCCAGTATTTGATTTTGTTTGTTTGTTTGTTTTTCCTTGTAAATTTGTGTAAGTTCCTTGTAGATTCTAGATATTAGCCCTTTGTCAGATGGGGAGATTGCAAAATTTTCTCCCATTCTGTAGGTTACCTGTTCACTCCGATGATAGTTTCTTTTGCTGTGCAGAAGCTCTTTAGTTTAATTAAATACCATTTGTCTATTTTGGCTTTTGTTGCAATTGCTTTTAGTCAATGTTGAAGTCATTGTCCATGCCTATGTGGAACAGAACAGAGGCCTCAGAAATAACACTACACATCTACAACCATCTGATCTTTGACAAAAGAAAGCAATGAGGAAAGAATTCCATATTTATTAAATGGTGTTGGGAAAACTGGCTAGCCATATGCAGAAAACTGAAAGTGGACCCCTTCCTTATACCTTATACAAAAATTAACTCAAAATGGATTAAGATTTAAACATAAGACCTAAAACCATAAAAACCCTAGAAGACATTTTAATTCTTAAGTGAAAGTTTGGTGACTAAAATGTTTATTCTATCATTTTATGATGATGAACTTTGGTTTATTTGAAACCTCTATAATGATTGGAATTTTATTTTGTTTTACTAGTCTTCATAATAAAGGAATGAGCAAAATCATGAAAAATATCCTACTGCATTTAAATGAGAGTGCAGTGAGCCATTTAACATTATTCATGTTATATTATGAACATTTGAATTGCTTGGCAATAGCAGACTCATCCAAAAAGTTCAGACAATTAAAATGGAGAAGTAGTGTTGTCCAAAGCATGTTTAATTCCCTAGATTGCTTTCAGCTACGATTTGTCAAACTTACTCACTTCAACATTTCTGATTTTCAATATTGACCAATGGTATTTCCTTATGTCTGAAACTATTAGCCAAAAATAAGGAAAATAAATAAAACAAGCTTGAATTTGGGTAACATTTTTTATAAAGATGAAAGGCTATACATTGTTCATATAATGTATGACTAGAATAACAATTTGTCCACCCAGTCGAATGCAAAGTTAGCTGAATAATTGTCTTAAATATTTGAGGAAGATATTTAAAGTAATGCAAATGAGATATGTGATTTTGTTAAAATGCTACAATGATAAAACTGTACTTAGACTGGGTGGCTTATCAACAATAGAAACTTATTTCTCACAGTCTTGTAGGATGGAAATTGGAGATGAGTACCATCCTAACCAGGTTTTGTGAGGAACCTCTTCGAGTTTGCAGACTACTTTTTTTTTTTTTTTTTTTTTTTGACAGAGTCTCGCTCTGTCACCCAGGCTGGAGTGCAGTGGCACGATCTCAGCTCACTGCAACCTCCGCCTCCTGGGTTCAAACGATTCTTCTGCCTCAGCCTCCCCAGTTACTGGGATTACAGGCACCCACCAAGACACCCAGCTAATTTTTTGTATTTTTAGTAGAGACAGGGGTTTCTTCATGTTGGCCAGGCTGGTCTCGAACTCCTGACCTCAGGTGATCCACCCGCCTCAGCCTGCCAAAGTGCTGGGATTATAGGCGTGAGCCAACGCACTCGGCTGACTACTAGTTTTCATTGCATCTTCACTTGCAGAAAGAGCTAGAGCTAGCTCTATGGCTTCTTATTAAGGCACTAATCCCATTCATGAGGGCTTCACCCTTGTGGCCTATCTCCCAAAGGCCCCACCTTCAAACACCATCATTGAGGGACTTGGATTTCAACATATGAACTTTGCAGTGGTGTGTTTGTGGGGGTTAAAAACATTCAGTTCGTAACAAGTAACCAGATTCTTTCTCTAAAACTTGACATTTGGCAATCAAAGCCTACATCAGTCACTTTTCTTTGTCTATTTTGTGTCCTACGAAGACACAGATTGGTACTTAATGTCTTTACCACGTTTATAGAGGCCAGTTTTAATAGGCTTCTTTAACTGTTACCTCTGAAGTTTGAGTGATCTCTTGGTATTTGAGAATCTTATCTGATAGATTTAGACATATGTCAAGAAAAATAAGTTTTAAAAAGCTTATATCCGATACTGAAAAAAAAAATTCATTAGCTGTTTTGAAATAATATGCTCAAATATGTCAGTCAAGTTTAGGAGCTATGAGCTCATCTTTATATATCAATTATTGCAAATCTATTCAATAATACTAGAGCTTCTTTACATTGTCGTAGCAGCAAATTGCTTAAATATGTAAAAGACTTTTTTTTTTTCTTTTTTTCTTTTTTTCTTTTTTGAGACAGAGTCTCTCTCTGTCATCCAGGCTGGAGTGCCGTGGTGCGATCTTGGCTCACTGCAACCTTGGTCTTCCGGGTTCAAGTGATTCTCCTGCTTTAGCCTCCTGAGTAGCTGGGATTATAGGCACTGGCCACCACGCCCAGCTAATTTTGTATTTTTAGTCAAGACGGGTTTTCACCATGTTTGTCAGGCTGGTTTCGAACTCTTGACCTCATGATCCACCCGCCTCGGCCTCCTTTTAAAGTTCTGGGTTTAGAGGCATGAGTTACCCAACATGCCCAGCCAAATGCTTCCTTTTTAAATTTCTTCTTCCTTTCCTTCTCGATCTCTCTCTTCTGTTCCCCACCTCCACATTTTGGAAGTAGCAGAGTATCCTGCTTATGCATGCCAAAACTATAATACTAGGAGAGACTGCTAAAATATTAAGTTACTTTCAAGTATGCAACCTGAGATGTGTTACCATCTTATAAAAAAAACTGCATTTAGATACCAAAACTTTAATGCAATGTATACGCCAGATTTATTCTCTTCCAATGTAGAGATCTTAGAGTTTTTTCTTAATTTACTAGAATTTATGTTGTGGATCTTTTGTGGAAAACTTGATGTTTCGCTGAGCCACATATTATTAGACTATTTTTAATAGAAAGGATAACACAGTTTTCAGTTCAGTAGAGGAATAAAGGACATCCTCAGGTCTCTTAATAGTTGACCATCCCCTGGTCATGCCTGCCCCAAAGATTACTTTTCTCCTTTCCCCTCCTCAGGTTTCTGAAAAAACATGTGAGCTAAAAGAGTTGGTTACATAAGTTAGGAAACTATCATAGAATATTACTTCTTTGATTCAAAGTATAAATTGTTCCTGCTTTCCAGTTCCTTGGAACCCCAAGTGTGATTTTGAATCTAAATTATTGGGATAATCATCTCAATTCCTCATTTCCCTCGGTTATGAAAATTCGCCCTGGGTGTTTTATATGAATGGGAATACGTAATTGAGCTGTTAAATGAATATAAGCTTAGGACATTTAAAAATTTTAATAGAATTATTTGGTGTGTGCACTTAATACCACCGGACGCTTCCAACCATTTATATAAATGCAACTACTAATCACTTATATTAGAATGAACTGATATGTCAATAGCACCATCTTTAAACTCTTGAGGCTTTCGTCTTCTATATGAGGTATTTAATTTCATGCTCTAATAAAACTGCTGATTTATATTCTCTACTAACTAATCCTTCTGACTATTCAATAATAATTAAATTGTATGGTGTTTTCCAAAAAGACAATTTTAAGCTGTTACTGGAAAGAGAAAAGAGCTGCTTGCATAAAAGTCAATTGGCTTTGTTGTTTGTTAATATGGCTAAAAGTCCTTATTAAATTGAAATATGTCAATGTTAGGGTGTAGAAGTTTAGAAACTTCTCAGTTAGTTTATGCTTTATACTTTCATTATGTTTGGGTGCAAAATTTAAATAAACAACTCAGAGTTTCCATTATTTTCTTTGGCAAAATAAATCACACTATTTGTAGTCGTCTCTTCATTTATGTAATCTTTCATAATTCCAATCCAACAAAACTTCTTAAATATCTAATTCATTTCCTCAGTTTGATCTTTTGTTAATTTTTAAATCCCATAGTATTATTGTGATTGTTATTTAATTTGATGTTTTTCATTTTTAAGTTCATGGCATTCTAGCCTACTCTTAATAAAACCAAAATTCATGGTTTCAAAATTTAATTTCAAACAAACTACACATTATGCTAAAAATTAAAAAAAAAGAGTACATATTATACTAAAATTTTAGATTTTCTCTAAAATTTGATTACTATACTGAGTTTAGACTATCTGCTTTAGAAGATTAAATATGCATATACACTACTATGCATATATACTTATTTTTTTAGCTTATAAACCTAAAGTAATATAACATTTTAAGCATTTAAATATTTTAAAAGGAAATTAATATTTCTACTTTTGATTTAGGTTCTACCAACTTTGAGTATTTGAATTATTTGTTGTAATGGTACACCTAAGCAAGCATATTATGCTATTTCTCAAAGAAATCAGTTCCCTAAATTCAAAGCAAACTAAAAATCTGGTATGTGCTGGGTAATCTAAAAGAGAATAGTGAGCGAACTTCTTTGCTAGAATGTGTTACGTTTTAGGTATGTTCTGCTCCTTACTTCTACTCATATTTGCTAGATTGTATTGAATTATGGAGGAATGTAGTAATGTCTATTTTAGGAAGAAAGAAAAACACCATTGCAGATATCTACTTTTGAAATACTACAAATATAATATTTACTTTTTCATGTAAATCAACTATTTTGATTTTGTTTTTATTTTTATTTATTATTATTATTATTTGTTTTAATGGCATACTATTCTAGATATATGGGTGTTTTTTCTTCTTTTATCTCTATGAAAATATTGAGTTTTAAAAAATTTCCTGTTTCTTGTTTGGACTACCTGCTGCAATTTGTTTGTCATTTAGTTTGATTTTACCTTTTTTCGTAGTATATAATTTTCTCTAATTTTTGGCTATCTTAGCTGGCAGGTCATGTTGAAGAGTAAAACAGGGAAAGAGACTACTATGCTTTTGTACAGGAAGGCTAATCAAAGGGTCTTCAATTTAGGATGTGGTATTACTAAGTTTTCCCTTGAGGACAAACAAATGTGATTAACTAGACACTTTTCTTTGGTATTATCATTTTCTTCATATCAAAAACTATCATTCATCTTACTAGGTGGCAAAAGCTTGAATTTTTGCAAGCTAGACTTAAAGTAGGAGAATAGAGCTGGAACAACGGCCGTATCATTAAGTTAACACATTCTCTTTCCATCTTTCTATTTTCCATATGGTAGTCCGACCTCAGCTGTGCCTGATTTCCTTAAGTAGATGTTACTTCTGGTGGGTAATTTTCTAGAAGCCTATTTGTATCTTTCAAACCATTCTCCTTTATTAAAACTTGCAGCCACTTTGAGTGCACTTGGTGTCATAAGAACCTGAGCCTATCCTAGATTTGGCAAGACACATAGATGACATCTGAGCTTCCTATTGATTTTTCTCTCTGCTTTCTCAATCTAAGTCAATTATCACAAATTTATTTGCTTTTCAACTTTCAAGAAAAAAAATTTAACCTGCCATTTTTCTATTGTTCCTTTCATTTTTGTAAACTGTATGCTTTCCTCCTTTTCAGATCTTTTTGTTGTGTTTTTTATTGTTGGGAATTCAGAAAGCATTAAGGAAAACACATGTTAAATTCACCATCTCTAAGTGAAAGACTTTATTTTAAACTACATAAGGAAAATAAGAGAAATTTACTTTTTATTTGTTTTAGTTATTTTATTTTTTAATTTTTATTTTAAGTTCAGAGGTACAAGCACAGTTTGTTACATAGGTAAACTTGTGTCATGGAGATTTGTTGTACAGATTGTTTCATCACTCAGGTATAAAGTCTTGTACCCATTAGTTATTTGTCCTGATCTTCTCCTTCCTCCTAGCCTCCACCCTCCAGAAGGTCTCAGTGTGTGTCATTCCTTCTACGTGTCCATGTGTAAAAGACAGAAATACCTCTTGACCCAGCAATACCATTACTGGATGTCTACCCAAAGGGATATAAATCATTCTATTATAAAGACACATGCATACATACATTCATTTCAGCACTATTCATCATAGCAAACATATGGAATCAACCTACATGCTCATCAATGATAGATTGGATAAAGAAAATGTGGTACATATATACCATGGAAAACTATACAGCCATAAAAAAAGAGTGAGCTAATGTTTTTTTGCAGGAACATGCATGGAGCTGGAGGTCATTATACTTAGCAAACTAACACAGAAACAGAAAACCGAATACCATATGTTCTCATTTTTAAGTGGGAACTAAATAATAAGAGAAAATTATTTGAGAAAAATATTTTAGAAAGTTAAAATATAATAAATATATTTCCTCAATTAGAATGCTTCAATATATATTTTTCTAGAAATAAAACAAAATGTTATATATCCCAATTTGACCAAGGGTGCCCTTTTTGGGGGGAAAGAAGCTAATATCATTTTGATTGTACTATTCAAGAAAATGTCATCATTACTTGCTAATATGTTCCTCAAAGTTCTAGATTCTAAGGGTGAAAAAAGAGTTATAAGCAAAAATTCTTCCCATTATGAGATTTATAGTATGAAATGAAACTCTCTCTGGA
Organism: Rhinopithecus roxellana; assembly: GCF_007565055.1. NCBI lineage: Eukaryota > Metazoa > Chordata > Mammalia > Primates > Cercopithecidae > Rhinopithecus > Rhinopithecus roxellana. Next base: position 65,205,347 of record NC_044561.1, on the reverse strand, counting down.
AGTTTCTTTTGATCTTAATTTTTGTGATTCTTAAAACTCAATTGGCATTTTTTTCTTTAATTATCTTGTTAATGTTGCTATGTAATTGGAAATTCAGCTACTTTTCAAAGTCTTAAGTAAAATTTTCAACATTGATTTTCTTGTAAAACTTTTTTTTCCAAAAACTGCAATTTTGATGGACAGTTTTGTTATATTTAAAATTTCTTAAGGTCTTTGATTCAAAATATGGGAGTAGATTTTAGACATTCAAGTGTACCAGGGGAAGTAAAGCTGAACAAAATGCTAGATATTGCAAACACTGAATCTTTCAGTAATAACATCTTGTTCTCCATTATCTTAGTTTCTTCAGCAATAGCGTAGGAATTGTGTATGTTAGCTGAATATTTAACTTATCTCTTAAATCTAAGGAAAATACGACTTGATATTCATAGGTCATTTATTAATTTTCCTGATATCTTAACTGTCATGAATTAAAATGTCTGTTTTGTTTGTTTGCATCACATTCTTCAAAAATAATGTTGCCTCAAATTTGCATTATGCAGTATTATACCTTCAAAAGTGTATTTGGTTGAAGTTTTTTTTTTTTTTTTTTTAATTTAGCAAGGACTTTATATTTTGCAGAGATATTTTTAGATCTCCCAACCTTGAGAATCTTTTAGATGCCTCAGAAAGGATCTACAAAATATAAAATAACATGGAAAACAGATGAAGAAAAAAAAAAGCAATAAGGTAGATCTGAAGACAAAATTGTTAAAGTTCCCAGGAAACCCAGAATAATTGTATATTTAGATACTTTAGTTTATCTTTTCTCTGTGATTCCATGGTTAATTCACCTTTATAAAATCATCCTATTCTCTGTCATTTCTTTGCTTATATTTTCCTTTTAAAAATTATCAAAATGAACTGTTGCCAGTAACCACAGCACACTCAGATGTTTTTCATGTAAAACTTTGCAACCATGTCTTTATTTTATTGGTCAAATTTAACTCATCCATTAAATCAAGAGTTAGAAATGGGAGACTTCCTCTTGATGTTGCAGAAGTGGACACTCCACGTGAAAGCAGGACTGCAATGGACTGTAAGCAAGATTTGCTTTAGAGAGCAGGATTCTGTTATTAACATAGAATTTTGAAACCCAAATATAACATAGGCATCATGCTCGCCAATAGGCTCAATGTGAAGGTGTGTAAACATAATCAGGAACAATCTTGGCCAGGATCATAGAGCTTGTCATTAACATGGCCAAATTATGAATAAGAAATGCGGATTTATCAGTCCATTTCTCCTATGGCTTTTAGTAGTTTATGGATAATATTTATCTTAAAAAAACAAACAAAGGGCCATTCAGAAGCATTGGAATGTAGCCATTATACCCATGACCAGTCTGTATACTTTGTACTAAAAGGGAGTTTCAGCAAGCATATTTATGCATCCCTTACATGAATGAAACAGTCAATTACTTAAAGGTGATTCAGACCTTTATTATATAATCAGACCTTAATATATATTTATATCTTTAAATGATTTAAATATGTGAAATGTAGGGATGTGCCAGACATTATATCAGAGGACAACTAATATATTTATATCATTACTAAAATGGTTCTTTTTTATTATCTCAAAACAATTACTAAATATTTTAAATTACAGAGAGCAAAATAACTTGTTTATTGCTTTTCTTTCGTATTTGTATCTTCATAGATATAATTATTTCCTCATAATGCAGCTACCAAATTCAGATACTATGATTTCTTTCTCTCTCTCCCTCTCTCTGTGTATGTATATATGTTATATGATATATGCATATATGATTTGTTTATAAATACAAATGATTATTTGTATTTTATTTATAAACATAAGATATTTTTGTATTTACACACAAATATACATATATTTGTGTTTATATATTATATGACTTTCATTAAAATTTTGCTTTATCACATTGTGTCAGATTGTTTCCATTTAGATTTTCAAGTGTACATTTGATTTCACTTATGTTCCATTTATATTTTACTTACATATTTTAAGTTTTTTTCTCTTTTTCTTATTCTTTTATACATGTCTACTTCCTCAAGCAAGTCACTCGAATTGCTCAAGGGAGTTCTTCTTCTTTGTAATTTAGGCAATTTTTACATATTCTCTCTATATTTGAAATATTCAGTCTAATGTACAAATGCCTCAATTTTTTTATTTATTAACTCTACCAGTAAAGGTAAATAATTTTAGAAACATAGCACTAGCTTGAATCTTGAGATTAGAAACTAGCAACATCTTTTTCCTTTTCTGGATCTGAAGGCCTCTGGCATTAATTTACATGTGAAATTATTTTGGTTGTATAATATTTACAGAATTGTACCTATAGATATATTTGTCATTCCTTGAAATGAAACAGAAATAAATACAAAATGCGTGATCTCTAGCTTTGGCCAATAATTATTGAAATAGTATGGAAAAATAATTTCCTGTTAGCTAGGAATTTAATTCCACTCTAAAACAGAAGAATCATTTTAATTAAAAATATTAATTTATTCCTTGTAGTAGAATATACGTTTTTCAGAATATTGTTTAATACAAGCCACTGAAAGCAAGATTAGTTGATCTTCTTAGCATTAGAAATAAAAGGCGCTTGGAGAATAGAATAAAGCAAACTCTGAAAGAAAAAGAAAGGGATAAGGAACAAGACGTATCATCCCCAGACCATGTTATAGAAATAACATACAATGAGACAATCAGAAAACTATTGTTCATAGTTCTCTCTCATTTCTCTATCTCTTTTGAACAGAGTTGTTGACAACTTTTGTTCTAGACTCTCTTTTTGAGATTGCTTGTATAACAAAGTGCCATGGAAAAGAGAGATACTGTCTCATTCCAGAGCAGATGACTGATTTGTCTGTTGTCTAGGTTAAGAAAGATAAAGTTTCCATCTGTTGCAAAGACCGAGCTGATTTCCTTGCAGCCCACTTACTGTAGATGGCCTTTCTTAAGCTTGGGTTTCTCAGTTGGGGTTTAAAAACCACCAGATGTGTAACATTCAGCTGGAATATCCCTCCCCTCCACGTTGCCCCAGAGAGACTCGTGGGGCAAGAAGAATCTAAACAAACATGAATCTCATGCTGTGTGCTGTGCCATGAGTAATAAAGTCTGTTTCACAGAACCAATAAGATTTTGTCTTCTTCCAGCATGCGATTAACTGTAAGGCAAGCTAAATTGCTTGCAAGTAAGGCAACATCACAGACACTTCACAATTCTTGAAAAGCTATTCTCTTTGAAGATCTTTTTCATTTCTATTATGAATTATAAAACCCCAAATTTCTCACTAGATTTGATTTACCTCTTTCTTTTTTTTAATTTCTCTTTTTTTCTTTTGTTTGTTATTTTTTTCTCTCTTTTGATTATTGTGTTCTTGTTTTCAGTGGAAATCAGAGAAATGGTCTCAGTTACACTTCTGGATTTAAAAAACCCAAGGAGTACAATGTCTGAGTCATAGTCATGTGATAACATGAATGACTCTTTAGAATTTTGCAAAGTAAAATATTGAGGTCTGAAGTGTACATGAATACATAAACTTCATGAAACTCATAGAAAAAATGAGAAAGATGTAGAGTTTTCTTACAAGTAAAGAAAAGTCCAAATCTATCTGGTGTTGATGGTAAAGGATAAATTAAAATAGCTGGCATCTGTGTTCACTACTTTGCACAAACAGTGAAACAATGTATGCATTCAAAAGAAATGTGTGTTCCTAATTCACAACAGAGATTTAGAGTATGGTTGTATATATGTGCGCACACACACACACACACATATAAATTATATGATTTATGGTTGATTTTTACTCACATCTTCTGGGACTTCTAAATTTTCATCAACAAAATTATTTAACACTACAGATTTTGCTTGTTTTCCTTTTAATAATCTTTTACGGCTGGGTGTGGTGGCGCATGCCTGTAATCCCAGCACTTTGGGAGGCTGAGGCGGGCAGATCACGAGGTCAGGAGATTGAGACCATCCTGGCTAACATGGTGAAATCCCGTCTCTACTAAAAATACAAAATATTAACTGGACGTGGTGGCGGGTGGCTGTAGTCCCAGCTACTCAGGAGGCTGAGGCAGGAGAATGGCATGAATCCGGGAAGCGGAGCTTGCAGTGAGCTGAGATGGCGCCACTGCACTCCAACCTGGGCAACAGAGTAAGACTCTGTCTCAGAAATAATAATAATAATAATAATATATAATAATAATAATCTTTTACCCAGAAATTTCCCTCTCCATTGTAACAACTTGTAAAGAAGTCATTTCACTAAGTCAAATCAGATTAAACACTTTCTAGGTTAATTGTTGGAATTCTTATCAATTCAACCAACCAATATTTATTATCAGAAACAATTATGCATGCAGGTAGACTCAGAATTATCAAAATACGTATTACAGAACTGCCCAATTTATTGACTTTTTTGTTACTTTTTTATAATACTGGGGAAATTAAAATGATGAAGCAAAGAGACATTTATAATGATCTGTATAAAATCAGATCAAATGGGAAATAGGAATTAAAGATTTTTAGTAATAACTGAGAAGAAAAATGTGTTCTACCGTCTCACAATGATGTTCTCCCCCAACCACCTTTTTTGTTATTAAGGTCTTCTGGGATCCTTCCAATGTGATATTATTCATTTAAACTATTCAATTAAACTTGAAATAGCATTCATTAGAAACAAACTTTGATTTATTTTTAAATTGTTTTCCATTAAAATTACAAAAGTTTGCAGTTAGAATAGACCCTAGAGAAGATCTTGTTCAAATCTCTTATTGTACAGATAATGAGATTTAAAAAAAATTGTTAAGATGAACGAAATATTCCCTAATCCCTTTTCCTACCGCAGAGAACACTAAACGTTGTCATTTGCATTCAGTCCACTGCTTCTTTCTATCATATTATCCTACATTAGAGACATGATCTTATTTTGAATTCAGAGAAACAGTACCTCTCATATCCCCTAAAGTAGGGTCTACGCTCAGGAATTTTCGTGGATTTTTGTTTCTAATTTTTCTCTGATAGTTTACCATTCAGTGAGACATATATTATAAAAATACATTTTAAAAAATCCAAAGTTACACTTACTACAATGAGTAAAAATTATAGTGATTATTTATTATGCAGCTAATTTATACCATGATGTAACAGACTTCTAAAGTTACACACAGACACACACACACACACAGAGGAAGATCAGATCATGAAACAATCAAGTAAGTTATGAATATGAAAATACCAATAAAGACAAAAGGAAAAGAGCTTCATAGGACAGATACAAAGTAGACATAAAGTCTTAATAAAAACTTAGTCTGGCACAAAATAAACTAATTTCGTGCTTAATATCTGTCTACTGTCTACTTTGTATCTATTCTAAAGTATCTTAATATATTATAGTTTTGTATTATCTTTATTGCTGTTGATGTTGTTATTTTAGTAGAAAAATAGAAATTTAAATAAAAGCAAATCATACCTTTGGGAGAATTATTAGCTTCAAAATACATACGTGAAATGGTTAATACTGTCAACTTGATTGGATTGAAGGATAAAAAGTATTGATCCTGGGTGTGTCTGTGTGGGTGTTGCCAAAGGAGATTAACATTTGAGTCAGTGGGTTGGGGAAGAAAGATCCACCCTTAATCTCGTGGGCATAACCTAATCAGCTGCCAGTGAATATAAAGCAGGCAGAAAAACATGAAAAGGAGAGACTGGCCTAGCCTCCCAGCCTATATATTTCTCCTGGATGCTTCCTGCTCTCAAACATCAGACTCCAAGTTCTTCAGTTTTGGGACTCGGGCTGGCTCTGCCTGCTCCTCAGCTTGCAGACAGCCTATTGTGGGACCTTCTGATTGTGTAAGTTAATGTTTAATAAAGTCCCCTTTATATACATATTGTATTAGTTCTGTCCCTCTGGAGAACCCTGATTTATAAAGATTTTGTTACCAGGAAGGGTTCCAGAGAAACAGAATATTAAGGATGGAGTTCTTTCATTTGTTTTGGGGTTGTCTGGAGTTGGCTGCTTAATAGGATTTGATCCCAAAATGCTAAAGACTCTACTTGTAATAGTATGGAGAACGCTGATAGTCCTTGGTGTGAACTGTCTAGAGAGTAGTGCAAAATAAATGCATTTGACACTCCAGATTCCCCACTGGCTAAGAGGCAAGAAGTTTAGTGACTCTATACATAATACCTTTGACCATACGTGGAGAATCAAGGAAAATAATGAAGCTAGTTGGCTGCTCCTAAGTTCAGTGGACGTAATGATGAAAGAAAATGATGAACTTAGAGACTCTGTCTTCCAGCTTCAGAAGCAGATACTGAGACTCAAATCTGCTAAGACTGCCCTGAGTGAGAGTCTTATTCCCTGTAGAGAAAGAGCTGAAGTTGTGGAAAAACAGACAAGCTTTTGTCATATGAGTGAGTGGTGTACCTGCAGGGAAAAATGCATGCACAGCCTTGCCAGGTGTCTACTGTTAAAGTGAAGGTATTGATTGGAAAATAATGAGATATTGCAAATTGGAATGGGGATGTGTGGGAGGACGCTGATGAAGCTGGGGACACTGAGTTTGTAAACTCTGATGAACCTTTTTTGCCAGAAGGAACAGCTTCCCCATCCCCAGTAGTGGCAAAATTCCCTCCCCAACCCATGTTGCCATCAGCCTTTCCAACTTTGTCTGAGGAGATAAACCCTGCACTGTCTAAGGCAACAGTGATGGCCTCCCCTGAGGCAGCTGCCAGGCAAGACAATGCTGATTCTCCTCAGCAGCCACGCCTAACACCTCTGTTTGCTTCTAGACCTATAACTAGACTAAAGTCCCTCTGGGCCCCTAGAGGTGAGGTTGAGAGTTTGACCCATGGGAGGTGCGGTACACTCAAAAAGAACTGTTAGAGTTCTCTAATTTACATAAACAGAAATCTGAAGAACAGGCATGGAAATGGATATTAAGAGTATGGGATAATTGTGAATGGAATATAGAGTTGAATCAGACTGAATTTATTGATTTGGGCCTGCTAAGTAGGGACTCTGCTTTAATGTTGCATTCGGGGAATTAAAAAAGCTTCTAATAGTTTATTTGCTTGGTTAGCTGAAATATGGACTAAAAGATGGCCCACTATGAGTCAGCTGGAAATGCCTGATCTCCCTTGGTTTAATGGAGAGGAAGGGATCCAAAGACTTAGGGAGATTGGGATGGTGGAGTGGATTAATCACCTTAGACCAATTCATCCCAGCTAGGAGGGTCCAGAAGATATACCCTTGACTGATACCTTGCAAAATAGTGAGGGCAGCACCTGCATCTTTGAAGAGCCCTGTAATTTCTCTTCTCTGTATTTCTGATCTAATGGTGGGAACCTCAGTCACTCAACTACAAAATTTAAATACAATGGGAATAATTGGATGCTGAGGTGGTAGGAGCCAAGTGACAGCACTCAACCATCAACTGCAAGATGGGCATACCTACAGTAATGGACAGCAGAAGCAAAGCGGCAATCAGAATAGTCTGACTCATGTAGAACTCTGGCATTGGCTAATTAATCACAGTGTTTCTAGAGCTGAAATTGATAGGAAGCCTACTGCATTCCTACTTAAATTATATATGCAGAAAAATTTCTAGGTTAAATGGACAAACTATTAATTTGAATTATAAAAACAGAGAATCATGTCCCCTCAAAAAGTTCCAGACTTTAGTCAGTTTACAGAACCAGAACAACAGAGGAAGAGAATACTAGGGCCTAGTTCTACACAGTAAGCAGGTACCACCTGAAAGTGGACAGGTGCAGCACTACAGCCCCTGTCTGGGACATTCCTGAAGGACAGTGGTAAAGGGAAACCTTCCTGGTGGGCAGAACTTTGAGCAGTGCACCTGGTTGTGCACTTTGCATAGAAGGAGAAGTGGCCAGATGTGCAATTATATACTTATTCATGGGCTATATCCAATGATTTGGCTGAATGGTCAGGGATTGGAAGAAGCATGATTGGAAAATTGATGACAAAGAAATTTAGGGAAGAGGTATGTGGATGGACCACTCAGAGTGATCAAAAACTGTGAAGATACTTGTATCCCATGTGAGTGCTCATCAATGGGTGACCTCAGTGGAGGAGGATTTCAATAATCAAGTGGATAGGATGATGCATTCTGTGGACACCAGTCAGTCTCTTTCCCCAGCCACCCCTGTCATCGCCCAGTGGGCCCATGAAAAATGTGGCCATGGTGGTGGGGATGTGGAGGTTACACATGGGCTCAGCAGCATGGACTTCCACTCACCAAGGCTGACCTGGCTATAGCCACTGCTGAGTGCCCAATTTGCCAGCAGCAGAGACCAACACTGAGCCCTCAATATAGCACCATTCCTTGGGGTGATCAGCCAGCCACCTGGTGGTAGGTTGATCATATTTGACCTCTTCCATCATGGAAAAGGCAGAGGTTTGTCCTCACTGAAACAGATTCTTACTCTGGATGTAAGTTTGCCTACACTGCATGCAATGCTTCTGCCAAGACTGCCATTGGTGGACCCATGGAATTCCTTATCCATACAGTATTGCCTCTGACTAAGGCACTCACTTTATGGCTAAAGAAGTGTGGCAGTTGGCTTGTGCTCATGGAATTCACAGTTCTTACCATGTTTCCTATCATCCTCAAGCAGCTGGATTGAAAGAATGATGCAACAGCCTTTTGAAGTCACAATTACAGTGCCAACTAGCTGACAATGCCTGCAGGCCTGAGGCAAAGTTCTCCAGAAGGTTGTGTATGCTCTGAACAAGCATCCAATATATGGTACTGTTTCTCTCATAGCGAGGATTCGTGGGTCCAGGAATCAAGGGGTGGAAGTTCAAGTGGCACCACTCACCATCACCCCGTCACCTCTAGTGATTCACTAGGACAATTTGTGCTTCCTGTTCCCATGATATTACGTTCTGCTGGCCTAGAGGTCTTAGTTCCAGAGGGAGGAACACTGCCACGAGGAGACACAATAATTCCATTAAACTGGAAGTTAAGATTGCCACCTGGATACTTTGGGCTCCTCCTACCTTTAAGTCAATAGTCAAAGAAGGCAGTTACAGTGTTGAATGCAGTGGTTGACCCAGATTATCAAGATGAAATCAGTCTACTACTCCACAGCAGAGGTAAGGAAGAGTATACATGGAACACAGGAGACCATTAAGGCATCTCTTAGTATTACCATGTCCTGTGATTAAGATCAATGGGAAACTACAACAGCCCAATCCAGACAGGACAACAAATGGCCCAGACCCCTCAAGAATAAAGGTTTGGGTAACTCCCACCAGGGAAAAAACCATGACCTGCTGAGATGCTTGCTGAAGGCAAAGGGAATACAGAACGGGTAGTAGAAGAAGGTAGTCATCAATACCAGCTATGACCATGTGACCAGCTGCAGAAATGGGGACTGTAATTGTCATGAGTATTTCCTCATTCTTTTGCTAAAAACATGTTTGTGTATGTATACACTTGTACTGAGAAAACATGTTTATTTCCTTTTCCTTTATCATGTGTCATAAATAATGTGTCATAATACTTATTGGCTTCATATCAGCATTTAAGTATTGTTAACTTTATGTGATAGTATTTGAGTTGGGGATTGGTGTGTTTCTGATTGTACGAAGGATAGTTGTATTAAATTAGGCATAATTAGGGCCTTATTATTGTCTTTATTTGAAGATTATGTATGATCTCAGGAGATGTGTATGAGTTCAAGTTGACAAGGAGTGGACTTGTGATAGTTAAAACTGTCAACTCGATTGGATTGAAGGATGAGTCAGTGGGCTGGAGAAGGCAGATCCACCCTTTATCTGGTTGGCACAATCTAATAAGCGGCCAGGGAATATAAGGCAGGCCGAAAAACGTAAAAAGGAGAGACTGGTCTAGCCTCCCAGCCTACATCTTTCTCCCATGCTGGTTGCTTCCTGCCCTCAAACATTGTACTCGAAGTTCTTCAGTTTTGGGACTCACACTGGATCTCCTGACTCCTCAGCTTACAGACAGCCTATTGTGGGACCTTATGATCATGTAAGTTAATACCTAATAAATTCCCCTTTATATATATATATGTTCAGATATATATATATATATATATATATATATATATATATATTCTATTAGTTCTGTCCCTCTAGAGAACCCTGACTAATACAACATGTAAATGACATAAATATTTTATTAAAATTATTTCATATAAATTATATTATGTATCTATATAACAAAAGCTGAAGCTTGTTGAGATTTTCATACAAAAAGCATAATACAAGACTTTTTCAGATGCAGACATTTTATAACCTGGACACTGTAGAAAAATAGAGGTAAAACTTAAATGCAAATATTCAATGTGGGTGCAATCTCATGGAACTCACTTTTGAAATCCATGCCTTAATTGGCAAAGAGACGCCCTCCTATCTTTTGCAAGCACAACTATTGCCGGTGTTTCCTCTGGAGAGAATAACATGCCTGTCTTAGGACACCAGGCAATGGTAGAGCTAGCCAATGCCATTTACTGAACAAAAAGCTCAGGGAGCAAGTGTGATCAGCCAATCTGAGCCACGTAGAAAACACATGCAAATGGCACCAAAAGTATACCCAATGCAAAGTTTTTAGTTTGATGTGTTTTTGTTGTTGTTTTACTTCTATATTCATCCCAATAGTGGTTATGCATACCCAAAATTTAGTGGATAATTTTTAACCAGGCAGTTTACATTGTTTCTTCTTATATAAAAGGTACAATTTTGATCAATGCATTTTTATAAAACAATTTGATGTATATAGATAATATATGTCTACCTTGTAAGTCCTTCAAAGTGGGTGTATTCGTAGAGTCTCCCTTTTGTGCACCAGAACCCAGAATAAAATCGGAATCACATAGTGCAGAATGAGGATAAGTAGTACATACCCCATCCTCTCATCACAGCACAAAGAGCCATACTGGTGGCTGGGTGGACTGTGGGGCAGGCAGAAGGCTTATGTTCCAGGGCAGAAACTCCTCTGTGTTGGTTTTCTGCAATAAAATGAAAGGGCCTACAATTTTGACCAATATCTTAACACAACCCTTAAAAAATGTAAAATATATTGACATAATTACATTTAAAAAGACAGGTAAGCCCTTGATATTTAAAACTCAAGCACATTAGATAATTGTGTTTATTCTATATTGCTATGAAAAGTTACATTAAAAATACACTTCTTTACAAAACATATGTCTATCCATTTTCTGGCCAAGTTTAAAATCTATTAATAAAAGAGTAGATAAATTATCCTACAAATGAAGTAAATATTACCTTTTGGCATCGATTGTTTGAATAGTTTACCAAATCAATACTTAAAATAGTTTATGCTTTCACATAAATAATTTGAGCAGATTAATGTTTCACTTCACATTTCCAAAGTAAGCTTGACATTGACCTGGATTATAAGAAAGAGTTCTAATTTTCTTAATAAATGTTATATTCAAGTACACATTAGATTTGTTATGAAAAGAATTTCGACCTACTTTATCATAGCTGTGTTTCATGAAGTCTATGGATGTTATTCTAATATATAGTGAATATATTGCAAGAATGTATACCCACCAATTCAATGTACTGATGTAAGATTATGCAGGCCACTAAACTTCAATTTTTAAAATTAATAAATGACAAAGGACTTTTTCTTTTCCAAGAACAAAAAATAATAATGTTTAATATCAAAATGCATACAAATATAATATCAAAATGCATGTAAATATAAATATATGTTTATAACTACACACACATATCTCATTATTAAAACCAATGCTTCCAAATTTAAAATATATTAGTGATTGATACCAGGTGACAGTATATGTATGGAATATTATATCTGACATTTTAATCTTGTAATTACAATTTTCATAGTAGTCATGAGTCAGTCATTTACAATATTAATTATATGTGTTAAGTACCATGTAAGTTTCAGACCCATATCTACCTGAGTTTTTAGTTGTGTCCAGAAATAAAGTGCATGTCCCTTGATAATGTCATACTTGCACTCTTGAGAAATCTCGCATGATCTAGAAAGGTTTTAAAACTTTTGTTTCAATGAGGAGCTGAGGGGTCAGACATGCAATAACGAATTTTATTAAATAACTTCAGTAACAACCATTTCATTATTACAATTATTACAAGAAAATCCAAATTACCTAGGTCAAAACTGAAAAAATAAAAACATCACTTTCTTCATTTCTCTTCAATATGCAAACCTCTATCATTTCTAGCCCTGACCTTAGTTTATTTTTGTTGCAGGTCATCTCACACTGGCCAAAGGAATAAAGAAGAATGACAGGGTTAATGATGGATATTTGAGTTCTTCTGATTTTTCTGGCATGCAAGGTGTAGTTTCCTTTTGTTAGTCATTCAAACCAAGCTTAAAGTATGTAATTTGTGATATCTAATTAATCAGTCATTCATATCCAAGGTTATAAAAACTCATACTTTACAATAGAGATTTGTATCATGGATAAAACAAGAATGATTAGTTTCTTTTAGCACCACCCAGTTGGTGGGTCTGAAAATAATGACTTCTCTGAAGAGTCCAAATTAAATTGGAACAACGGTGAAAGTTCTCTCCAGGAGGCCAACAATGAAGAACAAGCAGTTTCTTACACATCTCGACTTTAATTATAGTAAACAGCCCGTCTGCTTCAAAACCAGAAGTAGCCAATGACTTCTCACTCCTGTGCTTGAATTTCTCACCCTCCACCTATCTCTGTGATACTCTAACACTGTCTAGGTATTATTGCATTTATAATGATGTATTATAATTTATTTGATTATTTATTTATTTATTTATTACCTCAATTTGATGAATTATTTAAGGGAATAAAATCTTACACTCTACACTTGTTTATTCACAGTATCTTGCATCTGGGCCATCCCTACAAGAATAAAGTGCCCTGGGAAAAACTCAGTTTGAATCTGTTCAAGATAATAATATTTGCAGAAAAATGGGCACTGTTGGCATCTTCAATGGTATCCTTAGATATCATTAAAAAAAAAAAAAAAGGAAATCAGATGCAAAGCCATAGCCCACATTCCCAAGCTCTGGGCCCAGAAAAGTCATTCCATTTTCAGTATTTTTTATAGGTCACCCAGTCTAAGGTGTTTTGTTATACTCATACAAATGTACCAAGACATAAATTGGCACCAATGTGAGATGTTGATATTACAAATATGAAAGCAGTTTTGAAATTGGTTAAACGGTAGAGGCTTGAAGAATCTGGAGGTGAGTGCTAGAGAAAGCCTAGACTGCCATCAGTGAAATGTTAAGGGTTGTGTTAGTGTGCTCAGAAGAATAGAGCTCTAGACAGAGTCTCAGTTATCCCAGAGATTACTTAAGTGGTTGTGATCAGAATATTGGCAGAAATGTGAATGGCAAAGGCAATTCTGATGTGGTCATAGAAAGAAATGAGAAACAAGGTATTAGAAACTGAATAAAGGCCTTTCTTTACTATAAATTGACAAATAACTTGGCTGAGTTGTATCCACACCCTAAAACTTTGTGGAAGGCAGAACTTGCAGGCAATTACTTAGGATAGTTGGTAGAAGAAGAAATATCTGAACAGAGTGATCAGGGGCCTTCATGGATTCTCTTTATTGCTTATAGTAAAATATTAAAAGAGAGAAACAAATTAAAGATGAAATGTATAATCAAAAGGGAAGTGGAATGTAAAGATTTGGAAAATTCTCAGCCTGACCAGTTCATAAAAAGAAAAAAGGGCATGTTCACAACAGAATACCAACAGTATGGCCAAATTACTTTTGATAATAAGATTAGTATGGATAGAAGGAAGCCAGGTTTTATTCATCAAGACAGCGGAATAATGGCCCTGAAGGCATTTTAGATATCTTAAGGCTGCCAGTTCCATCACAGCACAAGAGTAACTGGCAGAACAGTTTCAAGACAGAGCCCTAGGGAGCTCATGGTACCTCAGAGCTCGTTACCTAAGGCCATTTCGAGTATTTGCTTCACGCATTCCTGTGCAGTGTTCTTTGGCCACCCAGGTGTAGTGTAAGCAGGCCCAAATGCAGCTCAGGCTATCACTATGAAAAGCAAAAGTGGTAAACCTTGGCAGCATCCAAGTGGGGATAACTCTGCAGCCATATGGAGTGCACAAACTGTGGAGACATGGCTGTCTCCATCTAGACTTCAAAGAATGCCTTGAAGAGTCTCTGGACCCAGACAGAGAACTGCCACAGGGTATGGCTGCCACAAAAGCCTCCACTAAGGCAATACCCATTGGAACCCTGGGTTCAAGGCCACTGCAGAATCCCCGCAAAGGCAGTGCCCAGCAGAGCCTTAAAGTCGGGGACATTGCAGAGAAACCCCACAAGAGCTATGTGTAGAGGAGCTCCAGGAGCGGTGCCACCCCCATGACCCCAGAACTGTAGGGCCACCAACATGCAATTCTAGCCTAACAGAGTTACACGTACGGAATGCCAGAGTTACACGTACGGATGCATCTTTCATCCGTGATGCATGAAAGATGCATCATGGGTGGCGCTAGGCACAGCCATAGGCTAGGGTCTTCTGGAACCCTGTGGACCCAAACCCACCCTAGTGTGTCTGGAAGGCGGGACCTGGAGTCAAAGAAAATCATTCTCAAGCATCAAGGTTTAATGCTGTTTACTTTGTGTTTCGTACTTAATTCTGACCCTCCTCTTTCCGTTTTTCCCTTTGAAATGGAACTAACTGTCCTGTGCCTGTCTCACCATTATATTTTGAAAGCACACAACTCTTTGATTGTGCTGGTTCACAATTGGAGAGCACTTTGTTTCAGAATTATTATTATTTTTTTACCTTGTGTCTCACCTATATCTGATTTAGAGATGCTAGATGTAAGACTTTTGAGTTGATGCTGTAACAAGTTAAGATTTTGAAGGCTACTGGGATAAAATCTATGTTTTTTTTGCATGTAAGTAGGACATGAGTTTGGGGATCCAGAAGTGAAATTTTGTAGTCTGAAAGTTTCTCCCGAAATTGATACGTTGAAACTTAAGAAGTGGAGCATTTAGAAGATGATTAAACCATGAGGGCAGGGTCCTAATGGATAGGAGTAAGGCCCTGAGAAAAGGGCTTGAGAAAGTAGGTGCCACATGAGGATACAGTGTTTCTCTCCTCCAAAGGATGCAACAACAAAGTGCCATCTTGGAGCAAAGATCAGGCACCGACCGAAACTGCCAGTTCTATGATCTTACACTTTCAGCCTCCACAACTGTGAGAGATGAGTTTATGTTGCCTATAAATTACCCAGTCTCGGGTATTTTCTGATACAAGCACACATGAATAAAACATCAAGGTATTCTCGGAGTTGATTCCTGCTGAGGACCATGAGGACAAGTTTTGTCCAGCCTCACCTCATTCCGTGGCTTGTAGGTGGCTGTCTTCTTTCTGTGTCTTCACACTGTCTTTCCTCTGTACATCTGTGTCTAAATTTCCTCTTTTTATAAGAACATCAGTGATGCTGGATTGAGGCCCACTCTAAAGGCTTTATTTTAACTTTATTACATGTGTAAAGACCCTAACTCAAAACATGGTCACATTCTGAAGTACTGGTGTTAGGACTTCAACACATAAATTTTTCAGCTCCTATCAATGGCTATATCAATTCTATATATAAATGCCCTATATTATAAACAGATTTTACTGAAAGTATCTAGAAATTTGCAGTAGATACTCTCTATTCTGATAACAGAGTCTCAGTTTTACTGGTTGACTGCTAAAGAAAATTATTGAATTCCATTCTCCAAGGAGCACATCTACACAATATATTTTTGAATGTTTATTTTGGACAGGAATGCAAAGCTGCTACCACCTTATAATATCACATTTTCAGTTACTCATGTGTAAAGCCATATGCAAGATTTTAGAAATATACTCGCTTTGGGTTGTAAAACTCATAGAAAACCTGCCAGTTCTGTGGCCTGAAGAGAATGTCTATGCCATCTCCTCTTCTTTCTTCTGGATACTTTATTTTACACATTAACAATTGATAATTTTACAAATACTGACAACTGCTCTTTGTAGAATCTCCTATACCAAGTTATATATGTGCTTTTAAAATTTCAAATCCAATCTGGCTAGAAAAACATGTTATAAATATCTAGACACAGCATTTAAAAAATTTTTACTTGCATTCCACCTTTATTTGCTGATGGCATTAAAAGAAATGATTGTATAATTATTGTTTCTACCTGGATAAAATGCAATTATGATGTCTTATAATATTAGTTAGCTATGTCTAAATAAATATAATTATGTAACCAATAAAACAAACTGCTAAAAAAAAGTGTCAAAGAATCATGTAAACTATAAATCTATAAATCTTTCAACCTTCCCAACATGGAATTGGTTCTTAAGAAATGATAGCAAATACTCAATGCTTACTATGTGCCAGGCACTCTTTGAAACCTTTCAGATATATAGTAGCTATAAATACATGTCATCTTTACACCGATCTTAGTAAGGAGTCCCTATTATCATCTCCATTTTACATATGAGAAAACAAAGGTATAGATCAATTAAGTAATTTATCCAACATCAGCCTAGTGAGTAGAAAACTGTGATTGAAAGAAAATTTAAAGCAAGAAAGTCTGACCCCAGAATTAAGAATCTTAGCTACTGCACGTACTACCATTTATTAGAACCAATGAAAAGATGCTGAACAGTTAAACACGTTGACCTTTGATCATGAGACCTGCATTCGAATGAGCTTGATCACCCATTATCTGCATGACCTATTTCTCAAAATATTCTTAGCACCCAGCCTTAACCAAATCCTCAATCTACCAAATCTCAGTATCTCAATATTATCCAGTGCAGAGCCTCTTCTTTGGTGTTGCCAGCTTCATTCTTGTTCATTCTAAATGCATCCTGTAAAATATATTATGGCTCTCACTTAAATAATAATGCCTCTCACCTATTGTGACTGGCAAAAAAGTGATTACAAATGCAAAGAGCTTAGCATCATTCTAATCACAGGATGAGCACTCAGTAATCCTTAGCTATTATTAATAATACTTTTTTATAATTCATGCCACCATCCTATGATTACAATGACTACTATCGGTACTGTTGATACTACCAAGAAACTTGAATTACGTAAGATTTCACCCTTTTCCTGTTTAGAAAAAAAAAAAAGTGCAGCTCACTGCCAGCACTCATTTAATTTTACATAAACATGCTCTTTGAGGCTAAACCAAACCTAACTGATTTTCAATGAGGAAATAAAATATAAAAACTGTTCTTGGAGTTATTCGTAATCAGAACTAACATCAGAATCCTCTGAATCATGAGAATCATCTATTTTGGAAAAATCAGATTCATCAAATGAATCTTCCGCAAACAGCTGTTCGAGAACGATGTTAGCAGCACGCGAAGGAGCTACTTTTTCTAGGAGTTGACATTTTCAGCAATTGAGAATTACTATATTTTGTAAATTGAAATACCACTAGTAAAAACAGAATGCTATAAATAGAATGATGTCTTTTGTTTCCAAAGTCAGTAAACTAGAGTGATGCCAAAGTAACAATAAAAGTGAGATATATCGTGGCAAAAGTTACCTCGAGTGCAAGAGCTGCCGGGGAGGCAGTAGAATTCTCTGGGCAAACGAGTAAAGGGTTAAAATAAGCAATTAGTCTAACTGTTGTTTAATGTAAATTTTCTACTGTGACTTAGTGTTCAGCACAAAATATAAACTTTATACATATAACCATGATACTTAAAAGATAGAAAAATGTGTAAATCAGAACTTCAAAGAAATGTCACAATTTTAGAGCGAAAAAAAGGGATTTCCTCGCATTACCTTCCATTTCCACCAATTTTGCCTCTATTGCTTTCCTGGAGCAAGGGCTTCTTTCTAGACTAAGAAAAATAAAAATGCTATTTTGGCTGGGGTCCCAGTACATTACATATAAAGGAATTTACTTTAAATTTATAGCTTCCCAAAATTGTACTTTCAAAAATTTTGTCAATTTGATGGAATTCCTCAGCTACTCTTATTCTTGTACTTTTTAATTATTTTTTCATTGCTACCATATAACTCAGTAAATAATGACAATAGATCAACAAATTTAGAGTATTCCTTATTTTGAACTTTAAAAACATGTAAAAATTATCTATTGTTGATGACACAAGTCTGTTAATTAGAAAAAATCTTTGATTCTTAAGGATACTTATATCAAAAGTGATACAGAGAAGTTTAAAGGAATCAAAAAACAAAGATTGTTTTTCCCTTTCAAGGATTAAATGTGTGATTTAAAATAAAATATGAACAAAATAAGTGTACCACTTAAGTTGTAATTATTATTATTTACTTATTTTCTTTTTTATTTTGAGACAGAGTCTCACTCCCTCTCCCAGGCTGGAGTGCAGGGGCGCAATCTCGGCTCACTGCAACTTCCACTTCCTGGGTTCAAGCAATTTTCATGCTTCAGCCCCTCGAGTAGCTGGGACTACAGGCGTGTGCCACCTTGCCTGTCTAATTTTTTGTAGAGATGAACTTTCACCACGTTGCCCAGTTTGCTCTTCATCTCCTGAACTCAGGTGATCCGCCAGCTTCGGCTTCCCAGATTGCTGGGATTACAGACCATAACATATTATTTTATTTAGGATTTCAGTCTTGGAGAAGCATAAAAGCAACTTATATCACATAAAAGTTACTTAAAAAATAAATAGTGGCAGAGTGTGATGGCTTACGCCTGTAATCCCAGCACTTAATTAATTTTTTTAATTTTAAGTGATTCAGCATTAGAAATCAATACAATATTTCAATCTTAAAGAGCATTTTTATTATCCACATTTTTAAAAAAACAAGTGATTTCTGAGTTAGAATTTCATCAAGAAGACTACAGGAATGACATGCATAGGAACCATTCTGTAATGCATTGATAGATACTGAAGAAAGTGTACTTTCTTCTAATTGGGGTATGAGCAAAGAAACTGCAACTAACCGTGGAATTATAATAAGAATAGGATCAATATCAGTGGTGTTAATTCTGCAACATCATATTATAGAGACTGAATAATGTCATTTGTGTTTCAACTATTCTCATGAAACAGGTAGAAGACTGACACGGTTTGACTGTGTCCCCACCCAAATCTCAACTTGAATTGTATCTCCCAGAATTCCCACGTTGTGGGAGGGAAACAGGTGGATGTAATTGAATCACAGGGACCAGTCTTTCCCGTGTTATTCTCTTGATAGTGAATAAATTCCAGGAGATCTGATTAGTTTATCAGGGGTTTCTGCTTTTGCTTCTTCCTTATTTTTCTCTTGCCACCACCATGGAAGAAGCTCCTTTTGCCTCCTGCCATGATTCTGAGGCCTCCCCAGTCATGTAGAACGGTAAGTCCAATTAAACCTCTTTTTCTTCCCAGTCTCGGGTATGTCTTTATCAGCAGTGTGAAAATAGAATAATTCAATAAATTGGTACCAGCAGAGTGGGGTGTTGCTGAAAATATACCTGAAAATGTCAAAGTGACTTTGGAACTGGGTAAGAGGCAGAGATTAGAACAGTTTGAAGGGCTCAGAAGAAGACAAGAAAATGTAGGAAAGTTTGGAACCACCTAAAGACTTGTTGAATGGCTTTGCCCAAAATGCTGGCAGCAATATGGACTATAAAATCCAGGCTGAGGTGGTCTCAGATAGAGATGAGAAATTTGTTGGGAATTAGAGCAAAGGTGACTCTTGTTATATTTTAGCAAAGAGACTGGTGGCATTTTGCCCCTGCCCTAGAAATTTGTGAAGCTTTGATCTTTAGAGAGATGATTTAGCGTATCTGGCAGAAGAAATTTCTAAGCACCAAAGCTTTCAAGAGGTGATTTGTGTGCCCTTAAAGGCATTCAGTTTTATAAGGGAAGACATAGAAATTTCAACTTGAATTGTAGCTCCCAGAATTCCTGCATGTTGTGGGAGGGACCCAGGGGGAGGTAATCGAATCCTTGCGGCCAGTCTTTCCCTTGCTGTTCTTGTGATAGTACGCAAGTCTCACGAGATCTGATGGGTTTATCAGGGGTTTCCACTTTTGCTTCTTCCTAATTTTCTCTTGCTACTGCCATGTAAGAAGTACCTTTCTCCTTCCACCATGATTCTGAGGCCTCGCCAGCCATGTGGAATTGTAAGTCCAGTTAAACCTCTTTTTCTTCCCAGTCTTGGGTACGTATTTATCAGCAGCATGTAAGCGGACTAATACAATGACTAAGAAAAGGAAATATTTGAAACTTATAAATATAAATTTATTTTAAAAAATATTGGCCAGGCACGGTGGCTCACGCCTGTAATCCCAGAACTTTGGGAGGCCGAGGCGGGTGGATCACGAGGTCAGGAGATCCAGACCATGATGGCTAACACGGTGAAACCCCGTCTCTACTGAAAATACAAAAAAATTAACTGGATGTGGTGGCGGCACCTGTAGTCCCAGCTACTCTGGAGGCTGAGGCAGGAGAATGGCGGGAACCCGGAAGGCAGAGCTTGCAGTGAGCCGAGATGGCGCCACCGCACTCCAGCCTGGGCGACCCAGCCAGACTCTGTCTCAAAAAAAAAAAAAAAAAAAAAAAAAAAAGCCCTCATACATATTTGCATAATAGATAATGAGAAGATCTCTTTAAAAGTGAGCCAAACACGAAGCCCATCTGTACACAACATGAAAGAAGGAACTTAAAGGATTAATCAAGTTAAACCAGCAGTCCTAAATTTTGGCAACCTGTGCCTTTTCTAGACACCTCACCTATTTGCTGATATGTTGGCGTCTTGCTAAGTTTGAGTTCATGTCTAGTCTGTCAGTTAACAGTTATTGAAAACACTGGCTAAACCATCACTTTTCAAATTGTTTGTAGTGGAGAGCAAATATCCTTAATTTTCAATTCCACATAGGCTATTACTTGAGCACAATTGAATAAAAATGAGAAACTACAAAAAAAAAAAGGAAAAATCTATAAATATAAAAACTCAGACTGCATTTCCTTTTTTTTTTTTTTTTTTAATTATTGGATTCTATGACCATAAAGTTACTCCATTATATTGGAAAAAACCCACATTTCTGACTATTCAAATTCTTCTTTACTGCTTTGACTTAAGGGTTTTTTATTGCCATAGAAATACTTTTCAAGTACCGGCGTGGTGCTCCCGCCTGTAATCCCAGCACTTTGGGAGGCCGAGACGGGCGGATCACGAGGTCAGGAGATCGAGACCATCGTGGCGAACACAGTGAAACCCCGTCTCTACTAAAAATACAAAAAAATTAGCCGGGCGTTATGTAGTCCCAGCTACTCGGGAGGCTGAGGCAGGAGAATGGCATGAACCTGGTAGGCAGAGCTTGCAGTGAGCCGAGGTCATGCCACTACACTCCAGTCTGGACAACTGAGTGAGAGTCCGTCTCAAAATAATAATAATAATAATAATAATAATACATTTACAAAAGAAAGGCTTTTCTAATAAATGGGATGAGCAACAATTTAGTAAATTACACAGATTACCACATTCCTCATTATTACTGACAGCATATATTTTAAGTAATTAAAAATATTTCTCATTTCAGAATTGTACTTGAGAAAACGTCAAGAAAAGCAAATAAACATACGTTCGTATGTAAGTATATGTGTATGCTGGAATAACTGTTTTTTATTTTTTTTTGAGATCAATACACAACATGTTGATTATCCTCATAGTTGAGTAGTATACATTTAAATTTTACTAAGAAAGTACATTTTAAATATTCTTAATGAAAATTTTAATATCTGAGGTAGACTATGTTAATTAACATAATTAATTATTTAATTTTTCCACATAAATACATGATTTAATTATTCCACATTGTATTAAAAAATTTAACACCACTGTTTACCCCATAAATACAATTATAATTTGTCAATAAAAAAAGAAATTCTTCCCTGTACAATTGACATAAAATGAAAATCAGAGAGGGTAGAGCAAGATGCTCAAATGGAAGCCTCCACTAATTATCCCCAAATAATCAGTAAATTTAATAACTATTTACACACACACACACACACAAAACACAAAACAACAACAACAACAAATCAGACGGACCAAAAATTAGGTGAGCGATCACAGTACTTGGTTTTAATTTTATATTCCTGAAAGAGGTACTGAGCAGGTCAGGAAAGACACTCTAGAATCATTGACATCACCCTTTGCACATCCCCTGGCAGTGGCCATGAGGTACATTGTGCGTTTTGGGTGAGACTCTGAAATGTACTAGCTTCAGGTGAGATGAAGCAGATTCCCAGTTGTGGTGGAAATGGTGAGAGAATCCTTCTGCCTGAGAAAAGCAGAGGGAAAAGTAAAGGGAACTTTGGAGCGCACTGTCCTGCAGGGTGGTACCCAGGCTTGGCAGCATTTTCCGCAAGCAGATTGAAGATAAGTAAGTATCAGTGATAGTCTGACAGTAGTACACATAAGCCTTTAGTAGCGGTGGCCAGAGGGAGAGGCTCTTCTGCCTGTAGAAAGGACAGTACAGAGTGGAAAGGACTTTGGCTCATGGTTTGAGTGCTAGCTTAGCCACAGTAGTATAGCACACTCAGGAGATTTCTAAGTTTTAGACTTTGGCCCCTGGCTCCTGGGTGGCATCTCTGGACCTCCTTGGGCCTGGGACCTGGGGAAACTCACTGACCTGAAGGAAAGGAAGCAAGCTTGGCTGGCTTGGCTACATGCTGATTGTAGAGCCCTAGAGGTTCGAGCAAGCATAGTGGTAGACAGGAAGTGGACACAGCAGGCTTTGAGCTAGACCCAGTTCTGTGCTTCAAGTCTGACCCAGCACCATCCAAGTGGTGTTGGCCAGAGGGGTGCTTGTGTTACCTCACCCCCAGCTACACATGGCTCAGTAAAGAGAGAGAGAGAGAAACTCCATTTGCTTGGGAGAAAGCAAGAGAAAACAACAACAATGTCTGCATGATAATCCAGAAAATTATTTCAGAATTTATCCAAGACCACCATAACAGTATCTCTACAAGTCTGCAAAAACTGCAGCAGAAGACTTGGGGTGCCCTTAAAAAAAGTTAGCTTATGTCATAACAACCAAGTCCCTTTGAATACCTGGAAAAACTTCCCAAAAAGGACAGGTACAAAGAAGCCCAGACTGCAAAGACTACAATAAATACCTGACTTTTCAATGCCCAGACATCAATGAAGAGCTACAGACATCAAGACCATCCAGGAAACCATGACATCACCAAATGAACTAAATAAGGCACCAGGATCCAAACCTGAAGAAACAGAAATATGACCTTTCAAACAGACCAGTCAAAATGGCTTTTTTGAGGAAACTCAAAGAAATTAAAGAAAACACAGAAAAGTAATTAAGATCAATTTCACAGAGATTGAAATACTTAAAAAGATTCAAGCAGAAATTCTGGAGCTGAAAAATGCAATTGATATACTGAAGAGTGCATGAGATTCTTAATAGCAGAATTGATCAAGCAGAAGAATGAATTAGTGAGCTTCAAGTCAGGTTATTTGAAAATATGCAGTCAAGGGCATAAAATATGAATCATGCTTACAGTTTCTAAAAAAAATGCATCAAAAGAGAAAATATGAGTTATCCGGCCTCAAAGAGGAGGTAGAGAAAAAGGAATAGAAAGCTTATTCAAAGAGATAATAACAGATATCTTCCCAAACCTAAAAAAAAAGCTATATTCAATCACAAGAAGGTTATAGAACACCAAGTGGATTTAACCCAAAGAAAACACTATCAAGAGATTTAATAATCGAACTCCCAAAGGTCAAGGAAAAAGAAAGGATCATAAAAGCAGCAAGAGGTAAGAAACAAATAATGTACAATGGAGTGCCAATATTCCCTACGGCAGACTTTGCAGGGGAATCTTACAGATCAGGAGAACATATTAAAAGTTCTGAAGAAAAAAAAATCCCTTTGCCCTAGAATAGTATCTCCATCAAAAATATCCTTCACAGATAAAGGACAAATAAAGACCTTCCCAAATAAAAGATGAGGAATTTCATCAACACCAAAACCTGTCCTACAATATGTGCTGAAAGGAGATCTTCAATCAGAAAGAAAAGGACATTAATGAGCAATAAAAAAATCATCCAAAGGTAGAAACCTCACTAGTAATAATATGTACATAGAAAAACACAGAATGTTATAACAGTGTAATTTTAATGTGTTAACTACTCAGGTATAAAGACTAAAATATGGACCTACCAAAAATAATAACTCCAACAACTTTTCAAGACATAGATAGCTAAGAATGAGGAGAACTTAAGTAAAATCAGTAGGAAAGAGCATGAAAATGAGCAACTGAATCTAGGACTCCTGGGGATATAGAAACTTTAGAGAATGGAAAAAGAATAATAATAGAAATAGAAAAAAAGTATAATTAATAATCTTGGAACTATAATAACAACAGAAACTTGGGGATGGAGTAGGAGAGAAGCAATGAAGATCTAAGTCAGTTGCATTCTTATCTCTCAAAACCAAAAGCAAGTAGATATTAATCTGAAATATTAAGAAATAGTCAAACCTATAGTTAAAATTATGGACATAATAATCCTGATGGGGCTGTGGGCTGAGGGAGATGTTTTTCCTTTCTGATAATAAATACATGTATATTCTCTTGCTAAGATAAATATTACTTTTTGAAATCATATATCTCAATCCTTTTCTGGGTTCAAGTGAACAATTGCAATCACATATCATGTCTTCTTGATTAAACATAAATTAAGAATGTTGAGCATAATAAGCTACTTTGTTTTTACTGTTGAAAACATTCAATGGTAGTGCTCACATAGCATTTTAAATTATTAGACTTCCATTTAGAAGTGAACACTTCTTTTACAAAATGTATGCTTTTAAAAATCAGTAGAATGCAATATTTTAAAATTAGAATATTACTTCTTGCAGTATTACTTTTTGAAAATTACCTGAGTTAGGATAATATATCTTGAATTTTTCATTTATTTATAAATTGTTATCCAAATATTCCAACTATTTAATATCTCAAGATCCATCTATTAGGTAGAACAATAATGCTTTACCAACCTACCTGTCCAATAAAATTGATGGTCAAATTATTTTATCATACTATCTGGAATATAGCATATTTAGTAACTATTTTTGAGTTTTTACTCATTCATTTGAAAACATTGTGTAAATGGAAAAAACCCTATGCGATGTTAATTAATTACTAATGCCTCTTTAGTGAAATCCATCAAAATATTAGCATATTTATTCAAGAATGGCTAACATAGAAATAATGAAGCAATTTACCGAGTATGGATTCATAGCATTTCACTTAAAGTCCAATTGAACAATATGTAACTTTTTAATTGTGAAAAAGTTGGAGATATAACTCCGTCTTCCAATTTTGGAATATCTTTAGGAAGCAGTTTTATATATAATTCAAATTATATAACTGAGGGTAAAAAATGTACTCAAATGTGTTACCAATGTAACATAGAGAAAACAGAATTATGCAGGACTTACGTGCCTGGTATCTACACTATAGGAAGAGGTCACAGTCTGTGTTTGTCTCTCAAAGACAGACAAAGAGCTAATACTTTATGAATGATGTTTTTCCTCAAGAACTGAGAAACCAGTATACTAATTTTACATAAACTTACCTTTAATTAGAATGTGAAATGGGCTTAAGTAACCATGTATGGTTAAAGGACAATTTTAAATAATTAGGTGTTTCACAAATACTTAGTTTCATTGTCTCTAGAACCTAGATACGTGCAAAATAACTTCAAGGCATTTGGAAATAAAATATATATATATAGTGTGCATTAAGAATGGAATACATTCTAAATAGTTTTGTATCTACAACTACAATTTGCCGTTATAATAACATCACAAAATAAATTGGATTATGGTCTGAACATTATAGTTGAGAAGGTAAGAGATTACATCAAATATCACTGTAATTGGCATTGACACTAACCAGACTGACTGCTTTCCAAAGTGTGGAAGCTGAAACAATAATAAAAATAACTTGTATATGTGAGTGTTTCACATACATTATCACATCGTATCTTAATACAGCAATCAGTTACCTTGAAGTTTGTAAGCCAATGGAATACTTACATTAGAGCTACATTATGTAGAGGAAAAATAATGTAAAAATAAACCCAGTTATTACTCTAAATACAAATAAGCCCTTTGTGAATTTCTGAATGAGCATTGGCTTATTAATGTCCTTTAAAATCATAAAGCAAAACATCAGTAAAAATTTATTTTCCATTGAAGAGGCTTGTCATGTGCGCTGACTCTTTGAAACAGAGAGAGGGTAACTTCAGGTAATGGGCAGCTAACATAAGAATTTTGCATTTAAAAGTTACCATGTCCAAGGAAAAATAGCATTTATTTAAAAACGCTGAAAATGAACCATTTCAAAAGCAAATAGATTAGTGTTTTGTGACTTATGAAATATTGGTTTCTGTTAGAACAGATTTTATCTATTTCAAGTCATTTGTTCAGTCCTGAAAATATATGCATTTTGTGCCATTGTTTTCTAAAGGGCAGATCATGCCTTTTCTATTTGGTATACTATTTTCCAAATGTCACAAAATGGCAAAGAGTAAAGAATCCTAGAGACCAAGAGAAACAAGTTTTGCATATTTAATTACAAAAGAGAGAGCAGAAAAATATTCCCAAGGCTTTTCAAGTAATTTTTATCTAAAATATGCGTGAATATTTCATTTATGGATATATTAAGTAGAAAAATAATTATCTCTTGATTACCTGTGCTCAGATATTGCTCTTAAGTATATTTATGACTTAAAACATTTAGAAATACTAATCTAAATGAAGGCATGGTGGGAATGAACATTGTTCGCAAGTCTTGGCTTCTCTACCCTTTTGCCCCTTGACCTATTAAGATATATTATGATGACTGATTTGCTTAAAGTTATACTACGATTGAATTATTTGAAAATATTTTGTAACATTCTCTCCTCTTTTTGTTGAAAAATATCAATTTTTCTGTGATCTTAGTCATTATCATGTTTCCCAGTATAGTTATACAGCTCTGGTGATTATATCCACATTTTAGGCCTTCTAATATCCAAACAGGTATATTAAAACCTCAGACATTATTACATTTTCATGTCGCATATAACACAAATCAAATATGGCCTGAACTAAAATCTTCATGTCTCCTGCATAGATCTTGCTCTTATCTTGAATTCAGTGACACATCTATGGTATAATCCATTACCTTCAAACTGGAGGCCTTGTAGACATCATTGATTTTTTAAATTTCATCATTTCTTTGTGTAATCAGTTTTGAATTTTGGTAGATTTTCTTCCAAATACACACTGTCTTCCCTAACTCTTCTGTACTAAATGCACTTTTCACCATCCCCTGATTTGAATTTTATGCTATACTGTTAACAATCAATATTACATTGTTTTACCCATACTCACAGACCTTGTTATCTACCATACCTCCCCTACACATCCCTATTGGAATCATTCTGTAAACAAACCCCGGATATGCCACAATAATAATTACCTATCTTTTAAAATTTGTTGTTCTTAGATTGAATTGCAAATAACTTAGCATGGCATAAAAGCTTTATCACTATTTGACCCCAACCAAGTTCTCAGTTTTCATTTTCTGCTTTACCCAACACTTCATCACTACCACAATATGGTCCTAGTAAATTACTCACCGGCTGCTAGTTACATAATTTATTTTATTATTGTACTTTCCCACACACGTTTTCCTTTGCATGTGGTCCTTCTGCATTCTTTGCCCAACAAACTTCTCATGTTTTCACTTTCCTATACTATTCCATTGCATCTTCCTATTTCCTTTTCTTATTATTCTTTGAAACAATGACACATTTATGGAGACTTTGCAAGCACAATTGTCCCTGGAACAAAGTGGAGGTTATGGACACTGATGCCCTGCACTATTGAAAACTCTTGTATAACTTTTGCCTCCCTAAAACTTAACCTCAAATAGCCTACTGTTGACCAGAAGCTTTGCAGATATACAGCCGATTAACACATTTCATATGCTCTATGTATTATATATTGCATTTTTACAATAAACTACAGAAAAGAAGATGTTACTAAGAAAATCATAAGAAAGATAAAATATATTTAATATTCATTAAATGGGAATAAATCACTGTAAAGGCCTTCACTTTTGTCATCTTCTTGTTAAGTAGGCTGAGAAGGAGGAAGAAAAGGAGGGGCTGGTCCTGCTGTGTCAGGGGCAACAGAGGCTGAAAACGTGAAAAAGATGAGAGCAAAGGCAGAAGAAGCAGTCACACTCAGTGTAACTTTACATTACTTTTCATTCCTCTAATTTTTTTTTTCCATATGGCACAAATCCTGCCATCATTTTTTATTTTTATCTTTTTTTTTTTTTTAGTTTCAGCACCTGTATCATAGCATGGCCTACGTCATAAAAGAAGTCAAATGAAGTCATGAATAATTAGAATCTTTCTCTCAGATTGTCTAAAATCAACCTGCTTTTTGGCACTGCTTCTTACACATTTTCTTCTTCATCTTGAGGCACTGGTTTGGAACCACTCATCTACATCAAGTCATCTTTTGTTTATTCCTCTGGTGTGGTGTTTATCAGTTCTTGAATTTCTCCAAGATCTATATCTTGAAACCCTTCACCTCCTACGTTTTTCTATAGCCACAGTTTTATGATTTCCTTGATTGGCTCTCTGGACACAGTTTTCTCAAGCAGGAATGTATTGTTTCTGGCTTGATGGCTTTCATGGCTTTTTCTGTAATAATGGCATCTTCAATGAAGTAATCTTTCCAGACTTTCATAATGTTCTATTAGAGTTCTCTTCCATAGCATTGGCAGTTCTTTCCATAGAGTACCACGTGCAATGAGCCTAAAAGTTCCTTATGACCCTCTAATCTAGAGACTGAATTAGACACAGACTGTGTGTTTGTGGACACGTAGACTATGATGACATCTTCACTGTTGAACTCATGGAGTTCTAGTTGGCCAATAGCATTGTCAACTACCAAAAAAGCTTTAAAAGGCAGTGCCTTACTGGCCAGGTACTTCCTGACTTCAGGGACAAAGTATCTATGGGGCCAATACAGAAAAAAATATATTTTTGTCAAGTTCTTGTTGTACAACCACAAGATTGGCAGCTGGAATTAATATTTTATTAAAGATTTGAGGACAGAAACTTTATAGATAAGAGCAGTCCTGTTTATAAACCCAACTGCATTTGCACAAAACGTTAGAGTTAGCCCATTCCTTGCTGCCTTAAGTCCTGGTGTATGCTTTTCTTTCTTGTTAATAAATATCCTTTGTAGCTTTTTTATTTTCCAGAATAGGACATTTTCTTCTGCATTAAAATCTTGTAGATTCTCTTGAGATTACAATATTCACCTTTAACAAATCAATATACACTCTCAAAGAGCATTATGCTACTTCATAAACCAGTGAGTGTACTGCTTGCTTTTCATGCTTCTACTGTCATATATTCTAATTCTACATGTTATAAACCAAATAACATACAGTTTTTATCTTGCTTTAAACTACCAGTAATTCCTTAAATAAAATAAACGTAGATAGATGCATGATAAAATGTTTATGTATTCCCACACTTTTATTCTGTCTGGTATTCATTTTATCCTATAGTGTCTGGTATAACCTTTCCTTACCTGGATAGCTTTCCTTAGCCTGTCTTATGTGGATAAACTGGAAACAAATGATTGCAGCTTTACATCTGAATTTTTTATTTAATATTTGTTCATTAAGAAATTGCCTTGAATAAAAAAATTTGTATTCACCACTTTTTTATTGATCATGCATTATTTTTGCATTTATCCTTAATTTATTTAACATTTTTATTTATCATAAATTGATTTTGCTTATTTCTTTATATCTGTGAGTTGCTCTTTTGGTCCATTTGGAATCCAGAAAGCTTTGAGGCTGTCACACTGAGAATGAGTCATCCAAACATTAAGGTTTTTAGATTGTAGGACATATGATAGAACATTTGGCTGCAAAACAATAAGATTGAGAGGCTATGATAAGATGAGATATCAAGAGTGTGACTCTCTGATTACACTAAACTACAAGAACACAAGATCTCTTTCCATTTTTTACTTCTAACCTTAACCTCTACTTGCTCAGAAAGTTCTCATGAAAGAGATTTACTTGTGCAAGAGAAGTAACTTTGTGTTTGATGTTCTTTCAGATTTAAATCTGACATGCCAGTCCAGAGCTGATTAAAAAATTGCTATTTTTCCATAGGCTATTTTTTTCAACTTTAGCAATCAGTCCCGTGTATGAAAGTGTCTCCTGTCTCTTGTTCACTTATGAAGGGCTTCTCCCATGTTTACATTTCTCTGTGTCCACAGCCCCTTATAATGATTTTAAAGAAAAATATAATTTTTAAAATTTCTATGATTTCTTATTGTTTCTATGAATGGTTTTCTATGGTCTTCTATAACCTAACCATAAATGGACATTTTTAATTCCTCCTTCTAAGTGTTTTTTTGAGCTGGATTTCATGATTCTCCTATGCAAATATGATGAATATTAGAATAGATTGTCTATTCCCTTTGTTATGAGACCATGTTGTTAATAACCATATATTCACATATAGTATATGGAATCTAACATACATTGTCATCTATCCATCAGCTTTTAATTGTCTGGCAATCTACCTTTATCTTTCTATATCCATCTATCCTATATAAGCAACTGTATCCCACACACACACACACACACACACACACACACACACACACACACGCACATATAGATGTTTATGGATCAAGTATTCTTAAAACCATAGACAATATTTTATTTTTGGTTAAAATCTAAGAATCTAAGAATTATTTCATATAATTCTTGAAAATCTAGGATGGGAAATAAAATATATTATCAGAGCGGAGAGTTTAATATGAATTATTGCCCTTAGATCCCACATTTTGCTTTTCAGGGCAAGTTTCTGTTACAGACTCTAGTTTGACTTACTAATTTTATCCACTGATTCTGATCAGAACTCAGGAGAATGTGGATGGTAGTTTGTTTCATGAGAAAGAAGGTTTTGCAATTTCAGGGTCTGTCTTCACTGACATGTATCTTTTTATCTAACTCATTTATGTAATCACTGACACCCTTGCTTTGTCTTTATAACTGGTACTTATATAACCCCTGATTCTTCAATACATTAATTCAGTCTAATGTATGACTGGCAGCAGATTAGTGCTACTGAGATTATTCAGGGTAATAAGCTTGATAAGAAAAGTACCAGTGTATTCTAAGGTACCAATATATCTTTACATATGAATAAATAACTTCAAGGGGAAATAAACTGTCAATGAAATGCCTTTCTAATTCTGAGGAAATTATTATTGATAATAAAGATGGATTGCTTGTCAGGTCTCCAGAGCCCTGGCATTTGGTTGCCAATTTGCTTATCTCATGGTATTTCTGATTCATTTAGAACACAGTTATTTTTACATAGAGTTATTTTGTATCTTTCTACATCTATTATTGTCTTCTGCCAGATTTTTGGTCAGTTAAGATCAAGATCTCAAGTACCGTAATAGAAGGAAAGTATCAGGTAAACATTCTGAGTCTAGCTAGGGCAGATGTCAAGTCTAGCTGAGTCAGCCGAGGAGTTTTGGGAAAAAGAATCAGGCAGCCACACAGCATGAAGTACGTAGGGTCAGTCACAGTGAGATACAGCAACATACTGAGCAGGCCACACTAACCTGAACACTGGTTTTAGGGCCAATATGGAAAAATACATTTTAAATTTAAACCCAATATATGTTTGAGGCCTAAAGGAAATGTCTGCCTCTGATGAAGACCGCCACAGTGGCTGCTAATGTCAAACTTTATTTCTAACCTTTAATTTCATTCCTAGAGATACTACAGACTTAAGGAGTGTGGTTGTAGCTTTCATTTGCTGTGTTGCTTCTGTGTGCTAAGGCCTGACTTTTCCTTGTAAAGTGAAATGCCAAAAAAATGCATATATATATATATATATAGAGAGAGAGAGAGAGAGAGAGTTAAAAACAAAAACAAAAACAAAAAAACTTCAAAAACTTTCTCAAAGGTCTAGTAAGTTTTGTTATTACAATTTCCAAATAGGCTTTGGAACGTGTTGCTAGTGAGCAATAAAGTTTAAAAAGGTTCTACTAGGAAAAAACATTGGTACTAGTTAGTCTTCAAAAAAGAAAGATCTGGATATTATTGTAGCTTTTTCCTTATACATATAGAGTTACTAAATGGTAACCTCATTCTTCTCAGCTGTTTTCTAGTTCTACTAGTAAACTGAAATGTGGAAAGTGTATTATTACAGAAGAGTAGAGGAAAATTGGCTATGGAAGAAAAGTACTCTAGCAGTAAATGCCTTTAAAAACAGAATTAACTAATGTTCATTTTCCCCCTTAAGAAAGAGACTCCATCTCAAAATAAAGGAAAGAAAGAAAAGAAAGAAAAACGAAGAAAGAAAGAAAAAGAAAGAAAGAAAGAAAGAAAGAAAGAAAGAAAGAAAAAGAAGCGAAGAAGAAAGAAGAAAAAAGAAGAAAGAAAAAAGAAAAGAAAGAGAAAGAAATAAAAGAAACGAAAGAAAGAAAGAAAAAGAAGAAGAAAGAAAGAAAGACCGCCCAACACCTAAAGACAGAAGATATAAGAAAGCAGAAAGAATAAAGAACTAAATAAAGAAGAAGAAAGAAATAATAAGAATAAACTATAAGAAAAAGAAAGAAAGGAGGGAAAGAAGGAAAGAAAGAGGCTCACATCACAGAAGAGTTACGAGGAACTTTGAGTGTTTGATTAGGTGATCACAGAAGATCCTTTTAAGATCTGTAAGTGCAATTGACAGAGTTGTGAAAAGAATAACTAATGAACCAGATGCAAAGAGAAAAACAATTTAATGCTACTAAAAAGGAATATTGCCTGTGCTAAACACATCCTAAGGTTCTTTTATTTCCCAACTTAGTATAAGTCCAAATGATAAAAAATAATACTTTAAAAACTATATTTGAAACTTGCAAAAACAGGATTCTGAGATTCTTTACTTTTCAATTTTGTCTTTACAAATAATTCTAATGTTGCACAAATTACATAGAGGAGATTAAACATAATAAAATATTTTCATAATTGTTACGTTTTATCAATTTGAACATCTGTCACTGAAAATCATATAACTAATATTTGAAATATAAAATCTTAACAGATTCAAATGTATAGCATTCACTAGGAAATGTAAAAAACACATGTTAGTTACATGTAATTGTTTATGTAACATTGAAATACCAACAAAAATAAGGGGTTTTCAAAGGAAAAGAGAATCCAAAAAAACAAAGCGAAACTTTTTACAGAAAATTAAAATTTATTTTGACTTTCCCTAATAATTAGTGATGTTAAGCATTGTTTCATATGTTTGTTGGCCATGTGTATATCTTCTTTTGATAATTGCCTATTCATGTCCTTAGTCCACTTTTTGATGCGATTGTTTTTTTTTCCTTGTTTGTTTGAGTTTCTTATAGATTCTGGATATTATAGTTTTTTGTCAGATGTATAGACTGTGAGGATTTTCTCCCTCTCTGTGGGTTGTCTGTTTACACTGCTAACTGTTCCTTTTGCTGTGCAGGTCTTTAGTTTAAGTCCCATCTATTTATCTTTGTTTTTGTTGCATTTGCTGTTAGGTTCTTCGTCATGAAGTCTTTGCCTAAGCCAATGTCTTGAAGCATTTTTCTGAAGTTATCTTCTAGAATTTTTTAGTTTCAGGTCTTAGATTTAAGTCCCTCATCCATCTTCAGTTGGTTTTTGTGTAAGGTGAGAAATGATTCAGAAATGATTCAGAAATGATTCAGTTTCATTCTCCTACATGTGGCTTGTCAATTATCCCAGCACCATTTGTAAAATGGGGTGTCCTTTCCCTACTTTGCTTCTGTTTGCTTTGTCAAAGATCAGTTGCTATAAGTATTTAGGCTTATTTCTGGGTTCTCTATTCTGTTCTCTATTCTGGCCTCAGGGTATCAGAGAGATGCCTGCATCCCCGTATTCATTGCAGCACTATTCACGGCAGTAAAGATATGGCATCAACCTGAGTGCTCATCAGTGGATAAATGGATAAAGAAAATATGATATATATACATGACGAAATACTATTTGGCCATAGGAAAGAATAAAATCCTGTGATTTGTAGGAACATGGATGAAACTAGAGGTTACTCTTAGGTGAAGTAAGGCAGGCACAGAAAGACAAGTATCATCTCATGTTCTCACTCATGGGTGGGAGACAAAAAAGTTGATCTCATGGAGGTATATAGAGTAGAATGATAGTTACTAGAGACTGGGAAGTTTGGTTGAGGGAGATGAAAGCAGTTTGGTTAATGGGTACAAACATATAGTTAGCTAGAAGGAACATGTTCGGTGTTTAGTAACACAGCAGGGTAACTATAGTGAACAAAAATGTATATTTCAAAATAGCTAGAAGGTTTCAAATGCTTCCAACATAAATAAATTTTGATGTGATGGATATCCAAACTACCCTAATTTAGTCATCACACATTGCATGTATCAAAACACCACATGAGCCCCATGAAAATGTACAATTATTATTTATGTATCAATAATTTTTAATGTGTAAAAAATGTAAGACAAATTAAAAAGTAAACAGGAATTTGCCTAACACTATAAAATGGCAATCAGATTTGAGGAAATATTTCTGCCTTAACAAACATATATATATTCTTTTATTTTTTATTTTTGTTTTATTTATTTATTTACTTATTATACTTTAATTTCTGGGGTACATGTGCAGAATGTGCAGGTTTGTTGCATAGGTATACGTGTGCCATGACGGTTCACTGCACCCATCAACCCGTCACCTACATTAGATATTTCTCCTTATGTTATTCCTCCCCTACCTTCCCACCCCCTAGTAGGTCCTGATGTGTGACCTTCCCCTCCCTATGTCCATGTGTTCTCATTGTTCGGCTCCCACTTATGGGTGAGAACACGCCGTGTTTGGTTTTCTGTTCTCGTGATAGTTTGCTGAGAATGATGGTTTCCAGCTTCATCCATGTCCCTGCAAAGGACATGAACTCGTCCTTTTTTATGGCTGCATAGTATTCCATGGTGTATATGTGCCACATTTTCTTTATCCAGTCTATTATTGATGGACATTTGGGTTGGTTCCAAGTCTTTGCTATTGGGAACAGTGCCACAATAAACGTACGTGTACATGTGTCTTTATGGTAGAATGATTTATAATCCTTTGGGTATATACCCAGTAATGGGATTGCTGGGTCAAATGGTATTTCTAGTTCTAGATTCTTGAGGAATCGCCACACTGTCTTCCACAATGGTTGAACCAATTTACACTCCCACCAACAGTGTAAAAGCATTCCTATTTCTCCACATCCTCTCCAGCACCTGTTGTTTCCTGACTTTTTAATGATCGCCATTCTAACTGGTGTGAGATGGTATCTCAGTATGGTTTTGATTTGCATTTCTCTAATGACCAGTGATGATGAGCATTTTTTCATATGTCTGTTGGCTGCATAAATGTCTTCTTTTGAAAGTGTCTGGTCATATACTTTGCCCACTTTTTGATTGGGTTGTTTGTTTTTTTCTTGTAAATTTGTTTAAGTTCTTTGTAGATTCTGGATATTAGCCCTTTGTGACATGGATAGTTTGCAAAAACTTTCTCCCATGCTGTAGGTAGGTTGCCTGTTCACTCTGATGATAGTTTCTTTTGCTGTGCAGAAGCTCTGAGGAAGACTCATCACCATACTTCTAAAGAATAATTACCGTACTGTGGAGACTGGAAATACTTGATGACAGTTGAGAGAAAATGGGGCACCAAGCCAAACCATAGCTATGATATAAACCAACTTGGCTAAAGAGTACAAAATTACTTTTTTAATATTACTATCATTACTTTAATGAGAAAGACGTGGAAACTGGCATCAGAGCTTATTTTACTCTAGTTCTGTGTAGAGCAGAACAAATTTTACTTACCTTCTTTTTCTTTTTTTTTTTTTTTTGAGATGGAGTCTCCCTATGTTGCCCAGGCTGGAGTGCAGTGGCGCCATCTCGGCTCACTGCAACCTGCACCTCCCAGGTTCAAGCAATTCTCCTGCCTCAGTCTCCTGAGTAGCTGGGATTGCAAGCACACACCACCACACCCAGCTAATTTTTGTATTTTTGGTAGAGATGGGGTTTCACCATGTTGGTCAAGCTGGTCTCGAACTCCTGACCTCATGAGCTGCTGGCCTTTGCCTCCCAAAGTGCTGGGATTACAGGCATGACCCACCGCACCTGACGTACTTACCTCCTTTATTCCTCATAAATGCCTGTGCAACTGTGAATATTAAATAAATCATTGAATATGCTTAAAATAAAATTTAACACATTATGAATACTATTTACCAGTTATTCATATATAGTGAAATTTACTATTACACTAGTGTATTTATATAAAATAGTTTATGCCATACTCCCAAACCATGTGGGGTAGGAATTATTATAATCACCTTTGAAATCATAGTAATACATAGAAAGCGAGTCATAGAGAGTTCATATGACTAGCTCAACTCACATTGTTTGAAAGTGGTGAAGGTAGGATTTCGACTCAGAGCTTGACCAATTTGCTTTTTTAGATTTAAATGTTTCATATACTGCCTGTTATTTTGACAATTATAAAAGTTATAAAGATGTGTCTCTATGATAGACAGACGTGGACTAAACCAGGTTGATAGAACAAGGGCATTTGAAGAAAATATAGCATTATTATGGAATTCACACTAGCCTTGCCACTAGCAGTCTGCCTATTTTTCTTTCCATAGACTTTTAAGACCGTACATACAAAAGCATATATTCACATTTGTAAAAATTATGAAGTGCTATATTTTTCTCTTTGTAGCCCTAACTAATAATTTTATTGCCTTTCCTGTACAGTTCAATCATAGTGTGATATTTTTGTTGTAGTTATTTGGCTAAGAATAACTGGAAGTACACTGACATCACCGTTAAATTACTTGTGACAGAGGCTGTAGATTAATACAAATGTCTTTCCCCCAAGGACATGGTTCTGAAAATCCAACACTAAGAATTAAAAGCTAAGAATTCTTTATGATCTCTAGAAGAAAGTACAAGAGATAACTACATGAACAGCCTAGTTATTAAAAACGACATTAATGCTTCAATTCAGATTAGAATTTAACCCTATAAAAATTTAGACATGATTAGAAAGAATTGAAGATTTTGTTCCTTTGATTATAGTGAGATCTACCAATAGCCATGAATAAGCATACAATTTTTCGTTTATATTTTCATATTTTTCCTGTATTAAAAATACTGTTTTGGAATCTTCTTTTAAATAAAAAAATTGCAAGAATGAATGAGTTAAAAAATGGTCAAAGTATGCCGGACGCAGTGGCTCACACTTGTAATCCCAGCACTTTGGGAGACCAAGGCAGTCAGATCACCTAAGGTCAGGAGTTTGAGACCAGCCTGGCCAACATGGTGAAACCCCCCGTCTCTGCTAAAAATATGAAAATTAGCTGGGCATGGTGGCAGATGCTTGTAATCCCAGCTATTCAGGAGGCTGAGGCAGGAGAATCGCTTGAACATGGGAGGCAGAGGTTCAGTGAGCCAAAATCGTATCACTGCACTCCAGCCTGGGCGACAGAGTGAGACTGTGTCTCAAAAAAAAAAAAAAAAAAAAAAAAAAAAAAAAAAAAATTCAAACCAGTACTTACTTTCTATCAAAAAATATTGAATTAATAAATGAATAAATGATTTAGTGTTCTTTTATATAACTTAACTCAATGTCCTCCAGTGAAATTTGAATTATCGTCATTCTCTAATTTAGAAAACATTTACATACTATGAAAGTTTATATTCAAGTGCATTATCTAAATGTGGTAAAGACAATTCCAAAATTAAATTAGCCACAGACTCAGTTTTGTTGTTTGTTTATTTTGTTGTGGGTTTTTTGGTTAGTGTTACTTTGTTTGATTTTAGAAAATTCCAAGTTTGTATTTGTTTAGCTAAAACATATAATAACAGAGCCCCTTTCACTTACAAGACTATATCAGTTTAGGCAATCAATGATATGGTCACTCTATTTTCTCTATCTATCTGTCATCTGTCTATCTATCTCTCTATCATCTATCTATCATCTGTTTAATCTCTCTTTCTATCATGTATCCACCTATTTTACACATTGATTATAAAAAATTGGCACTAACTTATAAAATGGGAAATTCACATAAAACATGAGATTCTGCATATCTCTAAAGAAATCTTAAACATATCTCCAAAGGAAATCGATTCTCTTTTATAGGAAACGGTTATAAGAATGCTTAAGAGAGAAATGTTCAGAATTAGTAAACAGTGAAAAAAACACAGATACTCATAAGAGGACTCTAGATGTTTAAACTATAGTATGTTTAAAGTATGTTATATTCCTGCCATACTCTATTATATGTTACTTAATAAATTATAGCAAAGTAATGTTGAAATTTCATCATAACGTGTGCATAAAATCATCTCTTGTTTAGAAAGCTAAACTAATTTAAATAAGAAAAATGTACTTAACTTATATATGTTAATGCTATAAATTATATTTTCAAAAAAAGTAAAGATAATTATTAGCATTGCCTTTTAGATAATAGTTTTATGAAAGATGGAGTAAAATGAGGAAGCAAGGAATGAAATGGACGAAATGGGAATATCCATCCTTTCCACTCCATTCCCAAGGCCCCGATGCCTTAGGTTGTGTGTGTCTATGTGTGTTTGTGGGTGGGGGAGTATGCGGTGATTCTATAGGTTCTTATTATGTTACTAAAATAACTAACAAAAAAGCAGATTATGCATAGACTGAGGAGAATGTATTTTCAATCAAGAATTGTGATAATTTTCTTCTATGGAGAGGAGTCCAATCCTCTCCAACATACATACATGTACAGACCACAGACATGCAAACACACTCAATGCTAGGTAATACTAACAACACATTCAAAACAAATGTGAACAAATTGCACTAAATGTGATTTATCACAAGAACTGTTATTGTGATTACGCACAGAATATTTAAATGTTATATTTGACAAATAAGTTATCTTTCTGAATTTTAAAATATTTCTAGGACATGTCTTACATTAAGAGTATAAAAATTAAATTTCAAGTTCAATTTTAGAAATAAAAAGATATACTAAGGATTCACTTATCTAGCTCTATAATGTAACTGTAACATCTCATGTTGCAACAAGCTCTACTTGTCTGACTTACAGTAATCAGTGATTTTGTCACTAATGGATTTAATTGGCCTACTTTAATATATACAATTTCCAGTCTTTAAAAAAATATGAGTTGAACTTAACAAATGCACCTTCATTTTTAAGGCATTTTGAATATATGCATCTCTATCAAATAATTAGTACTCTCTCATTGGACTTTACGTGGCCTTTCTTAGACATGCAATATGCAACTAACTTCAAAAATATGTCTTTCCTTTATAGGGTAGAGCATAATAAAGTGTACAAAAAATTTTCAGATGTGGTATTATGCCCTTTAATTCACAGAAGACTTTATAAATTATCACACATCAGAAAAATAAATAAATAGATAACTAACTTAAATTGGTACCTGGAAATCAGGCTACTTTCAATTGAATTTCACATTACTTTTATTTATTCAACACTGACACTGAGTTTTTTGAGATTAGTTAATTAATTTATGTTTTAATTAATGGAAATGAAAATAAGCTACCTACCTGGTTTATTTTTACATGATAACAGAAAATAAGAAAATACGCTTTGCGTTCCTGTATAAATTCACTTTCTTACTATTTTTTTGAATTTACGTAGGACCATGTTGTTGTCCATTTTTCTCTAATCATGCTACTATACTCTTTTGCCAAATAATTTGATACTTACTTTGAAGTCGTTACTATATGAGCAACTTCTATGAGTTAATCAATAACATTCAAAATGTGTCATTTAAAAAGGCACTCAATGCAGATTTCTTCAAAATAAATGGAAAACAGGATAGGTGTGGGGGCTCATGCTTGTAATCCCAGCACTTTGGGAGGCCAAGGCAGTCAGATTGCTTGAGTTCAGGAGTTCAGTAGTTCAGGACCAGCCTAGGCAACATGGTGAAACCTTGTCTCTACAAAATATAGCCAAGCATGATGGTGTGTACCTATGATCCTACTACTCAGGAGGCTGAGATGGGAGGGTCGCTTGAGCCTGGGAGGCAGAGGTTACGGTAAGCTGAGATCACACCATTGCACTTCCAGCCTGTGTGACAGAGTGAGACCCTGTCTCAATAGATAAATAAATAAGTAAAAAAAAAAAATAGAGAACTTTACAAATATAGAACACTGAAGTGTGCATGCATGTTTGAATACTTTTTTCAAATTATATAGTACTTTAGTAACAAATAGGAATATTGTATAATAGAAAGAACATTGCAAATAAAAGAATAATGTACCAAAATATGTGAAAATAGGCTGAAAAATTCCTTTACAATGATTTCAGTTGCACACAGTCTTGTGCATTCTAATAATTTCAAGAAATGCATATTTTAGGGAAACTGCATTTCAAGTGCTTCCTATATCTTGAATGTTTATGTCCCCCTCCAAAATTCATGTTGAAATCTCATCTCCAAGGTGATGGTATTTGAAAGTGGTGACTTCTGGAGTTGATTAGGTCATGATGGCAGGGCTCTCATGGATGAGTTTAGTGCCCTTACATAAGAGGCCCAAGAAAGCTCCTTTGGGATTCTTGTGTCCTTTGTATCCTTTGTATCTTCTAAGTAAAAGATGGCTCTTTTTGAAATGGGAAACAGGCCTCATCAGATAACAAAATTTGCTGGAACCACAATTTTGGACTGTCCAGACTCCAGAACTGAGAAAAATAATTTTCAGTTGTTTATAAGCCACCTAGTGTATGACATTTTGTTTTAGCTAGCTGAGTGGACTAAGACAAAAATTGGCACTCAGAAGTAGGCTTCCTGAAGTAACAAATGCCAAAAAATGTGAAAGTGTCTTTGGAACTGGGAAATGGTTAGGGTTCTAGGATATTCTTTTCTAAATATTTAATCATGGTAAGTCGAATAATTTTATTTGATGCTGATTTTAACTATACTTTTTTCCTCTTTTTAAAAATGTTTATTTTTGGCAGGGGGGCTATAGAGGTGTGATTATAGGCATTACCAATAAATTGAAGGAGTATAAATCAGATTTTTAAAAGAAACCTGTATCTGTGGATTTTTTTCCCTATTTTTCTAGAGCTGTATTAACACATCACATACTGCAGTTCCAGTTAACCCCACATCCATGACATGGTATTTAATCTTGGTTAAATGATGTTACAATTAACTTACAGTTTCATAAGACTTAGTTTTCTTACTTTCCATTTATTATTATTATTTTGTTGATTATTATATTATATTTCAGGAAAGTGTCTTTTTGAG
Organism: Rhinopithecus roxellana; assembly: GCF_007565055.1. Taxonomy (NCBI): domain Eukaryota; kingdom Metazoa; phylum Chordata; class Mammalia; order Primates; family Cercopithecidae; genus Rhinopithecus; species Rhinopithecus roxellana. The sequence continues at coordinate 65,163,874 of NC_044561.1, read as the reverse complement.
AATATATATGATGAAAGTAATGGTAAAGCAGGAAGTTAAAATATTGCCATGGATTCCCTAACTTGTATCTGTCTAAAACAAATAAGTAATTTGTTATTCAAAATAGAGCTTCTTTGATCAAAACACACCACCTCTAAGTCAACATCTGTGTTCTATCACTAAGAACACTCCTCCATTTATCATTTTGGATCACTTTTGCACCAACTTTTTAATACAAAGCCATTCTTAGTAGTTGCTTAAATGGCCCACTTTTTGTGCTAAATGTTGTGTCTTACTACCAGTTTGCTATAGAGTTAATATAGTAACTACATATGTGTTCCTTATATCTTCATTTTATGCCTTTAAAATAAATGTTACAACCTCTTAATAGATTTTAACATATAAGCATTGCTTACTCTGTTGCTCCATAAAGAATTGCCCTGAGAAGAGTGTCTCTGTCATAAATTCATGCTTTAATTAGGAGGCCATCAGTCTCTTTTATATGTTTTGACGGATTTATGGCTCCCACTATGAAAGTGAACCAAACCATGCAAAGCTAATCTCCCTAGCAGGAATAAGCTTCTAGAACAGGACAAATGAAAGACACCTAAGTAATAGAAATTCCCTATGTTCTTCATCAAATGTGTAGGGAAGTGTTTAATCAATGAAAAGTCCCAAGTAATATTAAACATAAGCACTCTTTTATATACTGATAATGTTGCAAACTCCTACTTCTCATGGAAGTATGTATATAGAGAAGGTAGACATTGCAATTCAAACTTGGCATGTAACTTTAGTTAACTAATTTTCTCAGAATATGAGTGGTCCCCATTTTTATAATGGTAATATAACTTTTTTCTAACTTGCATGAAATTGAAATAAAATGCCATAATAGCCTAGCAGAATTGCATGATTTGTTCCCATTTCCTATTGATAAATCATGTTAAAGCATTCATAAACATTCTCTTCTCTTCCCCCACCTAATCCCTTTACTCCTTAAAAGAGCCTTGACAGACATTTAAAGAACAATGAAGTAATTAACATGTTGATACAGTTTGGCTGTGCCCTTACCCAAATCTCAACTTGAATTGTATCTCCCAGAATTCCCCTGCATTGTGAAAGAGACCCAGGGGGAGGTAATTGAATCATGAGGGCAGGTCTTTTCTGTGCTATTCTCCTGATAGTGAATAAGTCTCATGAGATCTGATGGGTTTATCAGAGGTTTCTACTTTTGCTTCTTCCTCATATTCTCTTGCCGCCACCATATCAGAAGTGCCTTTGCCTCCCACCATGATTTTGAGGCCTGCCCAGCCAAGTGGAACTGTAAGTCCAATTAAACCTCTTTTCCTCCCAGTCTTGGATATGTCTTTACCAGCAATGTGAAAATGAACTAATACACATGTATTGGAAAACAGAGGCTCCCTAGCAAACATTTTATGACATTTAAAGAGTTGAAGGCTAAAGCATATTGGAAAACAATACTGGGGAGAAGATGCATAAGTGTGATACAAATGTTAGTGGTTTAGCTCTATGGATTCTATTTCTTCTCTTTATTCTTCTAAGCATCTGATATTATTTAGCTCTGTCTCCCTATCCAAGTCTCCTGTTGACTTATGATCTTCAGTATTAGAGGAAGAGCCTGTTGGGAGGCGACTGGATCATGGAGGCAGATTTTCCCCTTGCTGTCCTCATGATAGTGAGTTCTCACTAGATTTGGTTGCTTTTGTTTAAAAGTTTGTAGCACTTCCCCCATTGTTTTCTCCCTCCCGCCACCATATGAAGGCTTGCTTGCATACCCTTGACCACCCATCATGATTGTAAGTTTCCTGAGGCCTCCCCAGCCATGCCACCTGTACAGCCTGAGGAACAGTTAGTCAATGAAATCCTTTTTCTTTATAAATTACCCAGTCTTAGGTAGCTCTTTGTAGAATGCAAGAATGGACTAATACAGCATCTTCTCCAAATTTAAGCACCTGCCTTCCCATCATTCATTTGAGGTTTATCTAATATTTCACTCATATGCTCACAAATACTAGTTCACTATGTAAGACCATTTTATATATTCCTTATTTTATTCATTTCTGTAAAGTCCCTGATGTTTTTCTTAATTAAAATCCCTATTATTGGCTTTTACCCACAACATAATTGGTTTCAATGCTAAAGAAATATTCTTCAGTTTTCATAAATAGTTGGGTAGTTTGTTTACTTCTATATTTGTATATCTTAAAGTTATCAGTACATTGACATGTCCTGAAACAACAGTTGTGTTTATTTTAGAAGTGTATGCAACTGAAATAATATAGTCAGTGCTATTTAGTGCATAGCTTTTCTTGATCAATTTTATTTTTGTGAGGTTTATCCCTTTGTGTCAATGTATGTATGTGTGTGTCTTTTTATACTGCAATATATTCCTCATTCTTTTTCATGTGTAGTATTAAATGGAATGAATTTATGGCATTAAATAATTTCATTTATCTTAATTAATATTCATTAATTTGTTCTTGCTAAACACTATTTTGATTTTTTCTATATTTTAAAAACTATAAACTTATAGAAAATTTGCAAGAATATCTGCATCAGTCTGCTACATATATATGTCTCTCTTTTTCGTATATATAGTTTCTTTTATGACTTACCATATCAGTGTAAGTTGTAGACATTATTACACTTTAACCCTAAATACTTTGGAGTGCTTCTCATAAGGAAGAAACTAAATTATCCTACATAGCCACAACAAAATCATCAAATACATTTAAAGCTATTTCAGAACTCTTATCTAATTTAAAGCCTATATCCAAATTTCTTCAATTATTCAGTATTATCATCTTTCTTTTATAGCTTTGTTGTTGTAGTGTTCTTTTCTTTTCTCTCCTTTTTTGAGCAGATAGATCCAATTTATACCACCTTGCAATTAAATCTAATATAGAACTTTTCTTACAGATTTCTTTTATTATTAGACTTTTGCATTTTGTGCTCCAACACATTTTTAATGAAAATAAGACAAGACGAGCCAAAGCAAAAGGAAAATTATAGTGCTCTCTGACAGCTAAGTTACTTTGCTTAAGAAAGACTATATGAAAACCCAAACAATTTGTCACTCCTTAGTAGAAAATGTCACTACTTAAAAGCAGTCTTTAACTTCACTAAGAGTACATGAGGAAAAACATATGAAATTTGCTGCTAATTGACTTCTTCCCCCAGTGTGAGAGCTGCTGAGTTAACTCCCTGAGTGTGCTTTGCATTCCTCATGCCGGGGTCCTCTACCATGGTTCACGTTTTCTTCTGCATCCTGTGAACTCTTCAGATGCGGTACCTTCAGGGAAGGTTAGAAACCCCAGAAACTGCAGTATAAATAGTCAGAACCTGAATGAGCAGAAATTCTATGAGATTTTTTTTTTTCTTTAAGGATTTTAATATATTTAAAAAATAATCTAGAAACTATATATTCAACATGATCAATATTAATCAATGTAAAATGTAATCTTGTAATTATGTTTGTCTTTGTGTCATTATTATTATATACTGTTCCAGAAAGAACTGACTCTACTCCTTCACAAACAAAATGGGGATCTTTCTCATTTTCTGATAATCTCTGATTTTTATATGAGAAAACAAGAGAATGCAGGGCATGTCTCAGTCACACTACTGTATCTACGATAGGCTTGTTCTTCATTATGTTTTTATTAGCATTTTTTCAAGACATCATTTATTTTGTTTCTTCACAATTGTGTTGTATCTGCATATAAGAATCTTTGTATATTTTTAATTCTGATTTCAAGCTAATGTTCCAGAGAGTAAAACAAATTTGAACCCTCTAATGAAAATTCATGTGAGCAATTTGTCACAAGTAGAATAAACACAATGGCATTATAGTTCTCCAGTGGGGGGAAATATTCACAGTAACATTGACTTTTTGATAGGGTGTGTTTGAGTTTTCTATGATTACTTTATGTAAACTTGGCTGTAAATCTGTTTATTTTCCTGTCATTTGAATTACAGATTCTGTGTTCAGTCAAAACAGGAGATAGTTTGCTATATAATGTTAACATTCCTGTCTTAGCTGTATGATGCCCCAAATGTCGATATGAATTACATAGTGTGTCCTGCTGTGAGCATCAGAAGGTATGTAAAAGTTCAGGCAGGGAAGGAACTGAGCATTAAATGATAGTGACTGCCTTTTATGGACAAGTCTGTCATTTAAAAAGTGCCTAATGTGGCTATTTTATATGATATACATGTTATTAATTTACGACAAGGTCTTTCTTTTGTATTTTTAGGTAACTAAAATTAATTATTTCATAAAACAGTAGGAAGTATCATGGTAATCTGCGGTTACATAGCATTTGTTGTCTGGATATTAAACGAAGACATTCTGTCAAAATGTTTATGGAAAGTCTGATTTAATATCAGGAATTTCAAAATAGTACCATGGAGGAGGAGGGAAGGGTGGTAGAGAGGAAATAAGATTAACTTTGTCCTGAGGATTAGTGATACCTGCATGGCAGGTACACTGGGGTTCATGGAAATTTTTTCTACTTTTGCATATATTTGAGACTTCTATTTAAAAGACATTTTAAAGATGAGACAGGAATATTCCAGATGAGTTTGCTACCATTTGGGGGTAGCTGAATGACTCCAGGTTGGATAAAAGGTCTTTCCTCTAATGCAGAACTGTGCAAAACTATCCTTGAATTTCTGACACCGGCTTCTGAGTAAATACATTTTTTTCAATGACAATGCAAAATATTCATGACAAGTATTCTCAGATCGAGGGTTTTCTTGCCTTTAAATATTGCTGTCCAGTGTGGTCATCTGGTTGAAATGAAGAAACGGAATGTGTGCATTAAAAATAACCTATCCTATCCTATATGACAATAATATACCAGCTTAGTCACTGAGAACCCAGGAGAAAGTGGAATAGTAGCCAAAAAGCCAAGCACAGAGATTCTATTAAAGGAGAGCTGGGGAAATAGAGAGAAGGAAAACAACTATTCAAAAAGTACAAAAATAAGGGGAAAAATGTAAGGTTGTATAAACATTGATTTGTCTGTTTGTTTTCAAGTAGCAACAACTGACTCTATTCTGCCTCTTTAGAAAAGATGAAAATAACGCTTGATGCACTACTGCCCAGAGTAGTCCTGTGGATAAAAAATGAGAAAAGGGAGCTCAAACTATTTGGGTAGAATTTTGCAAAAAAAAAAAAAAAAAAAAAAAAAAATGTCATTCCCTTCTTAAAATATAATTTGTATCTAAGGTTTAAATGAAATAAAACATCCTCTGGTTGCAGGAGACTGTTTAATGATTTAGTCCCTAAAACTTAAAAAAGATTAGACTAAACAATAAGACTTTTATATTTCATGGTCTTTAACTCTCACTATCCACCCAATTTCATGCTGACCAGAGGAAACACAGCTGCCTTATTGACCCTCGGGTCTAAACCAGTTTTTGGCATGTATAGGGGCTGATTCTAGAAGAGGGTCTTGTCTATTTGAAAGCATACATGCTGTAACCATTAAACTGAAGGCTAATGTTCCCGTCTTTCCAAGACATCTGCTCACCTTATTAGAAATTCCTTTCTCCCTCGCCACGTTAATCGCTGTCTCACTTCTAATCAGTATACATTGCAAGTCCAGCCTACTCAATTTACGTTTAGGCATCATGACTCCCGTGGTGTAGTGCCCTGGCTGCCTTCCCAGAATGTATTATTGGTGACCCTGTTGTTCTCTTCTTTAAACACAAAGTTAATTATAACTTGTTGGCACCTCTAATGATATCTGATGACCTTTGAGACATCATACACTCCCTCACTATGCTTCTAACAAACAGAGCAGAGTCTATGAGAGAAAGTGTCCTCTACAAAAATGCCAGATCAGACAAGGGCAAGCTGAATGGTCTCTTCTGATCAAGGGAGACTGCAGACAGTATATTTGTGAGGACTCAGATCCTAGGGAATGGATTGACTCTGATGTTATTTCAAGAGAATGGAACACCTATAATCTCACCTCTAATTAGTATGTGCTAGACTAAACACATACTGGAGACATAAAGTTAAGAAAAGAGGTTTCTATGCCACTGCCTAATTTCCTTTTTTAAAGACTTGGATTTTCACAGACTGATGTAATTGCTCATCTTTAAGTTAGATTTATTTGTTAATTTAATTCAGTATGCATCTAGATGCATTAGATATCAGAACAATTTTAGGAAAAGCTATTACATATTATTTTCAGTTTAGATATCCATAAATATATATCAAAACATAATATATGTATTTAATCATAAAAATTTGTTTTCTTATAGATTATGAATTGTACAAGACAACACAGTAGTAAGCATAATGGATTCGTATTTATGTGATATTCACAAAATGTGAGTGATGAATGTTAGCAGGTTATGTATCATCTCAATCAATGTTTCTCATAAGTATTCATGGTATTTGCTATTGATAAATGAAACTTTCTTGATATGGTACATTTTTCTTGTTGTAGAGTAAAAGTGAGTTTTTAAAAAAATAGAAATATATCTTTAATTATTCAAAATATTCATAGATAATGGAATACAGCTATTTTGTATTAAATGTATAAAAAGTAGAAAACTAAGCTGGGGACGATGGTTCACTCCTGTTATCCTAGCACTTTGGGAGGCCAAGGTGGGCAGATCACTTGAGTAATCAGCCTGGCTAACACGGCGAAATCCCATGTCTACTAAAAACACAAAAATTAGCCGGGCATAGTAGTGTGCACCTGTAGTCCCAGCTACTCGAGAGGCTGAGGCAAGAGAATTGCTTGAACCTGGGAGGCAGAGGTTGCAGTGAGTTGAGATCGTGCCACTGCACTCCATCCTGGGTAACAAAGTGAGACTCAGTCTCAAAAAAATAAATAAATAAATAAAAGGAGAAAACCATTGTGGATCTTTACATTTTATTAAAAAGTAAGCCACATACAAATACATAAAATAAATACACTTTCATTCATTGCAAACTGAAATATAAGTATATAAGTATGTATTATATAAGTATATAAAAGTATGTTTACCTTACATACAATACATCGATGAATCTGAATCAGGAATTTCATGGATAAAGAGTAAATATGTACAAAGTTGTTATTTATTGTAATTGTGTTTTGTTACATGAATCATGATCTATAATTTTACTATATATTAGAAATTAGTTCATAAACCTTCTTCTCCAGAATATGGCATTTATTCTGAAGACATCATATATAATTTGTGTAAGTGAGCTATGAAACATATATGAGAGGAAATATAATGCAAATAAGATGACTATACAATTATGCAATAAAGGACAGTAAACAGGTTGATAACAGTTGAGAGAAAGAGGAAAGGAAAAGAGATGTGTTTTCCATGGAATACTATGCAGCCACAAAAAAGGATGAGTTCATGTCCTTTGTAGGGATATGGATGTAGCTGGAAACCATCATTCTCAGCAAACTATCGCAAGAACAGAAAACCAAACACCGCATGTTCTCACTCATAGGTGGGAATTGAACAATGAGAACACACGGACACAGGAAGGGGAACATCACACACTGGGGCCTGTTGTGGGGTGGGGAGAGGGGGGAGGGGGAGGGATAGCATTAGGAGATATACCTAATGTAAATGACGAGTTAACGGGTGCAGCACACCAACATGGCACATGTATACATATGTAACAAACCTGCACGTGGTGCACATGTACCCTAGAACTTAAAGCATAATAAAAAATAAATAGATAAATAAATAAATAAAAAGAGCCACAGGTCAAAAAAAAAAAAAAAAAAAAGAAAAGAGATGTGTTTGAAAGACAACAAAATGTTGAGCTCTTAAGGCTATCACATACCTTTCTGTCACCAATTAACCTTTAGACTTCTATTTCAAGAAGTCACTTGTTGGAACAAAGATTCTACAGAAGCAATTGACAGATTTTGTTTTCCAGAAGTTACTAAACAAAGTCAATTATAGCAGAGTGGCCCCAGAGACCCACAATGTGTGATATTTACCTGTCAGTTGGCAACAAATCTTATTGCTGAAGGAAAGTAGGGTAGTATTAACCCAGGGCCTACCACAGCATAATGAACCCGATATTATAATTTTTGAAGGACTGGGATGAGGCACAGGTGGAAGAGGAATGATTGTGTTATGCTCTACTTTTAGCACTTGAACAGAATGCAGGAACTAGTAATTACGAAGATTTAGTGGTTGACTGGCTTCTGTGTGTCTTGGAAGTCTTAAATAAAAAGGTTTCTGTGGGCCAAATAGCAACTCAAGGCATGTCGTGGAAGCCAGAAGGCCTCTGTGGCAGAGTTTAATGAGACATTCAACTTTGACAGTCATAGAGCAGAGTACTACAAATCAGCCTGCAGATTTAACCATAATGATAAAGAATCATAAATTTTTTTAAAACATAGAGGTTTGACAGATCTTGTAAAACTGAAACTAGGGCCTGGTAGGGAATGAGGGACAGACTTGGATCACTGCGTGTGAGTCATTTGAATCCGCAGATCCCCTGAAGCTCTTAGGGCTGGTACAAGCAACACAGACCTCATTGCTGAAAGACAGAAGCCTCCTCTTGCCTGGAGGACCTTAGACACACTTCCCTGATGCATATCTTATACACTTACCTATCAGAGAAGAATTAGAATAATATTCCAAAGAGAAACTGCTGGGGTAGCAACCAAGGTGCCGTGGTCCACAATGATCCATAGTGATTACTAGTACACTATAATGCTCTGAGGGGTAAGATAGATGTTCATATGACACATTATTGTTTAACTTATACAAGCAAAAGAAACTCAGTATCTGTTATTGCTGCTTCAATAGAAAAATCATGATCACTACCATTTATCACCTGCAAAGGATTATTATTTCAAGAAACTCTTGTACCATAAATATTCCTCTACTGTATTCTAGAAAATTGTGACTTGACTGTTTACCTGACTACTGTCCATTAGAAAAAGAATAATACCTATTTTTTTTGATGAATGGACGCAGATACCAAGGTCTCCAAAATGTTATCATGTCCACTCCTTGCTCCCGACCTGTTTGATTTAGGATTTAAGAAGGTCAGGTGATAAACAGATTCCTAGTTCTAGTATATCTCACAATAGGTTCAATGGGCCAGTGGTCTTACCCTCTGGCTATTTACCTTTTTCTTAGATGTATAACTGGTATTAGTCTGCTTAGCAATTGGCTAAACTCTCACAAGGATCCCTAACTTGTGACAGTTATGTCCAGAAAAGCTAAGTGAAGCAGCACCTGACATTTCATTCCCCAGATGGAAGAGTAAATCAGAAGCATTACTGCACCCATAGAGGAATTTAGAGATCATTGCTACCCTTAAAGACTTATGATGGTTATCCCCATTATATCAACACTGAATTCCCTAATTTCAGCTAGTTTCCCTACACACATGTGCTAAGAAGCCCTCAACTGAATAATTGAGTGAGACTCAACAGATCTCTGCAGTCTGCTTTCTGTAGAAATCTCTCCTCCCTAGTATCCCTCCCTGTGAATGCTAGGTAGGTGCCTTAACTTACCCAGGCTCACAGCTTGATCTACTTAGCTCGCAGAGTGTTCAGGATTGTGCCTGGGTTCTGCTCCTTCCTGTCTCATGTCCTGGAAATTTTCTGCAGCCAGTAAGTTGTAGCAATCATAGGTCTCACCTACTCTCTCTCCCATGGATCACTGCCCTTTATTGCCTGCTGTTGCTTCATATTTTGTCCATTTTTTTTCTTGGTTTGTTTCAAGTAGAATCAGAAATATGGCCTCTGTTATTCTGTCTTGGCTGGAAGAGGAAGTTGGTGATTGGGTTGATATAGTGTGAGATATGAATGGCTGTGAGTGGTCCATGTGGTGTGTGTCAGAATCTTTAGTGCCTTGAAAATATACTCTCTGCCCAGGTCTCTAATTCCCTCTGCTGTGTTAGCAAGTTCCTGTGCAGGCTTTTTCTGAAGTCACCTGGCCCACAAACGGGCCCGTTGGGAAATACAAGGACGTTATTGCCTTTCAGAGAGGGAAATTTATTCTCAATAATTGGAGAATGAGAATTAGTGGTAAAATATGCTAGTCTTTTATCCACGGCAGAGTCTTTAATTAAATCTACACTGACACTGAGAGTGTCCATTGAGAGTGACTCCCGTTCTCCACGGTAGCTTCTAGCTCAGTGACACACATTTTGTTTTTCTTCTCCTCTCTCTCATTCTCCTAGAAGCCTCATTCTTATTTCCTTAGAGCATATCCCGAACAAGTTACTTACAGCCAAATCTTTGTCTTAACCTCTGCTTTTAGAGAGAATCCAAGATAAGATATCACATAATTTAGTATTTATGTTACATTGTATCAAAAAATCTTGAGACGTCACTAGAAAAGGAGTGAATGTCACTCCAAGATGCGTATTACGATATACAGAGCAATACTCTTCCTTTTTGGAAGGAGAGAATGATCAAGTCTTTATTATAGAAAATGGATAACATCCCATAAAAGAGACAGGAAATAGTTGCCTCGTGTAAGGCTGAAGAATGATTTTATAACTGCTGTTACTCGAGAATTTTAAATTGGCAAAAGGGGTGTGTATGAACCCTCCACTGATAAAGGGGTGGGTTTTCTTATATTGCCTGTTGTCAATTATCATCGCCTCGACCTCTCCCCTGAGATATCATATGACTTTCATGGGTAAAGCTGAAAACTTCATTTCCCAGAGTCCTTTCTTCTGTAGTTCTAGACAAAGTCAGTTTATGGGAGGCATTCACAAAAAATTTAGAAGTCAGAAGAGAGAGAAGATTTAGAAATAAGAAGAGAAATAGAGGTCATCATCATTTGGAGGCAGTTGCAGAAGTGGGGTTCACTATGACTTCACATCAGACTTGATGAGAGCATTTATATTGATGCTTCAGATTGAGATATTTGTGAGCTCTGAAATTTAAGATTTACAATAATTTCTGAGAACCACGAGAGCAACCGTGTTGTTGTTGCAGACTGAAAACATGAGTGATGACTTTGCTCCTCTTTGTTCCAGCAATGACTGAGTAAACCTGTACTTCTTTTCATTTAAGCCCTTCATGTATGAACATAGAGGAGCTTCTGATTTCTGGCTGATTGCTACAAGGGGCCATGCAGTAGTGCAAGTCTATCTGCTTCCACTTTTGTTGCCACTCCCTAATGCCCACAGCAGTCAAAGATGTCTACAATAGAATTTTGATCAGATCACAAACCTGATTTTAAAAAAAGAACTCCTTAATGACATTCAAATTTTATAATAACTTATTTTAGTTTCAGGGGTACATGTTCAGATTGATTCCATAGATAAATTGTACACCATGTTAGTTTTGTGTACATATTTCATCGCCCAGGTACAGCAATCTCATTATTGGGTATATACCCAAAAGAATAATGACATTCAATTGATTGGAGAATAAGGTCTTGTAGGAATTTGCCTGTGATCACCTCTTCAAGTTGTAGTGAACCACTGTCTTCAAGATATTTACAATAAAGCCATCCCATTTTCTCTCAGTTTTAAAAACATACTAAACTCCTTTCATACACAGAACAACCAGCTTTCCTTTTTTAAACCTAATTTTTATCACCTCCTGTTCTTTGTATCTAATTCCTACTTGTTTTTCTTATCTCAACTAATAAATCACCTTCTTAGAGAAGTCTAACTCCGAAGAATATAATCCCTGCCTATTGTACGGTATAATCTCATTGTGTTTATCACAAATGTAATTAAGTCTTTGTATATATATTTCTATAGAAAATAATTAGTTACTTAAAGAGAGATATCATGTCAGTCTGGTTTACTTTTTCATTTCTACCATATTGCCATATTTTCTTTTTTAATTTTATTTTTAATTGACAAATAATAATTGTAAATATTTTAAAATAATGTTATAACATACATATATATTGTAGAATGCTTAAATCTGGTTAATTACAATATTCATTATCATTATTTATTTGTTGGTAAAACATGAGAAAAGCTGAGTGTTGGGAGAGAAACTGAGGCAGGGCTTGCATGTCTGCTAGACTTGCTGGCTCCTTGCTTCTAGCACTCCCATCATCTCAAGTAGCCATATGTTTCTCATTCACCTGATACCCTATTTCCTTTCAACCCCTACATCCTCACCACCTGTTCTTTGTTTGATCACCAATAAATAGCTTGGGCCCCAAGAGTTCAGAGCCTTTGCAGCCTGCAAACTCGCGACGGCCCCCTGGTCCCACTTTCTCTCTCAAACTATCTTTTTCTCATTCCTTTGACTCTGCCAGACTTCTTCACCCCCACTATCTGGTGTTGGGTCTGATCACCTCAACAAAAATCTACTTTTTTAGTCATTTTAAAATATACACTATATTATTATTATTAAATATAATTACCATGCTGTGCAGTCGATCACTAGAGCTTTTTCCTCTTGTCAGTCTAACTAATACTTTGTACCCTCTGACTAGTATCACAACAACTTTGAATAAAAGGTGAAATCATATCAAGAATCTGTTCTAACCACAGTGATATAAAATTAGAAATTAAAAAAAAAAACAAAAGAAACTTTGAAAACTATGCAACGACATGAAAATTAAACAACATGCTTCTGAATAACCAATGGATCAATAAATAAATTAAGAAGAAAATTAAAATACTTTTTAAGAAAAATGAAAATGGAAACACAACATACAAAAATCTATGAGATATAGCAAAAGCAGTACTAAGAAAAACGCTTATAACAATAAATGCATATCTCACAAAATAGACCCCAAATAAACAATATAACATTGCACCTGAGAGAACTAAGGGAACTAAAAAAACAAGAAAAAACCAAAGCTAAAAGTAGTACAAGAAAATAAATAATGAAGATCAGAACAGAAATGAAGGAAATTGAGACCAATAAAAACACAAAAGGTCAACAAATGAAAAAGTTGCTTTTCTGAAAAGAAAAACAAACTCAACAAATGATTAGCTAGGCTAATTAAGTAAAAAAGGAGAGAAAATCAAAATAAATCAAATCAGAGCAAAGAAAGGAAACATTACAACTCATACCGTAGAAATTCAAAAGATCATTAGAGACTGTTAGGAACAACTTATATCAACAAATTGAAAAACCTGGAAAAAATGGGATAAACTCCTGGACACACACAACATATAATGATTGAACCATGAAGAAATAAGAAATGTGAACAGATCTAAAATAAGCAATGAGATTGAAGCAGCAATAAAATAATTTTCCATCAAAGAAAATAGAAGACCTGATGAATTCACTGCTGAATTCTATTTAAAAAACCGTTATGTCATTCAAACTATTTGAAAAAAAATGAGAAGATAATATTTCCAATCTCATTCTAATAGGCAAGAATCATCCTAATATCAAAACACAACAAAAAAAGAAAATGATAGGCCAGTATCTGTGATGAACCTACATGCAAAAATTAGTAACAAAATACTAACAAACAGAATTCAACAACACATTAAAAAGTTTATTCACCATGATTAAGTAGGATTGATCTCGAGGAGACAAGAATAGTTTAACATATGCAAGTCAATAAAAATGACACATCACATCACCAGAATCAAAGATAAAAAAAAATGATTATTTCAATAGATGCTGAAAAAGCATTAAATGAAATTCAACATTCCCATATTACAAAATCTTTCAAAAATTGAACTTAACATGATAAAAGCTACGTAGGACAAACCCACAACGAATATCATACTATTGAGAAATAGAAAATGAGAATGGAAGAACAGGTAATGAGAAAAATGAAAACCTTTCTTCTAAGATTTGGAACGAGAAAAAGAATCCCCACTTTCACCGCTTTTATTCAATATAGTCCAGGAAGTTCTAGCCAGAGCAATTAGGCAAGAGGAAAAAAAATCACAACATCAATATTAGAAAGGAAGAAATCAAATTTTCTTCATTTACAAATGACGTTATCTTGTATTTAGAAAAACCCAAAAACTCCACCAAAATATTACAAATAATAGATGAATCAGTAGAGTTGCAGGGTACAAAATCAACACACAAAAATTGGTAGCATATATATGTACTAACAAATCAGTCTGAAAAGTATTAATAAAGCAATCCCAGGAGTTGAAAGGGTCTGCACTGGTAACCAATATTTCCCACATCTCTCATCATGTCCATCCATGCATCCAAGTCTGGTACAGTGTTAAGGATCTTGGAAGCACTGCCAACATGTCTTATATTGAAGAAACCCCTAACCAATTCCTAGATGTAAACTTTCATGAGAACCAGAAGTCTGTGGAAGTGACAAAAAGTGACCTCAGAAATTTATTGTCTGAGGTCAATCGGTATCTTATTTGTGATTGTTCAGGGGTTTCAAGATTACCAGTTCAAATAAACAATAGATGAAGTTCTAAAGGATTTTTTTGAAGACTTGGCAAGAAAAATCATATGGTCAAACCCTTTAAAAGTATGAAAAATTAATGCCAGTCCTAAGGAAAAAAATATGACAAAAAAGAAATTAGAATTTAAGTGAAGTAAGATTGAAATGGGCAAGAAGTCAAAATATATGAGAGAGATGTTAAAAAACATTCACTAACAATGTTTTAGATTCACATATCTTCAATTACTATGAAACTCCAGCTACCAATAGAGGAGATATCAATATTAGTAGGTGATTATTTGGCATCTTGCAAAGATGACACTAACGAAAGCTCAAAATATGAACCTGAGCCTCAAGAGCTACAGTTTAGAGTCACATGCAACAGGGCAGGAAAAAATATTGCTTGACCTCAAATGAGGTCACAGAACATTTTGAGGGTGCTGTTCAAGATTAATTTAAGTGGAAGGCTGATATGACCAACTTTGACATGAAAGTTTTTTTAAACATCCATGATAATGAAATTATTGTGGACATTGCATTTACTGAAGAGAGTCTCCACTGAAGTAATATCATACATTTTGGACCTATTACTGTTAGATCAACTCTTGCTTATAACAGGATCTGGATCTGTGATCCTCTGTCCTATGATATAATAGTCAATTCAATTTGTGAAAGAGGGGCAATACCAATGCAGGGAGCTATGGAGTAATCTGACTACTACCATATTGTTGGTGATAATAATCCACTGGCTGTGAATAGAGGAGCAAATAACATAAAATCTTTATTGACCAAGAGAAGACAAATTAAAGAAGGCAAACCATCCCGGGGTTTGCCCATAGAGGCTGTTCAATGGGATATCTGAAGTATGCCATTGAGAACTGGCTCTGTGGAAATTATTGTAACAGATTTGCCATTTGGAAAAAAAGATGGGAGGATCCAAAAAGAGAAACCGGAACATTTACCCATCTTGCCTACGGAAGATAATCTGTGTCTGTATGACTACAACAGGCTGAGCTGTACTACTTACTCAGGACATGAAATGCTTTACCAAGGTATTATCTGGAATGTGATATGTACAGCAAAAGGCAAATACAGACTGGATGTATATTGGGGGTTTTCATGCTGTGGTTTATGTACTGATACATATGCCTCAAGCTTTTGTTTATCTTTCAGAACAAGATGGAGGAAGAGGAAGTCCTTGTTGATTCCCCAAAATGAAGATGACTAATAGCATTTGTACTTCCCCAAAATGGAAATTTTAGCATGACTCTGAGAGAAAAATAGTGTTAACTAAAGTGCAGTCTGCATGCTTTAATCCTGTTCAAAGCTCTTTACCCTGGTGAGCCAAAGGTGTGAATTACAAAACACTGCTAAAAGAAATCAGAGATAACACAAACAAATGGAAAAACATTCCATGTTCATGGATAAGAAGACTCAATATTGTTAAAATATAGACATATTGCCCAAAGCAATTTACAGATTCAATGCTATTCCTATCAAACTACCATTGACATTCTTCATAGAATTAGAAAAAAAAATTATAAAATTTATATGAAACCAAAAAGCAGCCCAAATATCCAAGGCAATCCTAAGCAAAAGAACAAAGCTGGAGGAATCACGTTGACCAACTTCAAACTGTACTACAGGGCTACAGTAACCAAAACGGAACAGAATAGAACTGGTATAAAAACTGAAACAGGACAAATGAAACAAAATAGAGAACCCAGAAATAATGTCAGACATCTACAACTATCTGATCTTAGACAACATCGACAAAAATAAGCAATGGGAAAGAACTTTCTATTCAGTAAATGTTGCTGGTATAACTGGCTAGCCATATGCAGAAGATTGAAACTGGACTCCTTCCTTGCACCATATCGAAAAATTAACCCAAGATAGATTAAAGTCTTAAATGTGAAACCCCAAACTATAAAAATCCTGGAAGACAACTGAGGCAATACCATTCAGGATATAGGCACAGGCAAATATTTTATGTCAAAGACACAAAAAGCAATGGCAACCAAAACAAAAATTGACAAATGGGACCTAATTAAGCTAAGCAGCTTTTGCACAGCAAAAGAAACTATCAATGCAGTAAACAGGCAACTTATAAAACAGGAGAAAACATTTTCAAATTATGCATATGACAAATGTCTAATGTCCAGAATTTATAAGGAACTTAAGCAAATTTACAAGTGAAAAGCAATGCCATTAAAAAAGTGGGCAAAGGACATGACCAGATGCTTTTCAAAAGAGGACATACACGTGGCCAACAGCCATATGAAAAAAAGAGTCAACATCACTAATCATTAGAGAAATGCAAATTAAAACTGCAGTGAGATGCCATCTCACACCAATCAGAATGGCTATTACTAAAAAGCCAAAAAAAAAAAAAAAAGAACAGATGCTGGTGAGATCATGGAGAAAAGAGAATGCTTACATACCGCTGGAGGGAATGTAAATTAGTTCAGCTATTGTGTAAAGCAGTGTGGCAATTCCTCAAATAACTTAAAACAGAATTACTATTGACCCAGCAATCAAAGGAATATAAGTTGTCCTACCACAAAGACACATGCATGCACTATTCATTGCAGCATTATTCACAACAGAAATAATGATGCTGGGAAAACTGGTTACTTATATACAGAAGAGAGAAACTAGATCCCCGTCTTTCACCACATGCAAAATTTACCTCAAAATGAATTGAAGACTTAAATGTAAGACCCAAAACTATGAAAATAATAGAAGAAAACACTGGAGAAATGCTGCAAGACATGAATCTGAGCAAAGATGCTTGGGCAAGATCTCAAAAATAAAGTCAACAAAAGCAAAAACAGACACATGGTATTACATCATGCTGAAAAGCTTCTACACAGCAAAGGAAACAACACAGTGCAGAGATAATTTACAGAATAATAGAAAATATTTGTATACTATGCATCTGACAAGGGATTAATAACCAGAATGTTCAAGAACCTCAAACAATTCAATAGCCAAAAAAGAATAAACCCAAATAAACAAACTTTTAAAATGAATAAAGGATCTGAAAAGACTCTTCTTAAAATAAAACATGGAAATAACCAACATCATCTGAGAGAAAAATTATCAACATCACTAATCATCAGGGAAATGGAAATCCAATCCACAATGAGATATTATCTCATCAAGTTAGGTTAACCATTATCAAAAAGACCAAAAAAAAAAAAAAAATGCTAGAAAGGATGTATATGAAGAATGAGGTACCCTTGTACTGTGTTGGTGCGAATGTGAATTGGCATAGCCACACTGGAAAGATGTATGGAGGATCCCAAAAATACTAAAAATAGAACTACCAATGATTAAACAATCTCACTTGGGGTATGTATCCAAAATAAAGGAAAATAGCATTTGGAAAAGATATATGCAGCTCTATTCACAATAGCCAGGGTTTGTTATCAACTGAGGTGTCCAATAGCAAATAAATATGTAAAGAAAATGTGGTATGTATACAAAATAGAATATTATTCAGCTGTAAAAAGAATAAAATCCTGTCAATTGCAGCAGCGTGGATAAAACTGAAGGTCATTATGTTAGGTTAAATAAGCACAGACAACAAATATTGCATGTCCTCACTCCTATCTGGGAACTAATAAAATGGACCTCATGGAAGCAGAGAGTAGAATGGTGTTCACTAGAATCTTGAAAGGAAAGAGGATAGGGTGAAATTAAGAGAAATCAGTTAATGGGTACAAAAATACAGTTAAATACAAGCAATAAGTTCTAATATTGATAGTACAGTTAGAAAATTATATTTAATAATGATATATAGAATATTTCCAGAAAGCTGGAAGACAAGAATTGCAATGGTCCCAAAATAAAGAAAAGATAAATTTTTAAGGTCATAGATATCCCATTTGCCCTAATTTGATCATTAAACATTCTATACATGCATGAAAATATCACATGCGCCCCATAAATACGTACAACTATGATATATCGATTTAAGAAGTGGGGGTAACAAACATGTACTCCACGTATCTAAAATAAAAGCTGACATTTTAATTAATTAATTAATTAATTTTTCATTCCAATAGGATTTGGGGGAGCAGGTGGTGATTGGTTACATGAATAAGGTCTTCAGCGGTGATTTTGGAAATTTTGGTTTAACCAACACCCAAGCAGCATATATTGTACCCAATGTGTAACCTTTGATTCTTCACCACCCCACACCCTTTTCCCTGAGTCTCCAAATTCCAATGTATCATTCCTATGCCTTCGCATCCTCATAGCTTAGCTCTCACATATGAGTGAGAACATACGATGCTTTCAAAACGCTGCCCATTGTTTTTTATGCATTTTAGTGTGTTCGATGTGGCCTTTATGCTCAACTCAGATGTCATAAAAAAAAAGCTTCTAAGTATCACTTGTCAAGGCAATTTAATGTGTTCTGATGACTTTTTAAATGTCATATTAACAATTTAATGAGCTGAGACATATAGCTTACATCCTGAAATAGATTTTATCTGAAATAGTTTACACATTAGTGCCATTTTTAAAGAAAAAATTAGAACTGTACCCTCCACAACTTCACATCTCACTCGGACTTGAACCTGTGTCCTAAAGCTTCCTCACTTTCCCACTATGCTTCAATCATCTTGGTGCCCCTCTAAGTTCACTCCTGCTTTGCTTTTGCACTTACTATTCTCTTTACAAGAAAGATTTTGCTGTCTGATATTTGTGCTTTATTTCTCAACCTTCTTCAATTTTCTGCTTAAATTTCACTTTCAGAGGGATCCTCTCTTACTACATTGTTTAAACTAGAACTTCTTCATTCTGACCCATCAAAATTGTCACTCTTTAGGTTCTTATCTCATTTATTTTAATTTGGAACACTTTTCACCACCTGACACATTACATGCAATTTCCTTTTTTAATTTGTCTCACACAACAAAATATAAGCTAGCTATAAAAACACCAATATTATTTTGAATATTGTGTGTTTTCTCAATGCTCAGAATAGTATCTGACTTGTAGAAGGTTGGTTAATATATGTGTAATGATTGAATGAAATTAATAGCATTTTATTTTTCAGCAATATTTCTAATATTTAATTATTTTGTCCTTGTTCAGGATGATATGCCAATGCAATTTAATATTAGTTAATTTAATGAATGTATTTTAAAGCTGCTACTGAAAAAAATGTATTCTCTGGCTAAAGCAGTTCTTATTCTTTGAAATAAATAATTTATAACTTCCAATGGCCTCATCAAACTGCCAAAGTGTAATTGTGATTACAAGAAAATAATGGAAGCTTGTTTAAAATTAAACATTGTGTATTTTATAGATCTAGAGAGCCTCTCAATAAGTTTCCTATCCTCTGTACCACAATATAACACATAGGCGTTTTCTAAATCAAAGCTTTTACTATGTAAGTGGTAAAATAAATCAAGTAATTTACCAATACAGCAAAAGTTATTAAATCTTTGTTGAAGAAAATGTGACATAAATTAGAAACTTCCTTTGTAAACATGGCACCATCAGGGCAACAATCTACTAACACCAAATAAAGATTTTCGGGAGTGTCGAGTGGATTTACAAATCATGTTCCTCCAGAAGAAAATATCACTTTCTGAGCCTGACAACACTCATCCAAGTAGCAGCTGTGCTGTAACCCTAGTCATATGAAAATAATAGAATTGAGATGATGAGCTATCTAAGGTAGAAATAGCATTAATGTGACATTTTTATAAATAGAGATACAACAAACTATCATAATAAAGAGAATAGGCAACAAGAAATCAAATTCTTCAGTCTTGACTGGAAGATGAATGTTGGTGAATCAATCTTTCAAAACTGTCTTTTGAAAAGAAATTACACTATCAGATGCATTTGTTACACTACCTTGTGATACACTGATGCTCTATTAATACAGCATACACTGATTCTTTCTTCACCTGAGTAACTTTAATTACTGCTTCTCATTTTCCTACTGTGGCTGAAGCCCCGTATTTTGATGCAAGTGTTATCATGTAAAGGGAATATTTTTATATAGAAATGACAAACTGCCCTAATATATCACAGTACAACTACTCTACTCTAGAGTAGCAATAGTTAGGGCCATAAATAAAGTCTTGCTTCTGCTAAACAAAGGAACAACAGCAATGACATTAACTGTCTGGCTGGAAAACACCTAAGTGAATTTTCTCAAAGGATATCTTAGATGATGGAAAAAAAAATGGAAAAGACCAGCCACTTCTTGAAGTTTTTAGAAAGAATTCAGAATATGCCTGCATAATTGTCAAGGGCAATACATTTTCCCCATGTAAGTTTATTGTTTAGATATTGCAAGTCAAGAATGAAAAGCATTTTTGCATGCTTTTTTAACCTATGAAATGTACTTCAGAGAGCCCTATTTCTAATCAAGAAGTCATATATATATGTACATATATGTGTGTATATATGTATATATGTGTATATAGGTAAATGTATGTATATATATATTAGTAGTTATTTTGTGTACATCTATTCATTTTCTTTCAAAGCCATTTGGCAAGGTAAAAATAAAGGCTATTATTAATTATGCAACCACTTTTTATCAATCTCTATGATATTCTGAACCAGCAAGGTTTAGTGAGATCTAACCATGGTGAAATAAAATAAGTACTAAAATGGTCATTGAATTTTTCTTTTCCTTAATTTTTTTTTGTTTTGTTTTACTTCATTTTGGTGTAAAATGTAGGAATATGAAAATAAAGCTTTATATAATTGTATCTATACTTTACCTATTTGTAGCCTATCATGCTGCACATGATTTTTAGGACACTAAAATCAAGAGCAGTAACTGAAAAAAAAAAAAGGAGGAAAAAGGGTTATGAATAGCAATAAAACATCAGTGCAAATAAATATATATATGTATGTAAATGAAGTTAAGGATTAGGGAAAGACATAATTATGAGAATAAAGATTACATAATTGTTTCAGTTACCCTTCAGTTTGAATCTTAGCTTTCTAAAAGCCAAAGAGAAATGGAAACAAACATTTTATAGTCAGTAAAAAGACAGGAGTGCAGATACCTTAAGGAAAGCAAGTAATAAACCTATTGCAAAGATCTCAAATAATATTACCACAGTACATATAATATGTTTACAATGAGGAGTATATTGAATAATGTCATAAAAACTGTTGGTGTCCAAATCAGGAATACATTTTACATTATTTTTAATATGATTTTTGACGACATAAAAATTTACTATTTTATTAGTTTGTGCTCACATTGCTAATAAAGAGGTATCTAAGACTGGGTAATCTATAAAGGAAAGAGGTTTAACTGACTCACAATTCCACATGTCTGGGAAGGCCTCACAACTACAGTGGAAGGAGAATAAGGAGCAAAGACATGTCTTGCATGGTGGCAGGCAAGAGAGTGTGGGCCGGGAAATTCCCATTTATAAAACCATCAGCTCTAGTGAGACTTATTCACTATTTCAAGAACAGCATGGGAAATACCTGCCCCATGACTCAATTACCCCTTACCGGGTCCCTCGCCCTATGCATGAGGATTATGGGAGCAACAATTCAACATGAGTCTTGGGTGGGGACAGAGCCAAACCATATCAACTGTAATACTGTTTTGGATCATATTATTTTAGGAAATTGTGTTTTGGTGTGAAAAAAACTACAGTTCTCTTTAGATAAAAGGGTATACTACTTGAAAAACGTATCTGTTAACACCATATCTACATTTTTAAAAATGCTTTTAAGAAGCTAGATAGAAGACAGTTTTTAATAGTATTCTCTAATGATAATCTGGATTTAAAGTACTCTTAGCCTTTGAGTGAGACCATAATGTGTGAATGATGGGAGACATAGCTCTCAGAATTGAGTCCAAGGAGCGCTAATCCCAAAGCTGTATGGGTTTGGATGAAGACGTGCCTTCAGACAGAGCAACCCTTTTATTTTTTCTCATAAAAAATGTGGATCTAGTTTAGCACATGAAAGATTGATTACCTAGATATCTGAAATTATAAACTGTACAGCATGGTCAGGATCATTTGAGCTTAATGATTTCAAAATGCACGTCATTATCACTTGCTTGCAATAGCATATGGTTGGACACCAACAGTTTTTATGATATTATTCGATATACTCCTCATTGTAAACATGTTATATGTACTGTGGTAATATTATTTGAGATCTTTGCAATAGGTTTATTACTTGCTTTCCTTAAGGTATCTGCACTCCTGTCTTTTTACTGACTATAAAATGTTTGTTTCCATTTCTCTTTGGCTTTTAGAAAGCTAAGATTCAAACTGAAGGGTAACTGAAACAATTATGTAATCTTTATTCTCATAATTATGTCTTTCCCGAATCCTTAACTTCATTTACATACATATATATTTATTTGCACTGATGTTTTATTGCTATTTATAACCCTTTTTCCTCCTTTTTTTTTTTCAGTTACTGCTCTTGATTTTCGTGTCCTAAAAATCATGTGCAGCATGATAGGCTACAAATAGGTAAAGTATAGATGCAGTTATATAAAGCTTTATTTTCATATTCCTACATTTTACACCAAAATGAAGTAAAACAAAACAAAAAAAAATTAAGGAAAAGAAAAATTCAATGACCATTTTAGTACTTATTTTATTTCACCATGGTTAGATCTCACTATATCTTGCTGGTTCAGAATATCATAGAGATTGATAAAAAGTGGTTGCATAATTAACAATAGCCTTTATTTTTACCTTGCCAAATGGCTTTGAAAGAAAACAATGAATAGATGTACACAAAATAACTACTAATATATATATACATACATATACCTATATACACATAGATACATATATACACACATATATGTACATAGTAAATTCTAATTTGAGGAAAACTCTTTATAACTTGAAACTTCAGAACATAGTTTATTTTGATATTTGTTTTAAATATATTCTAAGACAGATAATGATAAACATGTATTTCATTTATCTGAATGTCCAGTCACCATTTGAAGATGCCTGTCTGGCAGCCTTCTATCTTTCCTATCCCTGGCACAATAAGGGACAGACGTATTCTGCAATCTTGTGACAACTAGAAAAATTGCATACATGTGCAAGTCATTCCCTACCAGCAGTGTTATACCCACTGAAAACGACTAGTATTGGGGTCACTATGATGGAAATCAAAGTACGTGGTCTCTGGTTCCTAGATTCTATTAAATAGCAATAAATGTCTCACTTAATCTGTTAAATGAAAGATAGTTACTACTGTTAGTTATGATTTTTGATAATGCCAAATTAATAAAAATCATATCAACAAATTATAAAAAGATTCATTTCTATTTCATGTTAGTAATTCTCAAATTTATTATACTTAAAATGTCTATATAAATATCATTCAACAAAACCTTAGTTTCACCAGCTGTGTATTGCTTTTATTAAAGAAAGGCACAATGAACTGTGGTGATATTTCTACAATCTGTTGAGGTTATGTTCCATAAACCACTTAGAGCCAAAAAAGACATAGCTATTGATTTCTGTAAGTAAATCATTATTTCAGTGTAAAATGTTTGTCCATGTGATTGCTCGCCCATTTAGCAAATGACATCTTACAGTACACTAATTGCTACGTCGGTTAATTCATCTCCGTAGATATACTGTTAACCACCAAAAGAAACCAAGAGAAGTGGATAACATAATTGCATCTTAAAAATATAAGTATAGCCTTCTGTATCATCCTAAGCCTCCTTTAAGACAACAAAATAAAACATAATTTCCAATAGCTTTTAAAGCAATGGTGCTTCCCCAATAGGCAGTTATATTCTAGTAATATTTTCAAAAGCTTTACACGAATTTGTAGATGTTATTTTCTTCATAGATGTATAAGTAATTTCCATTTCACAAGTCAAAACATTTTTAAACTGTGCAGTCTGATTGTTTTCACTGATCCATTTGATACAAGCAGGCAAAACATGTTAGTATGTAGGTTCAACCCTAGATATTGTGCCACAATTATGCTGTATTGGTCAGTGGATACTTTCAGACAAATCTAGACGTCATCCCTTTAATCAAGATCTCACAGTCTTATGGTTAAAACAGATTTATAAACAGGTAATTTGAATACAAAATGTGTAATGTTCATAGAACATCATAGAGTCATAAATTAGGGCACAATGTAAGTTAAGGTAGCACAAGTGACTATAAAATGTAAACATTGAAATATCCATGTGTTCAAATAATACGTTTATTTTTCATTCACATAAGTATCAAAAATGGTGTTTCTGATTAGTGCCTGCAGGAGTCGGGGGGCATGGGGGAGGCGCTCTACTCTACTGAGTCACTCAAGAACTACAGCCTTCAACAGTTTCCAGGGTCATCTAGGTGATCATTTCAAGCTAACAAAAGTAGAGAGAGTGGGTAAAATGACATATCTGCTTCCCTAACAAGCATGGACTGGAAGTGACACCCTTGATTCATTTGGTTTTCCATAGTTAAAATCCAGTCAGTTGGCCGTCTCTAATTGCAAGAGAGGCTGGAAAGTGAAATCTGGCTGAGGTTTGAGAAAGAAAGAAAGGAAGGGGGAAAAAAGAGGGAAAGAAAGAGGGAGAGGGAAGAAGGGAGAAAGAGAGAGAGAGAGAGCTTATTTTCAGAGATTACATAGCACTCTGTCACTTTCCTCTGTGTTAAAACTAAAAGAAAAAATGCCACGCAGCTGTAAGCAATAGGAGATTTTAAAGGACTTTTAATCAGAGAAGTAACATGATCGGTTGCACATTTTGGATGGATGACTCTGGCACCTGTGCGTAGGAAGGAATTTGGGGGTGGCACATTTCTGGGAAATTACATTTTTAGCCATTGATTAACAGCAAGGCTGAGCAAGAAGAAATAAATCATAGCATGAGTGTCTAGTCTAAATATCTTTCAAATGAAGGACTGGGGTGCATAATAAAAAATAATTTTAATGGGGGTCAGAGATTTTCATAAAACTCTGCTGCTGACATTTTGTCTGTCAAGTAGTAACTTTCTGAGCCTTATATAAGTGAGAAAAGTTACAGCAGGCAAGTTAGAAGAGCCCTTTCAATTCTACTATTCTAGTGAGTCTTTGGAAGTATCAGATAGGATGAATTAGGGCAGCTCTAACATTAACCACCTGACTTCATGAGGAACATACAAACCAGTCATGTGTAGGTCTGAAATGGTAGTAAAATATATGAGGGTTACTACAACCTGAGGTGGAGGATTGGTGAAATAAATATTCGATTGGATTATAAAATATATAAAAGTGAGGAAGAATAAAAATGTATTAGCTATATGAGCTTGAGCAAGTCATTTAACATAATTTTATGTCAGTTTTCTCCTTTGTAAAATGGAGATTGCAATAGTACTTACCAAAGAGAGTTATTTGATTAAATTAGATCATCCATGTACTCTATCATATTTTCTAGTATATAGTCAGTGGTTAGTAAACTAATAACCAAAACATGATAAAGGAGGTATGTCCCACCTCTTTGTTCACCAGACCCCAAAGTAGGGTGGATTCAACCTTACTTTTCTTTGTAACTTCCAGACCATTCTTCCTAATTGTCCCTAAAAATCCCCAGTTTTAGATCTCATACCATTATATTATAATGTTCACTTTTAGATCTCATGCCATTTATTATATATTAATGCCATCTAAATGGCATTTAGATCTCATGCCATTATATTCTATCCCAGTTTTAGATCTCATGTCATTATATTATATTACTATATTCAGTTGTTTTCAATTTTAGAATATGTCACAATCATCTGGAAGACTTGTTAAAAGAGAGATTGGCGAGCCCTAACCAGAATTGTTTATCAAATTTGCGTTTCTAACAAGAAATTTGTTGGGTTTCTAGCAACAGCCATTGAAAGTTGCACTTTAAGAAACCATTTTTCTAATGCACGCACAATTACTCAGTGTTACAGACACTTATGGACCTCCATGTCTTTCCTCATTTCCTGAGGGTTTTACTTCTTGCCTCACTCTCACTCATTCCATAAAATACGTTGACATAATTCTTCGTAATATAAATAGCCACACAGATGGCCTTTGGAACTCTCTGGCCTAGGAGGTGAGGCAACTGCATACTTTTAGTAAGTATTTTTCCCACAGTACCCCAAAATTTCATATGAATGACCCTAAAAAGAAAATGCTATCTGCAATAATTGCAACATCTCCATTACTTCAACTTTGTACAGCCCTCTCACAGACCAATACTTCTTATTTTTCCAGCTTCTACTTACTAATGCTCACACTCTTAACAATCTTTTGGACCTATCTTCCACTGATGTCACCACCTTTTCACAGTCCTTCATCCTTGTCATATATTCAATAACTTCTCCAGTTTAAATTCTATGGTCAATTATTATTATATAAACTATCAACTTCCTCGTGTCAACTTCCTTTTATTGTGCTTACCTAGAAAAATCCCAAACATGATTAAATGTAATCCCCCTCCTAATACATACCATATCTGCAGAGCTGTATACAGTTAGAGTAAAAACACAGACATACTGACTTTTGGCACTTTTAATTCATGATTGATAATCTGAAGTGTCTCCTTAATCTTGCTTGGAAATCATATTATTTAGTCAATTTGCTCTCCAAATGATAATTTCACACCCCTTGCTCTCTCTTATAATCTCTCCTTCCCTCTCTCCATCTTCAGTCATGCTTCTAATTTGACTTGCAAATCATCAGAAGTTTCTAAGCTACAACCTGCCTTTCCATGCACCTAGCATAGTCTACTTACACAATCTGACCCTTTTTCATGTTATGGTCCATGAACTGTAAGCTTCTCTCTACTCAAAGCCAGCTCTTCACTTATACATTAGAACCCATCTACTTTCAACTATTCAAACACAATACTCTAAAGCAATTTACTCATATCTTTTCTGAGGGCTATTTCCTCTCTACTGGATTATTTATTTACTGTATGTGATAGTTTTTATGGATCAACCTCACTGGGTTGAAGGATACCCAGATAGCTGATAAAACATGATTTCTGGGTGTGTCCAGGAGGATGTTTTCAGAAGAGACTAACATTTGAATCAGCAGACTAAGTGAAGAAGAAGACCACCCTCACCAATGTAGGCAGGCATCACCCAATCTATTGAGGGCCCAGACAGAACAAAAAGGTGGAGGAAGTGAAAATGTGCTCTCTATCTAGAGATGGGACATGCATCCTCTCTGGCCTTTGGGTAGCAGAGCTCCTGGTTCTCAGTCATTCAGACTCCAATATTTATTGCATCAACAGGTCCCTTGATTATTGGCCTGTCATCATCTGCTTCTGCTGCTATAACCAAATACCTTAGAATGTATAATTTATAAAAAATAAAAATAAAAAAAAGACAAATATATATATATATTCCTTACAGTTCTAGAGTCTGGGATCTCCAAGATCAAGGCCCTGGCATTTGGTGTCTGCAGAAGGCCTTCTTGCTGTACCCTCACATGGTGGGAGAGCAGAAGGGCAGAAATGGTCCTAACTAGTTCCCTCCAGCCTTTTCCAGCATTGCTAATCTCATTCATAAGGGTGGAGCCCCTATGGCCTAACCATCTCCTGAAGACCCCTTCTCTTAATGCTTCTCTTAATGCTTAATACATTAGGTATGAAGTTTCAACATGATTATTTGAGGGGACGTAACCTTCAACCACAGCACAAATTTTTGCCGTGGCACTGAGAGATACAGTGTTGGCTCCTCTGGCTCTCAAGGCTTCAGAATCAGCCTAAATTACACCATCAGCTTTCCTGGTTCTCCAGCTTGAGATGGCAGACTGTAGGACTTCTCAGCCTCCATAATTGCATCAGGCAATTCCCATAATAAATCCCGTTTTATATGTCTATGTATGTACCCTATTGATTCTGTTTCTCTAGAGAACCCTGACTAATTGAGTATGTAAACATGTTTATATCTCTCCCTTTTTTTTTTTTTTTTTTTTTTTTTTTTTTTTTTTTTGAGACGGAGTCTCGCTCTGTCGCCCAGGCTGGAGTGCAGTGGCCCGATCTCAGCTCACTGCAAGCTCCGCCTCCCGGTTTTATGCCATTCTCCTGCCTCAGCCTCCAGAGTAGCTGGGACTATAGGCACCCGTCCCAGTTTAAATCAAACAAAAATATTGTTCTCATGACTATTTTTCCCTTCCAACGACTGCACCTTTTATATACAAATTCATTTGAAATGTTATCTGTGTTATCCTCTTCATTGGCTTTGTCTAAACTAGTTTTAATTAGACTTTTACCCACACCATTCTACCAAATCTGCTCTCAACAAGGGCAAATCTGCTCTGAACAAGACCCCTTTATTATGGTCAATTGCATAATGTCCAGTTCTCATCTAATATTTCCTACCACGAACATATAAAATGTTAACCAAAATTTCTCTAGGCTTACAGAATATCACACCTAATTGGTTTTAATGCTACTTATCTGGCAGCTATTTCTCATTCCCTTTTGGTAGTTGTGTCTCACCTAACATCTAAATGTCTATTTCATTCTGTTATATCACTTAACCTAAAATAAAGGATAGAGCATAATTAGCGATCAAAATTACATCTGTTGAAATAATTATTTCATCTGGCAGAGGATCACTGTATGGTTCAGATTCTAAAATCAGACTACCAACGTTTCGACCCTGACTATATTCATTGATAGCCACTTGATTGAAGCTCCTTAATTTTTCTGTACTACAGTTTCTTATTTGTGAATGTCTATGGCACATAAGATAATATAATAGTATTAAATTAAATAGGATAATATAGGAAAATTACATGGTATATACTCAATAAATATTAGTTATCATTTTTATCAAGTTTATTTTATTATTATTATCCCTCAAAGCAAATGTATTGGGTAGATATTATTGCTCCTATTTTTCAGATGAAGGAATTTGAACTCTGAAAGTGTCTTTACAGACTTAACAGTAGTAATGGACAGTTTATACATACATTCAAATTTGTGTGATTTCAAAGTTTATTGTCTTGCCACATGTAATAATAATAGCTAACACTGCATCAGCACTTCATGTATGTTAGCTACTTGAATTAATTATTTCTTGCTGCATAACAGTAATGCCACAAACTTAACTGCTTACTAACACACAGGTGCTGTTGGTCAGCAGTGAGGGTAGAACTTCATTGGATTTTCCAAATCAAGAGCTCCTATTACAAGTCTGCAACCAAAGTGTTGGCCAACACGAGAGTCTTATCTGAAGCCTGTCTGGAAAAGGATCTGCTTCTAATCTTGTGTGGTTATTGGCAGCATTTAGTTCCTTGTAGACTGTCAAACTGAGGGCTTCAGTTTATTGTTAGCTGGCACCGAAAGCCAGCTATCCTTATTTCCTTGCCCTGTAGGCCTTCCCAACATTCCCTTTTGCTTCCTCAAAGTCAACAGGGAATGAGAGTCTCAGTGTAAGAAGCAGATTGCAATTGTCTATGAATTAGTGAGGTAATCAAATAATAACATACACATAATCATATACCTGCTATTAACTTTGCTGTCTTCTACTGGTTAGAAGCCACTCGCAGGCTCCACAAACACTGAAGGGAAGGAGATTGCATAAGAACTTGAATATCAGAAGTCTGGATACTGGGACTTCCTTAGAATTTGTCTGCCATAGTGCTATTCTAAGAAATTCAATTACATTAACTAGAGTTTGAGTTTGTCTGTTTGTTTAGAAACAGGGTCTCACTCTGCTGCCCAGGTTGGAGTGCAGTAACATGATAATAGTCCACTGCAGCCTCAAACTTCTGGGCTCATGTGATCTTCCTCCCTCAGCTTTCTGAGTAGATGACACCACAGGTGCTTTCCACCACACCTAGCTAATGTTTCTAAAGAAAAATTGTAGAGACAGGATTTTGCTATACTGTCAAGACTGATCTTGAATGCTGCCTCAAGCAATCCTCCCATTTTGGCCTCCCAAAGTGCTGGGATTATAGGCATCAGCCACGGCACCTAGGTTATTTCCTGAATTACCACACTGTACCAGGTGAAACATTTTATGAGTAAAGATTGACCTATTCTGAAGTATTAATGATTGAATTTTATAAACAACTTCAAGACAAAAATAAATCGAGGAAAAATAGACTAAAACTTTGGTTAAACATTAAATTCATGTGAAAATTATGTTTTTATAAATTCAATTCAAATCACACAAGAAAAAGATGACAGAGTATATTAACAATGTAAATTAAGCAAATCTGGTGGATTCAAGGAATGAGTTTAATATCTGTGTACACATTTCTATTAGTATCATTATTTTAAGCTTTAGAAATTGTCTAAAAAATACTTAATTTTTAATTATTTATGTTTCCAATATTTCCAATATAGTAAAAACATTTGATTTTTGTTTCAAACTTGGATACCAAAATAAAGATTATATTACCCAGCCTTTCTCGAAGCTAGCTGTGTGGCCCTGGACTTGTGTGGTTCTGGAGACACATAAATCACTTAATATAAATTCTATGAAGGGAGACACATAAATCACTTAATATAAATTCTATGAAGCATCTGGAAAAGAGAGAGGGCATAGGCTTTTCCTCCCTCCCATTACTTGGAATGCTGAAATTACAACTTCGGTAAAAACAAACATATTGCATCATGAGGTGGAAGCTGCATTCAGTGGATGGCATCAGAAAGAAAACAGGAACAAGAGACCCTGATATTCATGGAAGCGATGCACCACACCTGGATGCTGCTTATGACACAAATAAACTTTAATTTTATTTAAGTCACTATTAAGTCTCCATTAGTCAAGGCCAAACCAAGTTCATACTAATACAATAAAATGAAAATAATAACCAATGTCCAGCACTGTCGTTATGCTCACGGAAGTGTTAGTCCTCATCTATAATGTATTTTAAAATATTGATTTTTTAAAACTGCAAACAAGGTATTTGCCCACTTTATAAAAAATGAAACTCCATTTTGTAAAAACTTCCAAATAATGCTTGTACCTTTCAAAGAAAGATAAATCCTATTCTACAGAAATTCCTGTTATGAGACCTGTTTATTCTTTAATATTAATCATTATGTAAATAAAATTGTACATTTAGCTGAAATATTTTCATATAAAATATATTTTTCAAAGTAATAATGACACTACTTCTCATATCTTATTAGAATATTATGTGACTTATTGATAAATGTTATTAAATATTTTATTATTATATAATAAAATGTAGACCAGTCCTATAAACTATTCAAGCAAATAGCCAAATTTTAAAAACTATTGAAAATATAAATTTATGCTAGTAGTTTTTATCTGTAAATACAGCATAAACTTAATTCTATGTCAGCAAATTAAGGTTTCTAACAAGTTATACAATGCATAAAACCATGTGATCATCCTACTCTTTTAATATGCTTTCTTTAAAACAAAGGTAATGAAGATAGCTAAAGAAGAAATGCAAAAAAGTCACATTTTCTGTTCAATGAATCATACATTTTAGGCAGTTGGCTTGAAAATTAGCCCATCATATTTTCAGTAGTAGTCAATCCTAATATTTGAAGAAAGCAAGTCCTGATGAATGATCAGTTCATTGCCACTTGCCAAAATACAATAAAGATTTAATCCTTGTCCTGAGCAATTTAGTATTTATACAACTTGTATGGTGACATTTTAATACAAAATGCCAATGTTCCATTTACAATGTGGATACCATGCTCTTTTGTAGTTTCATACAGTGAAATTATTGGCATTTTGGATAAAACTAAAACATTAAATAATTGCAATGGTGTTACAACTGAAAGATATAAAAGATTTTAAAATTACAAAGGGGACTTATAATTATTAAATAATTATAACATTTCTGATGTGTCTACACAAAAAAATGGTGAAACAGTTTAAAAGGCAAATACATTTGTTTCAAGGCAAATGAAATGTTTCATATAGTCTGTGTGTAAGGATAAATGGTGAATCCATTTTCTAAACATTCTACCTCGTCTCGTCACTGAGTTCTATTGCCCAGCTATTCATGATCTAATCAGTTTTCAATATTTCAATATTTCAATATTTCAAGATTTGGCTTATTCTTTCAAGCAGGTGGATTTTTTTCAAGCTATTTTAGTGGATGACTTTCTGAACTTGTAAGTCAAAAAATAGGTTCCTCATTCTAAATCTCACTTTTCAAGACAGGACATTTTTAGAATGAAATTCAGAAGATACTGAGATTCTGTACTTTTGTGAGGAAGGTGGGGAAAGGAGGTTATTTTGTAGAGGCCTGGGCCGTATATTTATACACAATGTATTTTGTTAATAAGTGAAAGGGGATATTCGTCTGAAAATATATTTAAAATATATTTGTCAATATAAGCTTTTATAACATTGAATAACATGCATAGAAATTCCACCTCATCTTTACATAGATCATAGATCAAATTTTAAAGCTGGTCATGTGTATGCTGACCAGTAGAGCATCCAATATAGAATTTTATTTCTGTATTCCTTCCAGTGGTCTCTCTCTCTCTCTCTCTTCCTTCCTCCCTGTCAGGTTATTACATCTGTATACTATCTAGGTAATCACAAGTCATGACGTTTTTTAAGAAAATGTGAATTAGTTCAGTAAACTCTTCCACATGGTATTTGTCATGCTGTTTCGATCCCATAGATCTGTTTGTTATTGACACATTGCTGCCATCTGCCTTGTGGATGCTTCTCAGGACATCTGCTGCCTATCAGATTCTCTGTTCTGGGTCTTTTTTGGTTTTTCCTCCCATTGTGTAAGAAATCATGAAAATGTATTTTATAACTCCACTAAAAATACAGATTCCAAGTGCTCAGTGTTCTGGACCCGAGGACATCCAGCATCTTTGTCTCTATCTTCGCCTTACAGATGTTAGGCTACTTGGTTTCAGCATTGTTTATTTCTCGAGTTAATCAACAAAGGCTTTTTGACAGAATCGTGGTCTAGCTTTATTCTTAGAGCCCATTGACTTCAGTTTTTTTTTTTTTTTTAATTTTATTTTAAGTAGGGACAGTAAAATTTGACCTTTTTATTTTCTTTTATTCCTAGTGTGACCATGCAAACTGTTTTGCCTGGGGCGTGCTAGGTTTATCCATGTGTTCCCAAGGTCTTTTCCAATTTAGCTACTAAGATTTTTCATTTTCAATGAAGTCAGCTTCCTAATAATTGTGTTAAAATTAGTCATGCTGGGTTTTGTTGAACCACAAGTTCTTCCAGATCTTCTATATCAGTGATTGAGATGGATGTGCAATGAACAGATTGATCAATTGAACATGTATTATATCTGACATTTGTGCAGTGATAATCCATCTCTCTTTTTTCAAAGTTTTCCAAATTTAAAGTAACTAACACTTCTCTTTCAAGAATACCACGCATGATGCTAACTGGAAAAACAAGCAGCTCTCACTCACAAATGGAAAAAGACGTTCAAGCTCTGGCATGAACCCGTCTTCCGGGTTCACGCCATTCTCCTGCCTCAGCCTCCTGAGTAGCTGGGACTACAGGCACCTGTCACCACACCTGGCTAATTTTTTTGTATTTTTAGTAGAGATGGGGTTTCACCGTGTTAGCCAGGATGGTCTCGGTCTCCTGATCTCATGATCCGTCCACCTTGGCCTCCTAAAGTGCTGGGATTACAGGGGTGAGCCACCGTGCCCGGTCCTATACTGATACCATTAACCACATAAAAGCAGAAAAAAAAATTGGACGTCTATCCCCACTTTCTACTTTAAAGTTGGTATTTTTAAAAAGTTTGTGCCCAAAAGAGACAATTACAAAGAAATTCTAGCCATGGAGATACATTTGCATATCATCCTGTGAAGCAAGAATTTTCATTTAGATCAAATTACAGATCTTCTAAATTAATTTTATCATTATTTAATTCTCATATTCTCTTGCACATAAAGAAGCAATACCTCTTAATATGGTAGCTTCTTTAGCAGAAGAACTTACAAGCAGTAAAATGAAGACTTCTTCAGCGTTATAGGGTGCTTCAAATAGGAAATCGATTAAGTAAACTCCAACAATAGATTGACATTTTTAAATTCAATTAAGTGAGTAAAAGTACAACTTTAGAATTTATTCTATCAAAGATGAACCATTTGACATATTGAATGTTATTGTAAATTGTAAACAATTCTATAATTTCAGGATTGAAGATAAAATTATTAGTTCTTGAATTAATAGTACAAATACTAGAGTAAGAAATCAATGCAAGAGGTCAGGTGTGGTGGCTCACACCTGTAATCCCAGCACTTTGGGAGGTTGAGGTGGGTGGATCACCTGAGGTCAGGAGTTCGAGACCAGCCTGACTAACATGGTAAAACACTGTCTCTACTAAAAATACAAAAATTAGCCAGGTGTGGTGGCTCATGCCTGTAATCCCAGCTACTTGGGAGGCTGAGACAGAAGAATCGCTTAAACCCAGGAAGCGGAGGTTGCAGTGAGCCAAGATCATGCCTCTGCACTCCAGCCTGGACAACAAGAGTGAAACTCTGTCTCAAAATAAATAAATAAATAAATAAATAAATAAATAAATAAATAAATAAAAACAAAACAAAACAAAACAAAACAAAACAAAACAAAGCACCAGAAAAGAGATCAGTGCAAGAAAAATGAACTTAAAATTGAGGATGATGGACACCTAACTTATGTTGTGCCCAAGCAAGCATCAATATTTTGCCAATCAAAATAAAAGCTGTACTTGTCAAAGTGTATATAATTGTTTAAAAATAGACATTCATGATTCTGGGCTACAATTTTTTGATAACGCTGATATTAAATGCAAAATAGTCTTCAGCATTGCAAATAGCTTTCATTCTTTGATGTTCATTAAAAAGCAGACATTAGAAAATCTGAAGAACTATTTTAAAATCAACCCAAATGTCCCACTAATGGTTTTGAGTATTATTGCAAATGACTCCTTTAATTTAAATTTCATTTTATTTTTCTAAATCAGTTGTACATCTCTAATCAAAGTGTTCACTAAATGCAATGTCACAAAATTTCCACTTTCAAAACTGTTAGAATAATTTAGTCACTATAAAAAGGGATTGCAAACAAGAAAACTGAAACCAAAAAAACAAACTAAAAGAGAATATATTTGTGGCAAGAATCTTTGTCTAGAGTTTCTATTTTTTGTCTGGATTAATTTATGTACTGTTTGGGATAAAATAAAATCGACAATAATTTTAATACTTTTTTTGTAATATATTCAAATAATAGAGATTATTTGATAAGCTTTAACTTGAAAAACTTTCTTAGAAAATGATAGTATGAGTAACGGCAGGATTGCCTACATAACAATATTTTGACAGAAATATTAATGTCGTAAAATGAAAAAAGTAGAACAGGCAGTATCCTCTGGCAGTATTTTCTCTTAGTTTATCAGGTCTCTCAAAGTCTCTACAGAATGATTTTTCAGTGAAATTTGTTTTGTTGTAGAGAGTAGAATCAATTACATGCAATGATTTTAAATGTATTAACCATAAAAATACAGAATGTCAGGACTGAAGATAAAATTATTAGAAGATAAGAATTATTATTTATACCAGACTACAGGAAATTATAGAAAAATAAAAAATACACAATTTTTTTTAAAATATGCTTTAAGAAACACAGGAGACATAGTGTTATAGAAAAAATAAAGCCAAAAACTGATTACGATATATAGAAATGGATGAAGAATAATTATTTTGCTTATATTATGTTTCACTGTTCAGATAATCAATATACATATTTTTAAATTTTAGTTTTGCATGTACAGATTTTTATATTTATTTAAATGGAATTTTTACTTAGTATTTTAAATACGAATATCATATACGGACACTAGTCAAATAATAGCAATATGTTACTTAATAAATATTTCAATGTGTTACTTTAATTATTTTAGCGTCCCGTTTCATGCTTTAAAGCTGCATCTATATGGAGTTAAGACGTTTCTGCATTAGGGAACCATGTCAAAGTATCATATTTTGGGGTAGCATATCCTAAACCTAGCAAATATAAAAATGTTTTCTCCAATTTGCAAAAGCTCAAAATTCACCACTAGCAATATTTAGTATTACAATAATTTAAAAGCACAATATTCTTCCTCCTTGAGAAAAAATATGCCATATGCCTTTGACATCCAAGATAGCTCAGTTTTGTTGTC
This sequence comes from Rhinopithecus roxellana, assembly GCF_007565055.1. Lineage (NCBI taxonomy): Eukaryota > Metazoa > Chordata > Mammalia > Primates > Cercopithecidae > Rhinopithecus > Rhinopithecus roxellana. The sequence goes on along the minus strand of NC_044561.1, from coordinate 65,127,456 downwards.
GTTTGCTTTTGTTGTTATATTTTATCAACATCTTTGAGAAAGCTTAGGATATTTGACTCAGTAATCGAAATATTTAACATACACTGTAAAAATCAGAAATAGAGTCTAGGGAACATAATTGTTCAAGTTATAAACTTCATATCGAATATTCATTCTCCTGTTCATAAACACATCAAAACCAAAAAGACAACAAGAAACCACAAGTTAATACAATTGTGATGCAGAAAGTGGAGAATAGGATATTCAACCAATTTTAGGACCTACTATTATCTGTCAAAGAATTTAAAGGCTACATTCTTTTAAACATTTTTAGGGTATTTACTGTATGCAATGCTGGATGCATCTTTTTGTCATATCTCCCAAATTATAATTCAGAAAATATTTAAATATTGTAAATATCTGCATATTTCTTTTTCATTGAATGAAGGATCGGTAACATGAGAAGCAGACACTATTGGTTTTGGTTATTAAAGGAAGAAATATGTTTTAATCTTACCTGTTTTAATGTATGCCACAACACCTAATCCGCTTTTATTAAAACTTTTCTTCAGTAAACAGAATATTTTCTTGATTTAAAATAATTGAATTACAGAAAAATTAAGATCCTGAAAAGTTCATTTGGACGTTTTTTCCTCATCGAGGTAATCTTTCTCAGGATTAAACATAACCCATCTGCAGAGCATTTGAATATTGTGATATATCCAAAGTTGTAAGAATATATTTTTGTCTAAATTTTTTTTCCTTCTGCCAAGATAATTACCAGAGTATGGAGAAATTTAACATTAAATTTAATGTTAAATATGATAGTCAATTATAATATTAAAGTGAATGAATTGTGGAGCATTGTTAATTTGATTTATAAGTATGTTCAGTTAAATGTAAAAATTAGACATTTGCATATTCATTTATACGGATATGAAGACAACAATTTCAGAATTACTCAAAATATAAAAAAGAACAGTGAACTAGCATGCTGAGGTGATTTTAGCTCTAAAACCAGATCAACCTGATCAGTTAAGTTGGGGTCTTAGAGTAGAAAAAAATCTTTGACTCCAAAATCAGATGAAGAGAGCAGACATCCATTCTGTACTGGAGCTAATAGTCAGACCTCATTGAGCAAACACTTCAGGTCACTCCTCACATATAGGGGTAAAATCTTTGCTCGAACCATCCCAAGATCCAGAAGTTTCGTTGGCCACTTTCATTCTGGTATATTAGGAGATCTTTGCTGTCTACCTTCCTCCAAGTTCAGAATAACTGATAAAATTCTGTCACTACTATCCTTGACCCACTCCTCTGTCTGTATTCTCTTGTGGACCACCAAATAACCTTAGAGCAAAGTGTCTATTACAGCAAGAAACAAATGAAACTTGCATTAAGGATTAAAATCCAAACCCAATATAATTTGCTAAAATTCTTTACAATCTGCAAGAAAACAAAACTCACTCTTAGGAAGAGATTTTTCATTCTCTATTAAAATTTATTTTAATATTAGGTGAAATGTCATATTGAAAAGATGTGACCACAAGCCTGGGCACAAAAATAAAACAATAAAACAAATAAAATAAATTTAGATATGTAGTCCAAAAGCATAGGAAAAATGAGCCCCTGTAACTATTATATATGAATTTGTGTATATATGTATATATGTCTCTAAGTATTTGCAAATTTTAACAAATATTGAACTTCTTTCTTTCAGAATCTTGCTTGCCCATAGAGAAGGGGTGTTTTGCTCTGCTATTTTGCTATGCAGTAAGGCACTTGCTTGCAAGGAGGCAGAGGAAACTGTTTCTTGCCCAACTGGACCTGTGACAAGATTTCTGGGTGATCAGTTTAAGTCAGGGAGATATTAATCAGCAAATTCATTGACCCCATATTTAAATTTGAATTTGAATTATAATAGTCCTCACTTATGTGCAGTTTTGCTTTCCATGGTTTCAGTTACTCATGATCAACTGCAGTCCAAAAATACGTGAAAACAGTATGAGAAAATATTTTGAGTGACCACATTCATATAACTTTTATTACAGTGTATTATTATAATTGTTATATTTTAGTTATTATGCTGTTAATCTCTTACAGTGCTTATTTATAAATTTAATTTTGTCGTAGGTAAATATATATAGGAGAAAACAAATCATATAGGATCTGGTACTGTCTGCAATTTCAGGCATCCACTGTTGGTCTTGAAATGTATTCCTACAGATATGGTGGGACTACTCTAGTAATAAAAATGACATTTGATTTCCATATTTCTGACTTCTGGGTCATTATCACAGTGGATTCTTAACTTTTAAAATAAAAAAGAGAATTATTCATTATCATAGGAGTTCAATAGGAAACACATATTTAATACCAATCCAGATGTATTGACTTATCTAAATCAAAAATCTCAGTTATTCTAGAATATTTTCATCTTCAAATTCATGAAACTCATTATTCCATTTGATTAAACCTCCAAATTAGATTTTTTTTTTCAATTTTGTTACATTTTCTTTATTCTCACTGCCACTATTTTGTCTTGGTTCTCATCATGCATTAGACTACACTGAATAACAGAGGCTTCTGGGAAGACGAAAAAGAGCCCAATATTGCCGTTTGAGTGGTTCTGGTTCAATTCCTGCTGAGAGTTTAACTTGGTCAATGCTTTGATTTTAGTAGGATTATTTCTTTTCTGTCTCCTGAAAAATCAAATTTAGTTGAATTGAAAAATTAGGGAAAACTCTTCTTATTTGTGTACCTTTACAGATGCAGAGGAAAGAATAAGTACAGATTAAGTAAATATTTTATTTTATTTTAGGTACTCGATTCTAAACTCTAGACTAGTGGTAATTATAAATGGCTGGGTAAAGGAGACTTGAGCAAACAGGTATCTAAAATGCTTTCATTTTGCAGATGATGAAAGTTAAATCCAGAGAAAGCCTTTAATGTGCCCTGTGTTATTGAGATGTTAGAAGAGGAAAATCGTTATGAATCAGAGGGTCTTAATTCTGAAGATTTCCACTGACTCTTATAATGGGACATACTTTTTATTATGCTGAACTGGCACTCTGGTGGTACAGTGAAAGAATAAAAGCCAGCAATAGGTGAGGATCCTCAGTTACATATGGAGCACAACGGCTGCAAACTCTCTGGGTAATGCTGCTACACATACATCTGAAACAACATAATTGCTTGAAGAAGGGTAAGGACGTTTGCTTTCTCTCTCTCTCTCTCTCTCTCTCTCTCTCTATATATATATATATATATATAAATATATATATATAAAATATATATATATTACGTTATTATATATTATATATGTTTTATTTATTTTATTTTATTTTATTTTTTGAGACAGAGTCTCACTCTGTCACCCAGGTTGGAGTGCAATGGCATAATCTCTGCTCACTGCAACCTCCGCTTCTCAGGTTCAAGGGATTCTCCTGCCTCAAGCCCCTGAATGGCTGGGATTACAGGTACGCGCCACCATGCCCAGCTAATTTATATGTGTGTGTGTGTGTGTGTATTTTTTTTTGTAGAGACGGGTTTTCACCATGTTGGTCAGGTTGGTCTCGAACTCCTGACCTTGCCATCCACCCACCTCACCCTCCCAAAGTGCTGGGATTACAGGCGTGAGCGACTGCGCCCGGCTGTTTCACTCTATGTTTTAAATACATACACGTGTGCGTGCACACACACACACATGAACAATCTAATAGCTACTAAACAGATTGAATAAGTCCCTTTCAATACCTGTTAAGAGATTTACAGATATAATAAAGCCATTTTTACATGAGTATATATCTTCAAGAATTATTCTTACTAAAAATATAAACTTTAGATTTCTGATGTTTAACATCTTACTAATTTCATGACAAGTTTGCAGTAGATGTCAGTTTTCACTGTGACATGCATTACAATAATCACAAGAGTTTCATTAAACTCTCCAAGTCCCATGTACAGATACACATACACACACACACACACACACACACACACACACACACAATCCCAATTTCTCCTTCAAATTTCTATTATCTCTTCAAATGGCATGAACCATTTTAAAACCTCTCACAGCTCTTTCTTTTCCCCTTCTGGGTCACCAGAACTACTTAGAGTCCTTTCAGAGCAAAATGTCTGTTTTAAAGAATTCTGTATAGCAAACGCTAACTGGTACCTTTATAAGAGCTACAGCATTGTGTTCTCATTAGAAGACAGTTTCCGTTTTCCCAAGAGCATAGTAATCTCAAGGAGGTCTATCACTTGTCCTCTGGCATGAAAAAAAAATTCTCTTAATGATACCAATTAAGAGGTGTGAATGTCATTTCTACATCTTTGTTCTGTTTCAGGTCAGCAAGTCCAGGGCTCAAAACAAAGTCATAACAACCTTGTTGAAGCTTGTAGACTTTTGTGGAATTAGATTGCAAAGGCAGGTGTTTCAAAATAATTGTAAATGTCTTACTATATTCTCAATAAGAGATTTCATTATCCTCTTATTTATGTTTGTGTTCTTTCTGGAAAACAAAATAAGAAAAAACGTAGGAAAAGTGTCTGTTAATGCTGTCTGACTTTCTCTTGTCTGGTTAGTACTGTTTGTGAATTTAGCAACAAGGCATTATTTTTTCTTAAATCCCTTTAAACAAATAATGCAATATTTATATAACATTCCTTTGATTACTGTTTTAAAGAATGACAAAAAGAGCCATTCCTTCCTACTTTTCTGTTGATCTCCCATCCAAAAATGTTGATTTCTTCCTCCTTCATGTTTACATGTGCCCGTGCAGCAGTAATTCGTCACCTCTGTCTGGATCAGTTTGTGTCCAAGCGCCATTCAAAATCAGTTCTGCTCAATGAGGCAGTAAAGATCTATGGCTTCAGGACTGCTCTGGATGAAAGTTCCAAAGTGAAGTATGGAGGAAAGAAGGAAGGGTCATTTTGTAGGAGGCATTTTAATCCCGCAGATGCAGTAACAACTGTGTCCTTCTGCGGTAAAAGGCTATGCTTCTCTTTTTCTATAGTTGACCACAGTATTAATAGTGTAATTTTTAAAAACTAATATGATTTATTTAATTAGCATTACATAAGTTAATTTCATAGCACATTGGCTTAGTTATACAAATTAGTACAACTTTGCATAGCATTGAAATTGTTCTAAGTTATTTTCTTCATTTTAAGTACACAATAAACCTACAACAAAAATGCATTTGGATTCCTGTATCCTGTAGATAATATTAGTATCAATAGTATCAATTGTGCCAAGTGTGACAACTCAAAAAAATATTACAAAGAGTTCCAGCTATCAACTTTACTTTCTCTGCTCAGTTGAACTATGTAGTCAGTTTTGTAAAGCAGTTTTAAAATTCAGTGGTTTATACAATAAACCTTGTAACACTTTAGAGTACATTGGATTACTGTTTCTATTTTACATAGAAGCAATCTGAAAACCATAAAAGTTACATGATTTTCCAAGATCACTAAGGAGTAAGTAAGCAATCTGGAGGCTCAGTGTACAGCCAGAGGTATGATTAAATTCATTTTCTTGTTTGACTCAAATGTTTGACTCAAAATATTATGAGATCTTCTGAATATTAATTCCAGGGACTAGGCGGAATGTCATCAAATTCTTCAGTATTCTTCCAAGAAGCCACTCTAATCAGGTCAAATAAAATTCCAGATAGAAAGTCAAACTCAGTTTTTTAAGCAGAGCTATTAAAAAGTGTACTTGCATTTCCTAATTTCTTCAGCTTCATTTTCATTGTTAAAATCATTTATCTTACGAAGAGTAAAGCATAAACATGTGAAAAGGTATATTTTAAAGTAAAAATAAGTTTTCTGTTTACCACAAAGATATCAGATTCACTCCTTGAGAAGTGAACAGTCCTAAAAATTTATTTTGTGTCTTTATATGATTATATATACAGAGAAATATACTCATCAGTGTGTGTATAACCACACAAACGAAAGCAGATATATATATTAAATATATTAAAGTATATATTTAATTAAATATGTATTTATTATTATATATTATATAAATATATAAATTATAATATATAAAATTGTATATAGAATTTATATATATGATATATTATAATATATATTATATATATGGTGTTTGTATATTTACATATGTCCTTTTTTTCAGGTAATCATGTATCTTCAAAATCTTTCCCCATGGGCATATATAATTTTATCTTACTTATTCTGATGATAATATAATATTTCATTGTCTTTAAAACATTATCTATGGTAATTATTTACCTATTTATCTCCTAGTGACTTATTTAGATGTGACCCTCACATGCATATAACTCTATATTACAGAAATGTAATGTAATATAGAGTATTCAGTAAAATCTGAATTAATGTCTAGGCATATTTTATGTTTTCATGGATATTATTAAATTGTCCATTATAAGGTTTGTACTAATTTACACTATTATGAATACTGTGAAAAAGTGACTATTTCATTGCACCCTTGTCAACACTTAGCATTATCAAATATCATGTCTTTATAATTTGAGATTTCATACATTATATATAAAGCTGATCCTTTGAACAATGCAGAGGTTAGGAGCACTGAACCCAACCCCCCCACACAGTTGAAAATCCACGTGTAACTCTGATTCCCTGAAAACTTAACTACTACTAGCCTACTGTTGACTGGAGGCCTTACCAATAACATAAGTTAGCAATTAGCCATCTTGTGTATGTTGTGTGTATTATATACTGTGTTCTTATAATACAGTAAGCTAAAAAGAGAACACTTCTTAAGAAAATCATAAGGAATAGACAACATTTATTATTTATTAAATGGACGTGATTATCATAAAGGTCTTCATCCTCATCATCTTCACATTGAATAGGCTGAGGAGGAGGATAAAGAGGAGGTGTTGGTCTTTGCAGTATCAGAGGTGGCAGAGGTGGGAAAAAAAACTGCACATAGAAGAGGATCTACACAGTTCAAACCTGTGTTGTTCAAGGGCCAACTACCAGATCAGTAGTTTGCTTTTCATTTCTTCAATAATGAACAGATTTTATAATAATTCATGAATTCCCTGTTCATGTGTGTGGCCCATATTTCTGTAATATTTCTAATGCTTTGGGGTAATTAGATTATTGGCAACTTTTGCAATTTATTTATTTGTCCTTGACCTATTTGGAAATATCTTGCTGTTCCTTTGTTGTCACAGATGCTCCATCAATAACTAAGTACTATTCAATTCTTTGCATTTTTTATTCCTTCTTTTGCTTCAAAGCAGTTCCACATGCAGAGACTCAAAAGAATGTCAACGCTTGGAGAAACCTTCTTGCCTGACTTCAGATTTCACCTTTCAGCACACTTTCAAAAAGCGATTTTGGGAACCTTCAGACTAGTTTAGATTTCCCTACTGTATCATACCATTTGTCACTTGTTATTAATGTTTTTGGCTTTACTATTCCTTTTTCTCTGCTAGACACTTAAGTTTTAAAAAAAAGCAGGAAATGCTTTTTTATCTTCAGCACATAGCACAATGACTGAACTCAGTATATAGTTAATAGCTCTACAAAATCTTCATTGAGTTAAAAACGTTCCAAAGTTGTTAAATATATATTGAATAATTTTAAAATAGCAATTGTGTTGAGATTAAATTATATTATTTGTTCATTTAATTATTTATGCCTGTATTTATTCTATAAATATAACTAATCACCTGCTATAAATTTAACATTAAGGATGGAAATAAATAACAACATTAACTGTTGAGCAAGTGTTTTTTCTGTACTAAGAACATTGCATACACTTTGTATTAATTGTTGCAAAATCTTTTAATGAGTGAAACACTTGTTACAGAGATTTTACAAATAAAAGTGAAATTAAGAGAGTATGATGTCAATATTACAAATCTCCTGAACAACAGCATCTGGATAACAGAATTCTAGGTTTCATTAATTCTAATATGTATTTAAAGATCTCCATTAAAAATACAATAATTCTATTTTTGAATAAACAACAGACAACCAGTTGCGTGTAAGATAACTGTTAAAATAGTTCCCATTATGTCCCTTTCATCTTCAAAACTTTAAGTGTCTTTGTGATGTTTTCCCTTCTCTGCATCCACTGAAACAATGTTGTATTTTTTTTTCAATTCTGCTAATGTATTAAATACAGCGGTTGATGTTAGAATGCTGAAAATTGAATTCATGAAATAAAACTTTCTTAGTAAGAATTTATTAAATTTTCATATGTTTTTCAGTTTGGTTTGCTAGCATTTTGTTGAGAATGTCTCCATTTGTGTTTAAAGGATATTTTTAATTTTCTTTTTTTTAGATTTCTCTGTTGCGTTTGTTATTAGGATTATGCTGTTTTTGTAAAAATGAGTAAAGAAGCAGTTCTTCTTCTACTTTTTGGAAGAATTTGTGAAGTTTTGGCATTGTTTCCTTTTTAAATGTTGTAAAAATATAAACATAAAACTATGGTTTAGAAAAGATGACATAGACTCATTTCACCCTGCTCATCCCTGCCAAGTACAGCAATACACCCTGGAAATAATGCAATAGACAACAAATGGAGAACTGTGAACAGAGAAAAGTGAATGTTAGAGGCTACAAGACTGGAGGAATAGCATAATATTAGGATGTCTTGTGAAGCCTGAGCCAACACAAAAATGTGTCTCAGGCCTGATATTCCCCAACCTCCAAGTTAGCAAGAAAATATAGTCAGGTTGACTCACTGTTCACCTGGATCAAACAGGAGTTCTGCCAACAACATCAGTTGAACCTAGTAGCACTGGAAAGAGGGACTGATCAAAACCCCACTGACAAAAATCAAATGGAAAAGTGTTACCTTTCTGCACAGGGCCTGAGACTCCTCTCCTCGTGACAGATATGCCAGGTATCTAGTGTCATTAGCAAGTGAGATCTCAACAAATCAAGCACCAGGCCAGGGCAAAACTCTCTGTCCCCTGCTGGCAAGGGATCCCACCACAGGGAATTGAGCCCAGAAAGACTATTTTTGTTCCTGTGGGCCTAAGCCTTTCCTCCCTCACCTAGAGATACTGAATAGCCAGTAGGCATCCCCAAAGTGGTCCTGCTTAGAAAGTGTTTTTCATTCTCCCAGGCCAGTTCCTCACTTTCCCACCATGGCCCAGCCGGGTAAACACCTTCTGTCCTCTCAGGCATCACCGATAATGACCACCAAAATTTAAATGGCCATGGGATGCACAGTTGAACAATATAGACCAGAACCTGTGTGGTAAACCTGAACAGAGTGAATACCTACTACAATAAAATAGTAACTAGGACCCTGAGTTTCCTAACATAACCAAAATGTTCAAGATATAAAACAACAACAAAAAATCACCCATCATTCCAAGAGTCACGAAAATAACAACTTGAAGGAGAAAAGGCATTCACATAACATCCATGTCGAAATTAATCAAGTATTAGAATTATCTGTCTAGTATTTTAAAGCAGCAGTAATAAAAGAAGCTTCGACAATTAGACATTCTCTTGAAACAATTTTAAAAATATAGCAAAAAGGTAGACAATATAAAAAAGAGCAAATGGAAACTACAGAAATAAAAAAAATGTATATAATAACAGTGAAACAAAACTTGATGGAAGGGCTCAACAGTACACTGGAGATAATAGGGAATAGAATAATTGAACTAGAGGATGGATCAGTAGAATTTCCCAATCTGAAAAATGGAGAGATAAAAAAATTGAAAGGAAAATGAAGAGCACATCAAGGACTTGGACTTGTGGGAAAATAATTTAGGATTCAACATTTCTGAACTGATGCCAGTTCAACTAGGAGAGGTTAATACAGTGTTTGGCAACATAAGTCCCATGATTGGCCTTTTTAACAAATGGTTGTACTTGGGTCCTACCTCTGGAGCATGTCTAAATAAGTGAAGAACTTTTCAAACCACCAAATGCTTGCTCCTTTTGGCTTGGCTGTTCCCTCTTCAACAAATCTGTTTCTTCTCACATATTACTATTAAACAGCAAGGAAAAACCATGTTGTACCTTCTACACTTTGCTAGGAAATCTCAACTAAATATCTAAGTTTATAACTTGTACGTTCTACTTTCTACTCAAAAATAATACATAATTTAGCCACATTCCTGACACTTTTTAGTGTGGATTCCTGCAAAGTCCAATAAGACATTCCTCATTGCTTTCTAAGGCATCACGAGAAGCACCTTTACATTCATATTTCTACCAACAATCTGTTCGTGACAATATATGCATTCTCAATGATGTGAGAACATTCTCTGTAGCTGTCCCCATCTCCTTTGGAGTCTTCACTAGATCACTTTTAACATCTGTATTCCTTTAAGAGAATCTAGGCTTTTCCTGTCAAGCACCTCAAAACTTTTGTATCCTCTATCCATTTTCCAATTCCAAAGCCACTTCCACATTTTTAGGTATTTATAACAGCCATATTGTACATGTGCAAAACTTTGTATTTGGATTTTAGCGCTGCTGTAATAAAGTCCATGGAATGGGTGGCGTAAAACAACATAAACATATTCTCTCACAGAGAGAAGGAGGTTAGAAGCCCTAAATTAATATGTCAGCAGTGCTATGCTCTCTCTTATCATTCCTTGCATCTTCAGATGGTTGCTGGCAAACCTTGGGATTCCTTGGCATGTAGGTGTATCACTCCAGTCTCCATCTCCATAGCCACATGGCACTCTCCCTGTGTCCGTGCCTCTGTGTTTCTGTTTTCTCTTCTTTTGAAAATAATCAATTATCACATTAGAGCCCACTCTAACCCAACATGACCTCATTATTACCTAAAATTAATTATATCAGCAGACTAAATTTCCAAATATGATCACATTCTGTGGTTTTTGGTTTCTGAGAGACACTATTGAACTCAGTATATCATTCTCCTCATGAGTTTTATAACTTATTTTACTATTAAAAGAGAAATTATAATACTATCCTATACTCAAGACAATGTTATTTAAAAGTAGTAAAAGTACAGGAAACTGAAGGGAAGTAAGTTTTCTACACTGCACTCGAAGTGTTAAATGTTATAAAGAAGTACTTCTTGAAACCCTTTCTGCTTGGAATATATATATGTATATATTTGAGATGGTTTTGATCATTAATTCAATATTCCTAATAGATATATGTCACTTTAGATTCTGTATTTCTTCTGTAATTAATTTTGCAGAGTTGAGTTTTTCAAGAAATATGTCCATTTCATCCAAGTAATCAAAGTTATTATAAAGTTTTCTTTTAACCTTTTAATATCTGAATGACCAGTAGTGATATCCTGGTTTTTATTTCTTATTTTGGTAATTTTCTCTTTAAAATATTTCTTTATTAATCTCACTATATGTTTACCATCCTTATTAAACCTTCGACAGAACTACCTTACTTTGCTTTATTTTTGTTTTTGTTATTCTTATCTTTTATTTCATTAACTTTTGTTTTTATTTTTATTATTTTCTGCCCATTATTTTTAATTTGTTCTTATTGAGCTTATTGGGTAGGAGTTCCTAAAATTGTTTTCAAAATTTATTCTTTTTAAAATATAGGCATTTAAATCTATAATCTTGCTTCTAAGAATGATTTAGGCCTTATCTTATATATTTAAATATTTTGAGTTTTCCTTATTTTTAATAATGTTTTAAAAATAATTTGGGGATGTTTGCTTTGACCTATGGGTTACTTAGAAATGTATATAGAATTCTCAAATATTTGGGAATTTTATGTTTCTTGTTTTATTGTTTGTCAATTTAATACAGTTTCAGTCAGACTAAACACAGTGTATTCTTTAATAATTTGAAATGTATTGAACCTTGTTTTATGGACCAAAATATGGTTTTTTTCTTTGTATATTTGTAAAGCCTGTACAGTTGTAATTGTTGGACGTATCTTTCTGTAAATCTTCATTAGGTCAAGCAGGTTGATACTATTGTTATGATCCATATGCGCACTGTATTTTTTCTACTTACTCTATTAATTACTGATGCAGAAATGCTAAGTTCTCAAATTTAAGAATTTGTCTATTTCTTAAATCTGTTAGTTTCGTTTCATGCATTTTTCAAGTTCTGTTTTTACGTGTATACCTATTTTAAAAATTACTGTCTTTCTAATGAATTGTTCCTTTATTATTATGATGAAATGTTTTTATTTCTTGACTCATTCTTTTGTATAAAGTCTATTTTGTATAATAATAAGATAGTCACTGGGATTTTTATGCTTATTATTTGTGTAATACATCCTTTTACTTCTAACCTAATGGTGTCTCTCATTTTAATACGTATTATTTGGGTATTTTTCTACTCTAAACTCTTAGCATTCCCATGGTCTCTGATGCTCTGAGATTGAGGGATGATTAATGATCTCTCTCGCTTTCACCTGAGCTAGACCTCTGATGTCCCACTAGCACTGTTTGACCGCTCTTATTTCTGTTGCTCTGTTCTACATTTGGCTGAAACTGCTCCACTGTAAGCTTCACGCACTCTTGCTCTGCACATTCGTAGTCAATCCGTTCATCACAGGAAGCCCTCAAAAAGATTTCTGCCTCCTCCTCACCAACCGTTTGACACTACCTCCTTTCCAGTGTCCTGCCCTGTAGATGCAAGATTGCTGGTCTGAATTCTGATTTTTGCTCTTGGGTCCAGTAGTACCACCCTGCCCTACTAAGACTGCAGCTTTTTTTTTTTTTTTTTTTTTTTTTTTTTTTTTTTTTTTTGAGGTGGAGTCTCGCTCTGTCGCCCAGGCTGGAGTGCAGTGGCGCGATCTCTGCTCACTGCAAGCTCTGCCTCCCGGGTTCCCGCCATTCTCCTGCCTCAGCCTCCTGAGTAGCTGGGACTACAGGCTCCCGCCACCACGCCCGGCTAATTTTTTTGTATTTTTAGTAGAGACGGGGTTTCACCGTGTTAGGCAGGATGGTCTCGATCTCCTGATCTCGTGATCCGCCTGCCTCGGCCTCCCAAAGTGCTGGGATTACAGGCGTGAGCCACCGCGCCCGGCTGCTCTGCCTCTTTTAAGGATACTTTCACCAGACAAGGAGCCAGGGTGATTTTGAAGTTTGTCTTCCAATTTTCCCTTCCCTCAGTGATCAGTCTTTTGTTGCCTCTTTTCTTTTGACTAATAACATTAGTCTTAAATGCCCTATCTAGCTTTAAAGTCGTTTACTGTGGGATGAGAAGTTCAGTACCAGTTATTCTATCATATAATCAGAAGCCCCTAATTTTTCTTGTTGTTTCCTTTCATCTTTCGTCTTTTCAACTTTATATTGCTTGCGGGAAACTAGCTTTGACTCTTGTCACTTAGGAAATTCTGTGACATTCTAATATCCTCCAGGGGGAGCCAAAACATTAGTGTGCAGGTATAATGCACCTGGATCTCTGAGGTTCCACTGACCATGAAGATATTTCAGATGAAATCTTAGTAAGAAATGCCTTGATTTTTTTTTTTTTAATCGCAGCAGATACCTCTGTTTTAATTAGGACACACACTAGTTAAAGGAAAAATCTCCTCACAAAGATGGTCATCAGATCAAAGTAGTATCTGTGAAGATGATCTATAGCTTCTGAGGAGACTCAAGGCCTCGGGGCTTTAGAAGGAATGCTGAGTCTTTGAAGATAAATAGTGTCAAATCCATTATTTGATAAGGTCTTGCAATCAAACTGTGGCAGTGATTTTAATGGTTTCATTTGAATGTTTGCTGTAATAAAAGGATAAGAATGTTATAAATATGGTGAGTGTGTAGTGTTTCATGTAGGGCAGGTTCTTTAACTTCAGAGAGTTTGCTTGTAATCCTTTTTGGCTTCAATTTTTTTTCTTTTTTCTTTTCTTTTTTTCTGAGACGGAGTCTTGCTCTGCTGCCCAGGCTGGAGTGCAGTGGCCGGTTCTCAGCTCACTGCAAGCTCCGCCTCCGGGGTTTACGCCATTCTCCTGCCTCAGCCTCCCGAATTTCCCTTTGAATTTTTAAAACTCCAAGCCACTTTGCATACTCTTTTTAACTCTGACCTTTCCCTTTATTTATATATTTATATGTTTGTTGCTCTGTTTCAGTTTATTTCTTAATCTCACTGCCAAACCCTGGCTCTTGAGTTCTGTTTATTACAGTTGAATTTAATTGTGACTAGATGTAAAATTACAAATAGGTAAAAAATTGTGAATTTGTGATAAAAATGGAAAGCTATTCAGAGGAAGAGTCACCTATTTGGTTTCCTAGAGTCATCTCCTAGTTGGCCTCTCAAATGCTAATTTCACTTTCTTTTAATCTATCCTCCATATTTCGCCATGTGTTCTTTCTAAATACAATCCTATTTTGGTCTCCCTTTGCGTGAAATCTACCAGTGACTGACCATGACATAAAATTCCTAGATAAATATCTTAGTGAGGCAAGATGGAGGCCATGCATATCCATTAAACTCACCTCAAACCCTCTCTTCTCTGCACACTCTGTGTTCCAGGCATTCTATGAAGTACATTAAACTCTCCAATAATATGTTTTCTCTTAATTCCAAGTCTTTATTCATTCTCTTCCTCAGCCTAGAATTTCACCTCCAAACACATCCATCCATAAAGTCCTTTGCTTCCTTTATTTTTTTTCAAGAGTCACATTTTCTTTTTAAGACTTTATTGACACCCCTCCTTCCTCAAGCAGGTCCATTGCTCTCTCTTTCATGGTTTTCAACTTCATTGTCTAGGCATTTCTACTGTAATAAAGTATTGAAATTACTTGTCTAATTTATGTTTATATTTCCCTGTAGAGTTTGTGGTTCTTACCTCCTTATGGACTGAGTCCCACATTATTCTAAAATTCTCAGTGTCTAAAACTTTTTTTTATTTATATTTGTCCCCAACACCATTCAAAGTAAACTCACACATACCAGAAGACCTTGAACTGGTAAATAAATAAGTATATAAATAAATAAATAAAAGAAAGATGGAAAGAACCCTGTTTTTTACATAAACACACCGCAGTCAAGTACAATATGAAACTTCTTTTTAACCTACTAAAAATAAATCAAAACTCAAACAAAATATATCATTTTTTAAACCTTGACTTTTTTTCCTGGATATAGTAAAAAATGTGGAAGAAATGTAGTTATATGATGGGAAAACAATTGTAATAGCCCTGGAACATGATTTTCTTGCCAGGTTGGAAGCTGAGCAGAGACATGGCTCCACTAGAATAAGTGTTCTGCAAACAAACAACACCTCTGGTTCATCTGTGTGTTCCTGCCATGCAAAGCTGCTCTCCAGGCCCTCTGTGAATAGACATGATACTCACTATGCGTATTTCTTAGGTATGTTTCTGAGTCTAGGAATTCCTTGATATAATTTCTGGTTTCTTGGAAAAAAATAGGTGTTACCTTGGACCTCTTGGCTTGTGCTATAGATAGCAACATAGGGTGGGAACACAGCCTGCTCATTCTGTTGAGGTACTCTCACTCCTGCTGGTCCAAATATATTCTTCAGCTGGTGAATTAGTCCATTTCCACACTGCTATAAAGACATACCTGAGACTGAATAATTTATAAAGAAAAGAGGTTTAATTGACTCACCATTCCTCAAGGCTGGGTAAGACTCAGGAAACTTACAATCATGGCAGAAGGGGAAGCAGGCACGTCTTACATGGCAGCAGGCAAGAGAGGGGAGTGAAGGAGGAACTTCCACATACTTATAAAACCATCAGATATCGTGAGAACTCATCACTATCATGAGAACAGCATGGAGAAAACCAACCCCATGATTCAACCACCTCCCTTCCTCCACACACGGGAATTACAATTCGAGATGACATTTGGGTGAGGACACAGAGCCAAACAATATCAGTTGTGATCTCAGTGAAACTGCATAAATAACAACTATGCCCAACATAAGTCTGTAGAATAACAAGGGAAACCATGCACTGTGCTACATCACTGCTTGAAGGTTCCCCCAATAAATTTTATCTAGTATCATGAGGCATTAGTAGTGTGTTTCAGTTACTCCCTCAGAAGATACTTGAAACCCAAGATAAGCTGTGTTTTACTCATCCTGGTGCCCCGTTTGGTTTTTAATTTTGTTTCTGGAGATAATTCTACTGAGCCATCTCATCACCTAGGCATAATGACAGGTGACAAGGAGGCAAGGGCCCACAGGAGTTAGTCCCTGTCCTCCCACAGAGACTGGGTGAAAGAGCAAGTTATCTCCCTGAACGTTTGCTTTTCAGAGATGGTTCTCAGGTCCTTGAGGAAACAGTTTAGAGTGTCAGCTTCATGTCCATCACAAGAGATTTTAAAAAATGATTTATAATTGCAAACTGCCTATAGAGTAAACATTTGTGTACTTCTAACATTTATTTGTTGAGACCTCATTCCTATTATGATGGTGTTAGGAAGTGGGGTCTTTGAAGGTGATGAGGTTACTAGGGTAGAATCCTCATAAACTGGATTACAACCCTTATAAAAGAAACACCTGAAAACCTCTTATCTCTTTCACCATGTGAGGATACAATGAAAAGATAGCAGCCTGCAACCTGGAAGAGGGCTCTCAACAGAACCTCATTATGCAGACACTGTGATCACAGACTTCCAGTCTCCAGCATGGTGAGAAATACATCTGAGTCGCTTAAAAGCCACACAGTCGATGGTATTTGTTAGAGCAGCCTGAATGGAGCACAGTCTTTTGAAGTAGCTCCTCCAAGATGGTTTTCCACAGCCTCTCGCTAGTCAGCAGGGTTTTGATGAGCAAATAGTAAATTTATCTGGCAACACCGAGCTTTCTCAGAGAGACATTTTAAGGGGAAAGGGGAGGATGTAGAGTAGGGGGAGAGCTGGGGTTATCCTAGGAACACAGCCTTATGCTGCTTTTACAGAAGCCATTCTGGAATTTGGTCATCTCTTAGTGCAGGGGTTTGGATGGTATTGCTGAGTCATTATGTGTCGAGAGTTCTACAGTTCTGACTTAAATTGATAAAATTCTCACACCTGAACTATTTCTCCTGACCCTCTTCTGGTGCCATTTCTGGGGAGAACACGGAGGAGGAAATGGTGATTTCTCCAGGTTAGCCTCTTGCTTGTATTATGGCAATAAGTCATAGGAGGCTTGACTGTTTCTCATTTTGGCTTGTTGTCTTCATTGGCTACTCCTACACCTGGCAGTGTGGCTTCCTTTGACTCATCTGAGCTCCTGCCATACTCCACTCCTTTTCCAAGTGAGTCCTTCCCTTCCTTATTTGAGGAGGAATTGTGTAGTTCATTTCTCTTTAGAATAATACAGTTCTGGTTTTTTGTTTTTTATTTTTTGTTTTTCTGTGTGTATGTGTCATCTGCAATGTCAGAAAATGGGTAAAAGTTTTATCCAGTAGGTGTTTTCATCTAAGGGGATGGATAGACAGACTGTATTCTCATAACAAGGGTACCTGGAGCAAAGGTAAACTTGTGTTTCAGCTGGTTTTCAGACCACCCTCCTCTGCCCCCAGAGGTCACTTAGGATGACAACCACAACTAAACAAAGAAATTATCACTTCAGAAAACTGATCAATCAACTGCCTCATTCTCAGGTGGATGACAGACTTAAGTTCCTGTGGGCGTATACATGCTCATCCCTGGGAAATGACAGGGGAGTGGGTTGAGAGTAAATAGTTACCTCTTTTTCTCCAAGTGTTTTATAACAAGCAATCTTGGTGATGACTCATAAAGCAAATTCCTCAGAAAGTGGGATCAATCCTTTTGCATCTAATCCAGTTTTTTTGTAGTTTCCTTAATATTGTTCAGATGGTGTTCCTGCCTCTCAAGCACACCAGACTACTCTTAGAAAACTACACTATTCTCAGACAGTACTGTGGAACCCATTAAAATGTAGCATCAATCAGAACTAATTGTGAAGCTTATATTGAATGATACCCCAAGCACCAAGGGGTGGGATGATGAGGAAACAATTTGGGTGGCGTGGAGGCTCACTTCCTTTCCCCTTCCTGTTGTTTTGCTCAAAGCTGGCTCATCATGACTGATTAGTCTGCGGAGGGACAGAAAATTATTTGATGTCAGCATTCCTGGCACACAAGACTGTTCCCTTGATGTATGTCTTGTTACTTGCAGAAACTAAGTGTTCTCTTCCCTCTTAGCCTAACCTGAAGACATGAAAAACTGGTGGGGAGGCAGGGATGATGTATGGAGTGGCTTCTTCTTTGCATGTTCAGCTTGTCAGTTGAGGCAAGCATCTCTGTGGTGCACACAAAACATCTATATCCAGCCTAGGTTGTGGAACAATCAGAGTTTGGGAGACAGTGTCCATTCTGCTACTGCTCTTCTAGTCCATGTCCCCAGTAAACCCTGGGGCATATCTGTATTACTTGGATCTAGTTGTCTTTATACCTGACCCACCTCAAATCCCCACAACTAATATGCAACAAAATTTGTATAAGGTTTGAAAGACATTACTTTCCATTTAATATATATGAACATGCGTGGAATAAATTAGTTGGTGTCCTATATTTACACAACGTTTGCAAATCTTTGGGTCAAATGAGAAACTCATTCAAATTTAGAATAATATGACATGGCAGATAATTAATTTTAACATATCACCTATCATTAAGTTAACTGGCTAGAAAAGTATACGCATTTCCACATTTTAATTTGACTAATGTGAGAAAATTACACAGCAAATTATTCAGACACATGACCTGACAGTGTGCGATTAGTTAACAAGTGTTATTTATCGATGATGCTATTCAAGCTTTGGAAAATGTCCAAAAATAGAGCCAATTGTGAGTTCTGAATGATACTGTGCAGTATGGTAATGACAAAGTAAAATATTTAAATAATTTTTTGTGGCTATTCAGTGAGAAAAATTAACCCTGACAGCAAATCTCTGTAGTATACCTGCAATTTCCTCTGATAAAACACTTTGTGACCTTGACAACCCTTAGTTATTCCAAGTTTTTTGAAGCCACATATTTCAATTGCTAGAATCACTAAACTTGAACTACCTTTACCAGAAGGGGAAAATTATGTTATGCTGGAATTGAGATAGAGAGATTTCCTCAGAGGTGTCTCAGGGTCAAATTGCAGTTAGAACAGTCCTTGACAGAGCATAACCGTGTAATAATATTGTACATATTGGAATGATGCCATTTGATGAGATCCAAGAGGACTCGTGGTAAATAAATTTGGGCAGTTCCTGGTTATAGGAAATTGCATAATCCAGTATCAAGTCTCATTGCTCTTATTGTATAATTAGATTACTTTGTAACTGTCCTGACAATAAATATTTATATTTGTAATTAATCATTCTCATAAACCTTTTAACATTACTTCACCGTATTTAACATAATTTATTGCTTCTATATAACCCATTATATTAAATACATGTTTTATGGAATTCAAAATTTTGTTTATTTTAAGAAGCAAACATGACAAATGTATTCAAGTAGTTATTTTGTTCTTCAGAAATAGCCTCAATCTAACTGTAAATCTAAAACATCTATGACCTCCTTTTATACATGCAGGTTGAAACAAGCAATTACATTTGTCTCTAAGCAATACTTGTCCATCAAGTCCTTGGCAGCCAAAGCCACATCATTATTGTCTCTACTGCTGCTTAAGCTCTTCCATTCTCCCTTTTGACAATAATAGTACACATACAGAGTCTCCATCTAAATCCAGACTAAGAATTTTCAGAGTATTTATAAAATACACTATGCAACACTGAGAAAATATAAAATCATAAGGTTGAGATATGCATCAAAATAATATAGTTTTGTTAAAGAGAGCCTCTCTTTTTTAATACAGCCAATCTTTTCCTTTTAGTTTCTCTTATAGTTTTTAAACTCTCATTAAGCTCAAATACAACAAAAGTAATTATACCAGGAGGTATAAGGTGCTCTCACCACGCTTACTAGAAACAAAGGCACCCACACTGCATGACAGTTACCATTAGATTTACTACCTGTCAGCAGATGCTCACCGAAATGAAAATGTTCCCTGAACTCACGTTGTGCCAGTCATCTCTACACCCCGTGCCTTTCCTCCTGGGGGAATTACAGGGATAACAATCTCTCCCTCTTATAACTAACATTTTAAAGCTTATAGAGGAGTGCGTCTTTTGCCCCTCTCTGGGGAGCCATTTATCTCCCCTGAAGCACATTTTTATTATTTTGTTTAAAAGAGTAAGGTTTGGGTGCACAGAACCCATTCAGTTATGAGGGTCAAATGCAATTGTTTCTGGCTTCCAGGGTGTTAGGGTGAAATGCAATTGTTTCTGGTTTCCAGGGGGTATGCTCCTCATATGATGAGTGGTTTATAAATGCTATACTCTGTGATTTCTGGCTTTGCTACCTATCCACTTAAAGAAAACTCTTATTCCTTCCAATGCACACTGCATGCATTATAAAAACCCAGTGAAAATTATTTTTTGCTAACAATCTCAATCAGATTGAGTTATTTTACTATCTCAATGAAATGAACTGGAAAATAAGTTAGTTGTAGAGGAAATGGAGTAGCACAGGAAAATTTTGTAACAGGCTCCTGATCTGGCATTGGATTCAGAACTTGCCCGTTCAATCTTTGATATCTGTTTGATTTTTCTTTACCCTTCTCTCTCTCTTATCCTTTGGCCCATTCCCTCTTCACTGATGTATCTGTGGATTGAGGGTATATGGCTCATGCCTATAATCCCAGCACTTTGGGAGGCTGAGGCGGGTGGGTCACCTGAGGTCAGGAGTTCCAGACCAGCCTGGCCAACACAGTGAAACCACATCTCTACTAAAAATACAAAAAAATAAGCTGGGCATGGTGGCAGGTGCCTGTAATCCCAGGTACAAGGGAGGCTGAGGCAGGAGAATCGCTTCAACCCGGGAGGCAGAGGTTGCAGTAAGCTGAGATCACGGCATTGCACTCCAGCCTGGGCAACAAGAGCAAAACTTCATCTCAAAAAAAAAAAAAAAAAAAAAAAAAAGTGGATTACCTTGTTAAAAGGCTTAGAGTTATTTAAAATAGATCTTGCCCAAAGTTACATTAGTGATACTTCTACTTACTTCTACTACTACTACTACCACTACTAACAGCAACAACAACATCAAAAATACTTGTTACTTACAGCAATCCTGTGGAGCAGGCAGAAAGTACAGGCATTCTTACCTCCGTTTTACTGGGGAGAAAAGCAAAGCTGAAATACTAAGGGAATAGCACAGGGTTGCAAAGAAGCAGAAATCAGATTTGACACATTCCCTTTTCATCAGGAAGATTTTAAAAGCTTTCTCTTTGAAAACACTTATATTGACACACATTCTAGAGTGGTCAGAACCGTGTCTTTTGCCGTACATACTGAAGTGTTTATCATTTTTTTTTTTTTTTTGCACTCTCAATTCTACCATTAGATGGAGACTCAAAGGAACGGCTCCCATCCATGAGATTCATTAGGCATAATATTTAGAAAAGTGCCTGATTCATGGTGGGTACCCAATGCACACTTGTTGAGTGAGTACATCAAAGGCAGCCATTGTGCCGAATTTATCTTGAAAAATATTTATAGCCACATGGTGATGTGAAGACTTTCATACAAAAGATCAGTGATTGAGATCGGTTGGCTAATTAAATACTGACAGTCTCCAAAATACATGCAGTGTTGTCTAAAGAGAAAGAAAGAAAGAAAGAAAGAAAGAAAGAAAGAAAGAAAGAAAGAAAGAAAGAAAGAAAGAAAGAAAGAAAGAAAGAAAGAAAGAAAGAAAGAGAAAACTCTAGGCAGGTAAGTTCCTTTCATATGTGATATTTTTTTTCCATAATATGTGTTCTAAATTGCAGTTAATTTATTAGGCTAGAAAAAAATTTGACTTTAAACAAAAAACATATGATATATCCACTACCCTTCCAACATGGGTATGTGTCCAGGCTAATATATATTTATTATGCGAGTTGTGTGTGATGAACAAAAAAATTATTCAATGATACTTGTTAAAGCATAGTAAGAAAGACTTTATTCAGGACAACCGTGATAGGTATTGAGACTGTTGCAATGGGATTTTGCTGTGAGGGGGAGAGACTGGGCTCACCTCCGGGGCAAGTGGGGATTTATAGCCCAGGAGTAGTGTGAGGGTGAGTGGACACGGAATTACTAGTGAGTAGTGTGAGGGTGAGTGGACACGGAATTACTAGGGAGTAGTGTGAGGGTGAGTGGACACGGAATTACTGGGGAGTAGTGTGAGGGTGAGTGGACACGGAATTACTAGGGAGTAGTGTGAGGGTGAGTGGACACGGAATTACTAGGGAGTAGTGTGAGGGTGAGTGGACACGGAATTACTAGGGAGTAGTGTGAGGGTGAGTGGACACGGAATTACTAGGGAGTAGTGTGAGGGTGAGTGGACACGGAATTACTGGGGAGTAGTGTGAGGGTGAGTGGACACGGAATTACTGGGGAGTAGTGTGAGGGTGAGTGGACACGGAATTACTAGGGAGTAGTGTGAGGGTGAGTGGACACGGAATTACTAGGGAGTAGTGTGAGGGTGAGTGGACACGGAATTACTGGGGAGTAGTGTGAGGGTGAGTGGACACGGAATTACTAGGGAGTAGTGTGAGGGTGAGTGGACACGGAATTACTAGGGAGTAGTGTGAGGGTGAGTGGACACGGAATTACTAGGGAGTAGTGTGAGGGTGAGTGGACACGGAATTACTAGGGAGTAGTGTGAGGGTGAGTGGACACGGAATTACTAGGGGAATTACTAGGGAGTAGTGTGAGGGTGAGTGGACACGGAATTACTAGGGAGTAGTGTGAGGGTGAGTGGACACGGAATTACTAGGGAGTAGTGTGAGGGTGAGTGGACACGGAATTACTAGGGAGTAGTGTGAGGGTGAGTGGACACGGAATTACTAGGGAGTAGTGTGAGGGTGAGTGGACACGGAATTACTAAGGAGTAGTGTGAGGGTGAGTGGACACGGAATTACTAAGGAGTAGTGTGAGGGTGAGTGGACACGGAATTACTAAGGAGTAGTGTGAGGGTGAGTGGACACGGAATTACTAAGAGAAAACATCAGAGGTAAGGGTTATTCTGGCTAAACAGCCCTGACTGGACTCTTGCCAAAGGCAGGCATTACCTGGAAGTAGAAGATAAAGAACCAAATCAGATATTGAGGGTGATCAGTTCTCAGTGTTGGGGTTTTTTGCTAAACCAACTCAGCTAGGTTCTTATTAAAACTATTTATAAGGAACTGCACAGATGGACCTAGAAGAAGGTTCAGAAAACTGTCCAAAGTTAGGTCAAGCAAAGAAATTTTGTCGTGTGGGAGTGTGTGTGTGTGTGTGTGTGTGTGTGTGTATGTGTGTGTGTGTGATATTTTACATTTCTGAAGTCTCTATTGTAAGTAAACTGTTAAAACATATTCCAATTGATTGAGACTGATCAAACAATTGATCAGTCTCCAGACCAATTGAACAAAGGGGATGTGAGAGGGGTTGTCAGTGTATTTGGATTTATGGTGAATATCTATTAGAGTTTGGAATGCTCCAAATATACTTAATGCATAGGTTGAAACAATAACATTGTTTTAGTATGAGCATCACTGGAATGTCCCCTTTCCTGGAGAAGGAACACTATAATGTCCTCTTTTGCTTTTCTATTCAAGCATTTGTTTTTTTTTTCTTTTCAGGAGAATCTTCATACTTGTATTGAGTGATGCCGATTTCATTACAACAAACAACCTCTTCAACCAAATATATAACTAATATAACAGCATTTGGAGTGCCATGATTAACAGTGTTTTAGCAAACGTTTCACTTGAATTCCCAATGCAGAAAAAAAGGTAATAGCTATACCCATACTGAAGATTTATCCAGTTCCCATGTAAGTGTGGACATGTGTAGTATACTTATGATTCTGAGAAAGTTTCGATCGAATGAGGCTGTTCTCAATGACTTGTGTTATTTTGAATGAGAGACCTAGCTTCTCAGTGCAGCCACCAATTCCTGTTGATGTCCCTGTCATACTCACATGCCTGTGTCAAATCAATCTTAGTATGATTTTATTTTAAATAGTCTTTGTTCTCAAAGCAATTTAGGTTGTCAGAGAAGCTCATAGCGCTCAGGTACAACTTGAAGAGCTGCAAATGAGAATATGAAAGGCCATAAATCATTTGGCTTTCAGTTGACTAAGATATATATTGAAAAAAATCTGCCTTTTCTTCTTCTGTTCTAGAAACATTTCCTAGAACCAGCTTCTCCCCAACTTACTAGCCTGAGAGAAAGAATTCTTGCAATGTGATAGATAAGGATTTAAAAATTATAAACAAACTGTTACAAATGTGAAAACAAACACTCCCATATGGCAATTTCTTAATTCACCAATGAGTTTTGGGCCAAAAGAATAATAGGAACATCAGCTGCATATATTGTCTGAAAAAAGTTAAAGATCACAGATTTGATCTGTCTGTTCATTTTAAAATTATTGTAATGTATCAGAGATCATTGCCAAAATGATAGAATTAGTGGAACATAAAGCATCTCCTAAGGTTACATAATTGGTGTATGTATCTGTATGTATAATTTAAGTCAACAGCAATAAACCCATTCTTTGCAAATGTTTGTATTTTCAAACTGTATAGTATTCTATTTGGTATTTATATTCTTAAAAAAATAAAGTATATAGAGCCATAATCAATCTTATTCTTTTTTTTTTTTTTTTTGAAACAGAGTCTCACTCTGTTGGAGTGCAGTGGTGCAATAGATACAAACAGGAGACAGGGAAATACTGGGTAAAAAGGTCAGGTCGCCCGCAGAGGCCCCACTCCTGAGCCTGCAAACCATAGAAACCCGTTGACTTAAATGGGAACAGGCATTCCTGTTTTCGTCCCCAAAAGTTGCCTTCTGGCCTGCCAAGCCGCCTATCCTATACCCATATAAACCCCAAACCCCCAGCTCCAGAAGGAGACGAGAGGAGATGAGAGGATACTAGCAGATGAACAGAAGAGCAGAAGAGAGGCAGAGAAGGAGGGAAGAGAAGGAGCGTCGGGAGGAGTTCAGCTGGGGACAGCTGGAGAATTGGCCGCTGGGTGACCAAACTCCAGGGAAAGATTATCTTTCCACTCTGTCCCCTTCCCAGCTCCCATCCATCCTGCTGACAGCCACCTTCACCACGCAGTAAAACCCTTTCATATGCCATCCTTCAAGTACACGTGACCCAATTCTTCTGCAATGCTGGACAAGATCTCAGGATATAGAAAGCAGTCACACTGCCCCCTGCCCTTGCAAAAAGGCAGAGGGTCCATTGAGCACTTAAGCCGTCAGCAACTAAAGGAGTCACTGTAACACATGCCCATTTGGGCTTTGGAAGTCACAGGCTCCTTGGTGCTGGTGCCCAGGGGTGTTCACTCTGGCTCCTGCACCTGAATGTCTGTGTGCTCCCCATCCCGTAAGGGGTTTGCGTAGCAGTGATGACCAAAAAGACAAGCCACACTCCTATCACACTTCCTGTGAGGGGGATCAGGGAACTCTCCAGTTTCACAATCACAGTTCACTATAACC
Organism: Rhinopithecus roxellana; assembly: GCF_007565055.1. Lineage (NCBI taxonomy): Eukaryota > Metazoa > Chordata > Mammalia > Primates > Cercopithecidae > Rhinopithecus > Rhinopithecus roxellana. The sequence goes on along the minus strand of NC_044561.1, from coordinate 65,102,010 downwards.
TCAAACTGCTGGGCTCAAAGCATCTTCCAACCCTAGCTTCCTGAGTAGCTGGGGTTACAGGCATATAGCACCCTACCTGGTGAATTTGTTAATTTCCTTTTTGTTTTGATAGAGATTCATTATGTTTTCAGGGGTGGTCTTGAACTCCTGGCCTCAAGCAATCCTCCTGCCTTGTTCTCCCAACGTGCTGGGATTACAGGAGTGAGCCACTGCATCTTATCCAATCTTATTCTTTATCCTAGCTTCATCTTCTGTCACCTGCACTTTGTCCCAAGCATCAATGTATTTTGTTGTTAACCTACCCCAAATTTTTCTACCACGTCTTCGCTGATTCTAGTGTAATGTGGTCCCTTAAGTGATGGCTCCCAATAGAAACCAATTTTTTTTTCTTCATGCCATTTGGATAAATAGTCACCGTGAGGTTGGAGAAACATATAACAAAACCATATGACATCCACCATCACCCAAAATAAATTTAACTCCTCAGTATTTCAATAATACTATCTGAGACTGTGCAGCTTTGAAATACACATATATCTCACCACTACTGTGTGGTAGCTTTAACCTAGAAGGAAAGAGTAGTTAACCTGCAGCATTCATAAGTAGGACTAGAAGTAATGTGAAGCAAGTGAGGGAATAGAATGAGGGTGAAAGTCTTAGAAAACATGAAAAAAATTAAATAGACTTTTAACTGGATAAATATTTAATGCTGTATATGTTTAAACATCAAAATTGATACAAATGCCTCAGACATTCTGTGTTGCTATAGCAAAATTCTGAGATGGGATAATTTATAATAATTTATAAAGAAAAAAAAAGTTTGGCCAGGCGCAGTGGGTCACGCTTGTAATCCCAGCACTTTGGGAGGCCAAGGTGAGCGGATCACAAGGTCAGGAGTTCAAAAGCAGCCTGGCAAATATGGTGAAACATGTCTCTAGTAAAAAATACAAATATATATATATATAGGCCGGGTGTGGTGGCAGGCGCCTATAGTCCCAGCTACTTGACAGGCTGAGGCAGGAAAATCGCTTGAACCCGGGAGGCACGGGTTGCAGTGAGCCAAGATTGTGCCATGGCACTCCAGCATGGGCGACAGAGGGAGACTTTGTTTAAAAAAAAAAGAAAGAAAGAAAAAAGTGTATTTGGTTCATAATTCTGGAGGCTGGGGAGTCACCGAAGCATAGTGTCAGCATTTACTAGGTTTCTGGTGAGGGCCTTATGCTGAGTCATAACATGGTGGCGAAGTAAATGCAAAAGGGCAAGCAAGCATGTACCAAAGAGGCAGACCATGAGGGGTAACCTCTCTTAATAATAACCTGCTCTCACAGTAACGAATCCAGCTCCGTGACAAGAGAACTCAGTCCTGTGAGACTACATCAATTCCTTCATTAGGGTGAATCCCTCATAACCCGAGTGCCTCTTGACGATCCCGCTACCTCTCATTCAGTAGCATTACATTGGCTTTTTTCTTTACTTTTCTTTTTTTTTTTTTTTTTTTTTGAAACGGAGTCTCACACTGTCGCCTGGGCTGGAGTGCAATGGCAGGATCTTGGCTCACTACAACCTCCACCTCCTGGGTTTAAATGATTCTCCTGCCTCAGCCTCCTGAGTAGCTGAGATTACAGCATGTGCCATCATTTCCTGCTAATTTTTTGTATTTTTAGTAGAGATGGGATTTCACTGTATTGGCCAGGCTAGTCTTGAACTCCTGAGCTCAGGTGATCTACCCTCCTCAGCCTCCCAAAGTTCTGGGATTACAGGCGTGAGCCACCATGCCTGGCCTACATTGGCTTTTTTCAACATGAGTTATGACAGGGACAAACACATCCAAACTATAGGAACAACATATCAAAATTTTTAAATTTTAAGTAAAA